>NW_023416293.1:11895000-12495000 GCF_014176215.1 Rousettus aegyptiacus | reverse complement strand
AAACCGGTGCTTCTGTCCAATGAAGTTAAATTGCCGTGACTACTGAGTTAGAAAAAAGTGTAAAATGGCCCTGGGACTCAGACTGTGGCTTGCACTGAGGCTGATTAGAGAAGGAGGTGGAGATGCTTAAAATAATAGAGCAGAAATCAATACCCTTTCTATGAGAAGTTGACGCTGTATATCTGTAGACAGCAAGTATTTATTTACTGTTTGCCTGGCCATTGAAATATATATGCAATACAGTTTATGAATCCAAGAATTGAGGTTGCCTTTGACCCTTGAACAATGCAGGGGTTAGGGGGGCATTGACCCACCACACAGTCAAAAATTCATGGGTAACTTCGACTCTCCAAAACCTGACCTGCAATAAATAGCCTACTGTTGGCAGGAAGTCATACGACGGCAGAAACAGTCAATTAACACATATTCTGTATGCTGTATGTACTATACACTGTATTCTTACAATAAAGTAAGCTAGAGAAGAGAAACTTTATTAGAAAAATCATAAGGAAGAGAAAATACACTCATAGTGCTGTATGTATTTATTGAAAACAATCTGCATATAAGTAGACCCACACAGTTCAAACTCGTTTTGTTCGAGGGTCAATTCCACTGAGTTGGTACGTCCAGCTGTTGACATCGGACACACGCGTGGCATGCCAAGGTGACAGTTCAGGTAATTCCCAGCATCATATTGATCAATCGTTGAAAGCGGACCAGGCTGCTTGATAACGCTTCTCACTCCCTGATCTTCCGTGTGAGAGATAATAACGCCCACGCCTTCACAGGGCATGCGGTGGCCGACGTCTCCTGAATGCTCCGTACCTTCCGGCACCATTCGAAGTGCGGCACACGTATAACAACATCCCCTCACAATAGATTCCGTTGCACCACCCAGGCTTGTAACCACGGACCTAAAACACTTCTCTTAGCTCCGATCGCGTGCGAGTCCGCAAGCGTAAGAGTGTGGCAGCAGGCACGGACCTGGGGCTGTCGTTCTCCGATGGTCTTATTCCCTCGGTCGGGTCGACAACCGTCTTTCTCGTTGTCTCTCGATAATGAGTCAGGCATTGGGGGAAGGTGTGATGTAATGGCTGTTCCATTATCACAGGCTGAGCCCTGGCGGATGAGGTGACCAGATGTCTGCGGTCAGGTGTCCTCATTTGTAAAAGCAAGTTCCCAACGCTCATCCAGACCACGATCTATCCGCAAAAGTGTTCGTTGAAATCATGTAACAGAAATGGTTAGAAATCAATAAATTCTAAACATCGAGAATTTATTAAGGATATAATGGCACATCCTTCATTACTGCTTTAAAATTGTATTTGCAAAGAATTTGCATAGAAAAACTCTTTGCACTGTCAATACTAATAGCCTATTAGCTGAAAAAATAGTACACAACATTTTATACATAGTGTTTCCCATATGTAAAATATGCATGGAACTATAATGGAAATAGATTCACTGAACTGATCATGGTGGTTTTTTATGGGCGGAGGAATTTTTATATTCTAATTCAGTTTTTCTAGATTTACAAAGTTTTCTGCAATGATTACATTAATAACTTTTATACTAAAGCGTCAAAGGCGAGTTAGCAAATTTTACATGAGGATAAGATGAGATAAAAAATGGAAGAGAGCTGAAAAAGTGTGGGCGAGCACTGCTGTTTTTAACAGTGATTACTTAACTTTAGGGGAGGCGGTAATAAAATTTTAATTTAAAAACAATCTAAGAACAAACTGTACCGTCTGGACGGATAGGTGGCAATTGTCTGCCAGTCCAGCACATCACACTTTCAGTTCTGCTTCAGGCGGTGACGTCAGTCCCCGACACACCTCAGGGGAACATGCTAACCTGTGTCTCAGAGGTGGAGTGTGCCGCGTCCCCAGCTCCTGAGAGCCATCGGTTCACTTCGCGTTGTCCGAAGTCGGGCCCTTTAGCTTAGAGGTGTCTTGCCCTGAGAACGTACATCACGGCCTGGCTCACCCTCCCTTGCCGGTCCGAACCTGACTTTGGTGACTGTCCCCTCAGCACTGTGGGCAGTGGGGAGATCCGGATGTGGGCGAGCTCTGCGCCTGCCTCAGCTGTGGCGTGCACGTGTGACGAGTGTGGCCGCTTTGGGAGATGACATTTGCCCAGGCCAGGTGCTCGGTGCTAATCTGGCTTCCTCTTCTTTCATGTCTCCCAAGGGGCATAATCCCAGTCCCTAAATTTAAACCATGTCATCTTAAAATACACGCCCTCCTCTGCCAGGGTTCTCCTTTTCATCCAGGTGGTATTACCAAAATTTCTATTAATAAAGACGAGGCCAAGTGGCCAGACATGGCTCCCCACCCCTCCGCACGGGGTGCCAGGGCTCGGGGTGTGCAGAGATGAGCTGGCCCGTACTTTGCTTTTTCTCTGGGAAATAGCTCGTGAGACTCTGGCAAGGGGTGCGAGCCACCAAGACCACACATGCTTATGTCTCATTGTCATTGCAATCATCCTTGACCACCGACTTTGCACCTCTAGAGACGAATCCGCGAGAGATGGACTGAGCCAGGTGGGTGAGCAGAGAGAGAGCCCATAAACCTGGCCGGGCCCCAGCTCACCTACAATTGCTGATTCTCACCATCAGTCACAGTACAAAGCCTTGCTAATATCAGCAAGATGCCAACGCTAGAACAATCTAATGACCCATACAGTCCTGTGTCCTCACTCTGGCCGCGACCCCGGGAACACACAGAGTAGAACCCGATACTCACCCCCACTGATCTCTGCCCATGCCATCCAAGAACCTCTAAATAAACCCCACTTACTCCAGTCCTAATAATAGCCACGTCGTATGGAGAGCTTACCGTGGGCCAGGCACTTCAAACACAGATGACTAAGCTTCACAACGCTGCTGTGAGGAGGCCATTGTTGTGTTTAACAGACGCAGGGACCAAGACTCAGCGAGGTAAAGTGACTCGAGGTAAAGTGACTCGCCCCAGTTACGTATCTCGACATGGCAGAGTCTGAATTCAAACACAGACCCCACTGGACTATTCTAAACCATTTCGCCTCCTTCAAATTCCAACGTACTGTTTGCAAGTATTTGCGAGACACTTCAATGACCCAACCTCCTCCTGGGGCGGGGGAGTGACACAGATCTGCCCGGGCTCCCTCTCGGTGACCTCGGTGAGCAGGACATAGGTCTGCAGCCATCCCTCCCGAAAGTGAGAAGGGCCAAACCGCCACCCGAGCCGCCCGGGGGGGATTAGCTTTTTTTGGGGACTTAGAACATCGAGCGGGCTTCTTAAAAGGGGAATCACGGCTGTGCAGGATCATCTTATGCTGGAGTTTACCAAGGCTGGAGAAATGCGGTTCCGTATTAATGGCTCGAGGTGGCTCTTGCCAGCAAGAGTGACAGGTGCCCTTGTTGAGATAGCACGTGGCCATGGCCATAAGTTTATGGAAAGAAAGACTCCTACCGAAGCCGTCCCATGAACGCTGCAGAGAGACCGATAGGCCTGATTAGCCAGTTCCATGAACCCTGCACAGGGACTGGTAGATCTGATTGGCCAGTCCCACGAATGCTGCATGGGGACTGGAAGGCCTGATTGGCCAGTTCCATGAACCCTGCACAGGGACTGGAAGGCCTGATTGGCCAGTTCCACGAACCCTGCACGGGGACTGGAAGGCCTGATTGGCCAGTTCCACGAACCCTGCACGGGGACTGGAAGGCCTGATTGGCCAGTTCTACGAACACTGCACGGGGACTGGAAGGCCTGATTGGCCAGTTCCATGAACCCTGCACGGGGACTGGAAGGCCTGATTGGCCAGTTCCACGAACCCTGCACGGGGACTGGCAGGACTGATTGGCTAAGACTTGGATGGCAGCTGTCGCCGCCCCTCTATGGCTCCCACATGAATTTTAATGTTCTCGGTGATCTCTAATCTGTTAACACAGACTGCGGAGAAGAGTGATTGTGGCACTGAGGCCATCGGCATTGTGCTGAGCTTCATTCCTGTTTTTCTGCCCAGTGTCCTGCCACTCAGATGGGAAAGCTGGGGCTGGGAAATCAAGGCAAGTGTGACGGGGGACAGCTGGGAAGGGCACAGGGGTTGGGTCCTACGGGGCTCCATTCAGGACAAACTAGTAATAGCAATCCTCTCCGCAAGCCGGCATCATGGCCCTCTAGACTGTCCTGTGGACCAGCGGTCAAGGGTTCTGACCAGCAGCCTTGACTTTGCTTTCGGTTAAAGCAGGGGTCCCCAACCCCCAGGATGGCTCGTGTCCTGTTAGGAACTAGACTACCAGCAGGCGGTGAGCGGCACGTGAGCGAGCAAAGCTCCATCTGTATCTGCAGCCGCTCCCCAGCGCCAGCATCACCGCCTCAGCTCCGCCTCAGATCGCCAGGCATTAGATGCTCATGGGAGCACCGGTCCCTGGTGCCACAAAGGTTGGGGACCGCGGAGCTTAAGCATTTTGACGGCATCTGCTTTTTCCCTCCTCTCGCATGCGTTTTTGGTATCTGCTGTCAAAATCCAACTCAAGCAACATACTGTGAGTTAACACCAAGATATTCGCGAGAAGGTAAGGGGAATCAAGAGGACACGTCCCCCACACCCCAGAAAAGTTTACAGTCTCATGGAGGGCGCAAGACACGTTTTCAGAGGAACATAATGAAGGCAAAATATATGATACTGTGTGGCTTAAAAGGAGGAAGAAACAACATTCTCTCGGAAGACTGATTCTTACACGTAAGAATTAAATATGTGTTTTTTTTTTTATAAAAAAAAATCACAATTCAATGGAGAAACATAGTATTATCCCAGCTCCATTTATGGTGGTTTAAAACCTATTAATTAGCATTAAAAAAAAAAAAAAACGCCAGTACAGGCCTTCCTTTTTAGACATGCAAAACATAAATTAGAGCTGGAAAAAATGAATTAAGTATTTAAAAAGAAAACCACAGAAAATGAGAAGATAATAAAAATAAGTCATCTAAAACCTCAAGAAGTAAGAACTTTTTAAGTGTAGAAGTAATGGAAGAAGTCTCAAAGGAATCCGGTAACTTACAGTTTTGAGTCCTTAAAAAATTTAAAAGCACTTTGTGCGTAAAATATTCATGAAAATATAACATAAATGAACAGGTTTTTTTTTTTTCCATCTGATTCAGAAAAACTACAGCGGTTAGTATATAGTTTCCAGGTAGAAAACTCGGTGTCACCAGGTCATTTCTCTTGGACTTGCAGATTGTGAATTTCTCAGCATTTCCGGTCAATCTCAGAGCAGATGGAAAGTGATGGAGAAAGTGGAGGGTAGCCGTGAGCGCCGGCCTCACAGTACCACCTGCTGTTGGCCCGGCTTATTGTCCTCTTCTCTGCCTGATAAATTTCTGCTGCTGTTCATTCATTCATTCATCCATCCATCCATCCATTCATTCATTCAACTCTTACTGCCATCGCGACAGGCTTCACTATCACGTCCTCCACGAAGTCTTCCACGGTTTCCTCGACAAGAGTCGCTTCCTCTCCGTCTTTCCGTGGCACTTTGTTCCCACCCCCGTGACGCCCGGCGTGGGCGACGCAGGGCTCCGCCCCTCTGCTCTTCTCTGTAGACTCATGATGCTTCTGCTGGAGGGGATAAACGTACTCGCAAGAGCTTTTAATGCCCGGGGAGGCAGCGCGGCTTGGCGGTCAAGGGCACCAGCTGTGAGGTCGCACTGCCTCGGTTTCGATCCTGGCTCCAAGGTGTAGTGGCAACGCGCTCTGCGCCTCAACTACCCCCTTGAAAAACGGTGATCATCGTAATGTCCGCCTCGTGGTATCACGTCGAGGATTAGACGAAATCATCCGGAGCGAGTATTTAGAAGCTTCCCAGGCATAGAGTGTGCTCTCGGTAAATGGTAACTAGTGCTTATTTTCCCTCCCTCGTGATTTTAATTTTTTTTTTTTTTTTTTTATGTAAAGTGTTTTTGTATGTGTATGGGCTGGTGGATGGGTTTAGAGTACGGGGAACGGAGAAATCCCGATTTCGTTTTCGGTGACGAGCAGAGACGATGAGTTAGTAAACGTCGTGCTTCGCCTTCATTCTTCCCAACTGGACGAAAGCCTCACCCCCCGAGGTTGACGCCCTTGCCTTATAAGTTGCAGCAAGGAAGATGCTGGAATACAGCCAGGCATAACAAGTAGCGCGAGGAGGGGAGTTTCTAGCCCAAGAAAATATGATCGAAGGGCGAAATAGCGTTCGAAACGGGAAGAGATCTGTCTTTTTCTTGCTGAGCAAAGAGGGTGAATTTGAGATAGGTTTTGCTCCCTTCCCACCGTTTGTCATGGGCAGCTGTGATTCCTAGTCTGGAGACATGATTTCGAGACCATTTAGGGAATTTTAAATTCAACCTGGCTTCTCACCGAAGCCTCTTAAGTAACCGTGCCAAACGAGCTCTCTCTGAGGGTCCCTCAGACGGCCTCCTCCACTCACCCGTTTGCTCAGTGTCCCACCTTTGATAACGACGAGTCGCAGAACTCTCAGAATGAGCCAAGCGAGTCACGGAAAAAGCCCCCAAAACCTGGGGAACCGCGTGCAGGGGTACCGGATATGGGAGGAGGAGTCGGAACAGACAAAACCCTGCCCGGGGCTGCCCGTGCATGCCGGGGCGGGCCTCCCGCCGGACGGGGACTCGGGGGAGCAGTGCCGGGGGCGGGAGGCAGGGGGAGGAGGTGCAGGGAGGGCGATGTCACCTGCAGAGCAGCGGGGGCGGGGCGCAGGGGGGCGGAGGGGAGAGCAGGACTCGGGGCGCCTTGTTTATCCTATCCCTCCACCAGTCTGCTTTCCTTTGCCCGGATCTCTGGCTTTTCCTAAATTTCCTATAATTGGAATTTTAGTTTCCTCCTCTCTTCTACTCCCCAGCCCCCTTCCTCTCCGTTATGAACTGAGACCAGCCTTGATGGGACCGTGGCAGGGCAGAGGTTTGGTCCAGTGGGTCTCGAGGTTCAGCGTTCTTGAGCCAGGGGCTGGCCAGTCTCCTCTGGGCCCCGCAGATCCTCTTGCCATCGTCTCCACCTTGCCTTTGACCTACGGGGCTGACCCGTGTGCCCTCTGCCCTTCAGCCAGTGAGGATCTTGGCTGGGACGGGGGTCGGGAGCAAAGACAGGTCGGAGTGTTCATTCCCCTGGCTCCCTCCCTTTAGGGTCGCCACGGGCTGACTGAGCCCTTCCATCAGGACAATCCCAAGGTCATCCTTTCTGGTGGCCATGCCCATGTAACTCTTCCACCACAGGTTCTGACATGATACTTTGTAAGTTAAATAAATACCCCCCCCCATTACCTGTGTATTTTAAATTTATCGTAGATTTATTTTTTTTCTTAGAGCAAAATGCAGGGACCCATTTGCTCTCAACCTTCTTCCAAGAAGCTGTTACACTCAAGAGAAAACCAACCCTCTGTCTGGCTCTGCCTGAGGCTGGTGGGCCCCGACCGTTTCATTTTGGGGGGAGGATGGTATAGAATCTATCCCGTGGAGAGCAGGAGGTAGGGGGCGGTTCTCTTTGTCAAATAGCTCTCTCCTGCTATTTCTAGACTAAGGGCCATTGAGAGAGGCGCCCGGGGCCTGGTTAATGGTGTATTCTGTTCATGGGGATGAAACCCCCATTGTCTGCCGGGTCTGGAATGGTTTCGAGGCGCGTCATCGGGCTCTCCTGAAAGGTCCCTTTGTTCCCCGCACCCGTAGCTCACCTATTTCCACCCTGTGAGCTCAGCGCTGCCAGCTTCGGGCGCTTCGTCTCACAAGGGAAACGAGATGAGTGGGAGGGTTGTTCCCGAGGGACTCCATCCTCAGCGGGCGCCGCCCCATGACCAGCGACTTTGACGCACCTCCGGGCCAGAGGCGCCCGTCGACCCCAGGCGGGGAGCCGGCGCCCGGTCCCAGAATTTCGTCTATAATCCTGGCCGTGCATCCTGGTTCCTGACTGGGCTTGACTCGCAATCCCAGTCCTTCTCCAGGTGGGAACTGGCGTTCCGAGCCCGCGGGCGTGACCTTCTGCGGGCGGCCCTGCTGACCTCCGCCTCCGCTTCTCAGACCAAGCCCGAGCGGGACTCGCTTTGGAGCCCTGACCGCGCTCACCTCGTGACTCTGGTTCGGACCATCCCGTTCCTCCGGCTCTGTGCTTCTCAAAGCTCAGTGTGAACCCCGAGCTGCCCAGGAAGGGCGGGGTGCTTGTTACAATCCAGTTCCGTCTCTGGGGGTTCTGATTCCTTAGATCTGGGGTGGGGCTCCAGAATTCGCATTTCTGAGAAGCTCAGAAGCGGGTCGGGTACCGCTGGTCCCGGGGCCACACTCTGAGAACCCACGTCCACCGGCAACAGCTGGATCCTCCCTGGTTACCGCAGCCCTGACGCCCCGTCCGTCTCCCCGAAGGGTTTCATTTATTCCTCCGCTTCATTCATTCTCTCTGCGGAACCACGTCTCTTGCGAGTTGCTAGGCGGCTGTGATCTATCGTTTGGACAAGGGAAGTTAGTTAATACCGTCTTCCTGTAATTTTTATTTGGTACGGCAAACCGACCTGTCTCCAGAAAAACAATTTGGCAACTTCCTTGCCCAAAACAAAGCACCTGGAGGGTGTTAAAACCACACAGCACCCTTTTGAAACTTAGTGCATCCCATGGTCTTTCCTGATAGACTCTCAGACACATGTAACAGGGTTATAGATCAGCCTCATGTAAGACAAAGTTTGCTGGCGGAGATTAGAATTGCTCCCTCTGGGATTTAAATGAGCTACAAAGCAATTAACTGTAAGGAACCAAAAAATTCCATTTCAGATCAGCTCTTAAACCACGAGCTCATTGCCCAGGTACCTTCAGTACGTAAGAGACAGACTGGCCGGAGGGGGAAAACGCGCACCCCGATTCCGAGACCGCTCCCCAAACACAGGCATGGGGGGGGCCTTACGTTTGGCGCCCCACGGCCTCACCCGTTGGCACAAACCTTCCGACTTCGCGGTTCACCCCGACGCGGGGAACAGTCACTCCTCCCGTTACCGGAAACCGACGGGCCTGGGTCTCGCTTCCGACGAGGGTCCCGTGGTGCGGTGTTGAGTACATTCATTTCGCTTCCTTCCGAGTGTGAGAATTTTACGTGACCTTGATTGAGAAGCCGTGCATGGCTTATGGTGAGAACTCTGTGAGCGTCTGTCCATCAGAGCATTAGCGGGTGGTTGATTCATTAATTGCTGAATTAATAAATTAACGGAAGTTGTTCCTCTGATATACGATTACAAAATCAATGTAATTGTTTTAAAACCTGAAAAAATGTTGAAATATAAAGAAATCATTAATTATCTGAAATCTATGCCCCGAAGCTAACTAATACTAACTTTCGAAACCTTGCTGTAATATATGCCTATGTATATATGTGGGTATATATTTACTGTAATTCTCCCACACATAAAATATTGAATTCTGTTCATTTTAATTTTGTCATGGAAATTTCAAGTCATTAGCAATTCATTGCAAACATCGTTTTCATGGTCACTGATTAATATTCTCAGTTTAATACTTCTATTGTCAGCTGTTATTTCTTTGTACCCAGATATCTATGTTTCTAGAAAAACATTTTATTTAGAATATGTTTAGAATCCACTTCTTGGAGCGAAATCATTACTAATGTGGCACGACTAACTTACCCCCTTTTACATTGTTTACTAACATAAGTGACTGTGGGATGAGCCTCTATGTCTCTACATCGTCTCCTGTCTCTGGAACGAGGTGGCTGGATAGAAGGGGTAGAAGGTGCCGAAGACCTCGGATTCATTTTCCTAACGTGATTTCTGGAGAATCGTGGTCATTGACGCCCCCGGCAGCGGGCGGCAGAGGGCCGACGGGTGGTTCTCGTGGCTCTCAGAGCACGTGGGGACGAAGCTGCAGCTGTGGGTCCTGGATCAGCGGGAGCCGGTGTGCACAGGGACAGTGAGGAGAGACTATCCAGTCCCTTTTGGGGTTGTCAACGCCCCCAACTAAAAAAATGAGGACCCGAGGTCACACTGGGCGTGCACACATAAAGCCCTTCCTTCCACTTACATATCAACCTTTCCCCCAGTGAGACAATAAGGAAATGAACTTGAATAGGCAATCAAGCGGAAAAGAAAGCAGAGTCGGGCCGCGCTCTCCACACGGGCCGCCGGGAGCTCCGGGAGCAGGCCGGGCGGCCCCGCCCCGGGCCCGGGTCGAGACCGGTGCCGAGCCGACCGCGGCCCGCCTCGGCCGCGCCTCCTGACCCGATGGGCTCACGTCAGCCCTCACTCGCCCTTTCCTGGGTGTGGGGGCAGGTGCTAGACCCGTGAGCGGTTCCGATTATGACCCCGTGTCACAGGGGCGTCCGAGCGTCCTCGCAGACGAGGACACTCGTGAGCCGTGGAGGAATGAGCTGAAGCCACGCGGGAGCCACGGCAGACAGCGGGCGGCCGGAAGCCGGGGCGGCTGTCGCTGCGGAGAAGGACGCACAGCCCGGAACACTCCAGATACTAGACTGATGTCGTTACCGTTCCCTTACCCACGGCAGCTGACGGGCCGGCGTGATCTACGGTCTTTCTGGAGCTTTTATTAAGTTTCCATCACTGTGCCGCCTTCACGATCCGCCGCCGCAGGGGACCCGTGACATTTGGATTTGAAAATGAGATTAACAAAATGAGATATTCTTCCTGTTTCCCCCCCTCTGGCTCCAAACTGACTTGGGACAGCTTGGGGGGTTCTGAAGGATGAGGTCTCGGAGCCCTTTCCCCCTCAGCGGGGAGCCGGCTAAACGTTCAGTCCCTAGGGACGCAGTCCGGGACTCTCTCTCCGTCCCTTTGTTATGTGCAAATGTGTGTGTGTGTTTTTCTTGGCGCTCCTGGTGGAAGAGGCTGCTTGGGCGAGTCGTGTGCCTGGACTCTCGGAGAGTTCAGGGAGGGCCGAGGACTTTAGGGGACATTCTGAGGGCAGAGACATCGACGAAGTCACAGGGCGAGGAGACCGCGGTGGAGGAAGCGCGTCAGGTGGGGGGCCCCGGGGGTGTCGCCCCGAGGACGTTCGGTGAGGGCTTTGGCCATGGGAAACCAGGAAGTGACCGCTCCCGCATCGCGCACTGGAGACGAGGGGCCGGGGCCGGGGCCCAGGGGAAGGGCGAGCGACAGCCGTCGTCTTAGAAAAGGGAAATTCTAGTTCCTTTTTCTCTCTCCGCATCACGCGCTCTCTCGGGCTCGTGCTCCGTGTCCCTGGCCGGCCAGCTGGGGCCCAAGCGAAAGCTCGAGCGGATGACGCGGACGTACCGCGTGGGAGGTCTGGCGTGCGCCTCGTCGCCGTGCCCGTGGCCGCGGGTGCTTGCCGATTGGCAGCTCTGCCGCTGGCTCTGCTTCCCGGTCTCTGATCTCGCCCAGCAGCTTGAAAACATCCTGCCCGTCTCGCCGGCCACCCCCGGGCTCTGCCCCCGTCGCGTGCTCACAGCTGGGCCGCCAGCCCCGCACCCGGCCGGCCCTGCGCCGCGCCTCCTGGCTTCGAACCCCGGCTCCCACCTTTGCTCAGCCTGCAGCACCTCACCTCGGTGTCGACTCCCGTGGGCAGAGGTCCAGGGCCTCCCAGGCGAGGCTCGGGCCAGTCCCACGTTGCGCGGATGGCCGAGCGGGGACTTCAGGTCCGGGGCCGCTCTCCTGCTGCCGACTCCCCCAAACTTCTGCCAGCCGCATCGCAAACATCTGCGTGACCTCAGGGCTGTGCCCTCAGGGGCCTCGCACTGCTCTGAGCTGTTCCAGAGGCCGCTCAGTCACGGCGGGAAGACGGACAGGTCTAGAGAAGCGGAGAATGACCTTCCCTGCGCCCTCCACGGCCCGCCCTGCGTCTCGCCCTGGGCTGCCGGGCCGGCGTGAGCACGTTCGTGCCAAGGCGACCCGGGCTCACCCTCTCCGTGCTCCCCATGCGGCTCACGGGGAAGCTCAAGCAGTTTCCCGAAGCCTGCGAACATCCAGTGGAAACCCCGTCTCCCCGAACGGGGTGCAGTGCTGGAATGACAGCGGCGGAGAGCGGCCCCCGCGAAATGCACAGGACGTTGGGCTTCCGTCGCGTTTGCTCCAGACGCGAACGTTTCCCCCACCAGACCCCAGCGCGCCCGACCCGGCGACCTAGAGATTCGCGTCGCCGAGACCAGGCGGCCACAAGGCCACCTTTCTAGGGTCGCAGACACTGCCGGCGCTAGACGGCCCCTCGAGGCATCGATGATGTAACTGACAATTCTTTGATTTTTCTCGTGGTAAAATATGCACCACAAAAGTTCCCATTCTAACTGTTTTTAAGCGTGCAGTTTGATGGCATTGCGTAAAAATCTCGTCATGCACCCATCGTTGTCCTTCTCCAGAACGTTTCATCTTCGCCGGCTGAGTCTCTGTACCCCTAAGCACTCGCTCCCATCTCCCCATCTCCCAGCTTCTGGAAGGCACCGTTCCACCTTCTGTTTCTGTGAGTCTGACTATTCTAAGTACCTCCCATAAGTAGAATTATGTGCTGTTTTGTTTTATTTTTTCTTTTGCGAGTGAGTTACTCGATGGACAATTCTTAACCAGCATCTTCCTCAGTCGACTTGTTTACTTCGCAGAGATCCAGATGTACTGGTGCGACCGGAGATCCAAACATCCCTTTCGACAACATGATCTGCCATAAAAGCAGCAAGAGTTTATTGAATTCCTACCACATGTTTAGCAGAAGGTTGGGCGCCATGAGCAACAGAAGAATTTTGAAAACTACGTCACTATTTCTGCTCCAAAGAAGTTTCTAACTCTGTAGATCGGGAGGCCGAGCGAGCGCACATGAAACAGCGCCCAGCGAGTGCGCACATGTATGTAGACGAGCACACGCCCGCACACGGGTGGGCGTCTGCCTTCCTTACCTCGTCCGCGTCCTCATAAAGACCGTGAAGTAGATTTAGGGACATAATGTTTAGTGAACTGACCTTTGGAAAGTCTCTATTTGGGTCAGGGGTTTGGGGAAACTTTTCTTTTAAAAAAATCTAATAAGTGATAACTAACTCTTCAAGGATTTTTTTTTTTTTTTGACGGGAAGTAGGAACTTAGCTCAGGCATCTTGCTTGATGTGTGTATTTACTTTAGACATTTCATCGTATCCTGTTAAAAAGTAGTTAGCTCTTTGCATCTGCACTAAGCAGCTGTAGTTTCCTTCCTACCCAAGCCCAACGTTTTTTGTTTGTTTGTTTGCTTGTTTGTTTGTTTACGGAGGAATGGGCACATCGTGTTGGCCACTGGCTTTGCGCATGTTCCTCGCCAGGGCTGCAGTAGTTAAGGGAGGAAAAGAATCCTCACGTCCCAGCTCTTAAATCCAGGTGAATCCAGGTGACTTCGCGCGTCTACTCCTCAGCAAGTTAACGTTAACTCGCCTCGTCCAGCCCGAGAAGCATTTTTATCTGAGACGATCGTGCACAATGTGATTTATGAATAGGAACAAAAATATAAACATCCATGGGGCTTCCTGTGAAAAGTATCGGGTTGAATGGAAACATTTCTCTCTGAATCTTTGGAAATTTTATTAAAATGAGAGTAGAAGGGGGGGCGGGTGGAGCTACAAGTCAGCAAGAAAAAAGAGAACAGAAAAGATGATCTCACTCAATAAGAAATGTCAACAGCATTTTGAAATCTGAAAGCAGATGGTGTAGTAGTAACTAGCTTATTAGAGCTCAGAAAGAATGTGGAGGGAGGCAGAAGAAATAAGTCAGTTTGATTTGCAGAGCCCTGGGGAGGTTTAAGGATTGGAGGCAGTAAGTATTGTGAGGGCCAGAGGAAGGTTGGGCCTTAAAAAGGGAGGATTGGTTTTTAAAGATTCTGTATCAGGAACGGTGAGACTCCGCAGCCTCTTCCTGTCGCTGCCTACCAGCCACCTAGCCCTCCTTCCCCTGGGCAGGAGACTGGAGGCTTCTCTCTGGGTAAATTTGGCCTGGAAGTCTTGCCTGGAGCACCGGGGTGCAGCAGAGGGTCGGAGGAGAACGCCAGGCTGGAAACGGGGCCCACTAAGTAACAGATGAATCATGGTGAGTCGCCCAGCTCCCAGGATACTGGCTGCTCATCTCATACTCCCCCAGAGAGAATCTGGAAGGTTCCTCTTTGTAGAAACAAACGCAGGGACCCAGACGCTCACAGATACCACTGTGTGTGGTTCTCCCGTGGAACGACTCGATCTGCATCTTCTCACCCTATGGTGAAGGCTGCCGATGAGGAAGGCTTCCTCACCCACCCGTACACATCCACCACACCCACCTCATCCACCACACCCACCCGAAAGCATTCTCGGAGCTTCAAGGCCCACTCTCCTCTCTCTCTTATGTAAAGAAAAATTTTTAATAATTTTTTATAGATAATCTGGAAAATATATATATAAAGAAGACAATAAAACTCACCTAGATTGCCATTATCTATAAATAATCATGGCGTATGTATATCATCGGGCCTTTTTCTATGGATGTGTGTATCATAAATAGGATCATTTTCAACAGCTCCATCTTTATACAATCTTAACTTTATCATACTTTTTTGATATAACAGTATATTATGAACATCTTTCTTTGTTAATAAATAAATGGTGATAACATTATTCCTTATCGCTAAATAGGATTTCTCAGATGAGTATACTTGTAATTTGTTCTGTTCATTTCTTGATGTTTGACAACTGTATTGTGTCTGATTTTCATTGTAATAAACAACAGTGCACTAAACTTACATCTTTGAAAAGTTGACTAATTATTTGTTCAAGATTATCATTAGTAGAATTGCTGACTCGAAACTTTAATACATATAGTTCAATTCTCACCCTGAAAAAATTCACCAATTTATAGTTCTACCAGCAATGAGTGAGAAGAACCTTTCCCCATTCTTGCCAAAATTTACAGTTATAATAAAAAAAGGGACAATTTGGTACTAAAAAGGTCATTTTGTTGTTTTAGTTTATATCTGATTACTAGGTAAGCATTTTAAATGTTGTTAGCTAATTATGTTTTGCAAGTTGGTTGTCCATGGCATTTTTCCATTTTTATTGAAATAGTCATCTTTTCTTGTGAATTTGTTCATGCTCTTTAGATATATAAACTCCAACCATTATTCTATAACTAATATAACACATATTTTCTCTGGTTTGGAATTTTCCTTTTAAATTTGGTTTAAAGTGTGGCTCTCATCTGATTTTTAGTGCTCTGGTCTTAAATGGGATCAGGGTAATCACCAGTCGTGTTGAGGAAAGATGCAGAATTAGAGCAGATACCAAAACAAAGGCAGAAAAAGAAAGAAGGGAAAAAAAAAAGGATAAAATGAGGGGGAAGGAATAAAACTCATAAAATTATGATAATAGACTCAGAGAGATAAGAGAAGGGCGTTCCTGAAAAAGAGACACTGTTGAAAAAAAGAACATTGATAGAAAGAACATTCGAAAAGAAAAAAAATGTATATATTCAATGGAGCAAATGAAAAAATAAATGTACCAGAAAATGGAAGAGCAAGAAAAATCGGAGAGAAAAAGAAAATTTAATTAATGGGCATTCCAAAAAAGAACAGAGAGGACGGAATAAATTATCAAATACATAAATAAATAAATAATACTCAGTTTGCACGAGACCATACAGCTCTTCCAAGAACCGGACAGAAGAAATGCACATGCCTCTCTCCACATTTTCACCTTTGGCACCAGAGTCAGTAGATAATGATTAGTTTGCAGTAGAAAAAAAAAAAAATCACTTGGTCCCTTTCTTACCTAGAATACAAAACTCCGGGAGCGCTGGCATCGGGGCGAAGGAGTGAGGTTCTCCACTCGTCTGTGGGCCTTGTCATGCCACGCGCTCCCGATCCTCTCTCCGCCTCGCCCTGCCTCGTGTTTTGAACCCCACTGTCGCCCTCTCCAATCCAACCGTACCCGAAGAATTCCGCTTCTCACCCGCTACGACAAAACGCAGCGGCGTGCGTGTCTAAGGCCAAGACAATCCATGGGCGTTGGGAGAATCACGAATCTCCCTTCCCTTCTCTTCCTTTTGGATTCGAAGATATTAATGTAGAAAGTAACTGTTTTTTTTTTTTTTTAATGTGGCAAGCAAATAATGCTCATGTTTTTTGACCTTAGTGGGAGGGGAAAGAGGAAAAGCTGAGGGAAGTGAGCAGAAAGTGAAGGTGAGTCAGTTTGTACAGTTTTGAAGACAAATGAAATTCCGGTGTGCTAAATAGTTTCCAAAAACTCTTGTTAACTGGCTTTTTATAATGTAATTTATCAGGTTAAGAAAACATTATTCAAATACAAAAATAGCAAATAATAATTAGAACTGCCTTGAGCAATGTTTTAGAGTCATTTGTCAAGAAAGCTATTTTTCAAAAGTCTGTGGAATGGCAGATTGATAATGGGTTTATTTAATGAGGTTTTATCAACCATGTTATTTCTCCTAAAAAAAAAAACCCAAACCCATAATCACTGAAGCTTATTAACTCATTTAATCATTGTGTATCACCTAATGATAGAAAAACCCTTATGTGAACAAAATTTCATTTGATAATGACGATTTTTTTTTTTAGAGCAAGTAGAAAATTGAGCACTTAAAGCCATCTAACATACCTAATAAATCAATAAAACTTAGCCGATATTCCAGGTCTGTTTCCTTGAATCTAAAGTATGAAATGAGATCATCATTGTATCTTTTCAGCATAACCGTAGATCATTCAAAAGCACGAGTGTGCACACTTGGCCTTCATCACCAAAGACCCACAGAGCCCGCCAAAATGACCTCTTTTCTCTTCTTTTGGCTTTTTAGCCAGGGTGTATTTGAACTTCTCGCCTGACTCTGCGGCTGCAAATCATCATAAAACAGCATCGCCAGGTGATAGGGAAGACCCACTCATGGCAACAAAGGCTCCCCCAGACCCTGCAAGACATCGAAGAAAGGGCAGGGAGACAGAAAAGTGACCGCAGAACAGGGCTGCGGGGTGGAAGGGGGAAAAATCTGGGCGGCCGGTGGCTTTCGATGCACATGACCTCAGGGAGTCATCCCTTGTGAATCAATCCTTCCTCCCTCATGGGAAGAGGCGTTGGAAGGCTGTTTACAGCCAGGCAGCGACTAAACAAAGCTGTGTTGGAACCCGTTGTCACTCGAACCCTAAATTGCAGGTGTCTGTGGTTAAAATCTGGAGCTCGCCACCCCAGGGGATCGGATGAGTGAATTTTCACTAAGTTCCGAGTGCGTTTTGATACCGGGCGGACTCCGTGCCTGACCGCTCCGTGTTCTGTATTCCAGTGTACCCTGGTCACGTCTCCATGCCATGAATGAAGAAATAAACCTTTTAAAAGTCGAATTCAGTGCAAGGCGTGAAAACAAAACAAAACTAAACAAAGCAGCTAAAGACAAAAAACGCTGGAGAGGCGAAGAGAATTTCCAGGAAAATCGTGGTGGTAATTTATGGACAAAAGATATGTCGCTGGCCCATAATGCAAACAGAGAAATGAGAACAAGGTATCAGAGGACCCCAAGGAAGACGCCTTTAGAAAAAATAAGCAGAATGCATGGATCATTCGCCGCCGGGGAACGACGTGGGGAAGCTAGCTGCGGGAAAGTTCCAGGAGAAAACACGGCATGCGCGTAGAAAACCGAGCGAACGACTAAAACAAAACTATTCAGCTATTCATCACGTCAAGATAAAATGTTGCACATGCAAGAAATTAAAACTTAATCATAGCATACTGCTCGTCTCACCAGAGAAGAATGTTTTTATGATCCTAATAATGTCCGTGATGACTCTCGGTTTCACCAAAAGTGGTAATTTTTTTCTAATGGGAGACTTTGTGAGAGGGAGGTGCTGAGGTCCGCTGGGACAGCAGTGCCGAGGGCTCGTCTGCCGTCGACACCGTCCCTGGCGCTGGGCGAGACGTTGGCGCAGTGAGAGGGAGTGAGGAAGCATCTCGTTTGGACACATCGGGGTAATGCCGTGAAGAGGCAAGCAGGTGATCGGAGACGCCCGTCCTCGGGAGCGGAGGGGGCCAGAGGAAGGACGAACGGGCAGGGGCCTGCTGTCGTCTCCAAAAAGTCCCGCAGTTGCCTTTTTACTTTTTCTGTAAGTGTTTGTATGAGTTTGGAAAAAAATAAAAGTTAGTTTACAGCACTTGGAATCACAAAGAACAGTCATGAAGCAAACGGTAACAGAAGTCCAATTCTGGACTTTACGTATTTTCATGTAATGGGACATGCCTCGATCTTCAACATGATTTACGAATTTAGATATTTTTATGACAAAGAAAGTGCTCATGAGATAATAAATTTTAAAAAATATCAGGGTGCAGCAGTATATTTAGCACATGATCCCATCCTAGAAAAGAGAAGATTGGAAAGGAATATATACGGTCATTAGTTCTCAGAGTGCGCTTCTAAGCAGTCATTATTTTATTTTCTACATTTTCTAATATTTCCAAGTGCTCACACAGTCAGTATGTGTTACTTTAACTAAAAAAAAAAAAAAAAAAAAAGTTAACTTTTTTTTTAAGCACATGGTGGATCATCTTCGTGTAAATGCCCATTCTTTGCTAATTCTGCCCCCACCCCCAAATCCGAATCTTCTCCAGCACCGCCTCTGCTCCGTGCGGTTGCCTCGAGCCATGCCGCTGGGCGGTCGCCGCCCGGCGCCAGAGCTGCCTTGACCTTACCACGCACACGCACACAGGTGCACGCTCACCTGCCTCTGGCCTCCGACAGCCCTGGGCCTCGCTTGTCCCTGAGACATTCCAACACATTTTGCCGTCATTCCCAGACTTTCTTCTTCTAGTACAGGGGCCAGTGCTTACAATCTCTCAGAAACACACACACACACACGCACACACACATACGCACACACACAATTTTTCTTCTGTCTTCCTGAGTCAGGTCAGTGGTTAGAAGTCAGAGCTCAAGTTGGTGACCGAGAGGAGTGAGCTGCAAGCTCTCGTGCATTTCTGTGATCCTTCTAAGCGCCACGTGTGAGGGACAACTGTCCGACAGTCCGAGCGGGCCGAGGACGTGGCGTCTTCCTGCTGGAGATGCCGATCGATGCGACGTTCGCGGCTCATTTATTTGTCAAATAAACTTCCATCGAGGACCTATTATGTACCAGAATCTAGGCCAGGACTGTGGAATATAAAAATAAATTGATAGAGATCCCTCTCCATGGAGAAAAAAGCCAACCTTACCTTTAAACTTGTATAACACCTGGGGCTCGATGAGCGAGGTCATTAGGCGTGGCCACCTTGGGGAGGGGAGGCCGGAAGGAGAGGCAGGTCGCTCTGCTCACTCAGGCCTGCCGTCGCCTGAACCCCGAAGGGAAGGTGGTGGGAGCGTTTGGGGGGCTTCCTTCCCAGGGGTTTTCTCTGAGACGAAGCAGTCGTGCGTCTCCCGCGGTTCTCATGTGATCGACGACAGTGTAGGCAGGCCCCGTGCTGAACGAGGGTACTCGAAATAGCAGGACTCTGAATGCTCGGCTCGCTGTGTGATTGAGGCTCGCTCGCCGGTGAAAGCGCGGCTCCCTTTTTTTTCTGGCCAATTTGATCAAAAATAGCTCCACTCAGTGCTGCTCAATAATCCAGCGTACGGGACGCCACTCGTAAAGTGTGCGTGGGGTTTTCGGCCCGCCCCTTTTTGCCATGTCGATCGAAGCCTACGGGTGGTTTGATTGGGGCGGCCCGTGTGTATCGGGCTCTTAGGATGCCAGCATTATTACGTACTGAGGATGCTGGGACCAGGTAGGGTCCAGTGGCCCTGTTCTGGCTCTGGGCCCATGCACAGTCGATGATGCCCTGCAATCCTGAGCCTTGTCACTGGCCACTGCAAGCCCGTCATGGCCACAAGGACGCCTCGGCTCAGCTCGGGTCACCTCAGGTCAAGGGAAAGTCATCCTGGCCTTGGCCTCGCTGCCCTGCGTAATGAAGTTGAACCCGTCGCCTCCCAGGCCTTTCAAAGTGCCTCACACGGGCGCACATGGGTCGCCCTGAGTTTTCGAGGGTACAAACTACTTCCCTCTCAGACTCTTCCCTCTGTCTCCTCCCCTTCAAACCTGCATGGCCAATTCCTCAGATTCCCTTTGTTGTAAATACTTAGAGTGGGCCCCGCCTTCCCGGCTGGAGCCAGGCCGATCCAGGAGTCTGGAAGGCGAAGCCCCGAGATTCGAGATTCGGTCCCCGCCCCATGCTCCTCGCCTCTCTGCCCGGGAATAGCTTTGTGCAGAACGTGCAGGCCCCCGGGGACAACGGGGCCGGCTAAGTCATCCGGAGCTTGGCAAGCCCGCATCTATCCATCCCGAATCCGTTTTTCACCCTCGATTGGGTCGTTCGTTCATTCGTGCCCTCGCTCAGCATATTTTAGAGAGCTCTCTCTCTGCGGAAAACATTTCTAGAGACCCAGTTAGGGAGGAGACGCAGGATGTGAGCTATGAAAAGCACAGATGCCTCTTTAGAGTCTAACGTCGAAACTTCCGTCCCCAGCTGCGCGGCGGGGCGGGCGGCCTGGCGGGGCTGGCGCTGGCCTCCCCCGCGCCCCCAGGCCATTGACGGCAAGGGGTCAAGGGCTCTGCTCCCGCCGGGGACCGCGCACACCAGCACAGGGTTGCAAAACACAGCATTCCACCCTTCGTCTGCCGCGGAATGATCGCACCCTGTGACCGACTACGACAGCCTCCCAAGTCCATCGCCGTGACCTCTGCAGGCCCCGGCAGGCCTCGGGCAGAGGGCGAGGCAGTGGCGGGGTAGACCCGAAAGATTTTAGAAGTCCCGACTTCTAAAAATGAAACAGATGGGGGGTTGGGGGGATGCACCCCCCCCCACACACACACACACAGAATGAGACCCCTCCTCCTCGTGGGCCGGCGACTGCGGCTTATCGAGCACCCCCCGGTGCAGCCAGTGCCATACCAGGGGCCGCACACTCGGGGTCACTCTGCGAGGCGAGCGTTTGCTGATCCGCGTTTTCCAGACGCGAAGCCTAAACCCAGAGCGCCCAGCTCCTCGGCCGCACCCACGCCCCCAGAACCTCTAGATTGGGGCGTTCCCCTGGCTCCTCGCCGGGCTGCCGTGTAGCAAAATGTGCATTTCCGTGTGGCACGCTGGGTCTCTGGGTCACTGGGTCGCTTGCCCACGGCGGAGGAAGCGGGCGAGGGGCAGGTGTCCGCAAGGCGCTGGCCGCACCGGGAGAAGGGTGCTCGATAAGCCGCAGTCAGTCGCGTTTCTCGGAGAGTGGGCTGAGCGCTGGCCTCTTGGGCTGCGGGCGAAGTTGCTGAACCGTGGAAAGGCGTGAACGTCTGTGTGTCTGTGACGCCCGTGCCTCCTGCTGGTCGCCCGAGGGCCCGGACGCGGTGTCAGGAGCGCTCCGCTGCGTGCAGCGCCTCGCGCCCGGGCGAGTCTGGCTCACTGCCCCACAGGGCGCCCTGACCACACGCGAATCCCGCAAGAGCCAGGGATCGAGGTAACCAGGATAACCAGCCAAACCGCAGCATTTACTTTAGCAAAAGGGGCCAGAGCAGGAAGCAGGTAAATCCCCTCTTGCCCACACGCCCCTTGTGACCACCCTGGGCGCTGGGGGAACCCACAGTTCTCACGTTTAGCCCCGAACACCCCTGAGCTGTACGTGGGCTCCGTCACTTCCTTAATGGTGGAAGGTGCTGTAATTTCTCACCTTCTCTCTTCTCTCCCTGTCTTTTCTCTTCTTTTTCCCCTGTTGTTTGCCTGTCTTCAGACGATGACAGTCCATCCTGGACCACTCTTCCCAAGGGGGCTTCCGGTGGCCAGTGCTGGGGTCCGTGTTATCTTTCCAATAGTCCATGAGAAAGCCGGAGCGCCCCATTAGTTTGCCTTGAGAGCATCGTAAAATTCCAGGCACCTCCCCCGTGCCCCGCCCCGCCCTCTGCAAGCTCGTTGCTCCCTGCTGGGAACATCATAAATGCTGGAAAACAATTGATTAAATGGTTTTTTCGAATCTTTTTTTTTTTTCATTTTTCTGTAGCAAGCCATTGCTGGTGAGATGTTTCTTCTCCCACAAAAAACAGTCCGTTGACCGAAAAACTTGAACCAGCACCGCTTCACAGTCCGTGAGCTGACGTCCGGCGCACGGGGCACCTTCGCAGGCGCCGGGGAGGGGGCCCGCCATTCCTATCCCCTCCCCAGGCTCACGAGCTGCCAGGCAATGCCCCGGATTTTGTCAAATGAGGGGACAACGATACGATAAAGACAGCCTCAGAGCGCCGGGACCGCTTTGCGTCTGTGCGGCATTTTGCATTTAGAAATGGTTTTAAGGTCATCATCTCATTTGGCGCCCCCCAGAAAAGCCCCGTGCGGTGGACGTGCCGAGGGCTTAAGCCCATTCCGGAGGTGGGTCCTGAGCTGTGCAGTGGTTTGCACAGGGAGCGACGGGGTCAGGAGCCAGGGTCTCTCCTCGGGAGCTCATCGTCCTCCTTGGGAGCCCTGCCCGCCTGCCTGCGCCGGGCTGGGAGCCGGGACGTGCCCTCGGCCACTTTGTTGAAGGGTCACAGAGGGCTTTGCTGAAAACATATGTCCACACGAAAACCCCTAAGTAAACGTCACAGCATCTTTGTTCCTCATAGCCGAAAACGGACAGTAACCCACACGTCCATCGGCGGAGGTACCGATAAACACAATGAGATCCACCGTGGGATTCCGTCGTCCCCGGCCATCAAAGGAACAAAGTGCCAACGCACGGTGCAACGTAGATAAAACCCTGAAAACGTCTGGCTGGGTGGAAGAAACCAGTCACGAAAGGCCCCTTACGCGGAAGTTCAGAGGAGGCAACTTCACGGAGAAGGGAAGTAGGTTAGTGTTCGCCCAGGGCTGGCAGCGGGGACAGGCGTTGGGAGGTGTCCGCTGATGGGGACAGATTCCTTTCAGGGACGATGGCGGGTCTGAACATCGGTTCCATGGTGGCGGCCGCACAGTCTACAAAAAGCTCGTGAGCTGCGCGCTTCGAGCTCACAGAATTGGCCATCCAGTTTCGCCTCGTAGGGAAAAACCGGACTTGCCCAAACCCCGCGCCTCTTTAATCGTGACTATATATTTTTAAAGCACGAGGTTAATTGCTGTCTTCCATACGCGAAAGGGGGTTCAGAAGACCTTTCAGAAGGAGTTAAAAAGCCAAAGGACAGGGAAGTGTCCAGTGGGTTGTGACAGACTTAGGTATGCAACTTTATTTTTATTTAATTTTTCAAATTTACTTTTGTTATTTGAAATAATAAAATTTTGGGTTTGATTTACACGGCCGCTACATGCAGCCGACCATGCCTACCCCTCAGGGAAGGAGGTGTGTAAGGGCGAAGACACCTCTGTGTCCTCAGAGGGGCCATATACATCCCAGTGGGAGAGACAGACGGGCTCGCCAAGAAGAGCAGGGCATGCAGAGGAAGGGGCCTCGTTTGGGGGACAGGGCGCGCTTGCAGCCTGATCCCGCCCTCTAGCTCTTGCGAATGCTGCCGGAAGACGCAGGAGTCCCGGACACCCTCCTTCACCTACACAAAACTCCCACTGACGCAGGATTCGCTCAGGGGTGCAAGGCAAATGGCAGCGAGAGCGTTAGGGTCACGTGGCACTTCCTGAAGGCACCCCTCCAACGCCCCGAGCCAGCTCAGGTCTTTAGCTGCAGGGCTTTTGATGAACAAAAGATTCCGAACCTCAAAAGGGCTTCACAGGATGTGGTGCGAAAAAAAGAAAGAAAGAAAAAATGATTCGCGTTCGAGTTCCATTTCCGCCGAGGTGTGGACGTCTGGCGGGCTGGCTTTGGGCACCTGCTGGGCCTGTTCCCTCCACCTCTGCTGTCAGGAAGATGCCGGTGACTTCTTCATGGGAACGAGGCTGGGAGGAGACGAGCCGAGGTGTGGAGAGGACCATTTCCCTCACCAGGCTGTCAGAGACGAGGACCGTCTCTCTCGCCCACGTGCTCCAGGCCTTGCCAGTCCCTCTCCCCCCCTCAGGGCCGCACCCCGCCACCTGTCACCTCACCCTGGCTTCGGCGTGGTCGCAGGGCGCCCGCTTCCGACGCACTACGGGACAGCGCCATTATGTCTGTGGTCGCTTGAGTCCAGGCCTGTGGCCCCGTTCCTGCAGCCCCGACATACGGCCATCGACTACACGTTGACGTTCTCTCTTTGTTCTAGCAATTTCCGCCCTGCGGCAGGCCTGCTCGCCACTTGGGGCGCTGTGTCTGTCTTCCGGAGGGAGGAGGAGACTCAGCAGTTCATTTCCTTCTTTCCCGTCGAGTCTAATTCTTTGTTTCACCCCAGCTGGGCACTAAAAGCAAGGTGGCACCCTCACACCGGCACCTGGTGACCTGGCGCCCCTCGGCCTTGTCCCCGCTGGGGACCTGAACCCACAGCCAGGACACCCCACCCCAGCCCACCCGTTCCGAGCAGTGCAGGGGCCGTTTATCGGCCTCAGCTTTTGAGCTCTTCATGCTAATCAATGACGATTTCCTAAGCCCTGTTATTCCCTCCAAATGATAAGCCAGACGTGGGGAAGAGTCTCGACAGGAAAATACTACTTTTAAATACGACAAAACTGCTGAGCCAGCAGGACCTTTGTGATAAAGGCTGGCAAGCATTTCTAGCAGGGCTGCTGTTGAGGCTATTTCTTTCTTAATTCAGCCACAATTAACTCCATTCTGAGCTCGCTCTACGCGTGCTCCCCTGCGGAAGGCGAGGCGTGCATTCTGCAACATGCTCGCGTCTTCACGTGCTGCGCAAATTCCTTCCAGGTCGCACTTGGTGGAGGTCGGCTGTCAATCCACAATCGGGGCGATGCGCTATTAATAATTATTTCTGTAGTGTTTGATATTTGTGAAAAGACTTTCGGTTATTTATTACATGTGCTTTATACAGCTCAGTATCCTCCCTGGATTGGGGAGGGCGGGCAGAAACGGGCCGTGACGAAGGTTCAGAGTCTGTCTCGGGCATCGTCTACGCCGTGTGCCCCGGGGAGCCCTCTCTGAAGGGGGCCGCCGTGTAAGGCCACATTGCCTTCGGTGTCTCGGCCAAGCGTCCATGGCTGAGGTAGGTGGTTCAAGCCAGTGCTGAGTTTTCACTGCGCGGCTGTGACCAAGGTCTTCTTTCTTGACATAAAGCTGTGTTCACTCCCCAGACACGTCGTTTTCTACAAGGATGCCCCAAGTTCATTGTGTGTGCACGCGTGTGTGTGTGGCGGGGGCGGGGGATACCAAAGGTTTGGGTTTGAGGACACGTGGGTCCCGGCTCTGCTGCCTTACCGAGCAGCCGTGCGATCTCAGAGGACGCGTTGCTGTGCGTGGGCTCCGTGTGCCGCATTCATCACCCTGGCATGACAACCTCTAACACTATCGGGGTGGAACAAGGTTTATTGTGAGGATAAAATAATGGGCACGAAAGCACTCGGAGGATGTCGAGAGTCCAGCGGGCGGCGTTATCGTTACTGTGTTCGAACAAACAGCTGCTTTCCGTCCCGTCACAGCTGGAAGTCGGATTTCTCTGGCCAGCGTCCCCAGTCTAGATATTAATCACGCCCTTTGTCCTGCCCCACGATTTATTTATAGGCTTCGACTTCTTCTTCCTTATAGTGAGAGGCAAGATAGCAACAGAAGTTGAGATGACTAATTCTGGGTTCCGATGGGCGAGGATTTAAATTCTGGCGTAATCAAGACATCTACTTCTGATCATGGTGAGGTTCACTGTCCCTGGACTGTTCTTCCTTCCGTAAACAAATATAAAATGGGACAAAATATGTGGCATTATTTTCAGCCATTGAACAATAGATAGATCTAGACTACGGTCCTTGAGGAAGGAGAAACTCGTGGGTGACAGGCACGTCTGCCCAGCTCAGGATCAGCCCTCGAAGCTGTTTCAGGGGCTGGAGTCTGCGGGGCAGGACACGGGGGAGGAGGGAGCTGTAAAGAGAGGGGCCCTAACTCTTCTTGGGGGCTCCCCGTGAGTTCTTCAGTGGAAGACGGACGGAGCGGACATGGAAAGAGACAGAAGACTTATCAGATCGTAGCTGCTCTGGAGTAGTAAGCAGAACAGAGACGGTGCTGGTACCAGCCTAGGCCTCGCTAACTCCCCAGATAGGCAGCCGAGACTCTAGGAAAAAGACAGGTCAGAGGTCGAGAAGGCTTATCCTGCGCGACCTTAGCAAATGCTAAAACCGAGCCTTGAGAAGGTCTGCACGGGCAACAGGGCTAGTGGTTTCAAACCCACCAAGGCAAACACGCTTGGAAAAATATCGTGGTCTTTTTGTGGATCTGCCAAAGCCAAACCCAGCCTAAGCAAGTTCAAAGTGAGTCGCCTCTGAGCCGACACTTACTACAAGAGCATAACGCTTCGGAGAGCGATGGCAGGATCCGAAGTTTCCACAACATATAAATAACAACGTCCGAAAACATTGAACCTGAAAGGAAACAGAAACAATGTGATCTATGGTTAAGGGAAGAAGAGCTCAATAGAAACTGAGCTCGGGACGGGAGATGCCCAGATGTTGGATTCAGCGGACAAATACTTTCAAGCGTTCACTTGAAGCATATCCGAGAATTAAAGGAAAAGATGCTCTTCGTGAGCAAACAGAAAAAATTAGCCCAGAAAAAAAAAAATTATAAAATAGAACCAAGTGGAACTGAGAAGTAAAATAATTGAAGTGAAAATTTGTCTGAAGACCTTCAAAGAGAAAATCAGAGATAGCAGAATAAAGGCAGAGAGGATTGACTTAAAGAAATATATATATATATATTTAAAAATTTAGATTACTTCTCATTCGAAACAGTGGAGACCAGAAGGCACTGGAACAAAGCCTTCACAGTACTCCAAGAAAAAAAAATCCTGTTGACCAAGATGTCTATATCCCAAAGAAAAATATACTTTAAAAACGAGGGTACAATACATACCTTTGCCAAGAAACAAAAGCTGAGATGCATACCAAGAAGTTAACATAGGAAAAAAAAGAGTATGAAAATTTCTCAATTAATTCAAAATAGGTTAAAAAATAGAAATAGAGGAACTGAGGAACAAAAAAAAAAAATTACAGACGGGGAAAAAATGAAAACCAAATAGCAAGAGGGTAGAATAAACTTAACTATATCGATAGTTGGACCAATGACTCCAATTAAAGGGGAGTAATTGCCAGACTGGATACAAAAGCAAGGTCCAGTTATCTGCTGTCTCGATGCAAAGAAGTATACAGTCCAAACAGTAAGCAGAAAAGCCTGCGTTTATGCTAATGATCAGGCAAAGTGGACTTCGAGACGAGATGTCGGTGATGAGGGAAGATTGCGTAACGTGAAAGGGAAAATCGGGAGGAAGCAAGAGTGTAAACGTGAACGCGGCTGAGCGCAGTCGTTACAGGCAGACGAAGCGGAGACTGATGGTTCCCAAGGAGGAAACGGGTCCGTCACAGGAGAGATTCTCACACGCCGCGCATCGACCAGGGGTCGCCGAGGAAGCAGCGTGTGCGCGTGTGTGTGCACACGTGCGTGTGTGTGCGCGTGCATGTGTGTGCGCGTGCGCACGTGTGCGTGAGAAGAGGTTTATTTTGAGAAATTGACCCTGCGATCGTGGAGGCTCAGGTCTCAACTCCGCCGGCCGGGCCCGCGAGCCGGAAGGACAGAAACCAGAGGTTCGAAGAGGCGGGAATGGCCCTCGGGAGGCGGGAATGGCCGAGGCCGGAGGGAGTCGGTCCCGTCCGGGAACTGAGGGGCTGGCGTTTGGAGATGGACTGAGGCCGGGATCCATACGGGGCCTTCCTTGTAGACGCAGGAGAGGGTGGGCTTTGTTCAAAGGGCAGAGAGATCGCACCAAGGGAGGGAGGGACCGAGACTTTGCTCTTTTAAAGGACTTGGTAAAAGGACCAGATTGAAAGGGGAAGTGGTGAAGGAAGCAGGGAGGCCAGTTCCCCGGGCCGGGGCCTGGGCCGGCTTTGCCACCTCCAGACCGCGTGGCCTTGGGTAAGGGAACTAACCTCTCAGCCTCAGCGTCCTGGGCAGTAACATGGGAAGCCGGTCAGGGAGGTTGCTGAAAACAGGCGGATTCTCCCCACGCTTCTTTCCGGAGAAGGTCAGACTACATATACCTTTTTCCGCTTACTCTTCCATTATTTCTCCTTCTTCCTCCCTCCATCCAAAGCTGTTCAAACTCTCTCTGTCTTCCCTTTGCCCACATCTCTAGTCGGTCGTCTTTCCCCGGAGCCCGCTGGCTTCTCGGAGGGGGTATCTGACCCTCCCTCCACTCCTCTCTTTGGCGCTGCCGGCCTCTGAAAATAACTGATGATTTAGTCTTTCCTGCTCACATATGTAAAACACGTATTAAGCACTTACAGCCCACAGCAGGCATTGAGCAACTTTTCACATCGAATTTGCCCTCCACCCTACGAGATGGGTTCTGGTGTTTTTCCGATCTGACAAATAAGAAAACTGCGTTGTAGGGAAATTAAGTCACTCGCCCAAGGCTACACAGGAAGTAGAAGTTGTCAGACTTGACCTCGGGTCAGTTGATTTCCCAGGCCGTGCTCTTAACTTTTATGCCATCGTGTTCCCCAAGTGTTGGGATATAGCCTGTCACCTCGATTGACCTTCAAGCGGAGATGGGTGTGCATTTCCGGCCTAAGAGGGACCGTGGGAAATTGCACCTGCTCATGAAGACAGCAGCTCTGCTCCCTGGGCAGGGCAGGGCCAGAGGGCAGGGCCTGTGGAGAGGCCCTCAGACTCCTCAGCATGGGACGGGCATGTTCTCCCCGAGATGAGGGATGGAGAAGATGCCCTCACCCCTCACGGCGGCTTGGAGCAGGAAGACGCTCCGGGAGGCCTGGAAGATGGAGCTGGGAGCCGCTGTGGAATGTGGGAGGCAGGAATCTCACCCCCTTGCTGGGCGGGCCGCTGGGCGGGGTGCTGGGCCTCCAGAGCAGCGGGAGTGAGAGGGTCTGTAGGTGTGTAGCTACTCTCCCGACAGGAAGCGGATGCTGAGACAGCTGAGCCGGGCCAGGGTTCCCTGTGTGAAAATCAACTAGCTCACAGTTGACCCTTGGACAGCATGGGGGTTAGGGGCCCTGACTCCCCCACCGTGCAGTCAAAAATCCATGTAAGACTTTTGACTCCCCAAAAATGTAAGTACTAGTAGCTTACTGTCGACTGGAAGTCTTATTGAAAACAAATGGTCGATTAACACATATAAAGTATGTTATATGTATAGATACTGTATTCATGCACCAAAACCAGAGAAAAGAAAGTGTTATTAAGAAAATCATAAGGAAAAGAAAATGACATTTGCAATATTTATTGGGAAAAAATAGTGCGTAAGCGGACCGTGCCATTCAAACCCATGTCGTTGGACTCAGCCATCGGAGGGTTGGCAGGCGACCCCTGTGCTCCAGGCCCGAGTCTAAGTCCTGGGCGTTCAGGTCCCAATACCCCGGCCCCGCGGAGGTTGCCGCAAAGCGAATTAACCGGTGACCCGAGGACGGTGCCGGGACGGTTCTGCAGCTCCGAACACGGCTCGGTCGGAGCCGGTGACAGAATGACCCAGCCGGCAGGGAGAGGTTCGTTCTCCAATCCTTTCAGAGACACACGCACCGGGGAGAGACCCCCGAGTCCACGCGACGTGGAATCCGCGTGACCGCGCGGAGCGAGCAGGTCGTCCCCGGGGCAGGCGTTAACGACGGGGCCCGATTCCCCCGACCGTCACTGTAACGCCTGGCGGCCATGCCACCGCCGGGTCCTCCGACAGCAAGGCCGGTCCGAGCGTCGAGCCCAACGCAGGTCGCGACAACCGGAAGTTACCGTCCCTAACCTTAACTTTGCAACTTCCCTCCCGCGGGACCTCGAACGAGTCATTTCGCGTTCGCAAATTCCACGTTCCTTTCCCAGAAAGAGGGGGCGGGGGGGCCATTAAAGGATTTCTAAGCTCCCGTCCCCCCCGACCCAGTATTCCCGTGTGGTCCCACGAAGGAGGGCATTCCAGGGGGCCGGCGCGGGTGGTCGGTGCCGAGATGCACGTCGGATGCAGAAGGAAGGGCGTCACATCGCACGGGGGGGGGGGGGGGGGTGCCGGGCCGAGCGCCTGGGTCTGCGGGGCGAGCACTGGGCAAACGGTTAGCGGACTGTGGGCATCGCTCACTGCGGAGGGATGTATGTGTACCCTTCCCCCATGGCCTCTCTGCGCGCTGCCGGGGACCAGGCGCATAGAGAGGCCGCAGGCGTTTTCAGAGCAGCGACTGTGCGTGGCCCCTGGGGGAACGGGGTCCTCTGCCCGGGCGTCTTTCTGCAGACGTCGGACCCCGTTCACTAGCATCCGACCTTTTCTCCCCGAGGCCGCGTGTGAGGGACCCCCCGCTGCTGGCCTGCGCTGGGCTAGTGGCAGCTGCGGCTTCTCTAGGCATGTAGTCGGGCCCCAGACAACCGGACATTTGCTATCGTTACACTTTAATTAGTTTGCTTGCCCTGTCTGTCTGTCTGTCCGTCTCTCCCCCCTTCTCCCTCTCTCTCCTTTCTTTCTTCTCTCTCCAGTCACTCTCCTTGCCCTTGCTCTCTGTTTCGTTCTGTGTTCCTTTGTTTGTTTTGCACACAACCGCCTAGCTGAGCGCCCGAAGGTGACCCTATGCTCCCCCAAAATAATTAGCCGAGACCTGCAACAGCTCGTGTCCCAGAACGAAGCTTTTTAAACTTTCTATCGGGAGGACAGGCCAGTCTTCACGTGCTTACTTGGGGCTGAAGATCTGTAGTTAGAAATCCAGAATTCATTCCTATAATAAACAATTGTTTGCTTTGACGAGTCTCGTTTCAAACAGGGAGGGCCAGGGAACTGCAGGGAACCGCTGGAGGGAAAATCAGATAGTGTCGAGTCAGGACAGGTCCCCGCTCTGTGAAACGTGAGAGACCATTTCCCTCCATGAACTTCAGGCTTCTTTGTTCGCAAATACGAGACTAGGAGCACACACCACAGAGCTGCTGCGAAGTTCAAATGCGATAAAGTGGGTGAGAGCGTTTAGCAAAGGACGGTGTGAAATACAATTGTAACCATTATTATGACACAGTGTTGACCATAGTTACATACGGGCATATCTCATCCTCTTACCTGAGAGCTATTTTCGGACAGAAAGTTTGCCTCATATCCAAGGGCGATGCTCAAAATATTTAACAACGGGCAGGGCATCGGCCAATCAGGTCGACCTAACCAAAGCAGATGCTGGCCCTAAATGGCTAGAATGCTCAGATCGGCCACGCTCAGCCCCTGGGGATCTTCCAGAGGGACCAGTACGGTGCCTGGAGCATAAAGGATGCTCAGTGAATGACTTTAAAGCATTGTCTGCTTTGTGAGATTTTATGCTACTCACAAAATTTTTAGAGGCATTTTTTTAATGTAAAAATGAGCGACATCCCTCCCTATTTCCCCAAGATTTCTCAGGGGCCTGTGACCTGTCCCTGCCCTACTTGACTCCCCAGTAGAATTTACTTTTTCCAAGCTCAGTCCCAGGTACTAATCCCCAAACACCTGAAGCCTCCTTTCTCTTACCTGAGCTACAGATCCATTAACCCAGACTTTTCAGAAATGTTATTATTAGGGCTTTAATCACCCACGTCCTCCTTTTAAGTTCTTTCTAAAATTACTTTCCGGCAATAATAATTATGTCGGTCAGGGGCCAGCCAAATATAGCTGTGGCCTTTGAACCAAGTCGAGATGGGAGTTTCCAGCCACCGTCTGGCATCTGATGGCAAACGAGGGTGCCGGTTCCCCCCGCCCAGCTTTCTTGTGTCACAGTGTGACAACGTGCTAAATGGCAGAGCTGGGTTTGTTGACTCCTAGTTCGTATCTTAAAGGAACGCCCCAGCGAAATGGAGGTGGCGAGCAGACAGGGAAGTGTCTGAGCGCCGGCCCAGGCTGGGGGGGCTCCGGGACTGGACCCGGCCGTGGGAGGAGCGAGGGGCCAGGGGCACCTGGAGGCGGGTCCCGTTATGGTCCCAGGTGGTAGCAGCCTCGCCCAGCGGAGCTTCCCGAAGTCGGCTCGAGGGGCCGCCGCCCGCGGACCCGTCTGGGTCGCCGCAGCCTGCCGGGCAGCGCCTGCGACTCCGTCTGCCGGCCGAGCCCAGGCCAGGCACCGAGACCCACTTGACCGGGGCCGGCAGCACCGCCTGGCCCGCTCCTCTCACCTCTGCTCAGCACGGGGTCAGCCGAGCTGTCCCTTTCTGTCTGGAGGGACCACCGAAGGGTTAACCAGGGGACCCGAGCGTGTGGAGCTGGGTCCCCCTGGGTGGGTCACCTTCGCAGGACCCTCCCTGGAAACAGGATTTCTGGGGGTGCTGCTCCCCGTCCAGCCCCAAATTGCAGCGGCATTTCCTTTCCGAGCATGTTGCCCAGTCCCCGGGAATGCGAAGAACTTGTCGGCTTCCAGGCTCAGGTCCTGGGTGAAATGCCTCTTTGGGGTTGGGGGGGGTGGGGGGGGAGCTGTTTATAAGCATCGGTCACGTGCTAGACAAGAAACAGCGGCCCAGCCATCCGTCAGGGAGATGAACATCCTGGGCGACGTGGGAGGGAAAAGGAGCGCCCCTCACCCGGCCGGGCTCCGGGCACGGGAAGAGGAGGCACGTCCTCAGCCGGGAAGACGGTGGGCACGCGAACGCGTCACGGCTCGCGGGAGGCGCACGGCAGTGAGAAAGGCGCCGAGGCTTCCGCCGTTGCCGGGGAAACGAGAAGTTGGAGTTCACCTGTGAGTGAGAGAATCTGGAGCGAGACAAACAGCTCAAGAGTTTTGTGTAAACGACGGGGTTCCCCGGAGACAGACGCCTGCATTCGCAATTCAGAAGGGGATTGCATTTAGGGGCTTCGGGGGTCCCCTAGTCCTCCCTCCCCTTATGGTCCCAAGTCAGCAGCCACACGGGCATCAGATGGGCCCGGATGGGGGCCCAGGGAGAAACCAAGGCAAGGACGCGCGTCAGAAAAAGGCGTCGGTGTGCTCAGTCCTCTGCTCGTCCGTTCATTCATTCGTTCGTCCGTTGATGCATTCATTCATTCGGCAGAAACTGGTGGAGCTCCCCCCACGTGCCAGTTCCTGTGCCAGGTGCCAGGGACGAGACGGCAAGCAAGACGAGGCCCGGGCGACAGGCGCGGCGCCGGCCGTCCGTGCGAGTCTGTCGTTCCGGCCGTCGCAGCCCTGGCAGGGGGCGGAGCGCCGCTTGCGAGGCTTCTGGAAGCCGCGCGGAGCTTCGATCCCGTTCTGAACACGGAGGATGCAGCAGTGCCAGCGAGGCCACACGGGGGAGGGGGGGAAAGCAGAAAGAAAATCAGCGAATTCTCATGACGAGGCAGTTAAAACTATCCCGGCCGTGCGGAGTGGAGGCTGAGGGGGAGAGAGGGAAGTTCGGAAAACAGAGAACGAACTAAATAACGCTGACTGGTTAGGAGCTGCTGCTGGGTCCACATGTGGCCTCTGCCGCTCTCTAGCCGTGCGACCGGGGCGGCTTCCTTACCCTGTCTGCGTTCCTGTATCTTCGAGTAGAGGTTTATCAAAGCGTCTGCTTGGAGCTTCGCTGTGGCCATGAAGATTTGCAAGAGTTAATGCGTGCGGGTCACTTACAACAGCGCTCAGCACGCAGCAAACCCTCTGCCACCTGTTCACGTTTTTCCGAATGCGAGATCCTTGCAATCAATTCGGCGTTTGATTGTAGAGATAAATAAGGCAGCTCGTGGCATCCTGGGTTATCCGAAGGACCTGCCTACACCCAGAGGTGTGGTCCAGGCTCGACCTACTAAGAGGTGCTGAAAAGGTTCGATGATTCCTTAGGACCCGCAGCTGGTCCAAGGGGACGGTGAACGCTGAGCGTGCACGTTTGTCCTGTGCCCGGACATCCTGCGACCTCCCTCCAACGCAGGCGACAGGGCCTCGTGGGGCTGAGCCTGCTGCAGGCCTGATGGCACCCCCTAATCGCATTAGGCCATCCATCACAGAGCAAGGGGGAGCTGGAGGCCCCGTGGCCAGCAGTTCGCTTTCCGTTTGTTATGTTCACAGAGGAAATATGTTCGTGTCAATGACGCACACGCTTGGGCCTCGCCAGAGTTCGCTTTTGACAAGGGCAGTAGGCCCCTGTGATGTCGCAGATGGCGGTGGGGGGGGGGGGAGGGGAGGGAAAGCTAACTGCTTGGAAAGGGGGCCTCCTCGCCTCAGCTGAGACAGGGAGCACACGACGTCACGCGACTGGTCTGTCTGTCACCTCCTCCACTGTGTCCCGTTGCGGCCGGGCTGGACCAAGAATTGAGGTCCGAGGTCGAGCACGGCTTTGGCCAGGCCACCCCCTTCTCTGGGCCTCGAATCGCCTCACAGGCGAAAAGATGGACCAAGATCGAAAACGAAAACAAAGCAGAACCGGAAGGCAACCAGCATCCTTTCCCCCAGTGCCAGCTTACTTCGGAGCCTCGGGAAGAAAAAAAAAAAAAAAAGTCTGTTGCGTGGGGAGGGGTGGGGGAGGGGCGCGTGAGCCCAGAGCGGCTCCCACATGGGTCACGTGCACCGTTGTCCCGACGCCCTCCGGCTCATCCTGACGCGGTTTGAAAACCACTGGCCTAGATAAGCTCGGAGTCCCTTCCAGGCCCAACGTGCTGCGGTTCCGATGCCTTCGGCACCAACGCGACCTCAAATCAGAGGAGCGGGTACAGGACCGAGAACGGCGCCGGCAGTGGAGTTATGTAAACCGCGCGAGTCGCTTCAGATTTCCCAGTCGCCATACCCGGCGAAGCAAACAGAAACTGGCACGATTCATCTCACGAACGGATTTTATTCACCTCAGCACATCCGAGCCACTCGACTCGTGACTGGCACCAAAATGAAGTTCTCGAAATCCAGCCTGCATTTTGCTCTTGGAGCGCATCTCAGTTCATATCTGCCACATGTCGAGGGTCCAGCAGTCAGTGACGTGTGGCAAGGGGCTACCACACCGGAGAGCACAGATGTAGAACCTCGAACGGCTCAGGGCATCTACCGAGTCACAAGGGCGCGGCGGCCATGAAGTTAAGGGGAAGGGCCGACTGGCAGGCCTGCTGTGTCCAAACCCGTGGGCAGTGAGACAGCGGACGGGCCACCTCTGTCTCCGTCCCCCCGCCCCCAAACGCCTTCTCTAGGCCTGGAAAGTGTCAGGACGCTTCGCCAGGCTGGCTTCACTGAAAACCGCCTGCTCCCTCTCGCTTCCTCCTGGACCACCTCCTGCCGACTTAATGTCACCTGTATCCTGGGATTTATTATTTCTATGGGTTCTCTGCGCCTTTCTCTGCCTGAACCCTGGTGCCTCCACAAATCCACCTGGACTCTGAGGATTGCTTTGAAACCCCGATGCTCACCCCATCCCCACCTTCTGCCATCATCCCCCGCCCTTAACCATTTGAGTGCACAGGAAGGAAGTCATTTAGTTAAGTCATTTGCTCAACATCATTCATGTTGTATCATATATGTTGGCCTAAGTTATCTTCATCTTTTAGATTTACCGCATAGCACTTTGCACTGAAAGAAACAATGTTTTTCCTATGATGTAGGTTTTTAGGAACAAAGATATGGATCAGTACAGTCGCGTTTGGACACTCAAATACAATGAAGATGCTTCGCCGAATCTTTGAGACCACACCTGAAATTAAGACTTGGTCGGGTCTTTGTATACAAATCAGGTTCATAGCTATTGGCCGGCTATAAACGTAAATCCAAGGGCAGAACTTCAAACGGTATTTTCACACTTACCACTCACAACATAGGAACAAAATCACCTCTTTTCATATGAAAGAAGCTTAGAAGAATAACGACTGTAAAAATATCCAACTATAATCTGATTTTTTTTCCTACCGCTCTATAATTTAAATATATACTTAAGAGATGCTTGATTTGAAAACTAGTGACATCTCTGTGTATGTTAATGACATGCTTATTCCATGTTTTGGGTTTGATAAATAATCTTGCCATAGTTTCCCCGTTTTTCAGCCTGGAGGCTGATACTCTCTTAGTCAACTAACCGATAATAATCTGCTAATCCGCTAGTTCGAAATTATAATAAAGTAGCCATCTCCTTGAGTTAGAGTTTCTTTCTGAAGTTACTTTCTTTCCCCTTCTGGGCTTCGTAGGAAACATTGTTAAGAACTCTCTGCCATTGCATAAATCCCTGCTTTGTCTGGGCTTAGATATTGAGGTGTTAGCAATGAGCTTATAATTTACAGATCTTTATATAGAGGCGCCCCATTTCCTGAAGCAAGGACATGCCTTTTTTAAATTTTTTTTTTTACTAAACACTTTTTATCAGCAGAGAATCTTCCCCTGAGCACTTGCACCAGAAAGTCCCATCTTTTTTTTTTTTTTTTTCCTGGGTTGGGGTATTCCCATTTCGCTGATAAAGAAATGAAAACAGTGATGAACAGAAACATCAGGTGGGTTGATGTCTGCGGAGGGTCTCACAGCCTTTCCTCATCGCATCAGGCCGTGCATCGCAGAGCAAGGAGCAGCTGGAGGCCCTGCGGCAGGTAGTTCCACGTGCGCGCGCGTGGGCTCCCTGCTGTGTGAGCGAGCCCGGGCTGCAGAAATCCCTCCCTGTGTGTGACGGCTGCACGCATTTGCTGCCGTTCGGAACACTGGCGTGAACGCTAGACTAAGTGCGTGCGTGTGTGCGTGTTTTGTTTTGTTTTCTTTTCTTTTCCCCGCAGGCACCCAAGGGGAGTTCTCTTCATGGCACGTCGAGGACAGCAGACTGGCCAGGGGGCCACGGTTTGGCATCTTCAGATGCTGGATCTGCTCTTAAAGCAATTGCACGACCCCGACGCTGCCACCTGGCCGGCTTATCAGGCCTGGAGCCTGAGTGTGTCTTTAAACGCCGCGGGTCTCCCCGGCGCGCGCCGCTTCCTCCGCGGCAGTCATTTCGCTCTCGCGCCTGCCTCTCTGAGCCGGGACCGGGGAGAAGGAAACCGCCCTGCGTCTTCGGGGCTGTCGGATGCGGATCCTGCGCAGCCCGCGTCCGCACTGCACGACAACTTTCCCGCAGCTTCCCTGGGACTTTGCAGACGCGGCGCGGCTGCGCTGGCCTGTCCCCGGGACCCCGCCGCGGGCGACCGCGCGCAGGGCCCAGAGGGCGGCGCCGCCGCCTGCGCGACGCTCCGCGGGCCGCACGCGATCCGGCGACTGCCGCGCGGGGCCCGGGCCCCTCCCGCCAGCCGCGGCCGGTGCGGGCGCGCGGCGCCGGCCGGGCCCGGCTCGCCCGAGGCCTGCGCGCTGGCGCGTGGCGGCCGCGGCGCGCGGGGGGCGGTGGCCGGGCCCCGGGGGCGTGGCGGGCGCGCGGCGGGCTGCGGGACGCGGGGCCCGGCTGGGGGCGCCCTTCCCGCCGTTTGGGGCGCGACCCCCGTGGCTCCGGTCGGACCGCCGGCCACCGCCTCCGAGCGTCCCTCCGCGCCGCCGCCTGCGTGCCCGGTCCCGGTCGAGCCTCGGCGAGCAAGCGGGGGGCGCGGGGGCGTGACTGGGGCGCCGAGGGGGGCGGGCCGGAGGGCGCCGCGCCTCCGCCGCTCGGCGTAGCAGTCGAGCACCCGGAGGGGCCGCGACGTCTGCGGGCGGCCCCGGGGCCGCGGGCCGGACAAGCGGTGCCCCAGGCTGCGCGCCCTCGACGGTGCCCGCGCGGGGCGCCCGGCGACGTCAGTGAACCCGGGGGTGGAGTTCAAGCCACCTCGGACCGCTCGGAGAACGGGGCTTTTCCCCTTGGGCACAGTGACTGTCCTCCGTGTCCCTCGCCTTTGGAAAGTTACTCTGACACTTTCGATCATCCGTCCAGAGAAGGAAGGAAAAATAAAGAGACCGCGTGGTCTGTCCCCGGGCGAGGGGCGCAAGGGGATCCGGCCAAGTGCGGCGAGCCCGTGGTAGGCGAGGCGGCGAGTCCAGCCACTGACAATTCGGCCCCGGAAAGGGTTAACTGCATCCTGCAGGTTCGGTTTACATGTAAATAGAGAGCAGCTGCTCCGCGCGGGCCCCGGCTGGCCCTTTTAAGTTTTTGATTGGTTGCCAATGACATCACCGCCCGTGTTATAACACCAGGGACCCAGCGCGGCGGCCCATCAGCCCGCCTTCGAGAGACGAGGCCACGCCCCCGGCCCCTCCTCCCCCGGCCGCCCATTGGCCGCGGGCTGCAGTGAGGTAGCGGTCCGCGTCTTCCGGATTCCTATTGGCCCAACGCGCCGTCGGTCGGCGGGCGGCCCGCCCCCTCAGAACCTTACATTTACAGTGTGGCAAAAGAGAAAGTAACTATGTTGCTGCTGGAGATCAATGAAGCCCGGTGAATGGGGGCCGAATGCGCGAAGCCGCACTGAAGCCGAGCGCCAGATGGTGGAGGGCCGCGCGTACTTGTGAAGTAAGTGGAAGTCACCGCGGTTACTCCCGAGAGCCAAGGCGTGTAAGGCGGTGTGTGCGTGCGTGTGCGTGTGTGTGTGTGTGTGCGTGTGTGTGTGTGTGTGTGTGTGTGTGTGGCGATGCTCTCGGGGAGCCACAGCAGGTGAGATTATAGCGTTCCGGCTGGCTGTCGGCTCTTGCTGCCCTGTGCGTTTACTCTCTCTGCAGTCTATTTGGATGTTGGGCGAAGAAAAAAATGAGGTTTGTTGGGATGCTTTGCGGCAGTTTTAAATGCCTGGGGCTTGTTAGGGCTCGGCGTTGCGAAAGCGAGGGGGGATGTGGGCTGCCTCGGGAGTGGGGAAGGAGCGTTCTCTGACCACCTAATTTTCTTCCCAGCCTCTGCTGAGAGGTGGGAGGACCACTAGCGAGGGAAAGGGGGCGGCTCGGTATTTCTCCGGCGAGTCTCCCGGGCCAGTCGGGATGGTTTCACGGGCAGTATACACGCCCGACCCTCCGCTGCAGATCTCTGTATACGCTCTCGTGCGTGTGTGTGAGCCGCACGCCCTGGGCGGAGGCGGGGGTCTCAGCTGGTGTGGTCCGTGAGCCCGCTTATGCGTCCCTCTGCCAGGAAACCGCTGGCCCTGGGGGTACCCTACCAGGTAACAATAACAAAGGCTCTGACCGCTTGGTCCAGCTAGGAAACAGTTACAGCTTCTGGAATAGTACTTGCTCTTCAAAAAAATACTACGCCAAGGAGGGAAGGAAAGAGGGAGGGAAGGAGGGAGGGAAGGGGTTGGATCCTTGCGCCCATCCAGAGGTGGCTGAGAGAAACCCGAGTCCTGGGGACCTCCGAGTGTGATGGATGCCTGTCCGTGTACACGCGTGCGTGTGTGGACTCCGCCTGTGGCACTTGGGCTCTGTGTCAGAGAATGGTGACGGGCGTGTGTGGACGAATGATAGATGACATTTTCCCAGACACCTCAAAGTTCTTTTAGGCGAGTGACTCTTGCGTGGGGTCTGGTTTCTTTTCTGTGTGCCTGTCTAATAGGATAGGAAGCAGCAGGGCCAGGTCGTAGAGCGCCCCCGTGCCCACGGGGAGGAGGGAACTGTCCCTTCGTAGGCACCCTCTCAGGAGACAAGGGGCAGACCCTGTGGGCGACACTTCGCTGTCCCCTTTAACGGGGCTGGGCTGTCGGGGAAGTCATCTTTAAGGAATTCCTCCATTTGAAGAGCAGCGATGTCTGTGTGGGACTGAAAGCTCATGCACGGCGCCTGCCTCTCCCACTGAGGGAAGCTCTAGGTCGCACAGTCGGTGCCTCTCGGGAGGAGAGTGGAAATGGTCCTTCCCTTAAAGGCAGGGGCAGTTGCAGGGGTGGGGGGCGGGGGAGGCCAGGGAGCACAGGTCGTGGGTCTGCCGCGGTCGGGGTTTCCAGACCTGGCTGCTTGGGCTCGAGGCTTCGTTTTAGGACACCGGTTTGTAAGGAGAGGAGAAATGCAGATTAATTTATGAGAGGCTCAGAGGAGACACAGGAGGTTTTAATATGACCGTGGCGAGCAAGAATAGCTCCTTGTCGGAGAGATTCCCTCGGGGGGCGGGGCGGGGGGTACTTTCACTCTGATCTGCAGAAAGTCGACATCCACCCCCGATGTATATTTAGCCGCCGTGCATTTCTGCGAGCCACGCCGGCGCTCTTGGTCAGTCCTGTGCCTTTGCAGGGGGTGAGGCATTGCACGGGAAGTGTGCGAGGGCGGACGGGCGGGTCTCCCTCAGACGGGTGCAGCGCCCTTGTGCCCCGGAGGCGAGGTGCAGAGGGGCCTTCCTTTCTGTCTCCGGGGTCTCTCGTGCTTCGGGCTTGTCCCTTCTCTATGGCGGAGCTCTGACGTGGCTCCCAGAGCGGTCACACGCATCTTCCTTTGCGCAGACCGCACATCTAGCCTTAGTCTTAGTGGCCAGGTCGATGGGGTCCTCTACTTGACATCCTCCCGAATCCGGAAAGCGGGGTTTCGACAGAGGGCACTTGGGGCGACTTCGCCCAGAGGGGCGCCAAGCCCTCTCCTCGGGACCGGACCGGACCGCCTCTCGTGTCACGTGACTTCATGCTTTCTCCCCCCTCCCCTTCTTTACAGACTGTCTTGAGTTCCTCTTGAGTTGCCAGCTCGCGGCCTCCCCATGCCGCCATCTCCCTTGGACGACAGGGTGGTGGTGGCACTGTCCAGGCCCGTCCGGCCTCAGGAGCTCAGCCTGCGTCTAGACTCCGGCTCTGCCGCGCCCGGCGGTCACAGCCGCCCGCCCGTCCTCGCCGCCGCCGCCGCGTCCCTCAAGGCTGCGAACCTGACGTGTATGCCCTCGCCCGGCGGCGCTGCCCGCTCCCTGAAGTGTGGGTGCAGCAGTGCCAGCTGCTGCACTGTGGCAGCCTACGACAAGGACAGCCAGGCCCACGCCCACGCCGTCGCCGCCGGCTCCGCCAACGCCGCCCTCGGATCCTCCGCCCCCGGCCCCGCCACCCAGATGGTCAACAGCAATGAGAACGCAGGCTCTCTAAGTCCCTCGGGTGGCGTGGGCAGCCCCGTGGCGGGGAGCCCCAAGCAGCTCGCCAGCATCAAGATCATCTACCCCAACGACCTGGCGAAGAAGATGACCAAGTTCGGCAAGAGTCTCCCGCCGCACCAGGGCCCCGTCATCATCGACTGCAGGCCCTTCATGGAGTACAACAAGAGCCACATCCAGGGCGCCGTGCACGTCAACTGCGCCGACAAGATCAGCCGGCGGCGGCTGCAGCAGGGCAAGATCGCCGTCCTGGACCTGATCTCCTGCAGGGACGGGAAGGACTCTTTCAAAAGGATCTTCTCCAAAGAAATTATAGTCTACGACGAGAACACCAACGAGCCGAGCCGCGTGATGCCCTCCCAGCCACTCCACATCGTCCTCGAGTCCCTGAAGAGAGAAGGCAAAGAGCCCCTGGTGCTGAAAGGTAATGCTCCCCCCGACCCCCCGTCCTCCCTCCCGGCACCCCCCTCGTCGGCCTGGGCTCGCTTGGGGTCCTCTCTTAGGAGGACCAGCATCCTCCCGTCTCTGGCTGCCCAAAGCCAAAACAGACCTTCTTCTCCTTGCCGTCCGCCCGGCCGTGGCCCTGTCTCGGTTACTGCGGTGCAGCGAGAGGAATCTCGCAGCGCTGACCTGGAAGCCAGGCGGTTCGGGTTGGAGTCCAGACTCAGACTCTCATTTGCATTGTGCAAGTCATTTCGCCTCCCCGAGACTTTCCTCGTCTCTCCGAAAGGGGCTTTCGGAGCTGCAGATGGTGTCACGCCTGGTCTGGTAGCTCGAGTCTAGCCCGTCGCTAGCTGGAAAGTTAGAGTCGCTCAGACTCGAACCGAAGTTGATCGGGTGGAGGAAGTGGCGCCTCCATGACCTTCAGGGGACCGGCAGGTGCCGGTGCTTTTCGAGGGCATCCTTCCTCTTTCTCTCCTCCCTGACCGGCTTGGACTTGCTGTGGTTTATAAAGTGACCTTCATGAAAGACAGGCATCCTCGCTATAAGGCCCCACAGAAGGTGCGAGTTGACCTCGAACGCCTGTTTCAGCCAGAACGCTAAGGGGACAGTGATTGTCATGAGACGCTGCCCGACTCATTCCTTCTTCTGGCCTCACCTGGTAACTGTTGGCGTCGTGGCTTCTCCCGAATGGGGCGGGGGCGGGGCTGCTTTCCGCAGCACGCTCGTGCAGAGTGACCCCGCAGTCGCGGTGCGCAGGCCCCGGCAGGGGGAACTGATCTCCCGCTGTCCTCTGAGCCCCTCGTCCGGTGTCCCCAGCTGCTGCCCCTCCCGGTCGTGCCCCAGATGCGCTCTTCTGGGGCCCTGCACCCCACTCTTCCTCCTCAGTGTCTCTGTCGGGCGGTGGCAGCACTGAGAGGTCGTCATCGTCCTTTTTCTGGGCTCTTGTGTTCTGAGCCCAGGCACACGGTCGGGGAGGGCGTGTCCGGAGAGCTCCGGCAGCATCCGGGCACCTTCGGGGGGCGGTTTGCGGCTCTCCTTGGGGTTACAGGTGCGCCCCGACTTCCTCCGTGTGGCCCTGAACCGCGTTTCTTTCTATTCTTGTTTGCTCGACTTCGAGCGATTCCCAGTAGGTCTGTCCAGTTAGCATTTTCTCACCATGATCTTGGTTTGCGTCATCTTTTTCGGGTGAGAAACTAGAACCTACACCTTTCCCACGTGTCACAGTCTGTCTCGGGGAGCACAGAGAGAGGGTGGCCGAGGGTCTCGCCGGTCTTCCTGGCTCACGCCGAGTCAGCGCTGCTGAGAAACGGCAGGTCTTTCGTGTCCGTGTGACCCGAGGATGGGCATCAAATGATACCCGTTAAGATGGCTGTGGCCTTGATTGTCACGTATGGGGGTGGCTTCTCAGTCACGGAGAGATGAGTCTCCGGGGTGCTGCCGGTGGGGTGGGGCTCCTCTCCCCCTTTCCTGCGGGTGCGGCGAGAGCCCAGGCAGCCCGGGCTGGTTCCTCGGTGTCAGCGAGGAGGCCTGCCTCGGCGGGGCGGGGCCGGAGCGGCCGCTGACCTCACGCTGGCGCCCTGGGCGGCCGCCCCGAGGGCTCGTCATTTTCAGGTTGGTGACACACAGCGGCGGTCGGCCCCAGAAGACGCGCCGGTGGTAGAGGTTGGATTCCTCGTAGCTCTGGGGGCTTTTTCTTCAAATATTTGGGCGTTTGGTTGGAAATATATAGCCTAGGAGGAAAAAGGTCTAGAATCTACTTTATTTATTATCATCGTCGTTATTATTGTGGTCTCTTTTGGGGGAATGGCCTAAAATTGGGACCAAGATGGGACAGGAGAGAAAGCGATCAATGTTAGGAAGCCCTGGAAACCCCTCGTCTGAGCAAAGCAAAGGCAGATACCACGGCGGCATCGAGGCGACGAGCGGGGGGCCTCTCTCGAAGGCATGGCCAGCAGCTTCTCCTGTCCGCTGAGCGGGTCACGCCATCCCTGCTGGCCCGGCTTCCCCGCCGAGCTTTATTTTAGCAAACCCCGCCCTTCCTTGGTGATGTCAGCTTTTATTTTAGCACGAGCGGTCGCGGTACCATTTTGGAAAGAGTGATTTTTCGCAGGGAAGATCGGGTGCCGGGGTCAGGGGCTGCAGGTAGCGAGATGCCGCCTCGGCGGCCTCGGTAATCCACTCTCGGAGGTTGCACTGCCACCCCGGGCGGCTTGTGGCCGGCTCACCTGGCCCTCGGGCGTGTGTTTGTAAACACTGGTTGCTACCGCCGCCGTCCAAGTTTCAGGAGCCCCTGCGTCAACGCCGCGTTCTCCATTTTTGGTGCTGCCCGTCAAGGAGCACGGCTGCTCGGCGACCGTTTTAGTCCTGCTGTGTCAGGGTGGGAAGAAAGTGGTCAGAGGCACAGGAGCCCCCGAGATTAAGTTACTGCTCTAATTTACAGTCCCCTCCCTGCGGCCACCTGTGCCAGAAGGCGTGTTTTATCCTCAGCTTCTGGAGGAAAGAAAATAATTTAAAAAATTAAAAAATGGCATCAGACCCGAGCTGCCTCTCCACCTGGAGAAGTGAACACGTGGTTAGGGATCTGCAGGGTCTTTGAAGGAATTCTGGTTTGTCTTCTCCCAAGTCCGCCTGTGACGCTTCCGACCACGCCGGAGGCGACGGGGCGATTCTGCGTCCTCTGCGGCGAGAGCTGGTGACTTCGCCGTGATGTTTACGAGGCTCCCTTTCCCTTCGGCAAGGCCGGCTGGGCTCGGGGAATGAACTCGTCATTTGCCTGCGCAGGACGGGACGTGCTGCGGCCGCCTCCTCCTTAACGGTGGTCTCGGCTTTTAAAACTTTCGTTGGAAACATTTTCAGATGGGAAAGTAGAAAAAGAGTATAACGAGCCCCCATATCCCCATCGCCAGATTCAACAGTCGTTAATATCGTCCCCATTTGCTTTCTTTTCGATTCTTGGGTGAAATGTTTTGTAGCACAGACAACATTTTAATGTATTTGAATATGTTTCATGGTTCAACTCGATGCTTGAAAATTAATGAGGCTGGGAAGTTTTATAGTATAGCGTGGCCTACATCTGCACTCCTGAATGCTCCAAAGCCCATTTTCGAGAGCTTTTCGAATGCAGGATTGCACTCTGACCCACTGGGGTCAGGCCTCCTGGGGGGCGGCCCTCCCTCGGGGGCGGCTGTCGCGCCTCCTTCCACAGGGGTATGTCAGGGTCCACGCCCGTCCGTGCCCTGTGCTCCGCTCCGACGAGCGGCTCCAGTGTCCGGCAGGCCTCCCTCTGTCCCAGAAGCATTCGCTGGGGACCAGGGGTAGGAGAGAAAGTCAGCAGCTCAGGAGGCCGATGCCCAGAGGACGTTCGATACCGTGGGGGTTCGGTTTCCGTACGATCAGACTTTCCGGTGGAACCCCTCAAAGGAGCGCCGTGGACGGCAGGGGCCCTGCGGTAAACACCTGTAGGCCGTGCTGAGTTTGCCGACAAAGTGAGTGGTGATGCTCAGGAGTCAGGGGCCCAGCGACAAAGTTCTTTCTGCTCCTGCTTTGCTTTGCGGGGGAGGGGGGGACAGAAGTGTCCCCCTTTCTTTCAGGGATGCCGTGAGGACTCATGTCCATTCCCAAACTTTCCACCGTTATTCTGAGCCTCTGTTTACCGCCCACGCGTACTGAACGTCGGTGGGGGAGGTCAGCAGTCCTAGCCTGATTCTTCCTCTTGGCCCCCGGCCGAGAAAACCGTTTAATCTCTCACTTTCTTAGTTTCTTCCTTTGCGGAAAGAGGATATGCTAGCAGTGGCTACCACATTGTTTAGTTTTCCTAAACTCGATGAGTTAACATGTGGCAGCGTCTAAATAGTTTCTCACACCTGGTGAGCGCTCAAAAGTGTACCTTCATATTGTCGTTACTATTGGTTGAACAGAAATAATGGTGCCAATTAAAAGGCAACTTGGGCTCTTCGAGAGGAGTGCAAAGAACGAGCTAGGTGTAGCTGTGTGTGTGTGTGTGTGTGTGTGTGTGTGTTGCTACGGCCTAAAAATAACTCGGTGACTGTTGCCTAATTTAAGTAGCATCCAGTTGGAGTGCCAAGTAATTACAAAAACATGCCGGGTCAAGAGGCCGGAGTAATGCGGGCCTATGCTCGAATTATTTATTTGTAGGGGAATTTATAAAAACGTGATGGTAAATCTGTCCAGCTCATGTCCCATAACTAAAGAATGAAAGTACAAAACTATGAAGCTTTGCTTTCTCTGGCCTCTCGTCAGGCTGATTTATTTTGGGCCGGAGGACCGCAGTCTGACTATAAAAGGGTAGGTGGGAGGAGGTGGCTCTGTGCTCCCTGTCGAAAAGTTCCCGAAGCGCTGGAGGCGGAGTGCGGAGGAAAAAGGAGGGAAGCCATCGAGAGGCAGGCGCGTTTTCGTCGGGCGAGTCCGGGCTTTTCCCCCCGAGCTGGTCCACGGCTGCCGGTGCTCCCCGGGCTCTGGGGAGGCCATCCGTGCTCCTCCCTAATTGAAGCGTGGGTGGAAACAGGCAGGCGCGCGCTCCCCCGCCTCCCCTCCCGCGCCGGCCGCTCCCCGTTCACCGCGTGCGCGGCAGAGGAGAGCCTGGGCCGCTCACACGTGGGGTCAGACCCAGGCTGCTCCGCGGCCCACCCGCAGGCCTCCCTCCCTCCGCCTCTCCCCACCGTAACACAGGGATCATGTCCACGTCACAGGACGAACTGAGATAAGGTAAACGGCGCATCCGGCACGTAGACGGCTGTCAGTACGTCGGGCCCCTGGCCCAGCTCCCCCGCCCCCACGCCCTGGCAAAGCCTCTCAGGTCAGACGGCCGCCGGCGTGTGGTTTTCCTGGGGCGGCGGGGCCTGACTGACACCCTGCGCTACGCACGGCACCGTGGGAGCTGAACGTGAACCGCCGGGCGCTACCAGCTCAGCTCGGTGAAGCCGACCATCTGGCGCGTCAGGGGCCAGTTCAGGAAACTCCTCTCCTGGCAGTGGAAGATAATGATCTTAGAGAAGGCGGGGCGGGGGCAGGGAAGGGAGCACCCTCCGCCCCGGCCTGCGGCACACGCACCCGGGGGAGCGGGCTGTGAGCTTTCAGCAGAAACCGTCCTGCTCCCTTCGACTGAGTGTCGCCAGCAGCTGGCTCTGTGGGGGAGCAGTTTGGGCAGAAAAGCGTGTGGATTGGCGCTCAGGCCGTTTACTCCGAGCGGGCCATCGAGGAGACACTGCACGCGAAGGCGGAAATTCTAACCCCAGGGGAGGCCATGTCACCTTTTTTGAACGCAGGAATCCCACTTCTGAGCACAGGAAGGGACCTCCGAGGTCCCCTGGGCCCGTGGTTTCCACCGCAGGCTGCCCACTGGGGTCGGCTGGGCAATGCGAAACCTTTGACGGTCGGGTCCCAGCTCCGGAGAGTCCGATTCGGTGGGTCCGGGGAGCGGCCCGGTCCTCAGGTGATTGTGACGGTGCAGCCGGGCTCGAGAGCGTCGTCCTGACCTGGTCTTCTCGTGATGCACAGGTGCAGCCTGGAGTTGTTCAAGGTCACGCACATTATTAATTGTAGAGCCTTGGTCCTTAGGGCTAAACTGAGTCTTGCCTGACCAATAGACTGATGTGTGTGTGTTATTATCTAAAGATAACAGTATCTAATATACAGTGTATGGATACGAAATCAGATAACGTAGATAATCAATTTGAGCATCGATATCTTTTTTGGTTGAATTTTCAGACATCAGTCCAGAACTATAAGGACCTGAATCTCAGGTTTTTTGACACCCGCTGTTCATGACCCCGCCCCTTGCCTGGGTCCTGGAAACGTGGGACACGGGCTTCGCCCCATCTTCCCGCAGATTTGACGGTTTAAGGGAGAGCGGGAAAACCCGGTCCCAGTGTGTCCCTGCCCCTACGCGTCCCAGGCTCCTCGGGGCCTTCTGGTAGGCCGGCCTCCACAGACGCACAGCCTTGTGGGTGGCAGAGAATCCTCCGTCCGGCACGTGCTGTCGAAGGCGTCTGCCCGCTGGGCGGCTTCGGGCTGGGGGCGCTGCCCGCAGAAGCCCGAATGCGGAATGAGCCGGCGCGCGGACACGAGCCCGGCCAGGGCGCCGTCCTCTCTGCCTTGAGGTCTGTGCCCCCGTCGTCTTCATTGTCGTCTGGCCACAGTCTCGTGCGGGGCGCGCTCCGCCTTCAGGAAACGTCACGTCTGCGTGGCGTGTGGCCTGTCTGTCCTTTCTGGCCCCCTCACGCGGTCGGGTCTGGCCTCTGCTCAGCGCATCGTCATGGGCCAATGGACTGTCTTTCGCACCGGCCCCCACCGCTGTGTCTCTGTCGCTTGGGCCTCGCGCGTGGTGGGCTTGTCGCGGGCGGGAACGAAGCCCCAGATGGTTTGCCTCTTTGAAAAGACCACGCGCTGAGCAAACCAGCAATGTATGTAAAGGACATTTCAAAAGCAAAGTTTTAGGCTACTTAGGGGAAAAGCGTTCGCAGGTGCGACGGAGCTCCACGCTGAGCGACAGGGCGGGGCGGACGCGCGTCCGTCTGTCCGTCCGTCCGCTGTTCCCAGCGGGGCCGCTTCCCGCCCTGGCCGCGTGGGTCCCTCTCGGGCAGGTTTTCGTTGGCTGCGTTTCCGGGCACTGGACGCACCACAGTCAGGTCGTAGGACTTACGCCGCCGAAAACTCGGAGCGGGGAGACCGTGACGCGTGTGCGTGCGGTCCGCGGTTTACTGCAGAACCGTCGAAAAGGTGCATTTTATGTTCAAGTCGATGTCGTATCCACTCTGAGTGTGACGTCTGACTCTTTGGCTGTCTCAGCATAAACCAAGAGGAAGATGCAGCTCATGTCTGTATCATCCGTTATGACTTAAAAGTTGGGGGGGGGGAGAATTATATATATATTTTCGCTCCCCCACTCCAGCAAGATGCACATTTTATGGAACTTAGAGGACAAGGAGCCGAGAGCCTGAGCTTTTGGACGGGGAGATGGGCCGTGTCACCTGGTGCTTTCACGCAAGGCAGGGGCCGTGTGTTACCTGATGCCCCCACTCTGGTGGCGTGAGGTCGCCCGCAGGAGGCACAGGGTTTGCGGATCCGTCGAATTATCCGTGGTGCCCTTCATGATTTATTTGCAGCGAAAGTCCACTCGTCTTTTTCTCACCCTCTAAGACTCGAATTTCACGGAACACAGGACAAAGCCGCATGCCTCCTGAGTGTTTCAACAAAGGGTTTTGTTTTCTTTGATGACCGCGGAGCTGCTCACCCCCCACCGCCCCTCGGCAGGCAGCTGCTGCCCATGTCCCCATGACGCAAGCGGTAGAGGGGCCTGGGGGACCCAGGTGTCCGCGCCAGGCCGCTCCTCCTCCTGAGGGGCTTAAACCTCTCGCATTGTAATGTTGCCTCAGCTGGTCCGATTTAGAGCCCCCAGGTGAGGAGGCAGTTACCGCTTTGCATGAGAACATCGCCATCCGGGTCTTCACTGCTTTATATTTACTCAAGGGAAGAAATAATCCCACACTCTTTGAATCATGGCCTCCAGGGCTACCACCACTGGCCTAAATATCACCAGCTGTTGCTACTGGCAAGTGACGAGAAAAAACAATTTGGGAGCGGAGGGAGGAAGGGCAGGGGAGCAGAGAGAGCAAAGCAGTGTGAGTTCAGGGGGCGCGCTCGGGGTCACGGTCACAGCGGCAGAGTTTTCTAGCTCCCGAACTTGAGCTCCAAGTTCCAGTGGTGAAGACTGCGAGTTATCATCATTCATTATCACGGAGTGTCTGCTCCTCTCTCAAAATAATAGTCCCAGAGGCGGACTGGTAAGAGAGTCTTCCTTGAAGTGGTAAGGGACCCATTTCCTTGGGTCTTGTGTTTCTAGCCTTATTAAAATAGCACATTTTTATGATGAGACCTTATAAGAATGGTCTTATGGTCCTCATGAAATGATATTTTAATCTGACAGCAGAATAGCATTTAACCACATGTACTGACCAAACCTATCTTCCTTGAAATTAGAAAATTGCTTCCCAGATAGTTCGGAGGACGACATTAACAGGTGTCTCATTCGATTCTCGGCTCAGCTTCCTGAGACAGGTGTCAGGTCCCCAGCCTGACAGATGCCAGTCCGAGGAGCGGATTAAATATTGCGCCCGTGTTACTAACCGGTCGAGCTGCAGAACAAGAGCTGAAACCCGGTTCAAGTTCGAAGCCCGAGTTCCACCCAGGCTGGCCACGTGCTTGATTATGAGTGCGCCGTGGGCCTCATCCCAGGGGGCGCGTTCACGTCTGTGAGGCCCTGAGTTATAGCTCGCCTCCTCGTCCTTTTTTTCTGGCATGTCCTCCCCTGAAAAATCAGTGCTGAGAAGGGTGGTTTGCTCTGCGTCTGCTTTCCGATGACCCTGCCTGAATTATACCCCAGTTTCTGGAAACTTCTGGTCATGGCAGCAGCTGTTAAGAAGTAATAGATTGATTACAGGAATGTTCGGATATCGCGATAGTTATCTCTGACATTTACGCAATGCATAGTATATACCAGACTGTGCTCGGAGCACTGTATCTCCCTTTACGTACGAGCGACCGAGGCTCGGAGAGGTCCGGGCACGCGTCCAGGGTCGCTCAGCTCGTCGTGGCTGGCGGAGCCTGGGGGCGGCGCTGCTCCACAGCGCGGAGACCCCGGGAATGCGTTCTCGCGGCAGCCGTGCGTTCGAGGGGGATGCGGCCTTCTCCCGCACACATGGATGTGCGGGAGTGGGAAGCAGACGAGTGAGAGGAAAGACAGGTGCCGAGTCCACGATGCGCAAGAAGGACTATGTGTAACTGCCTCCCAAAGGCGCTCATACCCCAAGGCACTTGGCCATTTGTGTCTTGTACTTATTATCCATTCTGTTAGTACGGATAATTAATTTACTATAGATTTCCGCCCCCCACCCCCGAAGTGTGTGAAGAAAGAATCTCCAGTAGGTTATCATTACTCTTTGGGGAAGTTAATTCTCTGGGATAAGTGTACAGAGATCTGATCGGGTTGAAATGATCCTATTTATTGTTGTTGCTGTGTTTTTCTTGGGTTTTCCTCTCCTTCCTTATCTTTCTTCTTCCTTCTATCATTTAAGCCAAATACAGCCCAGGGGCTGTGGGAGTGTGGCAGGGACAGGCCCTGAACAGGAAGAGCTGCCGCCCTTGGAGGCGAGCAGAAGGGACCCTTGGAAGCCTGTGTTGGGAGGAGCTTCTGTCCAGACAGAATTACTGAGCTTTTTCCCAACTGTCCCATTGTACGGATAGAGAGACCGATCACTCGGCCGAGCGCATGTAAACAGCTGGCAGCAGGCGCAGGGTCCATGTTTCCTGACTCTAAACCGGTCATAACCACCACCACCACCCAGCGGGAGTGCAGTCTTGTGGTTCGTACCTGCGTGGTCATTAAACACGCAATTCTGCGGGTCGCAGGGTCGGCCCGGTCTCTCCCTGTGTTCCCTCCCTTGCCCTTTGTAGTGAGCTTGTTAGGTGGCTTCTCCACACACCGGTCTGCGGCTTCGTGTTTGTATTTCTCCAGCGGACGGGGCACGGAGGTTCACATCACGGAGGCTAGGGCCGGACGGCTTGAGTGTGAATTCTGACTTCATCACTTAAGAGCGGCATAAACTTGAGCAAGTTGAATTTCGCGCACCTCAGTTTTCTCATCCGTGAAACGGGGAGGGCGGAGATACTTTTCCTGCGGGATTAACTTGAGGATTGAATTAGAAAAATCTAGGTACAAGTGCTTTAAGCAATGCCAGACACATAATAGCTAACGTGTATTGAAAATCGATCACGAGTATAACATCGAATGTCTAAAATAATAATTCATCATTATCTGCTTGTATCCAAGGGATACGTGAGTGAAATAGTTTTGGTAAAATGAGTCGACGTTGCTGCTGGTGAAATGTAAGCAGAAACGCGTTGATGCTTGACAGATCGTCCGTCTGAAGATTTGGAAAAACCCAGTGTTTCCGGGTGGGAGATGGATAACTGCCTCAGGCTTTTTACTGAATCAGTGCCATCCTGGAAAATTGTATTCTATTTCTATGTAAGGAAATCTTATAAAATTAAGTCTTAGCAAAGACTCAATTGTATACCCATTGTTGGAATATTAGGAAAATTTTAGACAGAAAAAAAAAAGCAGACGATATACAAATCCCCCTGACTGGCCTCGTTTCGTTTTTACGTATTCTCTTCATTCGTTACCCATATATGTGCATATTCTGCAGAATTTCTCATATAGAAACTGAAATTCATTTTCACTTTAGGGTGCCCGTACTTTTGCTTCCTGTACAGTCATCACAGGGTTTTTTTTTTTTTTTAAATGTTATAACATGTCTTATTTTCTGGATGGATCACAGTTTACTTCACTGATTGGCCTACTAAGCAAGCAAGAATAATTTCCAAAGTTTTGATATTAAAAGAGGCAACTCTTGAGGAATTCCCTTGTGTGGAATCTTCTGCACCCTCGGCTTAAACAAGTAAATTCCTCCCCCGCCCCCCCCCCCCCCGCTCTAATTTTCTTTCACTTTTTCATTCCTGCTTTTCTCTCCAGAACGCAGAAGCCAACTGCCCCTCCCGTCGACTGGCTGTTAGGGACGCCCGCGGCCTGGGTCACGGGGCCTCGCGCACATTCCGACCGCGTGAGCGGCACGCGGCCCCCGGGACGTCCCTGTCCTCGGCCCCGGGACGCCGTGCTCGTGGGCGGGGGTGGGCAGCAGGGCGCGCGCTTAGGAGCAGGACCCATCGCGGACGCGACGGACTTGGCAGGGCCGGCGCCTCGTTTCGTGAGCGCGGGGCGCTCCGGCTTCCTGCGGCTGGCGAGCCGCTTTGAACGGCCGTTACACTCGTTACACGCGCAACGGAAGAGCAAGACGCTCTGCCAGGCACCGTGTGACGGGCGTTTGTGGCCCCCCGCCCCCACCACCGCCACCTTTTTTAAACCTCGGGGTTTTAGGGCAGCGCCGACGTCTCCGGAGTATTCAACGAACGCAGTCAAAAACGCCCGTCAGAACGGAAAGACTGTTCCCATTAGCTCTTTTTGCTAAATTGAGGTAAAATGCCCTTTAAATAGGTGCTAATTCTCCGACAGATAATTAGCTTGTCTTCCTTGATAAAGTATGTGAATTGGATTGAATTTATTATTAATCTTGCGCGTTATGGAAAAACGCACCGTCTGCCCTGATTAGGCGAACCCCTTCTTTGCTACCTCGAGGGTGGCTGGGAACCCCCCGCCCCCCAGTGGAATGAATGAGGTGAATGAATCCAAGGTGAGGGGCAGCTCCGCTTTGCGTAAGTGGGAAGAAGCTGAAGGGGCCGGGGGCGCCCTCGAAGAGACCCCGCTTTCGTGTTAATCCCTGTCTCAGCCCGGGGTGTGCTCTGGGGCCTGGCAGTCAAATGCCACGGAGCCGCCTAAGCGGTCACCTTGAAATCGATCGTCTCTAGGGCCGAGACATTGTGGTGTAGAGCTTTTTCCGGGAGTAGGGGGCAGGGTCATCGGCTCGGCTCGGGACCCTTAGCTGGTGGCCGTGCGGTGACTTTGGCGGTGGCCAGGAGGGGCCGCTCCGCGTGCCTTGGTGAGCCAAGGCTCCCCCCCTCCCCACACTGCCTTCCTCCCAGGCCTCAGCCGTTCAGGGCTCCCCGAGGTGTCCCCATCCGTCCGCCCCGTCCTCTGAGGGCGCCTTTCCCCACTGCGAGCTGTAGCTCATGGCCACTTGATCTCGCCAGGACGAGATGCGTGTTGGGGGAGGCCGGAGCGCGCGCTGGACCAGCCCTCCGAGCGGAGGCGTCTCTCCCCGGAGAGGGGAGTGGCCGTTTGGCCGTTTGGCCGTTTGGCTGTTTGACGGACAGCGGGCGGCTCGCACCTGGACCGCAGGTGCTGGCGCCCTTCGGCGTGTGCACACGTGCGCACTCGTCTTGGCTCCCACGTGTGAAGCGGGGCGGAAGGCGGCACTGAGTAGGAACGAGCATGACGGGGCCACGCGAGATGCTCCCGCTGTCTGCGCCGTCCCGTGTGGTGGCCGCGGGGCACTCGGAACGGGGCTGGTCCGAGCTGAGGCGCGCCGATGTGTGAAAAGCCTCCCGGGTCTCAAAGACTTTGTATGAAAAAAAAAAAGAAGAAGAAGGTGCGGTTGTGGCTCCATGGTGTAGCGGTGAGCACGGCAGAAGGTCCTAGGTTCGCGCCCCAGTGGGGCCACGGCCCATGGTCTGCGGCCACGCCACCCCGAACGAGCCCGATGTCTGACCCTGGAAGCTAAGCAGGGTCGGGTCTGGTCAGTACTTGGATGGGAGACCGCCTAGAAAGACCAGGTGTTGCAGGCATAAATAATAATAAATAAATTAAAAAGGCAAAATATTTTATTAATTGATCCTTTGTTGAAGTGATACTATTTTGGACATGTTGAGTCACATAAAATACATTACTTTTTTATTGTTTATTTTTTAATGGTTTTATTTTTTTATGTATTATTTTTTTAAATTTATTTATTTATTTAATTGGAGAATTGATTTACGTCCCCCCCCCCCCCCCGTCTGCCTTCCCCCTCCCCCCTCCCCTCTGGTAACCATGGGTCCATTGTCCACGTCCATGACGTAAAATATGTTATTAGTTTCATTTTACTTTGTAAAATACGGTTCCTTGAAAACAATTTTTTGTTACGTAGTAGCTGGCATTGCATTTCTATGGCAGGGTGCTCAGCTGCGGGCAGGGATAACAGTGTTATTGATCCCGCATTTTTGATGAGGAAACCGAGGCTGGGAGAGGCTGGGAGGGGCTGGGAGGGGCTGGGAGGGGCTGGGAGGGGCCGGGAGGGGCCGGGAGGGGCCGGGAGGGGCCGGGAGGGGCTGGGAGGGGCTGGGAGGGGTCAGGTACGTCGCCTAACGTCGCGCAGCGGAGAGCCAGACTCGCAGCTGCCCCACGCTTCCCCGCGGAATTGTCCCGTGACGGAGAACGCGTCTGGCTTGTATCCTGGCTCCTGCGAGGTGACTTCTAATCACCCCGCGTTTACGCTGATGAGACGATTCGGGATGGGGGCGGTTGTCACGAAGGTCAACAACATGTTGCGGGGGGGTTGTCTTAGCCTGATCTCCTCCCGGGAGGAAAGTAGGGCTGGGGGTTGCGTTCGGTCACTTGGTCAGCGGCCGAACCCGTCTCGCCTTTGTGATGGAACCTCAGTGAAAACCCTGGACACCCAGGCTCGGTCAAGCTTCCTGGAGAGTGAACACACTGACCGCTCGAGGGTCCCAGCCCCTCCCAGGCCTTGACCTATGCGCCTCTCCTTTCTGCTGGTCCTGATTCGTACCCTTTATCATGAAATCGTGGTATTCAGTATAGTGCTCTCCTGACGTCTCTGAGTCATTCTAGTAAATTATCCAAACTGAGGGGGCACGGAAGTCTTAGAATTTGTAGCCCGTTGTCGGAGGTGTGGGCGGCTGGGCACCCCCGGACCTGCGGCAGTCTCGCTGGGGACGGTGCCGACCATGAGTCACCGGTGTTAAGAACTGCGGAGCAGTGACAAGAACAGACCGCCTGTCATCTGGATTGACGCTTTAGGGGCCCAGTGATCGATCGGGAAAACTGAGTAGCTTGACTCGCTTGTCCCTCTAATTCCACGTCCCGGGGACAATGGCCAGCTACCTTCTAGACTCGTAGAACGCTCGGTCTTCAAGCATCTGCTTTTGATCGCCTGGCTCGGCCTGGGGATCGGGTCCCTCCAGCAGCAGCACGCCCAGGACCCTCCGGCCTGCAGCCCTTGGGGTCCCCTAGTGCCCGGCCTCTCAGACAGTCCCGCGTGCGCGACGGTGGCGTAGAGACGCACCGGCGCCTCTCCGCGAGCGGATCCCTGAGCACCGGTGACGCTGGGCCCGAGCTGCTTCTGGGGGGCTGGAGGAGGCCGGCGACAGGGGCGCGGCGTGTTTCGCGGGGTTCTTCGGGTAGTTCGCGTCGCCGCCGCGTGTCCCGTTACGACTCGCCGTTGTCGTCCCTTCTTTGGGGGCTTTTGTTCGGATTCTCACACCCTGACGCCGCGTGCTTGGCTTTCCCTTGCGGTTTGGTCGCTCCTGCCCTGACTCTTGCTTGTCGTCCTGCTGTCCATGCTCAGGCCTGGCCCTTGTCCTCGGAGGCGCTCTGAGGTCACCAGCTCCTAGGGGACGCGCCGGGGCCGCCCTGGATGGCACGCTCCTAAGGAGAGACAAACCGAAGCCCCGTAGTCGTTGCGAAGGGGAGACTCGTTCACCAGTGAGCGCCGGGGGTGAAGCAGGAAGTGTTCTGGAGCTACGGCAGAAGCCTCTAGAAACGCCCAAGGCGGCCTGGTTTCTGCGTGCCCGGGGCCGGCCCTGCTCTTCAGAGCTGCTCGGCTTTAGGGCCGGGGACAGGTGACTCGCTGGCAGCCCTCCCTGCCGCCCGCGGCAACGGGGCCAGCGTGAGCCCGGTTTCTACGAGGGGGAGAGAGCGGGTCTCTCAGAACCAGCCGAAGAGGCACAGAACGTTAGGCGTTCTCCTCTCACGCTGTGCCCCGAGCATCGCGCCTGCCAAGGGCCGGAGGCCGTGAGGCCCCTTGGCTGTCTTTCGAGAGCACCCATAATGTCACCCCGTTTTCAGAGACGGCGAAAGCTCTATGACGTGACCATGTTTTAAGACAGCCTGAAGGTTAAGTGGCTTGCCCCAAGTTTCATGGCTAGTGGGAGAGATGAGAGAAGCCCAGGATTCCTGATTTTAGATAAAAAAAAAAAAAAGAGGCAGAAGAGACCGGCCCCAGGCGGTCTGGCCACCTCTCCGTCATCCGCACGTCCAAGCGAGCCAGCCGTCTAGCTCGGACAGGGCCCAGCCGGGCCTTGTCGGGCTTCGCACAGTCTGTGCCCTGCCCCCAGCCACGTGGAGTAATGAACGTGTGTCGAGTTGGCGGGGGCCCCTCCCGCCGATCCCCGACGTCCTCCAGGCTGAGTGCTCCCGGGAAGGTCCTTTCCTGGCTTCCGGCCGCTTCCCCTGCCGTGTGCACCTCTCGTCGCCTATCCGGAAAGTCCCCGGGGAGACGTGGAGGTGGGAGAAGGGGTTTAGGGCCACGGGGTGTGCGTCGTCTTGAAGCTCAGCCCTCCCTGGGCGTGGCAGCTGGTCACACGTCAGGCCTGCCACTCCGGCGGGGTGCTTTTCCTTCATGAACCTTGTCAGCCCTCCTCCGAGTCCGGCGACTGCCGGGATTTCTTTGCCCTCATGCCGAATTCACCTGGCACCGTCTTGCAGAAGTCACAGCCAGGCGGCGTTGTTGGAGGTGGCCCTCGGTGTTTTCTTTGCCGCGTTTCCTCGAACGCCCCTTTGCCCCTCCCTCCTCCTCTCGTTAGATTTACCTGCAGAGGCTGTAAGCACGTAATGGGTGCTCTCGAACTAACTGGGCCTCTCCTGTCTCGTCCCAAGGCTCATTCGATCTAGAAGTATTTAATGAGCAGCTACTATGCAAGCCGGGCACAGCAGGCCCTTGAAAAATGTCGTTCTGTTCAATGTCATTTCGTTGTAACGTGGACGAGATGCCCTAGGAACTCAGCTCTTGTTTCTATCGATTAGCCTACGACAGAATTGGTTTTATTGACTGTCATTTTAGAGTTGCGGAACCCATCGACAGTGTTAAGTAAGGACTCACTGCTCAACGGTGACGACTTCCCGTTTCGATTAGTGACCGCCGACATTAGCTCGCGAAGTCGTCCCAGTGACGCTGTCGTTGCTTGTCGGTACTATGGTCAGCTCCGTCCCACGAGGGAGGAAACTCGGGTACAAACATGTGAGGCGACACCACCCAGACCTTGTGCCGTGGGGCGCAAAGGCGGCCGCCCCCGCTGCCTGGAGCCGCCCCGCTCGGCTCCTCACAGACGTCTGTCTACGCGGCGGCTCGGCGTCCTTGGGCTCCGTGGGGCACACGCGCCCGGGGCCTGATCCTGCTGCTGTCTGTCTGTCCGGTCTGCAGAGCGGTGCGCATTGGAGCCCTGGGAGGAACTTACGGGTGAGCCAGATCCCCCGTACGACACGGGGGGTACCGGAGGTCACAGAGCGAGCGCCCAGTGTCGCTTCGGCGCCGAGAGAAGGGCTTCCTTCCCCGTCCTCGCCGCCAGGGACTTCTGTCACCCTGTGCAGTGCCAGGCACGGCTCCAGGGGTGCGGCCGAGGAGCCCGGGGTGTCGGACGTGGGCACGTCCCGGGCCATCTCCCCTCTCGGCACGCCCCGGGTTGAACTGACCGTTGCCTGGCTGGCCCTCCCTGTCGCCCGCCTCTTCAGACGCGTGGTGGCCTTTTACTTGGCTCCCCCGCCGCCCCAGAAGGTGGGGACATGCTCGCTGTTGGCGAGGCGCAGCCTCGTGCATCTCAGAGGCCTCACCTGGCCTTGGGCGGAGCTGCCCAAGCCTGTCGCACGTGGGGCGGCCCGACGGCTTGGCGCGGCCAGCCGGGCGACTCCTCGCACAAACGCAGCGCACGCCTGCTCCCCGTGATGCCGGCCTCGCTTAGCAGTCTTGCCAAATATAGAATCCAACGCAGTGACTCGAGGAAGTTGTCGCTACGCGTTTCGTGAACTGAAAGCCTTGGTTCAGTAAAAACAATTCCAGTTTCGAAGTCGACGCTCGATCCTTTCTCCTACCGGTTCCTGAATTCCCGAAGCCACAGCCCTCCGATGGCCAGGCCGCGGTTAAACGTCGCGGCGTGAAAGCTGTCCTTTCGGACGCATCACGCAGAGCAGGCCGAGGTCCACGGCATTTCCCGCATTTCCCGCCAGACGCTGTTGCGCACTGCAGCGGTGGGCGGAGTGGAAGGTGTGTCACCTCGCCCTGCTTCCCGCCTCTGCCCCCCTCCCCTCCCCTCCCCTCCCCTCCCCACGGATGTTTCTAGATGACCTTCTGCGAATGCGATTTCCACTGGGGATGTTTCACAGTAGAAATATGCTCTCCCTCGAGGCTTGCTCCTGATGTGTCTAGAGATTTGTTTAATTGGACTCTGTTGAAATCCCACTGGGAAGCATACTTTCGCTGTGAAGTCGCGACGTGTTTAATTTGGGGTCTGAGATAACTATCGGCCCCGGGGGAGGCGGACGGGTAAGGCGACAGCTTCCCTTCTGCAGGGCGGGCCTGGTTAATGAGCGGCTTCTCTGGGCTCCCCTCTGCCCGTTTGCTGGGCAGCGCTCTGCGCGTCTGCACTGGAAAGCAAAGACCGTTCTCCCTCTCTGCAGGGACTCGCACGATCGTGGGGCGCATCTGGTTAAGCTCCTGGGGAAAGTCTCGCTTGTCGTGTTTGATAGTGCTCTCCTGCCAACGTCTGCCCCTCTGCAGCCTGCCGGAGTGATCGCAGGGATTTTTTTTTTTTTTTCACCTCCCTTAATCAGGTTGGTGGCTTAGCCGGTATTGAGCTTTTAGGTGAACAGAGAAGGCGGAGCCCTCACGTGGTGTAGCGTGACCTCCCAAACACACAGAAAGCTTCCCGCGAAAATATTCTTCGGCCCAGACATACGCTGCGTGGAGGGCGTGGCCCACGCTGATCCGCAGGAGGGGGTAACTGTCCCGAAGATACACACCCCCTGTGCGTGCAGCTGGCTGGTAGGTTCTAGAAGGCTCCATGGTCTCATCTCTGTGCTGTTCCTTTAGGAAGCACCCCATCCTGGCTGTGGACCATTCCTGTTTTGACTTTAAGATATGGTACCAGCTCGGGTCGCCCGACCCCCAGGGGCCAGGTTCGCAGTCGGTCTGCAGGTGTCGGTGTGATTCTTTGACAGGAAGAATCATATTTTTTATGAGAATGAAAGCGAAGATCGATGCTGTATTCGTCGGTGCGGGCCGCCGTAGCACAGCGCCGTGGACTGGGCGGCTCAGGCAGCAAGGGGCCCTCCTCTCCCGCAGCTCTGCGGGCCAGCAGTCTGGGCTCAAGGGGACAGGGCGGCAGCGTGGCCACGTTCCGACGAGGCCCCTCTTCCTGGCTCGCGGTCGGCCGCCTTCTCGCTGTGTCCTCGCGCGGTGGAGAGAGAGACTCCGGGTTCACTGGCATCTCCCCATAAGGGCACGGATCTCCTCGTGGGGGCCCCCCGCTCGCGACCTCATCTCAACCCCGTTATCTTCCAGAGGCTCCGTCTCCAAAGGCAGGTTAGGGCCTAGGCGGCTCGGGGTTAGGGCTTTAGTGTGCGAATTTTGTGGGGGACACAGTTTAGTCCGTAGCAGCTACGGAACTGCGTTCTGGGGAAGAAAGGGTCTGAGTTTCCCCCAGGTTTGGGGATACAGGTAAAGTGTGCCCACCTTTCCCCCCGTTTATCTCTCGCTTTTCCTTTCGAACGTGCATCCGCCACTGTTTATGGACTCCCGACCACTCGGGAGCCTCCCACTGAACTTAGAATGAGACCCCGGCTGCGTAACGTGTCTGAGGCCCTCGGCCGACGTGACGTCTGTGACTCCGCCGGTCACCGTCTCCCCTGCCCAGTCATCGCGCCGCACGTTAGGCCTGTCCGAGCTGTCGCGGTCCTCCGGAGTGAGGTTCTCCCTGCCCTCCACTCCTTCCCCGAGCCGGCCAGTCCCTTCTCACCCCTCAGGGGGGCCGCCCCTGTACCCCAATCCAACCAGCCCCCTCCCACGGCACCCGGGGAATGGAGGCCACCGCCCGGCCCTCATCGTAGTGATTACCTCCGTATTCATCACTTTCTGTGTTTACCGTCCAGCTCCTTCTACGGGGCCCTGACCCGGGGGGAGGGAAGGAACGTCCCAAAGTGTTTCTGTAAAAAATTTTTTAGGCGAGGCGACCCTTGGTTGACCTCACAGATTGCATGGACCTTGTCAGCTTACAATCCCTTATTATTATTATTATTATTATTATTATTATTATTATTTTATATCTACAGCACCTGGTCTTCCTAGGTGGTCTCCCATCCAAGTACTAACCAGGCCCGACCCTGCTTAGCTTCTGAGATCGGATGGGATCGGGCTTGTTCGGGGTGGCGTGGCCGCAGACTCCAAAATGTTTGGAAGGCCTTGCTCTTACACGAGAGATTCTAGAAGTGAAAAACTACGTTAATGTAACTGGTGTGTCTCTTAAGAAAACCCAGAGGCTGGAGTTGGGTGTGGGTGATGTGCCTTCCCCCTTGGGAGCCGGCCGGTCTGAGCTACCACAGGTGAAGTTTAGACGGCGAGGGTTCGGGAAACCAGCAGGAAATCTGAACTTGCACGTCGTCAGGAGCCGGGACCTTGAACTTGGCCGTTCTTCTGTCAGGCCTCTTTCCCTCCACATGTCCAGCCTGTATTTTGGCAGGCACGTTTCTTAGGGAAAAGCCATTCGTGCTGTCGAATCCCAAAGCCTTGTCCGGGATGTAAAAGTGACTTTTCCTCCCTGTCATTGGCACGTTTGTTAGAGTGAAACTCTACGTCCAGGCGGATGAGTCCTCAGTGAAAATGAGGCTTCGCAGGCTGGCCTTCCGACAGGCAGTGGGGTCGGGGGAAGGGGACCCCTGGACCCACCCAAAGGAGCCGGAAGTCTCTGGTGGAGGGGTGACTCGGGTACACCCACTGCCCGCCTTCTCGGTGGTTCCAATGAATACCTTTTAGAGTGGGGCGGGGGGACGCAGAGATGGGGGTCTCTGCACTTAACAGGACGCATCGCACGTGTGTGTGTGTGTGGGGGGGGCTTGCTCGCTCTTGCCAACCCATCCCCGACTCTTCAGAAACAGGTCTGAAGATGGTCTATGAACTTATCGAAGGTCGGCCGCCTTCTCGCTGTGTAGGATCCCCCTCCGAAGGGCGCGTGCGACCGAAAGGGAGAGAGAAAGGGAGGGGCACGAGCCGGCTGTGGCCGGTGGGGACGAAGGGCCCTTCTGTAAAGTCACAGTGACTTCTTCAGGGCAACCCGAGGGGGCTGCTGGCTGCGAGAACTCTGGGACCTTCCAGTTGGAATCCTGCTCGCACAGAAGTCAGCTGCTCGTTAAAATAAGGCCACGCTGTGTAATTGTTGTCTTTGTGGAAAATTACATGACTGTCCCCGGCTTTGCTTCTGGTAGTGCTTTCTGTTCTAATGTAAATAAATGAGGTAACAGAGTTAAAGGAACAGGCTGTATTTACACACTTGCGAAGGGTCCTCTCGAGCAATCAGCCCGTGTTGTTCAAATACACACAAGTTAAACTCGCCGGATCCTGAATGCCGGTGACTCAGGAAAGCTTTCGAGTTACTTGGGCTGAAATGTAGCCCTCAGCCCTCCTCTTCACGGCTCTGGAGTGAAGACATTCACTCTCTGGTCATCGCCTGCAGTTCCTGAGCAGGGGAGGCCGGATGCTGTGGGCAGGGCGAGGGTCTGCTAACCTTGAACTAAAGCCTGCCAGGGTCAGCTCCTCTCGGAAGGCATACGATTAAAGCTCAGGTTCAATTTTTGTATATCACAGTTTCTAAATCATTGGACCCGTCTCACTTTTTTGGGGGGTGGGGCGGGGGGGGGGGCAGGTAAATATTTAGACAGGGATTTAAAAAATTACTTCTCTCGAGGGCATTACAAAGATTTTATCCATCAAAGAGGGAAGCACTATATTTTGAGACACGAGAAATAAGAGCCCCCAAAGGTGTTAGTGATCGAAAGTCATCGCAGAAGGACGTAGGACCGAAAACTTAGCTGAAACCACATTGCAAATTGTAAAAGATTAGGAGGCAGCAAAAGTTATTGTTTTTAGCTCTTGGTTTATATTATAGTCAAACATTAGCTTCTTTCCAGAATGCTAGATTTTATAATCTACCAAACTGTTGAGTTGGGAGAGATGACAGATAACTTGAGGGAAACAAAAATAAGTAAGATACCTGAGTTACAACGCTTATACAAGCAATGTCTATTTGGAGTAAGCATCACTTTGTCTAAATTACAATTTTTTGTCCAGCAGGAAATCCAATGAAAGGAATTGATTGTTAACTCAAAAGCCAAGAGATTCTGGTATAAACTTTTCAGGATTTTACTTTTTTCTTTCAGAATATTACTAAATACAGCTTGGTTAGATTAATGAATATTAAATATAAGAACAAGAGTCACCTTTAGCCAGTTGTGGGAAGACAGCTTTGTGAGGAGAATTACTGAGATAATTTCCACCGATGATTTATCACTAGGTAAATCTTCATCTTTTAATTTCTGTAAATTCTTTCCAAAGTGAGATTGTTCACCTGTCTCGGGGTACCTGCCCCAGGGCTCTCATTGGTATTAAACATGTCAACAAAGCACCATCTTCCCGTGACGCACGGCTACGTCCTGTGTGCAGCGGGATCCAGATAAGGCTGTTTCTGTTCTCCCAGAGCCCAGGTGCTGCCCAAGCTGTTCATCTGAATATTCATAAGAAGGAAAATATGAGACGGTGACTGTTAAAAGTGCAGTTCAGTGGCAGAGTTAAGCCGCATGTGTACATACGAGTATCGGAACCAAGGTTTTATATAGTCACCCTGAGAAAAATTCCGAACACCTCAACTAATTGAGGAATTAGAGGTATAGAAGAATAATGTATATATGTATTTCAAGTTAAATATATGTAACTTTTCGATACCAGTTTACATATATACGCCCCCGACACACACACACACACACACACACACACACACACACACACACACAGAGGAAAAAAAAAAAAAAGAAAGAAACAACAGGCCAGAATAGACTCACTTTTGCTAAGCCACATGGCCAAACCAAAACTTCATACTAACCCAATTACAGTTTCAGCCTTTCCCAGAAGTGGAATTTTAAAACCGGTCACTACCAATCGGTCTGCAATTTCCTGATCGATACTAGTAAGTCTGAATGATAAAGCCCATGCCCCTCCCTCCCCCACACCCCACCCCAGAATAGATTCTCTGGGCTAAAAATATCGCTATCTTTTCTTTTTCTAAGAACCCCCCAGCCACACCCTTCCAGCTGTTAGTCAGTCTGCCCAATTCATGAATCACTTAACAGAGCCAGTTAGATCTTTAAATTTATCCGGTTGGATTTTGTTAACAGATTTATATATCATCTATATAATTTATGATATATAATTTTTATATATTTCTACATATCTACATATCTATGTAGACATACAGCTATCTATCTTTCTATATCTAGAAAGAAAGATAGATGATGGATGGATGGATGGATAGATAGATAGATAGATAGATAGACAGACGATAGACAGACTACCAGGAAATTGGCCAGGGAAGCGTTTGTGGCTATTCGATAAGTGTGGATGTCTTTGTTTTCTCTTCGAGTCTGTTGGAATCTTAGGACATAAGTAATAAACACGACGAGGTTTTCCGCGAAGGCCACCGGAGACCCGGCCCCTGCTCCGCGCGACGCTTCCCCCTGCCTCGTGCAGGGCACCTCTGCCCCTGATCAGCGGTTGGTGTCCAAACAGGCCCGCGGGGGTTCGGTGCCTTCTAAAGACGCCGGGCGGAGCGTTCCACCCACAGTCGCTTTGACTCGTTACCGCAGACCCAAGGGTGGCGCAGCCGGGCCTCGGATAACCGTTGCCGCTGGTCCAAGCCGTGGGCCGTAATGTTGATGTTACGCGTAGCAACTTCTTCACTCGTGTTCGCATCACGCAGCCGCTTAGCGGCGGGAGCCCGGAGTCTGGCTCCAGAGTCTCGGTTCCTAGTACCATTCTATCTCACGGACGAGTCGCCCAGGAAGCAGAACTAGGTGACGGAAAGGGGTGACCGATGTGCTCGCGTGGAGCTTCTTTCTCGAGGAGCTTTCGGTCGCCCCCACCTTTCTCTGGGCGTTGATTCTGTTTACTGACCTTCGCTGAGCGTTTTCCTTACAATTCCGGAAAGTGCTCGCTGTCCAGCTCGGCGTGAAAGCCAAACGCGTGTGCACAGAGGTGCGGTCCCTCTTCACACGTGGGAGCCTCCTGCTGGCGGGGTCCGCGTGCCGATGGGGGCCCTTCAGCTCCCGCCCAGAGCGTCGCGTCTGAATCACCCCTCCGGGGCTTTTCCTGCTTCCAAGGCGGCAGCAGCCGGCCCGCGGCTACAACGCGAGGTTCCTCCCCAAAACCGAGGGCTTTGGTGGGACTGCGTCTAGCTGAGGTCCTGGCAGGAGGCATGCGGGGAGTCGTGTGTCCCTGCGCGTCTCGCCAGGGCGCTGGGTGTCCTCCCGCGCCATTCGGCATCCTCGTGCTGGCCGTACTCATCCCGGCGGGGAACCCGGTCTGGAGATGAGGGTTGGCGATGCGATGTCCCCAGGAGTGTCGCTTGTGCCCCGAAAAAGTCCTCACTGATGATGACAAGCGGCCGTGTGCGGGGGGGAGACGGCTCGGCCTGGTGGGGGGACCCAGCGCACGGGGGCGGGGAGGGAGGGGAGCGATTTTATTTGGAACGCTCAGTGCTCCCCTGGAAAACCCAGGACCCCAAAGGCCGGCAGCCGTTCCGGGCACAGGCCGGGCACAGGCAGGCACGTCTGCTTGCTGAGGAAGCACGCGGGGCTGTCGCTCTCTTTATGATAAAAGCGTGGTATTCAAACTCTAAAACTGCTCAAATACTTTGGTTCCTAGTTTTTGTTTTGTTTTGTTTTAATTTTAAGGGGAAAAACTCTAGAACATCATTAGCTCACTTATTTAGAGTCTGTCTATGAAGCAGATATATTTTTTAGATTTTTTAAGTGGTGGTTTCCCAAAGTGATGGGGAAAAACGTGCTTCGATATGTGCTAGATACTGTTTCAAAGTACTTTACTCGCATTAATCAGTGTGACCCTCAAAGCGGCAGTGTGAGGGAGGGACGGTTGTCATCCGCGTTTTACATGTGGGGAAACTGAGGAACTAGGCGGTAAGAAACGCGGGGGCTCACCGCTGGCGTTCGGGATTCTGGCCTCCGAGTCACTGCACCCAACGCAGGGGTCTGACGGAGCAGCGGGGGGCAAGGGCCCCGTGGTGACGTGCGGGTAACGCAACGTTACTTCTCGAGCGCGTGGTCACATGCACACCGGCTTCCTGCGCCCCGGCTCTACGCGTCGGTGCCGCTGAGCCCACGTCACAGGTCGGCACACTGAGGCCGAACGCGGGAAAGCGACCTGCGCCAGCCCTCGCGCCCCCGGTGAGGCAGGACCACGACTGCGGCCTGGGTCTGTGCCCCGCCCCCCGCCCCGGCCGTCTCGCCGCAGCCTCCCCTGCCGCTGTGGTCACCACATCGCGAGGTTCTGCTGTCCTAATAACCAGCGCGAGCTAATCACAGCTCCTCACTATGCGAGCGGTCAGCTCAGCCTCCCGGGGTCCGTGATGGGGTCAGGCCGGGGTGGGGGGGACGCCTGGGGGAGGAAACCACACCAGCCCCCTCCTTTCCTGCCCCCCATCCCCGGGCCTGAGAAGACGCCCTTCCCGCCGCCAGCTTCTCTCTGAAGGCCCGGCCCCGGGGGAGGGGGCTTCGACTGCAGTGTGCCCGGCCCTTCCTGACCGCTCCTGCCGAAGCCGCCCGGCCGGCCCGCCGTGTCTTCACACCCTTTACTGAGAATTTTCCTGTCCAGCTGATAGGTGCGAGTGACAATTTTTCCTTTTCTATTCACTGTCTCCAGATATTCTGTGAGCCGGGTCCCCACGCGGCTTAGACGCACAATGTACACAGAACTTTGCATGCGAGCCCCTCCCGCGACTCAGAGCATGCTGTGTCTGTCTGTCTCAGCGTCTCGCCCCTCCCCCTTTTCCCCAGAGGGGTCCCCCCCCTACCCCATTAGGCAAATGGAAGTCCCATGCCACCTGTTGGCATTACATCATTGCCTCCCGAGAACACAGTTGTACCAAAGACCTTAACAAAGTAGTTCTTCTTGCATTGTTTGCACTCAAAGAGCTGATATCATGCCAACTGACGTCATTGTGTGTCTTTGTGTAACTGCTATGGCAACTGGCAGGTGGGGAGCCTCCAGCTGATGTCATCGGGGAGGGAGGTGTGGACGCAGAATTTTAAAAAGCTGCACGCCGCTTGCTTCTGTGTGTGGGGTTTTCTGGCATACGCTTTTTTTTTTTTTTTTTTTTTAACTAGCTGCTTTTAAGACAAATTACAGTTTGCATCCCCTAAGTGAGGACAGAGAGCGGTTTTTTTTCCTCTCCCTCGCCCCCTAGAAACTTCTTTTGTGTTTGTTTTGTTTTCTTTTCCTCCCATGTTATATGGAAAAGTGTAGCAACTGCCTCTTTCTTAGGGGAAAAAAGTGAATTAGGTTCCCATCACCGAGTCCGTGTGGAGCTGTTGACTTGAATTTTATGGAGGCCAAGCCAAGCAGATTTTAAAATACGTCTTTAGAATCTCTTTTGTGGAGCTCGCGATGGTAACAGTGGGTAATTTCTTTCGTTCTTTTTTTTAAGTATTCGGTAGTGAAGTTTCTCGAGTTTTCCAGGTCTTCCGTCTACTTGAAAAATAATCTCTTTGGGCCCAGACGAACTTTCTCAAAAATCATGATTTCATAGCAGAAGAAATTAACAATGAGTAAGTGTAGCATTTAATTCTAAAAATCAATTAAAATAAATTAATAGCTTTTTTTATTTTCTTTCAAAACTCAAAGATAGGTTTTGATGGTTACGGATGAGTGAAGGCTCATACTGTTACCCCTTGGAACATTCTTGGGGCCGTCTCTGGACCTTAAACTACGACTTCCTTCGTTCCCATGGCCAGCTCGGTGTGCATTGGCCATGAATAGCCCTGACCGTCTAGGCCCCAGTCTGGAGTTTCCCATCGTGGTCACTAAAGATGAGACTCAAAATAGAGAAGGACGTTTGTTAAGTTCAGGATCTAGAGGACGATGGACTTCCTGCCCTTGCTTCAACACAGGCGTATCCTATTCACACTTTCGTTTTCTGTCTTCTCTCCTGAAAAAGTGTCAGGCATACATCTGAGGAGGTGGATGTCGTGTCCTGGTGGCTTTCAGCTTAGGGGAGATCTCCGACCTGCCCTTGTTTTCAAGAGTGTATGTATTTCTGTTTGATCCGAATTAGTGCTAATTCGGTGAATAACGTCAATCCAGAGTTCATGGCCATTACTTGTATTTTGTATAATTGGACCCTCATAATAATAATCCCTTGGGCTTATCCTTGTGTGCGATGCATCTAACAAACTATAATCCATAAATTTCCTAACAAACAAGTGTTCTTTTTGGCATGGTCCTTCAGCTCTTGATCACATGTATGGCGAAGGGTTTTTAGTTGACCTTTTCATTGAATATTTAACGGAAACATTTTCTTTGTTTTCATGCTTTTTCGCAACTTTGATGGTTATGTAAGATTTCATTGGCTGACTACATTAAGTCTTCCCTGAATTTCTTTTGAACGTGGCCTTTCCTGTAAAACGAATGTCTTTACGCGTCTAGCAGAACATCTTCTTCAGACACGTTCTCAGAAGTGACCCTGTGCTGGCTGACGGCGAGGTTTGCATTTTTAAAATGGGGGAACGTGTGCAATTTTAAGCTTTTCTTTTTACACTAGACCCGTGAGGTTTAGGAGGCAGGGCCTTAAGCTGGGAGGTGTGTGTTCAGGGGTCTGCTGAGGTTTCCGATGCGTTTACGTCGGCCCAGTCCTCGGCAGGGAGGCCGCGAGGATCTGGGCTGCTCTCAGATGGTGCCTTCCCAGAAGTCAGAGATGGATGCATTTTTGACTTTTCCAAGCATTTCTCCTGCCTCCACCTGTGGCCCGTTACATAAACAATATTAACCGAAATAGCAAGTCCTTGCCGAGTGACACTGTGCCCCAGGCACCGCGCCAAGAACCTTTCGTGTCTGCGATCGCTCCAGACTCCCGATCACAGTCACGGGGTGGAGGCCGTGGGGAAACTGAGGCACAGAGCGAGCAATTAACTTCCGCAGGTCACAGAGCCAGGCAGTGGTGGGACTGGGGTGACCTGGGTCTTCTAAGACGCCCGCTCCTAGCCGCTCTGCTGTGCTGGGAGCGCAGCTGTCACCCGGCGAGCTGAGCCCGTTCAGGGCGCAAGGCGCACCCCTGCCTGGCCAGAATGCTGGCAGAAGCCCCCCACCCGAGGAGGGCATCTGCGCCTTCCGCGGCTCCCAGGGCACCAGGTCCTATGTAGGCCACCGAGCACGCGGCTCTCTGAGGCCGATCAGATCTGCTGCCGACGAGACTGCCGGATGCCACACGGCCGCTTTCCAGGGGAACATGCCCCAGTTCGTGTGAAGATCACGTTTTCCAAGGACCGCACGCAGCGACCGCCTCCGAGGCGCGTCCCGGGGCCCCGAACGGGCTTTCGTTTTTATTTCGATTTCCTTTAATGGTAGTAATGATCAGTGTATGTTATATATAGAGATCAGCATCGGCCGGGACGCACACATCCCCGGGGGGAGGGCGGTCGCCGCCGGCCCCGGGGGGTGCAGGTGGCGTCACTCCACGCGCCGTGTTCTCGTTCCAGGCGGACTCAGCAGCTTCAAGCAGAACCATGAAAACCTCTGCGACAACTCCCTGCAGCTGCAGGAGTGCAGGGAGGCGGGGGGCGGCGCCTCGGCCCCCGCCACCCCCGACGTCGAGAGCGCCGAGCTGACGCCCATCCTGCCCTTCCTGTACCTCGGCAACGAGCAGGACGCCCAGGACCTGGACGCCATGCAGCGGCTGAACATCGGCTACGTCATCAACGTCACCACGCACCTGCCGCTCTTCCACTACGAGAAAGGGCTGCTCAGCTACAAGCGGCTGCCGGCCACCGACAGCAACAAGCAGAACCTGCGGCAGTACTTCGAGGAGGCCTTCGAGTTCATCGGTGAGTCTCTCCCACGGGCGGGGCTCCGCTCCGGCCCTGGCGTCGCGGTCAAGGTCGAGGTTAAGGTCTGGGATGCAGAGAGAGCTGCTCGGGAGGTTGTCCGGGCTCTGCTGTGGCCCGAGTCTTCTGCTAAGTCGTGACCCACCGAGCGTCCCGGAGCCCATCGGGATAGACACCGAAGGACGGGCGTTGGGTCTGGTCGGCCTCCTTCCAGCTAGAGATCCGCATCCCCGGAGTCCTCAGCGGGGAGGTGGCAGGCGGTGGCAGCGCGGCATGAGAGGGTCGACAGAGAGTCAGGAGCCGGGCTGCGGCTTTCTGGCCGGCCGCCGCCCCCGGGCACTGTGCAGGACACAAAACAGTGACCGGAGTGCCCCCTCCAGACGTGGCCGCCTCCCCACCGTGAGCCCGGTGATGGGTCTGCAGTCGGTGTGGCCTCGCCGCGTGAGGCCGGGGCGCAGGTCGCGTGGCATAGGGGCAGCTTCGCTCGGCACGGAGGGCGGAGGGCGGAGGGCGGAGGGCAGCGAGCAGGCGGGGCGACGTGCTTTTCCCTCCACCTGCCGTGTCTGGTTCCTCGGCTTCGGGTGGCAAAGGGCAGGGCTGTGAGTACAAGTGAGGTGCTACTGCATTTCCTTGGGGGGCCGACCCCAGACTCAGCGGAGCCGGACACCTCGGGTCGTGGAGACCGAGCAGTTCCCATGGGCAGGCTTTGGCCTCCAGGAGGAAGCAGTGGCCAGCCTGACCCTAACTGTGACTTTCACATTTTGCTTCCGTAGCCTTAGGCTGTTTGTAAGGCTCAAATTTTCCTTCGGGGACCACCCGGCACCTAGCGGGTACGCCACAGTTTTTTTAAATGACTCCAACCACAAAGGGTGACCCAGTACTTTTCCCAAAGATTGCAGCAAGTTGCTGCTGGCCTCTGTCCCAGGGAGAATGCACTCGTGTTTGGTGCCCTTTTATTAGGAAAAAAAAATGCCTTGGGTTGGACAGCCATTGGGCGGGTGGGTTTGCCGTAGAGTTGGCAGCTCTGCTCACCTTGGCCGGCTCTTTTCCTTGCTCATGGTGCCTTCAATGCACAGCTGTGGAATATTCTGTCTGGAAGGAAATTCTGAGTGGTCACTGAACTCAGATGAGTAAAGTGACTTCTCTAAGGTCATAGGGATTTCAGTGCCAGGGAAGGGACCAGAACCCAGGGCCCTCGGCCCTAAGGCCAGGGGCCTTTCTACAGGACGCTGCAGGCAGTGTTTACAGTGCTGGAGACACTTGTGGGTGCAAAGGTACCTTGCATTCTTGAGCCCTGAGGAAGAAATATTTGTCACCAAGTAGATGAGGAACTTCCTGGTTGGTACATAGCTGTTATGGTTACAATTTCTCTGACTTAATTCCAGTTGAGGGAAGTTAGGAAATTTTCCATTTGGTGAGTAGCATATGATATGCTTGTTTTAAGAGGATTTCAATTAAAGCACCCACATTCTTTATAGGTTATTTGGGCTTACCTGCTTTTTTTTTAAGATGGAAAAGAAAACAAATAGCAAATTGCATTTAACCTGGGAAACAAGTCAGCGTCGCAGTCTGCCTAGGCACAGTTTTGTTTTCGTTGTTATTATCACTGAATAAACTAAAATCTTAATGTCTTGCTTTAGGGAAAACACAGCAGGTTTTCTAAACATAAAAACATTCACTAAGAGTCTAATATAAACCAAGCAGAGTCTAGTTTTAGTGTTTAATAACAATGCCAGTTTATTTATTTCTGAATCAAGCGATACTACCCCCGTGTTCCCTGCGCCTGGCTAGTTAGTCTTATTCGCACTATTCACACAGGGATTTAGGGGAGTCACGTGACACACAAGGTCGCTCACCCAGTGCGTGCTGCGACCAGCGGTCACAGGTAGCGTTTTGCAGCTCATCATGCTTCTCAGCCTTGGGGTGGCAGTGGTTCACACGTGTGTGCCGAAGAGGAGAAATTGAAAAAGGGAGATATTTATAAAAACCACTGTTGTCTATGAGAAGTAAGCGTAATCTGTGGATTTTTAAGATGAGAATTTGCATGATGTTTGTTTTTCCTGGCCGCCTGGTAGGCAGCCCAAAGAAGTAGCTTAAGTTAAGTCTTCATTCTCCTCCCCCTGGGTCTCTTCCTTACTCTCCATCTAACAGGGGGCATTCCTGCCAGGGTGCCTTTCAGTTTAGAAGTATTATTGACAATCCTTTCGGGCGGGACCCACAAGCTATTCTCTTGAGCTTTTAATATAGCTGAAAACTTATATAAAATATCGCGTCTTTCAGTTGCTCTGGATCCTGAGCCCTGGCTGGGATCCCTCGGTCCTTCTCGTTGCCCGGTGGGAACGGCACACGTGGTCTCAGGGCGGTTGAGCAGCTGTGGGTGTTGCCCTACGCCTGGGTACCACAAGTCTTCAGCTAACTTTGCAACGATAGGGTGTTCTGGTGAGAAGCTGAACATAGTAACTTTCTAGTTGAGTTTTGTTCCTTTAACCTTGGTCAGAGTTTAGTCAGAATGAAATTCTTATTCATTCGATACCAGTTTCCGTACAGAGCAATTCTCTAGCATAAAGAAAGAGCTGTTTTGTTTTTTTTCTTCCGTCACAGATAGGCAAGACATTATTAATAACTCTAGCTTTGGCAAGTCGCACAGTCTTGCAGTTGGAATTATAATTCTTAATTGGAAGCGTCTATTTAATCAGTAGCTCGCTCAACATGGACGTTCATTGTGCCATGGCTCTACCTGCAGTCAGCCCCCACCACCTGTGAAGCAAACTGATGCTACAGATGATTCCTTCACCTAGCCATCTCTTTAAATGTAGAAATGAGCCTTCTTATTCATGCCAGAATTGCTTTTCGCTGGTCTGGAGGTTGTGACATAAACCTACTAGTTGATTAACTAGTAAATGATACTTGGGGTTAAAACCATTTCGATTTATTCTTGCTCTCCAAAATGCGGTGTGGTCAAGTTCAGATCAAAGTTAACCTCTCTCCTTCTCTCCGTCTCTCTTTTCTCCCGTGGTACAGAGGAAGCTCACCAGTGCGGGAAGGGCCTCCTCATCCACTGTCAGGCTGGGGTGTCCCGCTCGGCCACCATCGTCATCGCTTACCTGATGAAGCACACTCGGATGACCATGACTGACGCTTATAAATTTGTCAAAGGCAAACGACCAATTATTTCCCCAAACCTCAACTTCATGGGGCAGTTGCTAGAGTTTGAGGAAGACCTGAATAACGGGGTGACACCGCGGATCCTTACACCAAAGCTGATGGGCGTGGAGACGGTCGTGTGACAGCGGTCTGTCTGTCTGGGAAGGAGTCTTGTTCTCCATTCAGAGGCAAAGAGGAAGGAGAACGGATTCTTTCTTTTCTTTTTCTTTTCTTTCTTTCTTTTTTTAGACGGGGTAAAGTTTGTGAATGGAAACAAACTCATTTAAAAACTTTTTATTTTTAACAAGTGTGAGAAGAATTTAACTTTTGTTGCCCATTGAGATTTACTTCCCAAGAACTGAAAAAGCGGGAGGCTGAGGAAGTCATTTTTTTTAAAAGCCAACAATAAACATATAATAAAACTGGCCTTTCTTCCCCTTTTCCTTTGAAGCTATTTGTAGCGTTTATGATGAACTAGTCTGTGCAGGACCATAGACCGAAGATACTACACTTTAAACCGATTAAAAAGAACCAAAAGTAAGTACAAAAGACATTGAATTGTGAAGACCTGGGGTCCGCCTGGGCCGTCGATGTGGAAAGCAGAGACCCTCCCCCCACCCCCCCGAACCAAGCCCTGTCGTGTTCACAGCTGCAGAGAGATGATCAGAGCGAAATGGTTTAAGACGCTTCACATTTTCGAAAGAGACAACGGATACTGTTGATTTTGTGTGTTTTTACTCTGAATTATTACATTTTTTTCTCCTCTCTGGGTTGAAGAGATTTTTATTTTTATTTTTTTTGAAATAGCAAGGTACTGACCATTCTACCATATGCCTTCGTGGGTTTCTTGTACAAATAATCTGGTGTTTTGGGCGTGCAAGTGAGTTAGAGTTGGCAGCCGAATGACAAATAGTGCAAATTTGCCAGCTTGGAGATAGAAAGGAATTAAAACCAGTTACTTTCCTTCCCGCCTTTTTCCTTTGTTTACTTTTTTTTGGGGGGGAGGGGGAGATTTGATTCTGGTTACAGTGCCATAAACCTTGTTACATATGTATATCAGAATGTAAAAAAAAAGACAAAAATTTATTTAAAAATATTTTTCGCAAAAAAAAAAAAACTGGGTGTGTTTCTGTTGATTGTGTAAAAATTTATTTTCATTATATAAATGAAACTCATCTTGGGACGTGTCTTTTTTCCTTCTCTTTTCCTTCATTCCGGTTCAAGCATCTCTTCCCTGGGGTAACTCGTTTATTTCTAACTAGGGAAAGAGAGGAGCAGAGAGAATGGCCCCAGGATCCGTCTGCCCGGTTATCAGGCCCTCTGTCCTCACAGCTCCGCCATCTGCTTCTGCACATTGCGATCGCTCTTAGGGAGGAGAAGCTTCGGGGAAAGTCGCGGGAGAGGAGTCGGGGTCTTTACGCCACCAGCCTCCGAGCGTCGGTGATCAGTCAGGTCCCCGCCAGACTGACCGGTTAGAATTCCACGATCTCCTCAGTGGCTAGTTGATAAGTATTTGTAACCATCTGCCATTCCGGGCTCTGGACGGCCACCCCCACCCCTCCGCTGCCAATTGCTCACTTGACATGCTTGGTAACGTTAGCCATGTGGTGGGAGCTGCAGCAAATCGCTGTCACTTACGCTTCCGCCGTCAAACTGAAGTCGACTTCGCTGGCGCAGCTTGCCCAGCCCACTTGGATAAGGCGTGGCTGGTATTCCGTGGGTCGGACCCATGCGAGGGGGGAGGAACACAGTCCAGACGTTTTCTACCTTTTATGAAAATAGATGTCTAGAGAGGCGTGGCCGCGGGGCATGCTCACAGCAAACCGAGATCTGCTTGAGGCAAGTAAAAGAATTAAAGAAGCCTGGTGTGTCCAAATCTGTACGATTTTGTTTGATACCATTTTGTGACATTGGCTTATAAATGTTACGATGAAATATATATATATATATATATTTTTTACAATGGAATATTTTTGATGTTTATCTTTAAAAATACCTTTTCTACTAGAAGTGACTTAACTTTTTCTCTTATTAGAAAGTGGAGAGTGAGTTTAACGGGAATTGACAGAGCTGTTTTGAATGGTTTGAGTTTACTACAAAGTGTTAGTCAAGTGAAAAGTAAATTTCTTATGGTGCTTTCTATTCTCCAGACGAATAATTGGTGGTAGAGCATATTTAAAAAGTCAGGTTGATATAAAATTAGTGATTTAAAATACATGGTGATTTCTCAGACACTTGTCCAAATGTTAAATTTCTGATAGAGTGTAAGCTTTTTGTTTTCTCTTTCTTTCTTTCTGTCTTCTGTCTTGATTTCGGTAGGGCAGGGGAGGGAGGGAGGGAGGGAGGGAGGAAGGAAGGAAGGAAGGAAGGAAGGAAGGAAGGAAGGAAGGAAGGAGGGAAGGGAAGGGAAGGAGGAAGGGAAGGAGGAAGGGAGGAGGGAGGGAGGGAGGAAGGGAAGGGAAGGGAAGGGAAGGAGGAAGGAGGGAGGGAGGGAGGGAGGGAGGGAGGGGAGGGAAGAAGGAAGGAAGGAGGGAAGGGAGGAGGGGGGAGGGAGGCGGGAGAAGGAAGGAAGGAAGGAGAGAGGGAGAGGGAGGGAGGGAGGGAGGGAGGGAGGGAGGGAGGGGGAGGGAAGGGAGGGAAGGGAGGAGGGAGGAGGGAGGGAGAAGGAAGGAAGGGAAGGCAGGAAGGAAGGAAGGAAGGAAGGAGGGAGGGAGGGAGGGAAGGGAGGGAAGGGAGGGGGAGGGAAGGGAGGGAAGGGAGGAGGGAGGAGGGAGGGAGAAGGAAGGACGGAAGGGAGGGAGGGAGGAGGGAGGGGAGGGAGGGAGGGAGGGAGGGAGGGAAGGGGGAGGGAAGGGAGGGAAGGGAGGAGGGAGGGAGAAGGAGGAAGGAAGGGAGAAGGGAGGGAGGAAGGAAGGTAGGAGGTAATTGGGGAGCATGCAGGGAGGGAGGTGGAGGGAAGGGAGGGCATTTTCTTCCGTTCCTTGTCCTTTCTCGTTCTTCTTTCTTCTTTCTCCTTCCTTTCTTTTTTTTCTTTCTTTCTTTCTTTCTTTCTTTCTTTCTTTCTTTCTTTCTTCTTTCTTTCTCTTTCTTTCTTTCTTTCTTTCTTTCTTTCTTTCTTTCTTTCTTTCTGTCTTTTGACGAATCAATTCAGTTTTTCTTTAGTTCCATAAAAATGATATATGTTTTTAAACTTTATGATTTTCAGAGAAAGAATCCTGCCAGCCAGCATACCCAGAATTCTAATGTACTTTGAGTCACTTAGCCCCCATTTCTTCATGAAAATGGTGTGGATTAACCAAGCCAGTGTTCTGGAAAGCAGAGCCCCCCCACCCCCACACACAAGGTTTCTGGGCCTCCCTCAGAGCCTCAGGACTGAGCTGAGAAATACTCGAGTATTATCTTCCTGAGAAAACAATCTCTGACCAATGCACGTATCATTCTCAGAGCCCGACAAGGCTTGTTCATGTCGAATGAACTTTCAGAGAACGAATCTGTAATATATCGAATTGGGGAGGGGGCAACAGATACCGAAGACGTCATTACCTTACGTTCGCTAAAACAGCAGCTCCATCTCCTCTATGCAAACTGAGTTCAACAGTCGATCCCTTCCCAATGAATGTGTGTCGAGCGAGGCCGAGTCCGCATTTCTTGAACGAGCTCGTGCTCGCTCGAGTTGGACAAGGAAGGACGGGCAGGAGGTAGAGCGGGGAAGGTGGCGGGTGCCGGACACGCACACGGGGAGAACCGAAAGGAGAAACACGCACAGCCCAGCAATCACACGCTGCCGCAAAATGAGGAAAGGCGACCCGAAAGGGGAATAAAATATGGGAAACAGGAGAAAATGGGAATATATAGTAAAACAAACCAAAAAAAAGGGGTCAGAGGAAAGGAAGAAGTGGCCTAAGATAGGATGCTAAGATAGAACGCTAGGAACCTGCTCTAACCAGACCGTCTGGCACCCCGAAGTGAACAGGCACCAAGCGATGTGCCTGCCACCTGGTGTGTGACGGGCTCTTCTCAATCAGCCCCGGCGCGTTGCCAATCTCAGGAACTATGGGTTGAAGGTCAAGGCCGTTGTTATATATGGATGCGGCCGGCAGAGAGGATCAAAATGACTAGTATTTAGAAAAACCGTCCAAAATTAAACCTGTCTGCAGAAGACATCCCGCCTCTGCGGAGGTGGGGGCCAGCAATGCCCATGCTTTCCTCGGTTCCCGGTTTTCTCCTCTGCGACCACCTTTGCCAGCGCCGAGGGGGGCCATCGGGACAGAGCTACCGGAGGTGCCGCCATCGCAGCCGCTGCCCCGAGTCAGCCTGAGACGCCAGGTCGGCGGGAATGTGGCCGCTTAGGTAGCGGCCGGCACCCCCCTCTGCTTCCCGAAGCTCACCCGGATTTCCCTGGAGGCTAATTAACCTCAATCCCCTGTGACATGCGGAGGACAATGCTGAATCGACGCCCCACCGAACCGCCGCGGTCTGGGCCGGCCGACCTGGCATCCGTTGGCTCACCTTTGAACCGCGCACGGCTTCCAGACGGAGACAGTAGAAATGATGTCGGCACCTGACAATATGCGACTATCACTTCTACAGTTGAAAACGCATCCACCCTGTCTCCCGAAGAGGCTACGTGGCCCCGTGGCTCATTTCACCCATTCTGGCGTGACGGTCATTTCTCTTTTGGTTGAAATCCTCTCTCTCTTTGATATCCTGTAATTGCAATACTGAAATACAAGGATATTGTAGTTTGAAATGTATTTGCCAAATAGATGTTTTTTGAAGTTTTAAACCCGAGCGAGGCCTTGTAAATGCGGTCTTATCTGGAAATAAGGTTTTTGCAGATCTAATCAAGTCTTAAAGAGGTCATATCGGATTAGGGTGGGCCCTTATCCAATTACCGCTGTCCTTATGTAAAGAGGAAAACTTGGGCGCGCACAGAGAATGAATGCCATAAGATGAGGGAGGCAGAGGTCGAAGCGACAGACGCGTCACCCACGAGCCAGGGAGCACCAAAGGTCGCTGGTTCGCACCAGAAGGCAGGAGGGAGGCAAGGAGCAGAGTCTCAGAGCCCCGAAAGGAGGGCTCGCCACCTCGATTTGGGGTTTCTGGCCTTCAGACTGTGAGAGAATAAATACACTTCTGTTGCTTTAAGCTACCCCGTTTGTGGGACGCGAGCGTATAAGGGGACATGTCCTTTGTCCTGACATACTTCCTACTTCTCTAGCCCAGGAGCCGGCCAGTTTGTCCCTGACGGTCACAGTCTTCCCAGCTGGGAGAGGAACCCCACTCTTTGCCTGTGGGTTCTTGGGCACAAGAATCCCAAAGTGGCCAGTGGGTAGCATCGACTTCCAGTTTAACGTCGCCGTTGCTGGGTCTCCCGGCTCGAGCATCTCTCTCCCTTGGGAACAAAGCCTTCTCGATGGTACCCCAAAGGTCTTTTCTCCTGTCTCGAGCTAACTTAAATCTGCCTTTGCTTGTTTTGGATGGTAGGGAGAAAAATCACTGATCAGAAACAGTAGCAGAGATGATGTCAGGATTAGTGATATAACAGCAGGAAAATAATAATTACTCTAATTATAATGCTCTGCATGTAAATGGCACTTTCTTTCCAAGGATCTGATAACACTTTTCTAAATACGTCTTTTGAATTCAAAAGCATTTATTGAAGAAGACAGAGTAAAATATAATTATATTCAAGTTTTACTCTGAAATATAATTTAATTCATATGAAGTCAGGTTTACTGGAAATTGAGTTGACATACACATGAAGGTTTTGATGGCATATTTTTTGACAAAGGATGTCCCAGGGTATGGGTCTTTGAGGAAAGAATTAAATATCAGTGCTAACACATTTCCTTGTAATGGATAGGGAAAACAGGCTAAAATGATCAGGTAGCAGGTTGAATGAAATCATCAGGTAAAAGACTGAATGAAAGGCAAAAATGAACATCTCCCTACTCCTAGTCCAACGCTCGGCCCCAGGACTTCAGTCAATGATGAAATGTTTTGTTCCAGGCAAAGCAAGAGAAGCTAGAAAGTTTCTGGTAAGATGGCAGACATACAGAAAGAATTAAATCCGAAGAAATATCTAAGATAGAGAGCAGGTAAGAAGTAAGCAGGAGGGAAGGTACAGCCTACAGAGTTTTTTTTCCTTCAGTTTTCGGACCACTACGGCAACCACGAAGGACATTCCTAACGATGGGGGCGGCTCCCCCTTACATTAGATTCTGCAACGGTCTCAACCCGACGGGCTAAGAGCTGCCGGCCTACAGAGATGCCCCGAGCACACTGACTCGACATTGCTCTGAGAAGTGAGCCCCGAACGGCGCCAGCTTCGACTCGGTTCGGATCCTGTCTAGCCCTGCAGCCTCCGCCGAAAGGCGGCAGGAAGTAGAGACGACGAGGCGGACCCTGGAGCAAGAGTGTCTCGCGCCAGCCCCGTCCCCGTCCCGCGCCGCCCTGAGCGAGTTCCTTCGTCACTCATCCCTTCTGCAGCTCGGTTTCCTTATGCCTCGTATGGGGAACCATGTCCCCTGGCCTGGGGGCGCACTACGTGCCACCACAGTTGGCTTCTGTGACTTCGCACACCATGTCCCTTCCTACTTCAAGGTCTTCGCACAAGGTTTTCCTTCCGCCTGGAAAGTATTTTGCACCACCCCTTTTTTTTTTTTTTAACTTTAAAAATTTTTATTTTACTAGTTTCCAGCATACCGGACGTAGGTTAGACATCTGCATAGTTTGTGAGACGACCCCCCCAGGGCTCTTTCTCGCCTCTGACTCTCCGCCCGGCCGACACGTCACTGCCGACCGCGTTCCCCCCGCCGTGCGCCCCGGCCCCGCGACCGTCCGTCAGCGACTGCCTCGCGCCGCTTTAACCCTTCCGCCCGTTCTCCGGCCCCGCGACCCCCCTCTCCGGCCGTCACCGGCGGTCCTCTGTATCGGCGAGTCTGTTTTTGATTAGCTTTCTGTTGCTGCTGCTGTTGTTCCTAGATTCTGCATTAAGTGAAATCACATGGTATTTATCTTCCTCTGTCTGTCTGACTAATTTCGCTCGGCCTAAGAACCTCGAGGGCCATCCAGTCTTGCCTTAAGCCATCGCAGCCGCTGATCCCACAGGTCCCGGCTTAGATTCCACAGGGAAAGCTCTGACACCCCCCCAGTCCCTCTTGATTATGCCCCCCGCGTCCCCGCGGCGTGCTGGAGTTGGTCACGCTGGCTAAAGGGAGCTGACTGTTGAATACTCTGGAATTTTGTAAGCTGGCAACTAATTGCTGGTAGCTTGGAATCAAGCACAGTGGCGGGAGTCTACACAGCATGAAAACTGCCAAATGCTTCATATCAGGACTTTTCCTTTTTTTTAAGTGGGTTCGCTAACAACCACTGTATGCAGCATGCTGTGTATTTTCCCTGTCACAATTTTAATTATACGATGACTTCCCTGATGGTTTCTTTGAGGTCTGCCTCTCCCACCAAGCCGCGGGCCCTGTGAGGCAGGAACTCTACCTGCCTATCCACCGCTAGACTTGTGGTACTTGATGCGAAGTCTGGCCTGAGCCTTAGCTCTGTTAAAGGACTGGATCGACCCCGAAGGCGCGCTGGCAAGTGGCACTTGTGTTGCTTCCTTGGGCGAGAAGAGAATTACTCAGAAATTAAGGAAGTAGAATCAGTGTTGACAGAGTATCCGAAGGATACGCCTTTCCGTGTGTCATGTGATGCTGGTGGCGAAATCCTCGGTGTAGCTCTCGCTACGGGGCCATTCGAAGTCCCTGACAACCACAGGACTTGAGTGACCACACGGGGCAAAAAAATATCCACCGCGTTTTTAACACCCTCTCTGATAACCTGGAGAACCTTGGTCATCGAGCTAGCTCCCGGAGAGGCCACTGCGCCTGGGCCCCTTTGCTGCCCACGTCGGCAGCTTCGGTGACACAAGGCGGCTGTAAAACGCCTGAGGAACAGTGCTCTGGGGTGGCGCTTTGCCTGTCACCCCTCGGTACTTTGCTGCCGAGAGACGGTGTCACTGGGTGGTTTGGGTTGCCCGAAGCCCATGAGTTGGGAAATTTTAAAAAACTGACAGCTGAGCTGTGGTGGCCTCAGTACCTGTCCCGTGTCCCTGTGCCTTCCAGCCCTGAGAGTGGCCTTCAGGGCTGGCAAGTCCCCCAGAGCGCCTGGACAGTCAGCTGTTTCCCTCCCGTCTGAGGCCATGGCCTCTGCTGAGGCCAGCTCTCGCTAGACACTGACCCCTGTGGATCTGCCGAGGGTGGCCTGCTGTCAGGCAGAGGCGTCACCACGCCGGGCAGACGGGGCGTGGAGGAAAAGCGGGTTCAGCAGAGACCAGGCGTGCCGCTGCAGGACACACCAAGCCATGGCCCCATCCCAGGGATGCCGGGAGGAGCCGCGCGGGTGAGTGGAGAATGAGCCCCATCGTACTCGGTGACCACAAACGCAACCCAACATCCCAAGTCCGTCGGGAGACAGGCCCTCCCAGGCTAGGACCATCCAATCCTCATCCCTTATCAGGCATTTTGGACGGACAGGACCTGGCTCGGAAACTCGCCTGCAGACCCTCAAATGCACACACCTCAGGGCGATGCCCAGAGATCAAGCTGCAGACAATCAAGGGCTTCTAGACAGGATATCCCATCCCGAGAGTATGAGAAGTTGTGCAATTCTGCGATCATCAGACATTAGGAAACCCAAGCAAACAAACGAACGGCTCATCAGTGAAGCAGCAGCCAAATGACCTCACGACCTCCTCAAACTGGCTCAGCTCACCTGGACAGCCCACATCTGCGCCCTCTGTGACGGCAGGCGGGGAGCCTCCTAGAGGCTATTTCTCAAGCTTTAATGCTTGTCAAAAGGCAGCTTCTTAAAGATGTATATATATACATATATTTTTAAAAAGGCAGGTTCTGACTGGGTACATTGGAGGCCCGAGGTTGTGCATTTCTTGCATACTCTCAGGACCGCCAAAGCGGCTGACCCCAGGACCACACCTTGACGGGCAGGCCGCGGGGACATTGCACAGAGAGGTGATGACCGTGGAGACGAGTGGCCACAGGTGCTCAGGGTGGCTCTGTGGGACCTGCTGTCAGCTCTGCCCACTGGTCCGATTTTACTCTCCACACCAATTTGTAGCAAATAGAGATGCTAATAAAATCTGTGAAATGCGGATGATAACACCTGCTTCCCCCCCCCCCCCCTCAGCCCTTCAGCCATATCATGAGGAAAAAAACCTAACCTTGTTCTCAAGTTGTTCAAATACAAGGTTCACGGGTACGCGGTACTCCCGTCACACCCTGGGTCCTAAGCCGAGCTGTCCTCTTCAATGGGCTGGCGGCAAACCTGTGGCTTGGCTCACCAGAGCCCGCAAACGCCAGGATGTTTACTGGGGCCCGATGTGGTTTTTCACGCCTGAACTGTGTCTGATAGCCCGTCCGTGCCCGAAAGGTTAAGCGACACCCAAATCCTCCGGGTGGAAGCTCACTGCCCCCTTTACCTCTCCTGACGCGGCGGCTCAGGGCACAGTGTATCCTCAGCGCCAAAGGTGCCGGCACAGATGGGCCGCTCTGGGCCTATATTTGACAGGGCCCTAATTACCCGCAGGTCTCTGAGCGCGGAGGGCTGATGAGCAGTTCAAGCTCCCCGCGTGGAAATAGCCTCGGAATAGTTCCAGTGTTGTTTCTAATTGCAATGGATGAGCAGACGTTCTCATTAATCCTCCCCTATCAGCCTGCAAACTGGCTGCCCCAGAATAGCCCTGAGCGCCGCCCGCCCGCAGCCCGCGTCGGGCTCGTGGTCCGGTACATACTGGAGCAGGAAGGACCTCTTCCCCAGGGACGGGCGTATGTTTGGGGGCGAGGAGCGGTCTGCGGCCTCTGGAATCCCAGGTTAACATGGAACCGGATGTGGGAGAGTAAAGAACAGCACACATCCAGCCTATGCAAGAGTGCTCCCCAAAAGCTATGAAATAGCTGAAATATGTCCTTCAGATGTCCCCAGCACGTTCCTGTGCCCTTTCACCTCTCTGTGTGAGCGTTCTGCTCTGTTCGATTCTCCTCGTCTGTCCTGTCTCTACTCGACGCAGGGTCTGACATCAGTCATGCTCACCGTAGTATAAATGTGCCACTGATACGCTTTCACATGCCTATAGCTTTCCAATTTGCAAAAGTTATTGTCCTTTACACATCCACTCTGTTAGGCTCTGAGCAATCTTGCGAGGTTAGCAATGGCAGGCAAAAAGCTCCGAACGTAAACAACATTTGGGGGGGCGGTTATCAATACAGATAGGTAATTGGTCCACGTGGACCCTGCCGACAACCACAGTTGGGACTCGAATGTCCAGCAAGGGAAAACCGGAGAAATGACTTCCTGACCCCAGGCTGCATTAACGAGGCTTAGTCACACTGGGGGGTGCTATGTGTTATGTGCAAATGGTAAATTCATACTTTAAAGCACTTGGGTCTCTTCCCTGGGCTCTCTGGTTTGGCCAGCTCTCTGCCTCTCAACACATACGCGGTTTCCTGGGGGCCGCCTCTTCCCCCGCAGTCATGTGATGATAGCACTCTGAGCCCGGGAGATGTCTGGAACTTGTAACTGCACTTTGGGTCACCGGTCACTAAATGGGGAACGGGGAATTGAGCAAGATGGGCTGTTTTGAGTCAGATCTTCAGGAATTTAGAATTAGGCAAGAGACGAGAGGCCAGCTTCTCTCTGGGTCGCTGGACGTGCCCTGTGCACTCTGCCCGTTTGGGAGAGGCGGTGACTGTGACGTGTGGGAGAAAAGAAGTAGAAACACAGCTCAAAGGAACAGAGCGGAGAGGGGTGGGGAGAGCTGCCTGGACGCCTCGCAGCTTTTCAGACCCTGATCCCCATCTCTGTCCTCAGGCCGTCTTAGTTTTCCTTGGCTTCTCTGAGCCATTACCGACACCCTACAAGATGCTCCTTTTTTCTTGTATCGCTTAAACTTGGCCTGAGTGGTTCTTGTCACTTACACCTTCAAGCATCCTCACTTGGAAAATGGCTCAGAAATGTTCGTAATCGCAAGCAACCTGCACGCCTGCCATCTAGAAATGACGGACCCACCGTCCCGTGTACTAACCGTCACCGGCCTCTCTGCTGGGTTGTGCCGGGCATTGTCTTTAAGTCCCCACAGACTTTGGTAATAGTCGCTATTAATAGGCAAGTCCTCGCTTTAGCGCACAGCGGGTGAGAAAGGATTAAATGCGTTACAATTATCGCCGATGATCCAACTTTACGCCATGAGACTAGGTTCAAAGTTATCACACGTCCCGAGAGAACGGAAGGGTGAGGTGCGATCGAGCATGTATCATTGATGTCGGGAAGTGAGTTCCCCGTCCTCAGAGGAGACAAGAGACGGTGTCATCTGTGGCATTTTACTGAGAGCCATGCAGAGAGGCGGTTATGGGCCGGCACCAAATTCTCCAGACGGAGAAAGTGAGACCCAGTCAGGAATGCGTTCCAGATCTTTTTTTTTTTTTTAAAGGGTATGTGAGTCTCTCTTCCACATTTGAGAAGCCTGTGCCCATCCACAATTTTAATTATAAATATAATATATGCTCATTAGACATAGAAAATAGAAAAATAAAAAAAAAATTGGGATGTTAAAAATAAAAATCCCTTTTATGTCCAGCAGAAATATTTTGGTTTATTTCTTAACATTTGGTTTATTTCCAGAAATTCTGGTTTATTTTCTAGGCATTATTTACAGAGTCGTCATTGTGCCGTATGTACAATTATATAATTATTCTTATTGCTTAGCGTGATATCAAAAGTATTTTGCAAGTTATGCCTTAGGCTTACTGATCATTTTTAATAATCGTATCATACGCCGTCTTGTGAGTGCATGCTATGTTCCATACAATATGATACATTTTGGATAAGAGTGTTTCTGTTTTTTCTGAAGCTGTGAACATCCCCAACATCATCCATCAAATTAAAAGACGACAGATAGGTCTGTACTTAGCCCCATCCTGGCCTTCCCTCCGGCCACATAACCTCCTCACTCCTCTCTACTAACCCACATCATTTCTACGTCCTTGAAGTCACTTGTCTTTGCTACGCTGACCGTACGCCAGACCCCCCCAGCGCCCGTCGATAGAGCTGCGTCCTGCTATCTGGTGTGTGTGTGTTTGCGGGCGGTTTCGCTTGCTTGCCCTTTGGCCCGGTCCTTCCCCACCTAAACGCTCACCACAAAATGAGAGATTCGTAATTTCTGGGGAAGGAGAAAGAAGGGGCAGGAGCAGGAAGGGAGGCGGCATTGAACCGACGAGGTTACGGTCTTCGCCTGTCCTGATGACTCACACCGATTCTGTTTCAAATTATGTCACCGAATCCACTTCTAGCTTAGCACAGTGGCCTTATTTATTATGCCACAGTGAACTTTTCTAGTCTGCCGCCTCGACATTGAGCTACTACCTTAATGAGGCAACACACTGTGGAAGTTTACAAATATAATGTCTTTATAATTGGGCACGTAGTGGGCATTGTGGCCAGGCCTTTCTCCTAGAGCGAGGGATGCAACCCATATTTCTTGCTTCTGAGACTCTGAGATGGTACATTAATCTTTGAAATATTATTTTTCCCTTGGGCATTCTCTCCTTTTATCTGAGGCTTTCTGCCTACGAAAAAGTCACTTTTAAAAAGGCCAGCTGACAGTTGAAAACATACCTCTGAAACCTTGTGAGATAGCTTGGTTTTTTTTAAGGAGAAACCACTGGATCCAATGAACAGAAACAGAGAAAGGACCATTCCTTCAAATTAAAGAATAAGTCTATTGACTGCCTTACTTTAGCGCCTATGTTTTGAGGTTGTTGTTTTTTGTTTTTGTTTTTGTTTTTTGTTTTTTTTTTAAATTTTATTTTAACCAACTTATGACATCTTAGACTGGGAAATGAAGAAAGGAGCAGGGATTGAGGAGAAGGTCACCCTTCTGGTTCCTCTTTTGGTGACATGAATTAATTGTCACGTATGGAGCAAGCTTCCTGCTCTTGGGCCTTCTCGTCCGAGCTCCGTGGGCTAAACACCCAAAGTCTGAGCCACCCTGGGCCAAGCTTACTGAGAGGCACGTAAACTTGCACGAGCTAATCAGAACCACGTTTTAACGTTACCTCAAAATTACTGTAATTCGGCCGAAAGCTTCAACAGTTTATGTAAATAACTATTAGTATTATTTGTACACAATCTAATCAAATTTTACATTTTCTCCTTTCTTGGGAGAGTTATCCAATATCCCTAATCAGCGCTTGTATTGCCAAATTTGCCTAAATCTGGGTACATTTCAGTTCTCCTTTTATTCACATTCTCTCTCTGAACACCTCTCCTGTCAGATGATGAATAATATTTATGTAAACACTTTATTGTACCTGGTACTAACATCCTAATAAATGCTTTTTTTTTGCTGTCGTTGTTTAAAAAAAAAAAAAAGAGTGAAGTGGGGCCGCAGGGGGGTCTTGGAAGAGCTAGGAAGCTGGTGATGAGAGACGTGTTCAGACGTTGGACAGTAAGGAACACAGGCCGACGGTCCTCGAGAGGAGGGGAACTGATTAAACGGCGTCAGCAGTCGTCCTTGGGAGACAAAATTACGCCAATTCTCCAGTTCTCCACTTGTACCTAAAACCTGTCTCGTCTTTTTCTTTTTGCTTTTTTTTAATAAACACATGCCTGACTACCAGCTAGCTATCAAGCAGTTCAGAGATGGGGGAAAAAAAAGAAAAAAGAAAAAGAAATATACTTTCCCTGATATCCACGACTTGACCACATATAGATTTCTGGTCAACCCATGTAAACCAGTAATAATAATAATTCTAATTCAACTTGTTGATAAGTTAAAAATTCAGTCAGTCCAGCTGGTTATTCTGTCAGGGCAAATAGTTGGAGAAATTTTTCACTCGTATTAAAGTAACTGAAGTTTTTTGGCCTTGGGTTTGAATAACTCGCTGATCTTTTTTCTGTCTGATCTAGGTTGGGTCTCTTCACAGTCTTTGGGGGTTATTGGAGAACATTTAGGCTGTGGAGTTTTAGGATTAATTTCAATAGTTGCTTGAACCCACTAGTATAAAAAATCAAAAGTAGGAAGATACTAAAGAGAAAAAACAATGGAGGATTGTCGTGTGGTGACCCCTTCCTGACTCCCACAAACGGAAGATGCTCTTACAGAAGAAGAAGTTACGACAGTTCTCACTGAGTGATGGCCACGTGTCGGATGCATCTTTTATGTCATCCTCTTACTATCACATCGTCTCTGAAGCAAGTACTGGATTCCATGTCATCGTCTGGGAAATCAAGTCTCAGAGAATGCCAAGGTCTCACAAGTGGTGATCAGGGGAGTTGGGATTCAGATCTATGTGTGTCTCCCTCTGAGGTTCTGACTTGTGCCCATCTACCTATCCCAAAGAGTACACGAATTCATCTTAAAGAGAAAAAAAATGTCCACAGATAACTAGAAAATAACCAAATCGTGGGCTATACAAAGTATTGTTTTGTTCAAGAACAATGCCTAGCGAAGTTCGTGGTTGTTGCTTTTCGATAGGGTTACAAGGATCACGCGCAGGGCGGCAGTGGCTGTAGCACATCTTTACGTGAAAATGAGCTCCCTTTCATGTGTCATGCCATGCGATGCTTTCAACGGATCGAAATTGGCTTTCGAGCTTCTCCGGGAAGCTCTTCTTGTCGACAGGATGAAAATCCAGTTGTCTTAAGTGTCTTGCAGGACGCTAACTCCAGACTGTGCTTGCTGTTCCCAGGCAGGTCTCCCCTTCCCTTCTGGCCCTGGGGTTTGGGGAGAGGATTCCTCAGCCGGGAGGGGAACCCCACATCATCTCTGCTCCAGTCCGGCCTGTGCCTGCTTCACATGCCGCTTCCCGAAGACTGAAACCTCCATCTTCCCTTCCTCTCTGTCCACTTGGCTCACACTGGCTTCGAGTTTCTTTTTCTCAATAAAACTTTGCCCAAAAAGAATCCACCCCAAATCTTCCATGTTGTTTCTTTCCCAGATTATTGAGGCATGGATTGCTGGAATCACTCAACCTGGCCTGTAGTCATTTGTTATCTTGTATTACTATTCTCAGTGTCATAAATATTGACTCTGCAGTAAGACTTATAGGGTCCTAAGGGTGAACAGCCTTCAGAACCACGCTGAGCTTGAGGAAAGGTGTTAATTGGCACCAGTCCTATGACACCAGTTATTGACTTGGCTCGAATTCCTGCCCATTCAGACACAGAAGAGGACCCGAGAGAGGCTGAAAATCCGAGGAAGTCCACGCCTCTGTTACTAGCTATTCTGTGGTGGAGGGTTAGAGCCGCAGCACCCAGGGTCATCTTTTAGTTCTTTCTAGAACCTCATTAGCATCCCAAGTAGGCGCAGGGTTTCGAGCCAGACCGTGCACGTTCCGGCCATTTCCAGAAGCGCTGGTTCACCCGCAGTGCATTCCGCCTCTGTCAGAACCGCAGCTCAGAACCCAGCAGCCTCTCAGCCTTATAAGTGCCCAGTGGGACAGCGGGAAGACTATTTCCAGCGCTCTCATCGCAAAAGGAGATGCCCTCTGAAGGAAATAGAGCGGCACAATTTCCATCACGCTGTGGTGAACGGAGAAATATAAGCACAGCCGGGCCGCCGCCAGGAACAGGTGTATGACCCAGCCTCAACCCAGCGAGAGGCAGAGCGGCTGAGGCATGCCTAGCGGGGGGCCGTCACTTCGCAGGACTTCCGAAGTGTACCTCTCTCCTCTCTTCTCGTCGCTGCAATCAGGACAACTTCCTGCCCAGCGCAGGCCATCTTGCATTCTGGGGAGCAGCTAGCAGGCTGTCTCACGGAGGACTGTGCAAGTCACATGTCATTTTGGGGGTGAGCGTTGCAATGTCTTAGAAGAGTATGAGTGGGAAACGCACTGTGGTGTAGTAATGTGCCTGGCTTTGATTTCAACTTCTGTCACAAAGTGGCTGCGTGACCTTTGTCAGTTCGCCCGCCCTGTCCGAGAAGGAATGCCGTTCATTCCCACACAGACGGGCTCGTCATTTGGGTTGAGCCAGATGCGTAGTAGTAGCTGCTCAACAAAAAGTCGCCGTTTGATTTGCTGATTGGTTTTCTGGCTTGTAAAGCCACTGGACTCCTGTAAACAGTAGGTGCTCCCCTCCTCAAAAGGAAGTCTGACAAGGATCCGCCAAGTGTAAGAGGCCCACAGCCAATCACGGCGTGCGCGTGGCCTGAGCGAGAACAGAACTCGGGTCCCACAGAGGGAGGAGGTGCGAGTCTCTGTCCCAGGACCCGGGCTGAGTTTGCTGAGAGAGTCTTCTTTCCTCCCATTCAGGCAACGAGTTTGGAACCCATTTCCAAGCCACTCCAATCACAGAAACAGGCTGGAAAGGACCGAATGAAATGAGGTAAGCGGATCCACCCCGGTGCCAGCAAAGGAAGCCATCCACAATGCGGGAACGAATAAAACACAGGCCTCCGGCGTGGCCGAGAGCAAGATGGCAGCTCGAAAGGAAACTGATGTTACTTCTAACAGGTCTCGGTGAAGCTGCTGAGAGACCTCAATCTCTCAGCTCCCCGCATTATTTATTGATTGGGCTGGCGTCCTCGCTGACTCATGAGTGCTGGATAGAATTACGCAAGCTTCGGGTTGCAGGATGCAGCCCAGGAAAGAGAAGGCTTGCCTCTGGAGCGCTTTCTTATTCAGGTGTGCGGTTTTGGTGCATTTTCTCACGTCTTAATTTCCTTATCTGGAAAACTAAGAGATGCACACAGGCGTCCGTCACCTGTCTCTGTCTCAGAGCTGTTCAGGGAGAAGATTCTTCATCTCCCAGATCTAATTATGAATATCCCCCAAATGATGCTTAACTCGATAGTTTTTATTTGTAGCTCTTAGGTCGATGGACCGCTGGCAAGACAGACCCTAAGCATTCGTGAACGTGGCCGTGACCCAGTCCGTGGCTGCAGGAGCGGCTCAGATGTCTCTCACGGATCCCACTTGGCCCGTGAGCTGTCTCGAGCGGGGGAGTTGCATAATGTCAGAACTTGGGTCCTATTCTGGCTTTGCCACTGGCTTGTTGTGAAGTCTGGAACAAGTCAATTTATTTATTTATTTTTCTCATCTGTAAAATGAGAGGATTGGACGAGGTACATTTGATGACCCTGCCAGCTCTGACGGTCTGTATTATAATAATGAAATTTGTGACATTGCTCCTTTCTCAAGAAGCAAAAAAAAAAAAAAAAAAAAAAATGGCTCTAAAGACACAGAAGACAAATGGTGCCTCACTTTCACTCCATTAAGAAAACCCCCTTGTTGCCAAATTAGTGACATGGTAAATTGGGGTGATGGTGCCCAGTGTCTCCTCTTGGCCGGCACAAACTGGTGATTGATCCTGGCTCTGTGAAAGAGACAATGCTCTTGACAACAAGGCCAGTTATCTCAATAATAATGTAAATCCAGAAAAAAATGGAAGTTTTTTTTTTTTTTTTTTGCCTACATTTGCTGTTAAATAAGCAAGATTTCTGTGTAAAGCAAAAGCAGGAATGTGTTTTATGAAATAGCTATTGCCCATCTCTACGCCCAGCTGTCTGTCTGTCTGTATCTCTCCTACATCCGGTCATCTATCTTTAATTTTAGGTCAGAAAGACTGAAAATCCTCAGTTCAAAAAGTAAATTCTTAAATCTTGGATATTTATAATGCATATCTCAAATATTTCTTTTCTATAAATGTAAAAGCTTCAGTTTAATCCCTGAGCCAAAGATTGAGCTACATTTTGTTTGTTTCTTTTCATTTATTTGGTAGTAATAGGGAGAAGGCGTAACATCCTTGGCTTTTGCCAAAAGCAGTAAAACCTAAAATAAGATCCCACCAAATGATGGTATTGTTCCATTTTATATAGATGAATAATAGGATCCCCACCCTTAATGCCCCCAAATCGAGTTGGATGAGCTGATGCCCACAAAGCCATTGCTGGCAGGAAATGTTACATTACATTTGGTGATGCTATTTTAACTACTCATCGCCGCATAGATTCGGGTGAAATTACAGGAGGCGAAGAGAAGCAGAGATCAAGGTGACACGGAATACAGAGAAAGGTACCGCACATGCTTTATAAATGTCCGACGAACACATTTTTCTGTCTAAACTGCAAGAGTTTAGGAAGAATTTTCATCTGGGTACGGAGCTTAAGTACTTAAATGAGCAGTCACCGAATTTCAAGTTTGTGAATCTTAGTTTCATGAAAGACATTTGGGATTATAAAAAACAAGTCACCCAACCTCCTGCAAGGTCTGGTTCCTGTTTTGTAGGAGTTAGAATCCTTAAGACTGAATAGATCAGAGCCTAGGAAATGGGAAGGTGGCTACTTATGCCGTCTGGGGTGGAAGTCTGCCAAGTTTGTCCCCTTCCTCCCCTCCCCCACCCCTCAGGGCTTTGCAGCCGCTGGACCTTCCTCTCCACCCATATCTCTGCATGGTTTGCTTTCCTACTCCATTCAGATCTCTGCCGAAACACCAGCGCCTCACCCAGCTTTCACCCGAATGCTCCCGAGTCGGTTTAGCATTAAGTCCCCGTCCCCTGGTACCCGACCACCCTCCATGTCTGAGCAAGTCCCTCATCTCCCACCCTGGACATCTTCTCGCGCTTCTGCTCTCGGCAAGAGTCCTGTAAGCCGGTCTAGCAAGAACCGCCTTGGCCTTGATGTCCTCAGTGATGTTCTCTCTGACCTCTGCCCTGCTGCTCAGGTCTCAGGCCCCGCGTGCCCCATGTTTGGAGCTGAGCCCATCTTGCGCCCGCCCTGCAAAGCCCTTTGTGGTAGTGCTTCTTGCATAAAGCTTTTCTTACCATCTTTAACAAGCGTCATGAAAAAATTTTCTTTAAGTGTTCCTCTCTTCCACCCTTTTCTCCATGTCTACCTACAGCTGCCCTCCAATCCCTGACACGCTCAAGCTGGCAAACCTATGCTTAAGATCCTTAAAAATGCATCCACATGATACCTGGACCCTCTGCAAGTCTGTTCAGCTCTTACATATTCAGAATCCTGCCCTCAGGCTACGCATTTCCAATAGAAACAGGATAACTTGCAAGGGCGCATTGCTTTTGGACATTCTCTCTCTCTCTCTCTCTCTCTCTCTCTCTCTCTCTCTCTCACACACACACACACACACACACACACACACCCTTTCTTCAGGAGCTATGTTCCCAGAAAAGTCATCATTAATACTATCATTAATAGGCTAAAATAATTTTAAATGCACTCAAATGCTGGTGTGTTTGGGGACCTAATAAACGGCATCAGTCTTGGGGGACCCAGTGAATCGCATCAGGGGACCCAGCGAATGGCATCTCCCTTTCCCTGCTCTGCTTACGAACAGCTGGACAGAGAAAGGTGTGTAGAGTAGAAGCTGAAGTATCATCTTTACTGCCGAGGGCCGGGATGGGCAGGCGCGGTTTTAGAGTTTTGGCCAAGCAGCCTTTCTCGTATTGGGCCCCAGAATTAGGCAAAGGTGCTCACCTGCCAGAGCTGACCCTGGCCTTCTCGGGCTGGTTTGGGGGATGTCACTGTGGGTACAGATGGGTCTACTCCCGAGAGCAGAGTTGAGGCCCATTCTTCTTCACCAGCTGACCAGTCAGCCACCCGCCCCACTTCTGCGGGGCCCAGTGAGTACAGGATAGAAAAGATGCAAAGCACGGGATTTAAAAACGCGCCTTCCTTCTAAGATCAGGGTCTGCTCTTTTGAAGAAGACATGATGTGAATAGTTTGGTCCCCTAATCAGTTAGGCGCATAAACCGTTTGACTCAGTCACTTGGTAGACACAGTCAAACTCTGTCAGACTCATTTTCTTCACTAACAAAATGAACGGATTCATAATATCCAATGTCCCTTTAATCGCTAATATACTGTGACTACTTCTCCCCACTGGAAAATGGCATTTTATTGTTAAAACTCTACCTTGACGACAATATCTATAAGGAAGAAATGACAAAACAAACCAAAAAAAAAAACCCAAAACTAACAAAACAAAAGCGAAGACAGAAGACAAACTGATGGTTGCTGTAGGGGAGGAGGGGGGGAGGGGTGGAAAAGTAAAGGGGACGACAGTCGATCATGTTGTGACACGTTTGTAGACGACACTGGTACAGTTACCAGACGTAGTGGGGTCACCGCAGGGGAAGGTATATGAATATTACATATGCAACTAATGTAATATCGATACCAACTGTATTTAAATAGAAAGAAAGCGAAGACATGGTTTATAAACGCGTGTGTTCGCCCACGCTTGCTCTGTTCGTAGCGGCGGGAGGGCCGGATGACTGGGGACGTCTATTCATCTCGGGAGTTACATCTAACACCAGGTCATTACCAGGGAAGCACAGCGCATATCAGAAAACCGCCCGTTCTCCAGGTTTGGCACGCGAAAGAGGTTGAATAAAATAAGTCCGTGTTTAGTTTCCAATTCGACGGCACCGATAGCTTCTCTTTTATCGACTATTACATCTTATCCCAAAGCTAAACCAAGTGGACGGGGTTCCCTGTTGTTATTCTGTTTTAAAGAATAACAAGATCCGGTTCCTTTTCAAATACTCGAGCTCGGTCCAAGTGCAAACAAGAAATGAAACAACCGAAAGTCACACAGGAGCGGGAAGAAGGGGAGGGGAATGGCTCGGACGCCTGGCAGCTGGGCCGGGCCCCAGATGAGGGACGCCATGCTGGGGGAGCACGCGGGTTTCCACGGGGCACTGTCGCGACCGGACGTATTCGCTTGCACAGTTGTCGGCGGCTGTCGTGAAAGTCGGGTACGAACATGTAATTGACGCGGAGCGCATCCTGCCAGAAACAGACCTAAAAGGACAGCTGCCTTTACACGTCTCATGTCTGCAAGAGCCCTATCAGGGGCTTTGTACATTCTTAACATCGTTTACATAAGACAGGATTACCGCCCTCATTCACGGAGGAGAGATGAGGTTTAGAGCGCTTATGTCCATCGTTCAAGGTCACGTACCTGATAAGCAACAGCCCCAGTCCTTGAACGTGGGTCCGTCTTGTTCAGAGACGTGTGCTCTTAACCTCAAAGCTATGCCACACCAGCAGCGGCGGAAGAGAGGCCCTCGCTTCGTTTCACCCTCCCCGACGCTCCGTGTCTGCTCCATAGCAACGGTTGCCACGTGCACCTTGCTCACCTGTGTCTCACCTGTGCTCGGCACAGCGCCTAATGCACAGCAGGCTCTTGACAAGTATTTGTTGAACAGCGAATTACGTGTTTACTACGTTTCTCTCCTTTTCTCATGTTCTCTAACCCTATTACCAACGATTCAGGAAATAAAATTGAAAGTAGGGATTGCAAACCATCAAATTACTATCTTTCCTGTTACTCTGAAATTTCTGCCAGACTCCCTTCCCCCAACTATTACTATTTGTGACATTTCCCCACCCCCCCCCCCCAAATTGGATTGAAATGTAGACGTGAGAACATTCGAACCTGTAGAGAATTTTTATAAACATTTATTTGAGTCGAACGGAGGATACGCCTGAAAGCTAGATCTCAACAGACTGAGAAAAATGCTCCCAAGAAACGAGTTTGCAGTTTTCCTCCTGCGGTTGAGTAAGGAAGATGATACGAAGGAAGGGATCGGATTACAGGACAGGCGAGATGTGTGTTCCCCCAAGGACGGTCACTCTTTAGAAGAAAGGGTCTGAGGGGGGCCTAGATAATGCTCAGAAAAATGCACGACACCAACTTGAGGCAAAAATGAGCCTTTCACTACAGACGCCACACGCCCGGGGCGCGGCCACCCACTGCGGCCTGCCCAGCTAGGGATTTATGATCAGATCGCCCTGTGAGGTTACTTTCCATAGAGCCCCCTGTTACCCACAGACGTATAACATTAGAAAAGTGAGGAAATCATAAATGAACTGTTTGACAAAATGTAAATGTACGCGCCGACGAACCGGCACTTAGATCCAGACGCAGAAACTTACAGCCTCCCCAGAAGTCCTCTCGTGTCCCTCACGGTCACTAACCCCAGCGAGGATAACCAGTCCCACTCTCCAGACTCCTCATGATGAAGATTAGTTTCGTCGGTTTTTAAACAATTACGCGGAGCGAACGGCACTGTGTGGACCCGTATCTGGCTTCTTTTGCTCGGCGACGCATCGTGACATTCGCTTACGCTTTGAGGGCTGCAGCTCAGGACCCCTGTCCTTCCGTCTGCTCGGCAAGCCCCAGACTCGTGCTTTCCCATGTGGGAGAGGCAGCTTCTCAAACTGACTTTTGGGGTGCTACGAGCCCTCAACTTTGGAAAGCAGCAAGACCCGTCTTAAATCTGCTTCTCAGGCCTCGAGTGGTGCTAGCTCGGAAAACTGAGACGGGTCGGGAATGGTGGTCTCGTTTATTGGCCAATAATGCGACGCGCGCTCGGTGAAGTCAGGCTCGGAGAACGAGTTCTTCCAATTTTCCAGGCGATGGGCCAAGGCTTTGAGCCTCCTCGGGGGCAGCCGCGACGACTAAGTTCAAGGTCTTCTTTAATTCGCAGTCTCTCTCCGGCCACCGTGAGAGTTCCCGGCCCGCCTGTGCTCTTGACAGGCAGAGCCGGGGGCTTCGGCTAGATGGACCAGCCGTCGTTTGGGGGGCGTCGATATTGTGGTATTTGATGGAAAAAGGCTGTGAAACATTTTACATCTCGGAGCACTGAGTTCCGTCTGGCTGCATGGCCTGGTAAACTTTGGGGGGATGGTCCAAGGACTGTGGAGCCCGGAGCCCTGGGTTCTTGTCCTGTTCTAGTCACTAATTTGTTGCGAAAATTTGGGCAAAGCACTTTGTGTCTTGGACCTTGATTTCCTCTTGGGGGGAAAAATGTCAGAATATAAGACTCCGATCTCTGAAGTGTCTTTTTTTTTTGGTGGCTGCTGCCCCCGCCTCGGTGTCTTTCCTTGTGCCGCTCCGGCTGCCTGGCTGTTGACCCCCATCCGTCAAGATCATCTGCCGCGTCCCTCTCCCACCAAAGCTTTCCGAATGACACGCTTCGTACTCGCGTTGAGACCTGGAGCGTCGGTGTTCGGGGCTGTGTCGCCCTTTGCCGATGACGACGCTTCGTGACTCTCCTCCCTTTCCACACGTCGACCTCCAAACACCCCTCCCACCTGTGAGTGCAGATCGCGGTCCTCCTCTGCCGTCCTAAAAGACGCTCTACCCCGCTCACCCCGCAAGCCCAGAGGTGGCCGTCGCTCAACGGTGCAAGATTCTCTGCTGAGGTTAACGTGACAGTCAGCACGGCGGGCAGCAGGGAACACGGGGAACCGAGAAGCCGGGCGGGAGGCAAAGCGTCGTCACCTGGAGGCAGCGACTAGGCTCCCAGGAGACCTTGGGGTAAATCTGAAAGAATCTGTTTTTTTTTTTTTTTTCCCAGACCTATTATTCAATGATCGCGTTGCCCCTTCAAAGACCTTTAGCTCATATGAGATAATCTGTTTTTCTTCCAAATCCGTTGTTTCCCTTGCTGACGTCCAAAAGTTGTCACAGAATTGCAAGGCGCTGAGGGAGTGTGAACAGGCCGAGGCCGTGAGACTGTTGCACGGCGAGGCTCACAGCGTCGGGAGCCTGGAGTTTCCTGTGTTTTGAGTTCTTCCCTGGGAGATTCTTCTATGAAATCATTAAGCTCTGGGGACACTATCACCACCAATTCCTTGAATTTACTTAGGTCTGTATATTTTATTTATTATTTTATATTTTGTTAAATTTGTTGGGGTGATATTGGTTAATAAAATTATATAGGTTTCGAGAGTACAAGTCGATAACACATCATCTGTATATCACGTTGCGTGTTCACACCCAGACTTTATGCTGTATAAAGTGCTTTTATATGCATTCTGCTTTGACAAAAAGAAACCCTTGTATGGCAGGGAGGTAGGCATTGCCATCCTCATTTACAGACACAAACCTTAAATTATATATATATATATTTAAATCTACTAAAATGCATGACTAACCTGGCAAGATTTCTTTTTAAAAAAATCCTTAGAGAAGAAAAACAAAACAGAATGAGTAATTGAGTTATTCTGTCATTCCTTGTGCCTTAGAGCTTTGGTTTTATGCTTTTTTGATTTTGGGGGTTTCTAGGTGGGAATTTTCCAAATTCACATTCTAAGAGAAGACTCTCTGAATTACTTACGTAAACCCGAACCCTTCTGAAAGGCTGCCCCAGTGGTTTGCAAACCTATCAGAAACAACACCCGCTTTTTTCTATTTTGTAATGTCCCTTCTATTATTCTGAAGTAAAATTCATTGCATAACTTACCTAATTAAAATAAAACCAGTGCCGTAAAACATGAAATGGAAATAAAAGTAAATTATAATAAATGGATGCATATTTAACTACATGAATTTTAAATAAAATGACATGGAAATGCATATGAAAGTCATCGGAAGCTTCGATTATGTGTCAACTCACTGTAAAAGTGACAGCTATGACTAAACCTGATCTAAACACATTGTACGCTAACGCTAGTCCATGAGGAGCATTTCCATAGGTAATAATTTTCTGAAATAGTAACCAACTCCTGGCAAAGTTCTGACATAATAATTAGTAAGAAAGCTGCGTTCCTGGAAAAGGTCAGGACGTTTTTGAGTCGTACAAAATAAGTTTATATGTGTCATGCGATTACACACTTTGCAGAACTCTGCGTTAGACAGTCAGGGCCCCACCGAATCTCTGGCCGTCTTCTTCATACGTCTCTTCTACTTCTAAAATCCCACAGTTTAAAAAGAGTGGACCAAGATCATGTTCAAATCTCTCAAGCATTCCTCCGTGAGGAGGAATGGCTGGACCACGTGCGTTTTCGACCTTCTTTCTTCCGACCTTGGGATTTTAATTTCTGCCCTTGGAGTGCCTCCCAAGCTCCCTTCTCTAACCCAAGGGGTTTTGCAAATATGGTCACCTGGGATTGTCCCTGCCACAGGGGGTCTTCTATATATCTTAAGATAGAAGCTTGTCCTGAGGGCATTGGTTAGAGGAGGGGCAGAGGACAGACAGATGTAGGAACAGGCTCCTTCGCCTCAGTAAGGAAATCTGACCCTAGGCCCTCAGGGCCTCCCACGGTGACTCACAGTGGCCTAGAGTGAGATTTGTTTATTCTTGGGCTCATTTTATCACTCTAGCCCTGGGGTTACTTAAACTCCTGAAAGCTGGTAGGTAGTAAGCGGTCTGGGGTGCCAGGAAAAGTAATTGAATCAATACACTTAGATCTCGTATTACTGCCAAGTCAGTCTGTGGCGTGTGGGATTTTTATGTTATTCTGAGTGTGGCCTAACACACCAGCTGCTTCTGTGACTTTATTACTCACCTCCCGACACACACACACACACACACACACACACACACACACGCACGCACACCAGACACTCGCATTCGGCCACACTCTGGCTCACACCCCCCCGCCCCCCTTACAGACCTGCACAGTGTGGCCCGCCACACTCCCTCTCCAGCTACTCGCTTCTGCTCTCAGCCTCTCACGTCTTCCCAGGCGTCTGGCCGCAATTAGAACAGAACTCACATCGTTCTAGTCACAACAAGCCTTCATCAATTGCGATGCCCCTGGGACCCGATAGCAGGGCTTCTCTATGGCCCTCCACGGAAAAGGACGCTAAGAAGAAACACGGAATGAGGCATCGGATGCTGCCTTCGACCAGCTCAAGAAAAAAAAAAAACAACTGATGGACTTCAGTCAACACGTTCTTTACTGTCAACGGCCTACAGTCGGTCAGACCCGGAACAGACTTCCGTGGCGTGGAAGGCGCTGGCCTTGGCGTTTGGTGACCGAGGCTCAGAGTGCCATTTGCATTCGGTGCCATCCTGGCACCTGGGAGGCCGTCACCTGCTTCAGTGTTGTAGCCACACCAGGAAACAAGAAAATGCTTTACAGGTTGGTAAATATTATAAAAATGTATGATTGAAAAAATTCATTGATGCAGAGCCTAGTTGGTACCAATTCAGAGCTACCCGAAATTATTGTATGAAACAGTATTACGATTGAAATCCTTCTAGAATCTTCTAAAATGCATAATCTTATCAAATTAACATGGCTTCCCCTCAGTTGATCGCCGTCTCTGAAGACGTGCTCACGGCATGTAGGATACCTCTTGCTGAGGTCATCTCCTTCCCAGAGACTGGTTTACGTGTTGACTTTCAGCAGTGACTAAGCCCATGAGTGTTTAAAGCAATTATTCCCTTGAAATATACTTTTTTTCCCCTGTCAGATCATCTAAATATTTGAATAATATTTTATGAATTTCATAGCTGCCAGTGAGCAATAGAAATCCAGCTTTGATGTTTTGGGTGCGAATTTTCCTTGACCTGGGTTCTGACAAATATACTGAAACAGACTGACTGTCCTGTTTCCCTCAGTGACAATCTTTATGAGAAGGTACTGCTTTGACCTTTGCAGTCCATTCGGTCAACTTCTCAGAATCTTCCCAAGTGACTTTACTAGGATATCAGTTATTCTAGGAGACCTTTGTCCCTGTAACTTAATGAGCAAACAAACATTTTTTCTAATGACATTTTCTTTACTTCCATTAGAGACAGATCCTCTATTCATTCTAAACACTTGGAAAGACTTTAAAAAGCAGAAAGAAAAAAAATATACAACTTCCTAAATACTCCACCCGAACTAAATAAGTACTATTTGTTTTTTGCTGTATATATTTCCAAAATTTTCTAGGCCATCATATGCATTTTATTAAAATTTAATAGAATTTTATGGCTTTTATTATTACAAAAGTAATATGAGATTGTTGCAGAAAAATACGTGCAAGTGAAAAGAAAAGTATCCACAATCTGATACCCGGGAATAAAGGCCATGTAATTTTTGCTGTGTGTCTTTCCAAACTTTCCCTATGGTTATAGATAACCTTTTATTAGATTTTAAGTAACTTTTACTACTCTTTCTCAGTACAAACAAAGTATAAATTCATTGCAGAAATTAGGAAATAGACAGGAAGGAGACTAAAAGTTCTCCCTAATGTTACCACACAATGGTAAGCACTGAAATATTGATGCATATTCTTCCAGGGCTTAGTTAGGGCCTCTTTTAATGCCTGCGTATGAATTTTTTATCTTACAAAAACAGGATGACAGCAACCACACTCATTTGCAATTCTCTCTTTTTTTTAACTCAGTGATATTCAGTGACTGTATTCCTATGTCATTAAATACTTTCCTACAACATAAATATTAATGCCTCATAGCATCATGTTGAGTTACTAGAATTACTGAACCAGTTTCCTGACTGGGGAGTCTTTAGAATGTTTCTGATTTCTCACTAGAAACCATGCTACCGGGAACATCGTTCCACCATTTTTCGTGTGTATCTTTTAGCATTTCCTGACACCAAGCACTTCACGTGTAACTCTGCTGAGTCTAAGGCGTAAGTCCTCTCTTTTGTGGTGGGTGAAACTGAGGCACAGGTGGGTTAAGGAATCTGTAGAAGGGAGGAGAAGCCATGATCAGAACCCAAGATCATGTTCCCAGGATGTCTCTGCCTGAAGTCAATTCGATGTCTATCTTCTTAATAAAGCATTTAGCATCCCAGGATTTCAGGATGCTAGATGGCTATGTAGGGCCAGAAGGGTCCCCTGGACCTCTTGATTCCATTGGTCACTCTGCCCAGAGCCCTTTGTCCTGTTCTGTGCCCAGGGAGACAACGTTTCTGATGAATCTGGAAAAGGCCCCACTGTGTGCACCAGGAGGTGTTCTGCAGAGTGCAGGTTATGCACACGCACGTGTGTGGTGTGCGTGGGTGTATGTACACCCGGGGGCAGCGACTGTCTACCAGGAATACGGCCCTGTGAGAAGGGGCCAGAGAAGAGCGAATAATAACCAGGCGCACCACAGAACACAGCCTGCGGCAGAGCCTACATCTCCCCATCTAAAGGGCTTTTAACAAGGGATTTACAGACATTTCCTATCTCCTTGGGATTCGAGTTGTATAGTATTAAGTCATTCACACCTCACAAGGCGGTATTTATGCTCTGACTGGTAAGAAAACTGAGGCGTGGTTAAGTACCTTTGAAGAATTCCAGCCAGTTAGGGTGGAGCCTGGTTCAAACACACACAGACTGGCTGAGACAGCCTGTCCTCTGAGCCATTATCATGATGCCATTAATTATGCGAGGACACATTCTCCAATGCAGCAAGGCAGGGACTTTCGGTGCTTGAAGAGGGGCCGGAGGCCCTGGGTGAAGACACCCGAAGTGCGTATGTCAACGTCGCCATGGCGCCTTAGCAGAGGAAGAAGCTCTTGTCTCTTGTTTCTCTTCACGTAGCTTCCACCTTGGAGAAGCTTCATGGGGACAGAGGATGTCGCGTGCTGGGCGTTCTGGGCCAGCAGCAGCCTCGCCAACTCCAGAGACTCCGTCAAAGGCCAAACTAGCCCTGGAAGGAGGCGCCACGGCAGGACGTGGTGGCAAGGAAGTGGCTCGGCGAGGCCCGCGCCTGCTCTGCTCTCTGCTCTTTGTTCCCTGTCCTGCCCCATCCTGCAGAGTCACGCTCGGCCCAAGCAACTGAAACCACGGCGAAAACCACAGCGGCGTTATCGCTCGGGCTGCAGGCGGATGCGTTTCCCCAGCCCACGCTGCGTTTGCTGGTTTAACTCGTGAAATTTTATTGTTGTTGTATTCATGTCAACGTTTCATTGGGAGAGTCAAGGTCGTTATCATACTTTTTGTTTGGAACTAATTTCAGACCTATGGAGAACTGCAAGAAGCAGAACAGTAAAAACGACAACAGAAACAAAACGAACTCCATATACGTTTTACCCAGATACTCTCGTTGTTGACGTTTTACCCTGTTTATGCTCTCTCTGCGGACAGATAGTGTTTCCGGCCCTCGTGCACCCCGGGCACTGTGTCTTCTACCCTTTGGCATGGTTCTCTCTCTCCAGCCAAGAGTGGCTTCTCCACATCCTCGTGCTGAGCAGTATTCAGCTCTGGGCACACGCTCTGCGGATTTCTGGGGTTCTGTCTCCCCTGAGATCGCTCCTGTCCTGTGCCCTGTGCTCTGAATGAGAGCCCTGTTGGTGGCCATGAATCTTCGATCCGGGAGTCTGGTGGGCGCTGCCTGGGTCCCCCCTGCCTGAGCCGCTTCCGGAAACCTTCTCCAGACGGTCCGTGAGTGTCACAGAGCGCGTCCCCTTCGTCGTCCATCTCGGTCACTTCTGTCCTTCACTGTCTGGCATCCGATGTTTTGAGTGCCATGGTTTAATGTATCATTTTCTGCCTTTTACCTGTTTTGGCCGGGGGGATGAATCTGCCTGCTGCTAGTCCGTCTTCCCTGGAAGCCCGGGTTACATTTTGTTTTAAAGGTTTCCCAGGTGTTTCGTACGTGTGATCGGGCATAGGGACAACATGCCTACAGACTCAAATGTAATGAACTGATAAATCAATGCTGATGTGGACTGAGCTATGAGGAAAAGGAACTTCGTCAGGGGCTGCGTGCTCTCGAGGTGAGAGGGTCAGTGCTCCGGGATCGTTTGAGAACGCGGACTCGGAGGGAGACTTCCTGAGTTCTGACCAACCCAATAGCAGTGTTCGGTTGTTATGTACAACTTATTTTTGTTTTACAGGGTGATATTATTTGCAAGTGGGAAAGTGTGTTCTGACTATGGCAGATAATAAACCAGAGGTTGAATCCATTTTTCTAGTTTATAAAAAAAAATAAAGATTAAAAAAACGGGAGAGATTTCAGGACGATTCTCGGATACGTGATCTCCGCTTGCTCTCTTCCCCTTCCTTGGGGTCCCTAGGTAGTGGGGACCGTCCATTAACATATACTTGTCATGTGAATCAAATGAATGAATGTGGAGAAGAAGCCGGGGAAGAATGAGGAGGATTCGAAATAACCCAGCATGCACTGGGCTTCTTTTTCTCTCCAATGCCTCCGATACATGTCGCCAATCCAGAAGCCTGGTCTATTGAATTGTTGCATGATACAGAAATGCATGAGCTTGTGAGGACATCATTTTCCTCACACACAAGGCCACCTGGGGATACTCAGTGTGGCCTCGCATTGCCCTGAGGCTGGGCCTGCCCCAGGCATGGCGAAGCCAGCTCTCCTCTGTTATTGGAAGGGCTGGAAATAGCACCCATGGCTCTTGGACCTGAACCCATTGGTCTCTCTCCACTGGATCGAGTTTCCTGGTGCAGAACTAATACCTCCAATAAGCTCAAATCCTACTTTCAAATTCACACTCTTCGTATTTCCCAAAAAAGTTTCCCGAAGAAAAACATGACAAATTTTACTCTCGTTATCCTTACTAAAAATGTCCCTTTGTAGATAACAATCAAATTTCCTATTCAGTTTTCAGCTGCCTTGCCCAAGAGGATATACAAAGTCATAGCTGTAAAACTCACTCCAGCTTCTATATAAGGAGACATTTAATAAGTGTTTAGTGGTGATAATTATTTACATTTTGGACCAAGATGGAAAGTTACTGTAGAAAGAGATGAGCAGTTTACTGAAATGTCCTTATGTTTTTTAAGTTTAAATCACAAGCGGTTATTCTATTTTGAATCTAATAAAAATTTGAAAATTAAAAAAATAGTAATAAATAAATAAAAGAAAGAAGAGAAACCATCTCAGACATACAATGGTTTGGCAGCCGGGTCAGGAAGGGGAGGCATGCCTGGGCACCGGGAGTCCCAAGGTCAAACCAAAAATGTTCTACATTGCACTTGACCGCTGATGCCCCGGGGATCATGGATGCATTAACTTCCATCGCTTTGTACTGGAGATACAAAAGTTCTTTTAAGTAAGTATTTTCTTTATGTCAATACCACAAAATCACCTGTGATATAGACTTAGGAGCAGGAATTCTAGCGTATGAAAAATCAGGTTGTTTACGTAACGGTGGCTAAAAAAAACACCAACCTAACCTCACTACTAAAATTTGTCACAGTGTTGAATTTTCCAGAAAATTCATTGAAAGCTGTCATTCGTCCCTTTATTCAGAGAATAAGTCTGTTAATAAGTTGCTCTGTAATTCACGCTTCGGCCGGTGTGAAAAGACGTAGGAAAAAAGGTCCGTGGACCTGAGTTCGCAAACGGCGGATACCAAGGGAAAGCTGTGCGCTGGGATTCGAAAAGACGATGCTTAAAGAGTAATGTTGTATGGGTTACACGCCAAGATTAAATAGCTTAATTCGGCCTAAATTCGGGCATCCCGACGGCGCCGTCGTATTTTCCCACAGACGCGCGTAAGTTCACCCATGTTTAACCCGTCACCTTGCTGCGCGCTGCGTGACGGCGCCGTCGGCATGAGTCGGGTGCAGACCCTGACGCACGAGGCCGCCTCTGCACTCCGGGTGCTCGGGGATTTCATGGCTCCTGATGACGTGGAACGGTAGCCCCCCCTCATTTACCTCCTTCTTCCCCACCCTGTCTTCCTTCTTTATCCTGTTTTTATGAGGAACCTACTTGCTAGAAGGCACAATATTTGGTGACAGGGATTCAGAGACAAGGAAGGCATGTCTCCTGCCCTTATAGGCTCGTAAGTGGTTCCAGAAAACGACAAGCAACGAGATAATGGCAATAAAAGTGAGCAGGTCTGACATTTGAATTGCCTGTTTCGAGAGGTCAAGAGGAAAGCTATTTATTTAAGAGAGAGGGATTTTGCGATGTTCACGAGCATTGGTTGGTCCTTGGCTAAGAACCGAGACTGTCAAGGCACCTCTCACTGTGACCGAGCATAGAAGAGAGAACGCCGAACTATTAATTATCTCCTTTTTAAAGTAGTTTCACTGAGACATAATTTACATATCATACAATTCACTCATTTAAAGTGTGCGATGAATGGCTTTTAGTTTTTCCACAAATATGTACACTTGTCACCACCAAAAATTTTAGAACATTTTCGCCACCTCAAAAAGCAAGCTCGTACCCGTTGGCTATCACTTCCCCAATGCCCACGTCCTTCCCTTCACAGCACTAAGCAACGGTCGCTCTGCTTCCGGTCTCCACGGACCCCCCTGCTCTGGACATTTCGAATGAATGGAATCGTACGAAACGGGCTGTTTCATAACTGCCTTCTCCCACTGAGCATGATCCATGTGATAGCACGTAACACCACTTCATTCCTCTACATGACCAAACATAACAGTCTCTGTATGATAGGCCACGTTTTGTTTCACCGTGCACTAGCTGATGGACATCTGGGTTGTTTCTATAGAAGTCTACTCTTGACCATGACCCTCGGGTGGAAGAATTAAGCAAGAAATAAAGCCAGTCACATCACGACCTTGCAGCATCAAAACTCCAGCCTTTGGCGCTGCCAAGTCTCCCAGCCCAGGACATGCCCCGTGGTTTGCGTGTTCATTTCTCCAACATTGGTGAGACTTTAGACTTACCCACTTGTCCACCTCCTATGTTTATCAACAGAGTCAAGGAGATGGTTTGGGCTCAATAAATATTTCTTAAATAAATAAACGTTTGAATAAACAAGTGAATAAATAAATATTGTCAGTCGATATAGTGAACATGAATGACTGTCACCGGGCTTCAGATCCTGGAACGTGAACGGAAGTGTACGTATATAGACATACTTATGGTAGTTCGTTCTCGAAGCATAATGAAATCCAAAACTCGTATGAAACAGCATAAGAGAAAAGGCCAGAAAGAGTACGCAATGTGGCATTCCAGTTTCAGCCAGCTTCGGATACACAGACTCTCCATCATTTGGGGAACGAGAGAGAGATAACAGTCCAATCTCAGCCAAACAGCGCTATTAAAAACACAAACAACTGAACGCTAGGTACGTTCCAATGTTCCTTGTGATTCCACTTAAGATCGCATCAATTAAGTGAACTTATCTTTTTGAATCATGGAGCGCTTGAAAACTGTATAAAATTCAAGCTGGCATTTCCTCCCTTCCCTGATAAGGAAGAAGCATGATTGCATCACGCTGATTGCATATTTATTTAGCTCTCAAAGCAGCTGCATAAACATTATAAGCAATATAGCCAAACAGGAAAAAAAAATGCATAGAGGCTAAAATCACAGGACACATTTCTGAAATAGAGCATGCTAAGGGAGGTTGATTTTAATTGAGAGATGATTCAGAAATACGGATCTAGCAGATAGCAAAAGAGATGATTATAAAACTCCCCCTGCCCCCGCTCAGAAAAAAAAAAAAAGTCCTATAAGTCATAGTTTTTGTTCATAGAACAACTTTAAATGAACTTTCCTGGTGACGGCATTTCTGCAACCAACGGGACAGACAAATGTCCCCAAAGCCAGGCTACCTAGGACAGCACTTTTGGGGCAAGAGTATGGGAGGCAGACAGGCAACTCTCTGTTAAACATCCCTCAGGAAGAGGTCAGATTTTTGCTACCATCTTCCTACCCTTTAGAAAACTTACGAAATGCCCAGATGATCTTCAAAATAACCTCGCATAACTTCCTGGCGATGGCAGGTCACAAACATTGACCAAGGTTGTCCCTTCTGCCTTATCAGTTGATAAGAGCTGGGCCTATCTGGTCATTTTATCAACGTTCAAATGCTGGCTCACCTTCGACTAATTTGCATGACCTTGAGTAGGCTATTTACCTCTCTGTGGCTTGTTTCCTTCTCTATAAAATGGGGGAAATGACTGTAACTATGTGACAGGGTCAACGTGAGAGTTAAACGCAATAATGCATGTAAAACACATCAGGAGCACAAATATCGCCCAATACACAACGGCCTCTCTCGTTACCGCTTTCGGGGGGCGCTGCGGCAAATGTTGCTCTCCTGAGACTGTCCCGAGCCGTGCCTGGACGAGGGGCGCTCCCAGGCAGAAAACCTGTCCCCAGGCTGCACGCTCTGCCTCTGCTAAGGCTGCCAGACGTGTCCCCCCATTCCAGGCAGTGCCATCGAAGAGCTCCCCCTCCAAGCAGAGAAAACGCATTATCTCAGAGACACAAATGGTGTAAATACGAGAGTCTGCCTTAGGATGCCCTTACTGTGGCTAAAATGATACACGTAGAGTAGGAAAACCGAAGGAAAATCACGCTGCTGTGAATATCCAGTGTGGCATTTCAACTGCCTTTTGGATTAACTGGGCTTGTGTAAGCTAGTCCGCAAAGCTGCACAATATTACATCACTCCTCCGTCTTCTGGGTAAGAACTGATTTGTAACTGGAGTGTGCTTCGTTTATACCTGGGGGACTTAAGGCGGCAAGGTGGGTGGGATAAAGGGAGCGTCTCCATTTTACAGAGAAGAGAACCGAGATCCCCGAGAGGCCGCCAGTCACTCTGAGGAGGCTTCACAGAGGCCACGTCCAAACAAACTCACTATGACCCCGGCCTGAGATAAGGAGCGGAGAATGGCTGCCAGTGAACCCGTCTTCTCTGTCTCTTCTGGAATGGCCTGCCCATCTCGCGCCCTCCTCTCTGTGGGGGTATGTGGCTGTCGCTCTCCAATGCAGTCTGACAACTTCATAGTTTCCAAATCTTCTGCAACAAACATCTTCTAGGATACAGTAAACATGCATATCTTTTTCGGTTGTTCAAGATTCAACCATTTCATGAAGCCTTTCTCCACTAACCCCATTTGTCGCTACCTGTTCGGTTCTCTCAGAGCCCCGGGATGTGGCTCTCGATAAAGTGCACAGATCCTTTCTCTTCTGTTGTTCCTTCCCTCTGTCTTCCTTCCCTCCTTCCCCCTTTCCCTCCTTTTCTCTTTCTTTTTTTTCCTCCTTGAAGTTTATATTATGTAACAGCTTCTGTGCCAAGAGATTTAAACATTATGCAAGTGGTAATGAAAACCTCTTAGGTGTTAAAAATTCAAACAATACTGAGGGTCATGGGGCAAAAGTTAAAATATTCTTTCATAACGTTTTCCTCTCTCTCCAAATCCCATTCTTCACTACCTATAGGTTGCAACTGTTAAATTTAGTACCAATTTTAAATCTTCCCCATTAAGTGCATATTATATATGTATAAGACTATGTATTTGTATGTATGTATATTGTTTTTTTTTTTTAAACAAATGAACCCCAAATTATTTTCTTCCTGCAAAGCAATTGCTTATTACTCTCCTGGGATGTTAGTTTTTAACTCGGAGTCAAGGGCCTTCGGGTAAGAGGGGCCAGCTCAAAGGGCCATGTCTAAGAGTGTCCTTGTCTGAAGGCCATGGGTCATTGTGACCTTCCCACAACCTCGGCCCCAGTCCAGGCCTCTCCATGTGGCCACGCATACAGTATCAGCATAAATGGGTCGTTGGCTCTTGAACCTACTGATGACAGGTGCAAGTGTCGTGTATATAACATGTGCTCTCTAAAAATAGGATCAAGAAAGAAAGGGTCTCATGCGCAGCCCTCTGGGTGGACTGTGACGAAATATTCACCCCATTCATACTCCGTGAAAATACTGCCATTTAAACGTAGTATCATCTGTGTCCATATGACAACTGTATTGAGCACTCTGAGAAATCAGCTAGGCAGTTGGATCAATATGGTCAACTGAGCATCTCTTAAAGAGCCTGAATCACGAGACAGCCAAAGAAAAAAGGTGAGAGGACTGAGCATGTCTTGCAGGATGAGACCTGGTTCTTGGAAATTTTCCGGGGCACGTTTTGTCCACGAATCTCTCCTCTCCTACCAGTCTTGTGTTAGTTTTGACTTTTTCATCATTTGCCAGACTTCAGCAAAGAGAAGAAATTCTCGCCTATCATTTTGAGAGTTCTGATGAAAGAAAACACTTGACCCCTGTCTCCTGCATCCCATTCGTATGACAAAAGAGAAGAAAAGAATGCTTCTTTAAGAGTCGATTTGGAGGAGTGGATTCTCAAACCAGAACCACTAAAGCAGAAGTCATGTTTCCCACTCAGGCTGATGTGAGCACCTCGCTTTGCTGTGTTCAAGGACGAGGTGAGTGCAGAGGACCCAATAAATGAAGATGTTCGCCCAGCATTTAGCTGAGCACCTGCCGTTAGCTCCATCAGTCACATTGAGCAGGGTGAGAAGGGTCTACCACGTCCTCGACGGAGCGTGACATTCAGGTGCTATGTAATGGGATTAGACAGGTGGCGTCTTTCCGTGGTCGCACTCCAAACCTTCTCCTTGCTTTGATGACCCAAGTCAGAACTGCCATGATATTATGACTAGCAGCATTATTTTCACAGCTAAATAAAGCCATAGAAACGAGTAGCACTTGGATAGAATGGTCGTTTGACATTTGGTTATCAATTGAATATTATAAAGGATGAAATATCAATATTAAGGGAAAAGTTCATTCTGAGCATTTCAAATACCTTGGGCATGCATACGTGATTAGTCTTAAAGAAGAGTAGTTAGTGGCTCCCTGGGAAAAGTGTTTATTTACTGACTTGTTTGGAGGAGGAAGCTTTCTAGCTAGTTGAGAAGAAACTGCTTATATTAGATTGGAAGAAGTTGGAATAGTCTGGACTAGTGGGAAGAGTCAGATTTTAGACATGAGCCACTCTACAGATTAGCTCCGAAAACTTCTCAATAATGCGGATCCAGTTCTAGACCCTCTCGTCTGAATTCTACCATTCGGCGGTATTCCATACTGCGTTGTACTTTTTTTCTGGTTGTTCCATAGGTTTAAGTCTTGTCTCCCCAGTCGATTTGAGCTCCGAAAAGGCAGGACACCTGCCTGCGTTTTGATGATCTCCCGTTTGAGTCCTTGCTACATCCTCTTAGGTGGCCTTGGCGAGCGGCGGCTGAGAAGCGCGTGTGACGTGTGAGCATGCGCGCGCATCCCGGCCCTCCGCAGGACACCTGTGCGGCTCCCCCGGGGCTGCTCGGGTCCCTGGTGCCAGGGCGCATTCGCTCATGGGAGAGCAAACCCCGGGGATCTGTGGCCACCCTGTCCCGCCTGCAGCCTGCGCCGCCAGACTTTCCAAGTCGCCTTCCAAGTCAAGTCACAGGCAGTCCCCCGAGTATGGGATGTCCCCAGCTGGAGGCACAGGGAACTGGGCCCACACTCCTGCCTGCCATGGCCACTGCTCAGCCATCCGTAGGGGTGTGGGTGCCTGGGCCATCTGCGACTTTGGACCAAAACTCCTGTGTCATGTGGCCAGCCTCCCTCAGATGACCTCTCCGTGGGGGCAGGCCAGGTCACGGGTGAACTGGAACTGTTTCTGAGAAGGCCGTTGGCAGAAAAGCTTCTCATCCACTGCCCAAGTACCCTGCTTTCTCCATCGTCCGCGCCAAGACTTTGTAGAGCAACTGAAATAGGAGTAAGGAAGGGAGGACGGCCAGAGGGGCAGGGAGCAGCGAACTGGCCCGCGGAGCGGTCAGGGGCCAGGGGCTGTTTCCTCTGGTCCTGACTCGGACTCCGGGTGTCTGCAGAGACCTCCGTTTGGGGGCACCAGCCTCCTCTGCGTTGGTGACAAGAACTGGGATAACTGCTTTCACCTCGCTCCCTGAAAAGTGTGGGAAACGGCTAAAAGAATACTAGAATGCACGTAGAAACACTTCTTACATTTACAAAATGACCAGAACTCCTTCGACACACAGGGGGCTCTCAGCTGTCGGGTTGTTTCTCTTCGGTGTTGGCATGGAGCGTTTATATGTTATCCACTCCGTCCGTACGGCTGTTAAAATCTTCTAAATTACATTTCTGCTTATTAACTTGTATTGAAATAATAGTCCTGAGAGAGAGATTCTTCTTGTTTTATAGAAACTGAGGGGAAAAAAAGGTAAAGTGATCTACCCGGAGTCACAGAGTTCATCACCAGAGACAGGACCCAACCCCAGCAGAGGAATCAGTGCTATTTCCTTTAAGTTCTTTTGTGTTTTTTGAAGGCATCGATCCATCCATTTTAATTACAGTCATTAGTCACTTCTCGGGATGACTGCAGATCTGGGCATTGGGAAGACCACACAATGCTTGTTTCTTTAGTGGCTGAGTGAGTCTTGTGAGTAGTTCTAGAAAGGCCAAAGCCTGCCAAAGCCAGTGTGTACTTGACTGAATTCTCTCTGTGCCCGCTGCACGGGTCAGATGCTTTGGATTCTAAAGGACCTCCCCTGCCCTGAGAGGGTCAAGCAAGAAACACACCGTTGTGACTTCGAGCCACTGAGATATTGCAGTTAGTCCATATGATATGACCTAACTTATCCTGACTGATACAGGATCATGGAAATGAATTTAAAAGGCTCAGAGCGTAAAAGCATCAGAATTTTTCATTAGAAAGAATCTAAGAGATAATTTTACGTGAAGGAAGTTGAGGGCCAGGTCCCCAAACCCTCGCCTCTCCTGGGAATTCTATTTTCACATACCATAGAGGGTGTTCAGTCCAACTAGACTCTGAAGCATGCCTCTGTTTAAGATGTCAACAAGTGGTCTTTGCGTTACCCATGGAAATGTGTCATACTCACAAACCATTTTATTTCATGGTTTTGTTTGTTTGTTTGTTTGTTTGTTTTTAGGAATCAATGGTAAGAAGCTTCGTTAAGCTCAGTCAACATTTTCCTGTGATATCTATTCAATTGCCCGTTCTTTTTCCCCAAAGCCACAGAGAACACGTGTCATCTCTTTTTATGTAATCCTCCTGAATAATTTAAACAGCACAAATACTCTTGAATTACTTCCCCTTGTCAAACGCTCCTCGGCTCCTTCAGTCCTCCCCTGTGTTGGATTATTTGGAGGTCCTTTATCATGCTCGCTCCTTCATCAGGACAGGTATGGTCGGTAAATAGACTATTACAAATATGGCATCCAGAAGTACACATAATACCACTGAAAGGGTGACCTAACCCGCATGGAGTGAAACAATTCTCTTATGTTCTCGGGGTTCTAGCTCCACGAAACCTGCATTTAAATCCATCAATTCTAGATCCGGATTCTTTTATGACAGTGGTGGCCACGCCCTTCTGCCTGATGCCACTCCCCAGTCGCGGCTGCACGCTTTCTAGGAAATCATCGCCGTCACTGATACACAGCGAACAGGACGCGACGCCGACGGAATTCTGAGAAACACGGACGGAGGCATCGGCCTGGCGGAAACAGTTCTCTGCGCTCAGTCGCCCGCGTGGGCATGTCCCCGCAGCTGCGCCAGCGTCGCTGTGCCCCGTTCCGTCCGGCACACGATGTCACGTGAGAGAATCTATGAATTATTTGTTACAGTGCCGAACACGGACACTGCGCCAGCATTCGTCCAGCTTGTGTCCCTTTCTCCGCGTTCTCGTGAAGGCAACAGGCGACGAGTTGACAGTATTGTCAATATATATCCCCTGAGCATCCCGAGAAGAAATTTGTTACAACCGACGGACATAAACGCAGCGAGAATAACTGGTCCTCTCTCACGGTGCTTTTCCGCTTATTCTAGTGAGTATTTGTTTCATGCATTCTTCTCCGAAAAAATCATCCTCTTACCAGAGAAGACGGGTATGAATTAGGAGTCTCTAATCTGGGGAACTCAAGCACCTGGCGCTCCCCCCTTTAGGGGGTCCGCGAATTTGCATTCGATTTTTATTTCGAGTGTGACGCTCCGCCTCTCTTCTGCCTTCGTCCCTTCGCCACTTAACACCTCTTCGTGCCACTTTCTCCTGCCCCCCCTTCCTCCAGCCTCGGTCTCTAGCTTCATAAGATTGTCCGAAGGGTCTCCGACCCTCTCTACATGAAAGGAAAAGAGAACCGCTCTCTGATCTTTATCCTCAAGCTTAGCTGAATTTTGTGCGTAATGAGAGATTCAACAGATTTTGGTCGAGTGAGTAAAAATGAATACTTCAGCATTGTTCTGTCTTTTCCAAGAAGAGGAGCGATCATTTTCTCATTTTTATTCATATTCTAATGTATCTCTTAAAAAAAAGTCCCTTTCCCCACACTGAGCTCTTGTTAAGCTCTCGTTTTTCGGACGCCATGCCTGTGTGCATGTTGTCTCTTTCTCACAAACTCCGTTTTTTAAATCTTTGTTTGTATGAGTTCACGGTGATTTCTCTAATTAAATCATCTCCCCTGCCCCCGTGGGATGAACTCTGGGCATAGTTCAGAATCCATTGGTGGCCCCTGACAGTGTGCCGCGCAGTTACCCCTTACAGAGGACAAGGGCGATTTCTGCCAGGCGACTGGCCACTGACCTGGCGGGGTCGTCGGAAAGCCATCCTACTCCGCCATCTTCATGTGATCTCGCTCAGTAACTCTACCCCTTCAGGGAAATGCGCCCCTCGCTTATTTCTCAGATGCAGCGAGCTGTGATGAAATGGAAGAAGGCAGGCCAGCGGCTCCCGACCTGGACCGTCAAGCGATTCCTTACTTTCGTGTCTTTGGCTTTCCAAGGTCTCAGTGGGGAAGAGAGGGTAGACCCAAGCCAAGTGCTCTTTCCATCGTCTGAGCCATCTCGTCTTTTGGGGAGCTGGGGGGATTGTCTTTTCTTTTGCTCTGGGGTGATACACTTGTTCTATTTAGTTTTCATCAACAAACTATGAAAAATGATACTTGAGATGATGACATAGACCAGGATGTCTTTTCTATCCCCAGCCCATGTCTGCTTGGGGAAAAATGCTTTAACTTCAACGGATATTTTGATAAACATCAGCAACTAAGGGTTCTTGTGTCCTAATAGAGATAGCTGTTTTGAAATTTCCTCGGATGAGAAGCCAGCTTCTGACATGGCCCGAGGTGGGGCCAATCAGCAGCCTGCCCAGCTCCAGCGTTGGCCAACAAACACGGGATGCTCACTTCTTTGAGAGTCAGTCTCCAATTGAAGTGTGAGTGGAATGAAAAACATAAAAAGACAGAAGAAAACAGAACCCAAGCCGCCGGCGTTTGAAAAGGCGTTTGATTTCTCCCTCTGACCTTGAAAGGGCTGATGGATAAAGCGGAAATAATCAGAGTGCAAGATGCAAAGTGGTGATAAAACTTAAAAGCCAACACTCGGGGAAGTGTGATTCCCAGACGACAAACCGTTGTAGTTGCTGCGTTCGGCGGTCGTCATGCCATCAAAGGTGAAAAGGCTCCGAGATGCAGGCGATTATTATCAAATTCTCTAATTGCAAAACCAGAGTCTATTCTACAGTCTGTGAATTTCTGTAATAAGTACGCACGATGGGGGAGGCTCTGCAGTCTAAGAAATCCTTTCAAAGCGCCTGGAATCAGTCCCTTTGGGGAGCCCCCTGGTCTGTCAATGACCACGGTCTGTGGATGAGTCGGGCCTTTCTCTCCAAATGATCTGTTTGTTCTGGTCCCAGGGACAAAGTGCCCAACCTGGCCCCACGTGTGGGGTCACAGACTAGATGTTCGTATGCAGCAAACCAGCTACTTCCCCTCCCTACAATTGCTCCTTGGATTTGTTTCCAGGAGCTAAGTGGGACTAGCTCATTTGGTAGGACTTCGGAAAATCACGAAGAAAGAAGGGGTAAGTCAAAGCGTATGTTTTAAGATCCGCTCGGCTGGATTAGGTATCAAAGCAGGTGTCATTCCCTCATCAAGGAAGCTCACCCTATGTACCTGGCATCATCATAAACCAGAGCGAACACCCGTCATTACCTAGAATTACACAACCCACACGGACATGCCGGTTATTTCTGCTTTTCTGCCATGCTTCACTGAAAACGTTTTCATGGTCTGTGACCTGGGGAACTGACTTTTTTCTGGGCTTCATTTTCTTGCTGGAAAAGCAAACTCAGCTTAAATTTAGTCTAATAATAAACTGAAGCCTCAAGACAAATAGAATTTTGGTTTCTACAAGAAGCGAGAATAACCTACTGTGTGTGTGTGTGTGTGTGTGTGTGTGTGTGTGTGTGTGTTTGGGGGGTGGGGTGAGGGGCCACCACAGAAATGCTTGAATGAGTAATTCGAAAAGGAATCAGAGGGCAACGCATGAGTAATCGTGTGACAGTAGAGAGAAAGAACTAAAAGCATGCAGAACCGGGGGGGGGGGGGTCCTGTCCCCGAGTTTTGTCACCGTCCACCTCCCTACTCCCCGATGTCACTTCTTTTAGCTTTGGCTTCCTGCCACTTGCCCAGGAAGTCCTCTCTGACTCATCCCGCCACACCACGATGTCTCTGTCACCCCTCTCTGTCCGGCTTATCAAGATGTGGTCCGGGACCATCGCATTCTTGCTTGATGAGCATTTTCTCCCCTGGTTGTTTCAGGTGGATAATGTCGTTGTTGTTGGTGGTGATGATAACGATGTTTTTCTGATCAGGGAGGATTTAGGAGGAAAAACAAATCCTTCTGCGTAGAGAGTTTGTGGCCTATTTCTCTTGGCTCTCTTTCCTTCTCATTTTTATCTTCCTCTGTGCTCACTACTTAACAGGTGTAGCGTGAGCCCTCGGGCACGGGGGAGGCTCATCAGCTGCCCGGGACGTACTCTGGCACCTCTCTAAGTCCTTGCTACTTGAGGCGGGCGAGGACCAATAACATAGAATCACCCAGGCGCTTCCTGGAAATGCAGAGTCCAAGGCCCTGCCCCGGGCCGATTATCATCGATGTTATTAAGGCGTCCCTGGGCGCTTCATGTCTATACCGCAGCTAGCGGCTATTGATACACACTGCCTGACCTGTCATTTACCATAACATCTTGACATTTCCTGCCTGCGGGCTTCGCGAAGCCGCGCGGAACTCGCATCCCTTCCATTTCAGACTGCCCCGGGCTGCTCAGTGTTACTTCCTGTGTGTCAATCTTATATCCCGAGGCAGACTTACGTTCCTGAAGGGTCATTTCTGTCCGCGGTGTCTCTTTAACTCCTGCCGGTGCTCTGCTCCTTGTGGCACTCGTTAAATCATAACCGCCGATACGCGACAAGCGACCGACCAGCGAGACGCGTGCTGAGCCCTCCAACGCATCATCTCATTAAACGCTCACGATGACTCTGTGAGTAGCTACTGTGCTCTTTTCATTTTGTTAGGGGAAAACCGAAGCCTTAGAGAACTTGGTGAGTCATAGACAAGACTCGAATCCATGTCTGTTTGACTCAGGAGTCTGAGCTCTGAGCAACTGTTATTTGATCTCTGATTGATAGATGAGTGGGCAAAACTGTGCTATTAGAAGTAAATAAATATATTTGGTGTTAACTTGATACAGTGGAACCGAGGCCTCCCGTCTGGCTGAGACGCCGTCCGGACAGAAATGTTTCTGAAGGGGAAAAAGGCAATAATCTTCGTCTACCGCCTCGCCAGTCTCCTCTCGTCATTCCCATCCCCAGTTGCTCCCTGCGCTCGATTCACTGACTCCCGGCTCGCATCTCCTCTCTGTTCGGGTCGAAGACCCCAGCCCGAGTCCTGACCCTGCGTGAGTCGCCCTGGCTCCCGGGAGAGTGTTGGGACCGGCCTGGCCCCGGGGGAGCACGTGAGGGAGCGTTTTCAGGTCACCGACTGCTTTCCCACCCGAGCAGATGTGTCCACAGAGTGCGCGGATGCCCTTCTGTGCCTGAGCACCCCGAGGGCCGATCAGGCTGTTCTTGCTCCACTGAGAAAACTGAATCGCGTCCTTGTCACTTGAAATGAGAGTAAAGAATACAGAACTATAAAAATAAACGGGCCCCGACCCCTCAGAGCCCAGGCGAGGAGGCTAAAATGCTTTGTGCTCTCGGGCACCCCGAGTCTGGCGCACGCAGGAGCCTTTCTCCCGCTTTCTCCAAAGACAAGAAAAATCATTTCCCTGGAAACCTCCCCGCCAGGCCGTGAGCAGGCGCCCCCGCCGCACGCTGCCTCTGGCATGTTCTCTTCCCTCGGAAGCGCTGGGGCCATTTTCCACGTGGGTGGCCGGCAGGACGCTTATGTGACCATCACCTGCCAGGAGCCACTGACCTACACTCGCGTCCTGACAACCAGAGGCCGTGACAGGCATGACCGGGCAGCCCCGGGCTACCCCGGCGGCGGAGTCAGAAGACATCCTGCGAGAAACGCGGGCTCCAGTGGGGGCCAGGAGCTGGGGGGGCGGTGTGAAAGCGCTGGGGGAACCCCCCGCGGGCTCAGGTGGGCGCCCCTCCCCCCAGCAGGGCCCCGGGGAGGCGCCAAAGCCACAGACAGCAACGGCAGCACCTGCTCCTGTGTTTGCAGGCCGGCAAGCTGTGCTCTGCCCACGTAGGGCCATAGTTAACGATTCCTGTGCCCGGGAACTTTCCATCACTCTTCCTTAAGTCTACTTGAGCAGTGCCTAGAATTAGCAACCGGGGCCCCGGATGAATCGCCCGGCTCTGGAATTCGCTCTCCCCACAGCCTCGCGGGGCAGAGGGTGACGGGCTCTCTGAAGGTTCCACTTCCTCACGTGGCAGGTTGGAGCTGCTTTGCTGGCCTCCGGGATGGCTTTGAATTCTAAGACTCTGACTCTGGTGACCTTCGGTCCACCCTATACTCCAGAGAAAGATGAATATGGCTAAAGGCGAATATCTGTCGCGTAAAACACGATCCGCCGGCCCCCCCCCCCACGTGCACGTTTGACTCCACCAGTGACAGCTCAGTCAGTGAGAAACACTCCCAGGCTCTGCTGGACCCGCGTCGGTGTGCTCGGCCAACACCTGACACAGTTCGCTTGACAGGTCCTTCACGTTGGGCTCTAGTACCCACTCACCCCATGGATAAGGAAGAAAATGAATCTAAAAGCCTTTTTAGAAGAAACTGCCTTTGTACTTCAGCTATGGGCTCTAGTGTCAAAATGCAATTAAATTAGGAGAGATCACAATTAAGGTGCAATATGATTATTCCTCATTTTATGTAGATGAGATTTCTGATCGTGAAGAATCAATAAAGTTTGTTTCAGCAGCTCGTCGGCAGCCTAGGAGCTGTTTCGTGCTTCTTCGCTAAATTCCTACTCTCACAAGCCGTGTGGAAAAAGTGTTCCTAAAAATCGGAAGGCCAAGATGATGAACCCACTTGGCTTTCTCCCAGAAGGTACTAGATAATACTGAGGCCCCAATTATTTACTGACTCAGAGCTTGTTCTATTTCAAAGCCCACAGGCAACCAAGTGAAGTTCTTAACAAAGGCCACTCTTTTTCAAATGCCTGAGGGATTCTAAAGTAGCTTGAAAGACATCTCCACATCTTGCAGGAACTCATCCTAGCAGCTAATTCCATGCTCTGACAAACAGGGATTTCGGTCGGCCGCTCAAAACTCGGAAGCAATACTCATTATCTCTGTAGGAAGAAGATGAATTTGCAAATATCTATTCAGAATGCCAATTTGTAGTGAATTCATTTACAAGCAAAATCATAAAGACTTGTTAATACATTACTATTATCACCACCATAATGTTGTGTAACGAACCGCCCCAGTCATAGGCAGTAATAGGCAGTCATAGGCAGTCATGATCAAGTTCACAGGTGGGCCTTAGGAGCTTCCTCTGACCCAGGCTGAGCGAGTGTGGGCAGGCTGCAGGCCTGGCTCCAGGCAGGAGGTTGGGCTCAGTGTGCTCCCCATGTGTTTTATTGAGGTTCATGCACCGGGGAAAGCAGCCGCCCAGGCATAGTCTCCTCATGGCGAGGACACAGTGCAACTCAGGCCTCTGCTTGGGTCCTGATTGCTCACGTACCACTGGCCAGAGCGAGTCACGTGCACGATCCAGTCAGTGGGCAGGGAAGCGTGCTCTGCCCTTAGTGGGGAGGGAGAGGATTTTTACTAAGCAATATCCCCGACATCTTCCGCTCAGACACCTAAAAACCAGAACATAACAGCCTGGATACCTCTGATTCTAGCGAGGTAGTTTTTCTAGGTGTTCAAGGTGTTCATTAAAGATCAGTAGTATATAAGGATATTTAAGTAGCTACTTTTCCAATAGCTTGCTTTTATTTAAAACTTTCTTCTTAAAGCTCCCTGCTTCCTCTTCTGGTGTACATGGTTAATATTTTAATAAGGAAAAGATAAGTGGAAGGTTTATTTCAACTCGATCTTTGGCTTCGAGCGAGAGCTATCCCAAGATGGCTTTGAGGCTTCTAATTAAGTCGGTGTCTAAAGCCTCTGAAGTTTTTTTCTCAAGCCAGTGACTTTTTTTTTTTTAAATTATAGACGCAGGCATTTTACTCTTTTAGAGTTAAATGGAGAGACTTCCCCTTTTCTCTGGTTCTTCTCTCTCCCTCGGCTTTTTGAATACGCTGCCCACCAACACAGGCACAGAAAGGCAGCTCGGCGCTGCTGCCAGCTTCACACAAGATGCTCGTCTTCCCGGCCCGAATGTTTGCTTTCGCTGAACTCCCTCTTGAAGAGAAACCCACTTGTTGACAAGTGCTTTCTGTTTACTAGATCCTTCTAGGGCGGTTTCTTGATATTGGCAAGAATGACATTTGGGGCCAGATAATTCTTTGTTGGGAGGGGGGTGGCCTGTGCCCTGCAGGGTGTTCAGCAGCCCCCCTGGCTTCTGCCTGCTAAACCCAACAGTCCCCCCAACTCCCAGGTGTGACAGCCAAAGGCAATTGGTGAGGACTATGTGAAAGGCTGTGAACAAGATCCCCGGGTCCATACCTGGTTCTTATAAAGAACCGAGTGAAAATATCAATCGCTGTTACAATTAGTATTAGTTCTCCTCTAAAGTCATGTGATTTCAATGATACCCCCACCCTCTCATGCAGGAACATCTTTCTCCACCACCCCCAGCCCTTGGAGGCTCCCGTGACAGCTCAGCCCTCGACGCATACCTAGGTTTCCCACCTTTTCATTTGGGAATGATTTAAGATGTACAGGAGAGTTGCAAAGACGGCACAGAGCACGTTCTCATCCCCTTCATCCAGCTCCCCCTAATGTCAGCATCTAATATGACCGTGGCACACTGAGCAAGCCAGGCTATGGGGGAGACGGTACGCTTAGGCACGGAACCCAGAGAAGACTAAGTTGTGGGGCCATTTCTCAGATCCGTATGCTTATATCACCTTTTAATAAATGTGACTACATGCGTTCTTAAGTCTTCTTGGATTCAGACACAGTTTTAGAAAGCTGGGGTGCAGGGATAGAGTCCCGAGACAGTGAGAGTTTATAATTAAGACATTTATAAATGAAAAGACCATATGATTTCACTTATATGTGGACTCTAGAAAACAAAGTAAAAGAACAAACAAAACGGAAACAAACTCATAGATGCGGAGCACAAGGCGACGGCTGGCGGATGGGCGGGGGCTTGGGATAGGCGGGCGAAGAAGGTGAAAGGGATTAGGAAGCACAAACTGCCAGTTATAAAAACAGTCGTGGGGATGGGAAGTACCGCACAGGGAATAGAGTCATTAACATCGTGATAACTATGTTTGGTGCCAGGTGGGTGCAAGACTGCATACGCTATATAAATCAACTTCATACGTTATATAAATGTCTAACCACTGTGCCGTAGACCGAATATTGAATGTCAACTGTAATTGAAAATTTTTTTTTAAGAAATTAAATATTTTTCAGTTGCTTTGCAAACATTCTTTTCTTATAGAGCTACAGAAATTTATAAACATGGCTATCAAGATTATAATGAAGGGCTGCTGTTTTCCTGGTCTCAGCTGCACTAAATACAAGAGTCGATGTTTAGGAAAATGACTAAAGGCATGTCTTATATTAATATAAACCACTGCTTGGACAGCAATGGGTAGACTTCCTGCAGATTGGCTAATCTCCACTAAAACACCTACAGAAAGCGGAAGCCACCCCAACCAAGATATGAGAATTCGCTCATCTGAAGTCATGAGAAGTGAGCAGTTTGCTGCCAGCACATGTGAATTCTAATCAACTCTGCTTTTACACCTTTCAACCACTTAAAAGGAAAGGCACCCAACCTATAAAACCAAGTCCCATAGATTTTCCCAATCACCCAGGGCACATTCGGCAAATTAAAATTAATATTTAGCATGAGCACATTGAAAGATCACGTCACTCAGCAAGGCTCCAAAAGGTCCCAGAGTCTTTCAAGTGATCCATTTCTCTCCAAGATTCATGAGCTGCCTGTTAACGGACTTAATTGGATAGGTATTGAAATTAATGGCAACTCCAGCTGATTGAACAGGCTCTGCTCTAAGTTTTGCCTTTATTTCTTTATGACGGTTTTCCCTCGTCTTGACTTTCCATGTTGCACGCCGACGAGCAAAGTGGATGGGGGAAGACGCTTCACAGAACTGAGAAACGACTCTCCTCGCCATCCCTCACAGAAAGGAGAAGCATTGCCGATAGCAGGTTCCCTCTATCGCTGACTCATCACTGTTTGTGGGTTTTTTAAAGAGCCTTCTACCATGGGAAGCAGCTGCACAGCTCTAGGGGTGAAAAGCAGACGCTCCACAGACACACAGCTTATGTGTAAATCCTTATCACCCGTGTGTGTTCTCCGTCATCCCAGGTAAGTTCCTCGACAATGCTCTTTGCCTCAGTTTCCCCACTCGTAGGCCAGACCCGACAAGCGTACCCCTAGGCTTGGAGACTGCTTCGCACAGGGCCTGGGACTTGACAATGGCTCAGAAATAATTAGTTATTATTATTTAGTTTTCTACTGGGAGAATCAAATTATATCATTATAGCCATATAATGTAGTTTTGATATTTTTAACGTTTATTTCTATTTTCACCAGCCCACAGATCCAATTCTCTGGGAGCTGCGCATTTTTCTCTCTAGCACATGGTATATGGACCCTGCTGGCGGTCTGCAGGCAGGGGACAGATGGGGTCTTGAGCTAGTCTAAACTATCTGGAAGAGACTTCTGGACAAAGTGATGAAGAGATTAAAAATTAAATCCATTTTATTCACGTGAAGGAATGAGCAAAGGGGAGAGTGTTCCCAGCAGAAGGAATAGACATGCAAAGACCTAGAGGCGAGAGAGAATGAGACAAAGCCCTGAGGGGCTGTTCAGTAGTTCAGCAGAGCTGGGGTGTCTTGCAGCATGAAGGGAGACTCTGCAAAGAAAGCTGAAGAGGTTAGCTCGAGCCGGATCGCTGAGTTTACAAGAGTGGGTGATTAATTAGAGGGAGGAAGCCAAGAATGACTTCAAGCACTCGTCAAACAGCTTGGTGGCTAATGAGGTTATTGACTGAGAGGAAGAACAGGCTGACAGTGAGATGGCAGGTGGGTTGGGAGAGGAGAGGTGACCATTTCGGCTCCGGCGATGCTGATCAGGGAGTTCTGACCGGGGGCCCATGAGCCTGGGCACCATCTGCCCGTAGAGGAAACGAAATCATGGGAGTAGATGAGATCTCGCAGGAGCGTGTGTACGAGAAGCAAAACGAGCCTGGACAAAACCCAAAGAGATACCAGCGTTTGAGGGATGAGCGAGAGGAGATGCCAGAGAAGCGGGGAGACTGTGTAAGTAGGAGCAAGGGGCACGCGGGGAAGGACCATCGCGGTGAAGTCGGAGATCGCGTCATCCGCTGAGAATGCGGGTGAAGGATCGTCAGCCTGACCCGCCCAGAGCTCGAGCATCGCGTGGTTTTGCCCGGCCCGTTGAGGAGAGGGAGTGTGACACTAATCGTAATCCGGGCTGACTCAGACTTTCAGAGGCTTCGCCCTCCAGCAGGAGGACACCCTCCATCTTAGGGGTCTGTACCCCAGTCCTGACGGTTCTGCCTCCGAAGAAGTAATGGGGTTCGCACGAACCCGTTTGGGGAAACAAATACGAACTCTCTAGCCTGCAAGATGATTTTAAGATCCTCAAATCTCTAACATTTTTGAAAAGGGAAGTAAGACTCTCAAGTTTTTCTACTCAGACCTAGTTCATGACACGATACGGTTTTTACTCAGTGACTCGTGGAGATGTCTCCCTCAGTGACACACTTAGCACAGTGTGTAATGCTCTGAACGAAGCGCCGCGAAGGCTGTCATCTGAAACGACACAAGCATGGCCCGCTGAGACCTACGCGAGCTGTCTTTGATCTCAGCCCCTTAGCCCCGGAAGGTCCTGCATTTTAGTTTTTCTAATCGACGCAGAACGCATTCTGGCCTCTTTGGAAGAAGATATTGTTATGAACTTTCTACTGACCCAAGAACCTCTGAAGCTAGACACTCAGACAATAATAAAACAACATGGAGAAAAATCTAAATGTAGTCAACGTAATCTCTAAGAGAAAAATGTCTATTTTATTCTTTAAATGGTTAAACAATGTGTGTTCTCTGTAATGGCTCAGCAATGTGTGGCTTGTTGATTTATTCAGCAAATATTTATTGAGTGCAAACTATGTCCCAGCTTGAACTAAATATTAGATAAAACCCTCCAGTAGATTTCACTGCTCTTAGAATAACAAAATTCCTTACTCTGACCTGTAAAACCTTTCATAATCCGTCCCTATCTTACTTTTTTGGACCCTTGTCCGCGTCTGCCCTCCCCCGACCCAGTTCTCACAATATCCTAGACACACTGGTTTTCTATTTTGTCCTCGGCCACACTGAATTTATACCAGCTTCAGCGAGCTGTCGCTTTCTGTTCTGCTAGTCCATCAATTTCCTCCCCTGGCTCTTTCATCATTCAGGTCTTGCTCAGATTTCACGGCTTCGAAGAGACTTTCCTGGTCCTAGAGACCCCAATCTAAAGAAATGTCGCTGGCCCATCACGATAATCTGCTTTGTTTTGCTAGAGACACGTCATCATCTGAGATCATCCTTTTTACTTAATTACTTAATTCTCTCTCTCTTCAAAGAGAACGTCAACAACCAAAGAGCAGGGATGTGACTCTCCTGCTCGAGGCTGTATCTCCACCGCCCGGAGTGGTCTTAGCTTAGAGTAAGCATTCCATGCAAGTTCGTCCAATGAATACAGAGTAGTTACGAAGAAAATGTAAACTCATGGAACCTTGGTAAAACCAATGATAAATAGACAGGACTCAACATTATATGTACACAGAGAATACGACTGTATGCCAGTAGTTTATGCTTTAAAGATCTAGAAACACACGCACACACACGTGCACCCACACACATGTACACGCACACACGGCAGAGACATCGAAATTTTACTTAAAGCTGAAATCACCTTTAAAAAATTATTTTTGAAGTTATATGAAGGCTCAAACTCCAATATGCAAAAATAATAGTAAATAAATAAAAATAGAACTGTTTTACAAATAAGAAACTCAAGCATATTATAGTTATGTGGACAACTCAGAGACAGTTTTCCTGTAAAGAATTGGAAACAACTTTCACCACTGACTAACCCCCAAAACACCTGCACGTCTGTTATTCACAAGTCCTTGCAGGAATGCACTAGAAGGTAATTCTCATCTTTCTCCCACTGAGAGAGGCGGGGCATAACTGTGAAATAACATCGGGGAGAACACGGAACCGGGAATTGGGAGAAGCCCAAACGCTGGTCTCATCGGACTTAGCGGCCAAGCGCCTCCCAGCCAGCCCCCCGTTGGTCTGGGCTTCGGTTTACTCTCGCACAAAGTCAAAGCGATCTGCCGGAATCAAGGTTTTCAATCTGTCCTGCAGTGGCCGGAAGGGGTTTTAGGGAAAGAGAGACGTGAAATCAGGCCTGAGCATGGGTCGTACATCCCAGGTTTTATCTGTCCGATGTATTAGAGCTTCATGAAAATCTCAGTGTAATGATGGCCATGATAGCGAGGTCTGAAAACACTGCATGCCGATCTCTAAGGCCCCCTCGTAAGATGTCGAAGGAAGGTCCCGAAGAGGGGGAAGTGCGTCCTCTAACTGTGGCTGTCTCCATTTATGTCACCAGCCATGGGGCTTCTCCGCTCTGGTAAGGGCGGCGTTGTCCCATTAAACCTTCTTCTAGCGTACGGAGGGCTTGACACACAGAGATGGTCGTCATGACCTGAACACTCCAGTTATCCAGTCATTTGAATTAGCGCACTTTCCAGTTGGATAGAAATTGTCAACTACTGTACCTCAAGCCACAGTGAAGAGCCGTGGTGTCCATTTGGACAACAACTCGCCACCTTTACATTAATTAGGACCACATACAATTAGAAATTCACTTCCTCCGCTGCTTAACCAACCACACGTTAAGTGCTCACCAGCCAGATGTGGCTGGTGGCTACTGAATGGCCAGTACGGATCAAGAATGTTTCCATCACTGCAGAGGATTTTGTTGGCCAGACCTGAAGCTAGAACTAAGCCAAGAAAACGGGCGCAGCTACCCTCCGGCTGAGTCCAGGCTCAGTTCTGTTTCCCAGACAAAGTGGAACCTCTCCCTCAAGAAAATCAATAAAGGATGAGACAATATCCAGGCCCGCTAGTGTTATTTCTTTAAGTGTCAGCTAGAAAGACCAAGATATTTAAGCAATTCAAGGCAAGAGGCTAAAAAGTCAAGCTGAAAAACAATGGAAAAGCAGTGCTTAATAGAAAAAAAAAATCGTAGTTCAAAATATGCCGCGGAAGATCATCCCTACAAGCAAATATTCCCGGCACTCAGTCGAGATGGTGGAGGGCTCCAACCCAACTGTAAGAGAAGCCGGCTTCAAAAAGAACCTTACGAAGTCTGTAACCCAGACTCACACAGCCTGACAGCAATGAGGTAATCTGTCTTGCTTGTCAGAAGGTAGAGACACTTCCCTCTGGAAGATACCGTCATCCAGAGTCTCTACAAATTGAAGTCTCAGGGACAGCTGATCTATAACCATTATATTTCCTGCTTTTCCTTTTAACATTACATTATGGCTCCCAATGCATGTAATTCAATTTCCTAAAATGTTCAGTGGTTAGTCCACACCCATCAGTGTCTCAAACACTTTATAATCATTGCCTTAAGTCATCTTTTCAATAACTATACAAGGAACGGATAAATTAACTCACTCTCTAAGCTCTATGTTCCGAAACCCAGATGAGAAGCACAATAACTTGGTTCAAGAATCTGTACTCTAAACAACACAACGTCTTGCCTTTCCATCTTCAATGTTTCAATTACACAAATTCCTCCCTGATGTGAGGGTGGAGAGGGATAAACCACATTTTCGAATAAAGAGATTTCTACTTTCTTTTTTTTTAATACTTACTATTTGTCATAAGTCAAAGAATACAAACATTGCATTCAAATCGAAGACATTAATTTTATTCTGATTCATTAATCATCATGTGGTCTTGCAAACAGGGATTTTCCCCTTGAAGTTTAAGCAGAAAATGGCTCTGTTGTGTATTTATAGATTACATTCATGAATGAGGGTCTTGAGGTTTAAGGTCTGACTCAATAATGAAGAAGATGACTCAAAAAATGAAGAGTAAGCATCATTGAAACAGAAATGTGACCTTGAGAATCCATAATTGACTATCAAAGCTCCACCTGACACATTAATTTCCAGGGTTAAACATCTATGAAGTTGTCACGGTAGGTGACATCTTTCAACTGCACTTGGCAACATCGTTAAAAGAAAAAAAAGGCAAGAAAAACTCCTCTGTACTGGAGAATCATCAATGTGGACTTCTCTAGTGAAGCCTCCTGGACCACTAGATTAACTGGATTAGCCGACTGCACCTGCTCTGCCCATTACTGATACTTCTTCCCTCCCATTCTCGACCCAGGCATGGATCGGCTCCTGGTACCACCCACCCATCCATCCATCCACCTGTAGGTGTGCCTGGCAGCTTCCTATGGTCTCTCTACAAATCATGAACCATATTCAAGCCTTTCTCACTGATCTCTTGTTTGAATTCTGCCAAATTACGTATCATTTAAGGAAGGAAAAATGAGCTGCCTATTGAAGGAACTGATCATTTAATTCCTCTTATTTAGAGAATATTTCTGATTCTACTTCAAATTCTAACTATCCTGGAAATTCCCCAAATGAGTCATTTCTTTTTCTTTTTTTTTTTTTTTTAAATTCTCTTCCTTTGCTTTTGGAGCCAAAATCCCTATAGCAAGGTTTTTAGTTATTATACAGCTAGATCATCTTAAGAATGGGTCTTAGATTTCTCCTTAGATGGCAAATAAGTAGGGGACATAGGAAACAGATGACTTCTACACAGGAGATGACTTATTTGATGTTTTATTTCTCCCAAATCGATGGACTGTCCCATTTGTATGAATAGATACTAGTGCTGTGTTAAAAGGCAATTTTCAATGGATCCTTTGTGTTTCTCCATGTCTTACAAATAAGGCATAACCTACCCTTTTTTTTCCCTGGACTATGTTTTCAAGGATGTTTATAAACTGTCTTGGAAGATACAGAAATAGTATCTCCCTTTAGAACAGAAAGCAAATTTGCTTAGAGCCTGGCGCGATAGAGAGAATGTCTTTCTCTGGAACAAAGAGCAAGTATATTTATTGCCCGTTATAAAAGAATTCAGTCCTATAAACAAAAGGTCCCTCTCCTGTACGGTAACCCACAGCACACGCAGACATCATTGGGTCCTCTTCACGTCACCTGTGGGAATCGGTGCTTGAGGAACCAGCACAAAAACACTCATACTCGGGCTACTGCTGTTGCCGTGATTAATAAACCGTCCTTGCTTTCCGACCCAGGAGTGCCATAAATTCTACCATCATCCATGAAACTGTGGCAGTTTAACTTATTAGCTTGCAAGTAGCATGAAAGCAAAAGTCTCCGAAAAACCTTATTATCCTATGTAAACTGAAAAATAAATGGACTCTGGGCACATAGCATCTATTTGACAGTTATTAATGCTAAAGAGAGTAAAGAAAGAGACAGCTCATCAAGTGGAGCTACCTGGTTCGCATCCAGCTTTACTCTAGATGAAGGGATAGCTAAGTACAGCCCATGGACCAAAGCCAGACCGTGGCCGGTTTCTGTACTGCTGGGCTAAAAGAGGGCTTTATATTTTTAAAGGGTTTTAAAACACAAACAAATAAGATGCGATGGTGACCAGATGTGCTTTGCGAAACCAAAAATATTTACTATCTGGATCTTTACAGAAGAGAAAAATGTTTCCGCCTCCTGATGTAGCTGTTTAGAGACTTTCCTTAGAGATCACAGAATCAGAAAGAAATATACATATGGAATTGTTGCATAGCTCTGAGCAATTCCACTGGTTAAGACGCTTGCTCGGATGTCAGTGTATATAATCCACGAGACCCAGAGAGGTACAGAGAAGGGGCTGTGGAACTAGGCTCAGGGTCTAGTACTTGCAAAGATGGAGGACAAAAGCCCAAGTTCATGGCTGTGCCTGAGCTGACAAGGCCTCCCCCCCCCCACCCGAGCGAGGTGGGCTGGAACACAGCGTCTGGCCCGAAACACTTGTCAGCGGACAGAGGGACAGAGAGAAGGGTCATCGACGTATTAAGACTGGATATCACGACTCGCGCTCTCCATGGCGCCCTCCGCAGGCCAGAACGCCAGGGGTAGGCAAGGACAGAGTTTCGTCCCTTCTGTGATTATGGTCCAGGCTTCCACTGTCCCTTCACCTCAGAAATGCCCCTCGCAAGCATTTGCAGTGTTAGCTGAAAGGAAGCAAGTGCGTCTAAACAAATAGGGTCTCTCATGGGGTTTTTTGTATGGCTCTGTAGAGATCCCGATGGTCCTCAGCACATGTCCAGGGACAGTTTATAAAGCTCTGTCAATTGCATTTTCCTTTTTAATGTCCCTACATCGCCGTGTTGTAAACAGCATCCGCCATTCTCTCCTCCTCGCTGAGTTTTCACACACGCTCTTCCCTAGGCCTGGAATCTGAGTGACATCCCAGTCCCTAGTGATCACCTGCTTGTCCTCATGGCTCAGCTCAAATAGCCCTTCCCCCGGGAGCCTCCTCCAACTTTCCAGGACAAGTGAGGACTTCTGTGTCCCGTTTGGCCATGGGCCGTGCTTTCCCTTCTTAACTGTCACCACACTTATAACACACACGTGGCGGCACCTCTGCTCCCCACTGACCGCCACGAGAGCAAGAACGAAGGGCGCTCGTGCCCGAGGCACCCCCAGGGTGCAGCACACAGTGCGACCCAGGACCCAGGCCGTGTGGGGTGAATAAGGGGATCAGGATTTCCTGTCCCCACTTCATAAATGAGCAGAATGAGAGGAACATCGCTCGGGGAGATTAACTACAAGCCCAAGGCCAAAACCTGGGCTCAGACTCTGGTACTTCGAAAACAACAAGCCTTCCAAGGTCTGTGTTTTTCCACAGCCGCTTCTGTTAAATTTAGCAGGACTCGTGTAGGTAAAAGCTACTTCTGTGATGAGCCGGGACCCTCCGGTCTCTGAGATCTTCAGCCTTATAGGAGTTGCTTAGGCAGTGAGTAAATACACTTTGTAGTAAAAAACACAAAAACAAAAACAAAAACACAACAGCGCTTGTCCACTCTCCCGGAAGTATACCCTTTCACTCAGGAAGGAGAGTTACGTGGGTGCCACTCAGGGCCGACCCTGGCTCTGTCCCTGCTTGGGAGTAGCCCTGACTTTGATAAACACCAGAGCAAAGTCTGGGGGTGATGCGTAGGTGACATCTCTCCAGATTCTTAGGCTCAGAGCACCCGGGAGTTTATGATCCCGTCAACATCAGGCACTGTCTGCTCAGAAAGCGCTCGAATCCGCCCCTCTCGATGCTTTGCTGCCTTCGTAGGCACACAGGACTGGTTTCTGGTTCATTCTCACTGCCAATCACATCCACAGAGCGGGATCGGGGAAGGGAAGAGAGACTAGAAGAGCGACCTATAAATAGTGTTCACAATGCCACGATTCTTCATGTGGCCGACAAATATTTATAGAGAATCCAGAAAACGCCCTGGAGAACATCATGGCTCGTTCCCTCGCTTACTGCGATCCCTGTCAAAAGCCAGCAAATCGGAGAGGATTTTCCTGACTATCGCACTAAAAACATCACTGCGCCATGTCCCCAGCACCCTCTAACCCCTACCCACCCTATTATTTCTATGGCACCCATTGCCACCTGATACATTATGCATTTATGTTTTTTCTCTCGGCCCTCCTTAGCACACGAGCTCCAGGAGAGCAGGGCCTTCCGTTTTGCATATGTCTACACTCTTGAAGTCGTGCTCACCGCATAGCACATAGGAGGCGCTCGACATGTATTTGTCGAGTGAAGAAAACAATGAATTAACGGATATATTCGCAGACAGAGAAACCTTCCCAATGCATTGATTTCTATCTGGAATGGGTTCCTCAAGTGGGCTTAGATTAAGGAAATCGAGTTCAGGGAAAACGCTGGGGTTTCAAGAGCTGGAGGCGTTAGACCATTACTTGCTCCGTAGCTGTCTCCGTGAGTCGGCTGGGTCGGTTCCCTCCCAAGCACCTGCTTCATGCTGCTTGCTCTGCAGCTCCAGGCACTAAATCCACAACCTTCCACCTCAAGGGTCCTAGTCCACCCCGGACTGGTTCTGACAATGGTCACTTGTTCTCTATTTCTGGGACAGAAATCTGATCGGCTCGGCTTCAGTGCCGTGTGACCCTCGGCCCATTGAGCCTGGCCGTGTAGGGACTGTCTAGTTGTCCTTAGGTGGTTGTCTCTTACAGGCTACGCATGGGGAAGGTCCTTTAGTAAGTGACCGTGTCGTGTGATATAACTGACATTTCCAGTACGAAGTCGGACAGTGACAGCGCTGGGCCATCGAATCCACCACTTTTTGGGTCGGGTTGCCATTGTTTATGCTCAGCCTTTACCCTTTCCTCAGGTGGCTCCCAGCACTGGAACATAGTACACGGCTGCAACGCCGTACCCCTCCTCCAGTTTCTCTCCAGCTCCCTCCTTCAGAAACTATTTTCTGACTGCGACAGCTCACAGTGACACGCCGGCCTATGTGGCACCTGCGTAATTCATAACCACACGATCAACTTGCCCGAAAATTTACTGCTTATCATGTGTATATGTTGGGATCTCGATGAGAGTTGGTTAATAGGGGTGAATGTGTCAGTCGAAGCCCTTCACATTGCGATGGCTTGTAAGGGACTTGTCCCGCCTGTCTGGAAATGCCGAGTGTGAGAAGCAGAGGGGTTCAGACGCGTTCCGTGAAGGGAAACTGAGCTTCACATAGTTTGATATTCTTACTAGGACCATCGTGTGCAGAGGGCACAACAGAAGAAGCACAGGATCGGGACATTCGAGAACTGTCTAGAGGCACGCCACAGAATTCACGCTACGTGGTCCCGGAGTGACATTAACAGTCAGAAATCAAAACAATTGTGGTCGTCGCATGCATGTGGCAAACTAAATCTAGGTTTAATTTTTTTTCTGTGCATTCTGTTTGGATTTATTTTATGTTTCCTGATTTTGAGTTTTCTTTGTCGAAGAGAAGGAACAAATATAAGTTTATGCTAACGTTAAAGTATTTTAAGAAGAGAGATCTGTACTTACTGGGAAATGGCAAGTGTTGGAAAACATTACTGAATAAGTATGATACGGGATCGTTTGTGTAATGTAGTTTCAACTTATAAAGACAGCTGGTTAGACTTGAAGTCAAATGAAAATGTGCCAACACCATATTGCCTTATGCTGATATTTATGCCTCGTCCTCCCTGAAAAGCTTCGCGCATACTCTCAACTGTAGCTAAAAAAAAAAAAAAAAATGTAAATATTTATAGCTGAATAAATATGTGACTGTTCAGAAGGCAAGTTTTATTATTTCTGAGGTCCCAAAACTTAAAAGCAAATAAAAACATTTAAAAATCATAACGCTGCAAGGAAAAAAAAGACAATTTCATGGAATCATTTTTAAATTTAGCCTATGTATTGGATATTTTTACAATGCTGCTGTGAATTGTGGTAACATTTGTAAAATGCTTCTCTGTTGGATGTCCGTTAATCTAGAGTGGCATTCACATTTAAATAAAGGTCACCGGCTGCAGGAGCTGGCACAGAGAACTTAAAAAAAACAAAAAGCATATCTCTAATGACTGGAATACACAATCGTCCACAATCTTTGAAGATGGCAAATACTATTGCATCTTTCCTGTTACAATAAGATTAGAAGTGTCACCTGATGCCTGATGCCTGCCCAAAGGATCAAAGCCATCTAAAAAAAGGCTTAGGGAAAACGTGACCCCTTGTGATGCTTTCAGAAGTGTTGGGTGATGGCGAAGCGTGAGTGGGCTTTGAAGTGTCGCCTGTCCCAATGACACAAGCGTGAATTCTTGGGGCAGTAAGCACTACGCCTCCTTCACACTCACACTCCATGGACAGGTAAAACCTACAAGAAAAAGGAAGTAGGTACAAGCTGATGAGGAGGTTTTCATGAAACGTCATGTGTCAGTCGTGTTTGAAATATCTTTTTTTCCCCCTCTATGATTAGCATAAAGAACAATAGCAGTGACGGAATAGAAACTTCTATTGAAGGTCAAAAAAAAAAAAGGTACGTTTGAGCCCTCCACTTCAGGCTCTCATTCACGAATTGAAATTTGCAGGAAAACAGCCACCTTACAACACAGACAGCCTCTGACATCTTCTCCATGGTTTAGGGAAAGAGGTAAATGGCGAGAGGAGTGAGCTGCTTTTCCTTAGAGGTCAGTCAGAGATGAGGAGGGCCCAAGGCCACCTGGGGTCCACGGGAACGGAGGTCGGGGATGAAGTGAGAACCACTTCACTGCCAGATCTGCCACGTTCACAGCTGAGCAGGTGTCTGGGACAAAGATGAGGTCGGAATGAAACAGGTATGATCGTTCAGCCCGTGAGGGTGGTGCCTTTAACGGAGGGTGCGTGGGAGGGAAGGCTGACTTCCTTTGGATACCTGGACTTCCAGGACGTCGAGGCTGGATCTCTAGCCTGAGATACCCGTGGACAGTGGAGAAGACAGCCTTAAAACTCAGCAGAGAGGTGACCGCTAAAGAGGACATGGGGACCTTTTCTTCTTCCTCCTCTTCAAGAAGCAAGGTGCAAAGTCTTTTTCAGACCGAATGCTTAACCAGCGATATTTTCCACATCACCTGTAGGTGAGCATCTACGGCTAGATGGCCGGTGGTCTTTACGAGCCTACACCTTCGTGAAAAGCGTCATTCTCTCCACCTTCCTCGGCCCCGGCTCCCCAGCAATCAGTGTGACAAAGAACCGCCCTTAGCTAACAACCGCTTCAAAAGGATAATCTCTAGCACAGTATTTTTCCTGTCTTTGACAGAATAAACATGGAGTAAGAAAAAGAACTGAAATTGAAAAGAGTTGGGGACAAGTCCTAGCTCCATCATTCCCTGGCCGGGTAATTTTGGGTGATTCTCTTGCTTCTCCCTTAATTTCTATATATTTATGTGTAAGTCAGGTCAGTAGAATCTACTGCATAGGGTGATTTTAAGAATTCAATAAATAATGTAACTAAAGACCTTTTTTTGGACATAATATACATTTAATATATTTTTGTTTCTATACTTCCTCTACTCTTATTTAAATTAAGTAAAAATTCAGAAAGATTTACTGCAGCCTTGTTTCTTTTCGAAAAAGTCTGTGGCTCAAAAAAAGTTTGTTTAAAAGAAGTGTAAGTGTGTGTAAGATCGTGGGTATGTGAGCATCTTGGCAGGAGATAAAAACACTAAGTTCAGAAGGGTAAAAACTGTTTAACACAAATCCTTTGTTTTTGTTACATCATTTAATTTGCAACCAGAGTCAACATAGCATAAGCGACTTTTCGTAGTTTGAAAATAAACATTCAAGAAAGAGTTTGAAAGGAATTTTTAAATTGATCGAATCAGAGAGCACAGTACTTCATTTGGTAGGAAAGCAAAGTTGTGCCTCTGGACTGTTTCCGACGTGTGGATTTTGGGGTGGTATTTTTGGTTGCTTTTGTTTTTGGGGGGAGAAGTTAAAGGAGAGGAAAATGGGTCTCTCCAGGCTTGCTCAAGGGAAAACGAGCAGAGCACTCTGCCATCGCCTCTCGGAGCACGACTGCGACGAGGCTGCTGGAAGATGTGCTGGCCGACGGTGTGCGACACAGATGCACGGCCATCTGTCGCGGGCGACATGGCGGGGCCCGTGCCTGGCAGCCTGCGTCCGCAGACGGAGGGAAGCCCCCTAAGATGGCAGCGTGGGACTCTTGTCTTCCCTTCTGGCGCCTGCTGTGGGGTTTCTGTGGGCCGGGAGCTAGGAGGACTCCACTGTGCGTGGGGCCTCTGTTTCCTTCACTGAGTGACAAGGGGCAGGGACAACAGAACAAGGAAGAGGTAGCATTTCGCTATCCGGGAAGGAGGGAAGCCCTGAGATATTCATTTACCATGGAGCACGTTGCTTGCCTCACAGTAGCTGTTCAATCAGTATTTGTGTTTTTGAAGAAAAACTGAATAAACGACTACTTAGTATCACTCTTCTATCGGGAAAAGCTGAATACATGTACACTTAGGTTCGGTGAGATGGGATCGTTTACAATTACGGAACGCCAAGAAAAACAGGACAATGCGAGAAGGTGATAGCTTATGACATGCATGGAGTCATGTCTAATCAGTGTCGTAAACCATTTTTTAAAGAGTAGAGACTGGAGAATGAAAGAGAGACGGTTAATGGGAGCTGCTATGCTAACACGAAATGCAAGACCGAGCTAGGCGATCTTTCCTGAACTTCCCTAAGATGTGAGTGTAATGGGCCACAACGTTTTGAGGTCCTCCAGTCCTTCCTCGCTGAATAATCCCAGACACAGAAGCTTAGCCACCCGATTATTGATAGTTAATAAATCTTCATCCAATAGCATTGCATACATGCTAACGCCTTTGGAGGTGCTGGACATGTCCTCGGCTGCGAGGCAGGGGTGCGTTAAAGACAGATGATCGGGGAGAGAAAATGAATTGTCCCCGTCCCACATACTTCGGACGCTGCTCTGATAGAAATGACAGAATTTGTTATCTATCAGGGAAATTCTCAGCGCATATATTGTTTCTGACAGCGTCCTCCCTGATGATGGAAACTCACTCACTTTCCAACGTGTTGTGGCATTTCACGAATCCCCTACTACCCAGCGTCCAAAAAGGACGAACACACATCGCAACGATCTCAAGCGATGTAGACCACAGAACAATCACAGGGCCGTCGCGCACGGGGTGTGAACACTTGTGATGGGAAATTTCTACATCAGAAAAATGCAGTGGTTAACACGAGACATTTGCGAGTGTTACTGTGGATGATGAGTCTGTATTTTTTATTTCACGGCCAGTTTTCCTCTTCTAGGAACTTAATTATTTCATGCACAATGCCCCCGGCAGAGGCACGAAGAGGCGCACAGCAGTCTCATTTAATCTATTAGATTTCTTTTCCTCCGGGCCCTCAAGGTACAGAAGCAAATTCCAATTTAGTGATCGAGGCCTGAGTCATCGAATAAATAACTCAATTTCTCATCCTTGTTCACTGAGCCAGTTGTATGAAGAAACACAATGTTATTTTTTTTTTTTCCTGCCAAGCGTGCGAATGGGCTTACTGGAACATTGCATTCAGAAATTGCACCGAGATGCTGAAGAGCATTCATAGTGCAAGAGGAGGGAGTCAAAGTCGGAACTATGTCTTTGAAGATGGATCTTTTTTTAAAGTGCGGATACAGCAGATTCGTTCTCAAATCAAAGAACTAGGATCCCAGCAACTCAAACCCGCAGGGCTGCATAGAAAACAAGTGTTTCATTCCAGAAGGAATCTGAGGATGGAAATGGTTGGGCCGTCCCTTCCTTCATTCATTGAACTAAACCTTTTTGAGTGTTTAGGACGTTCTAGCCAAACTACCAATAAAAGGGATACGGAGATAAGTAAATCATAATCCTTGCCCAAATCTTCTCATATAAACAAATAATTGCAGATGATCCAGGAAGGTAATGATGAGGATATACTCAGGGCATGATGGAATCACCAAGAAAAGGCACCAGCCCACCCAAGGGAGTTCGTGAAGAATGTTCCACAGAAGTTGGTGCTCAGGTGTGTGACCACAGAACCAGCTCAAAATGTCCCTGTGCTGGTAAGGGGACGCTGAGTTGATTTTCAGAGATAACAGACCAAACCACTTGTCACGCAGCCAGAGCATGAGCAGAACTTTGACCTCCAGCTGCATCCGGAAACAAAGTCTCCCCCTCACCCGCCACACACACACACACACACACACACACACACACACACACACACGGATCCAAAGGACCAAGATGGAGCCGGAACCTGAACCCTGGAACCCTTTCAGAAGCAAGGGGTCCGTTGGCCAGGAAGATCTGGTGTCGACGCCTCTTTCCCGTAAGTCCTCCAGGCATAGCCGGCCCTACGTGCTTCCCCCAGACCCTCTAGACGCTCGACCTGGGCTGGCGAGCGAGATGGGTCGGAGGCGATACCAGGTCTCACGTCTTCTCTGTTGGCGCCTTTTCCATCAACAAACCTTTCCTGATCAAACTCTGACATTCTGAGTTTGGGCCTTTCAAACTGTCAGGCACATGAACTTGGGTGCAGTAATTAGAATATGGCCAAAGAAGGGGCCACATACTAAACCTGACAAGCTTGAGAAAGGCCGGCATGGTGGGCCCAGCAAACTCAGGGACCTAAAGCAACCACATAGGATGGTCTGAACATAACAATTCCTAACTAAAAGCAGGTCACGGCGGGTAGACAGATCCAGGGCCTGAAGATTTCTTGACAAAGGTCAATCGTTACCTTCAGTGAGCCCGTCTATTGTCTTTTTTGCATCTAAGATCACTTACCCTTGGAATGTCCTTTTTTTTTTCCAGACCCCTCCCCCACAATGCAAAACTCAGTGCACCGGAGTTTTGCACGAGACACAGAACCCCTCGCGGTCATCTTGTCTCCCCAATACCGCCTCTTCGTTCTGCGAGTGCTAATCATTAACTCTCCCATACCCACAAACGCAGAAGAAGCGCGTCTCCCTCCCTTTTACTTTTTATCCAATCCCAGAGTGTTCCCCACTTCGCGCTCTCCCGCCTCCCTAATCTGCCGCCCACGGATGTCAGGACGTCACGTGACCCTCCTCACATCTCCTCTTGTAATTCTAATGTATAAAATAAACCACAAAACTGCCATTCTCCAGAGCATTTTCTTAATCCGTTTGAGATTTTTGCTTCATGGCAATTGTCATCAGTTCGGCTCAGATAAACTCATTAAAATTCTCTACAGGTCTGGCCGTTTCTTATGTCGGCGGGAGGAGGCTTATAAGAAATAGTCAAAGGCCTAGGGCCGGGGAGCCGGCGGGGAGAGCCGGTGAGGAAGAAGGTGGTGAGAACTACTATTTCTCCTGCCTGCAGTTACTCAAGGAAGAAACAGGGGCCTTCGCAGCGTTTTCAGAGCCCGAGCTGATGAAACCTCACCGGCCGCTGCTGCCAGAGTAACGACAGTGACCACTCGTCACTCGCCCGCCGCGCGGCAGGCACTGTGCCACGGGCTACACACACTCGGTCTTACTTAATCTTTTTGGCCCACCTAGCAGGTTGGTATTTCTATCTCTTTTCACAGATTAGGACACGGAAGGTCAGCACCGTTAGGCGACTCGCTCAAAGCCACACAGTCAATAAGTGAAGGCTGACGCCGAGGTTTGAGTTGACCCCAAAGCCTTCGCTCTTCACCTTGACGCCGGATCCCTTATTATTTCGTTCCATGGTGGTTTCGAGGCGGGGTGCTGCCTTTATTGGGGTTGAGATGAGCATCAGCATCTGCACCCCATTCTTACCTATTAATTACCTACTCTGCTCCCAGAATGAAGCGAGGTACGTTCTGTTTTGCTGAACTCAAAGCATCCAACGAGTTTGGAATATTTCTGTTCAAAGCCCCGTCCTCTGTTGACGTCCCAGTTTCTGCCAGGTCGGGTCCAGATGGCGCCACTAGCTGCAGAGGAGACCGTTTTCGACCTGCTCGGGTCCCCGGAAGCCCTGACTTTCTTACCCTTTCGGGTACATGTCAGTCCCCCCAGCCCCTGACCTGAGCAAGCGCCGTTGGGCCCGCCGTGCAAAGCTCCGATTCCCGTTGACTCCTCATCACGTTTCGGGACGCAGCTCAAATGCCTCCTCATGTGAAAGTCCTTCCTGACTCTCCCGAAAGGAATTAGGCTTCGGCTCATCGTGTTTTCCTAACATTCTGTTAATATTGCCTTTTGGTGCCTCTCGTTCCCTTGCGCGGCTTTTTAAAATATATGATTTGTACTTACGTCATTCAGAAATACATATCAAGTGTTTAATGGGTTCCTGGGACTCTTCCGGAGAGAGAAACAAACACGACGATCTCTCCCTGCTCTCATGGAGTTCACGATGGAGAAACAGAGACAAACGGTAAGTGCGACAAACAAGTAATCAAGACTTGTGCACATGTGCGACGAACACCGGGGAGAGGATGAACAGGACGGGACGATAGAAATGGGAGGCGGACCAGAGACGTGTGAACGCGGTGCTCTCCGCAGTGTGGGTGGGTCTCGTCCAATCAGTCGAAGGCCCGAAAAGCGCAAGAGCCGCGTGAGGGAGAATTCTTTCCTTCTGCTTGACCATCTTGGAGCCGGGACGTTGGTCTTCTCCTGCCTTTGGACTCAGACTCAGAGGGGAACTTACACCATCGGCTCTCCTGGGTCTCCAGCTTGCTGGCTGTAGACCGTGGACTTCTCGGCCAATTCCTTATAATAAACTTATGTATATATATCTACATCTCTATCTATCTGCATCATCTGTTGGTTCTCTGGAAAACATATGGGTTTAGGGAAAGTCTCTCTGAAAATAACACCTGTGCTGAGCTCTGGCGAATAAGAAAAAAAAAAAAACAGACATAAGAAGAGCCAAAAAAAAAAAAAAAAAACCCTGCACAATTCAAATAAAATGAAACATGAAAGCAAAAGTTAGAGGCTGAAAGAGACAAAAAGAAGGGAGTCCGCATGAAATTATATGGGAGAGAGAAGCAGGGACCAGACCGCTCGGGTCTGATTGTGAAAAAAGGAGCCTGAATTTTTTTCCTGAAAGCATTCAAAAGCTCGATAACTGGCCCTCAATAAATATTCATGGGACAACTGAATTAATGGGTGAAAGCAATTCAAAAATTCAAAAAAAAAAAGTGACACTGTTTTGTCTTCATCCCTTGATAACTTTCATTAGAGGGCCCGGCGAACGGCGTCAAAGGGCAGGATGCAGAAAAAAAGCCGGCGATGTTACATGTGAGCAGCAGAGGCGGCGGATGGACGTGCGGCCTAAGGACCAATGAGTTTCCTGACATCTCTGCAGCTGGAGGTGTCTCTCTGGGGTTGCAGGACACGTGGGCATGCAGACTACATTTCCCAAGCATCCTAGGCAATGACTCAGCCGCTCAGTGCTGAGCAAGGAACCTTCACCTCCTCCCAGGGAGCCGGCCGCAGCTCTGCACAAGAGCGCCCTCTTCTGTGCAGTCGGCGCCCCCAGCTCGGGAGGACGGGATGCCCTCCCGCAGCCCGCCGCAAACTCCATCCCTAGGAAGTTGCAGCTTGGAGTCCTTTGGCTTCCAGCCTTTCCTCCATTCCCCAAAAGGCCTTGCGATGGGGTTTTGGTCTAGAATTCCTGCTGAGGAATGCAGCAGAGACGGGGAGCAGGGTCGGGAGCGCTTTATCGAAAGGGGAAGGGATGGCCTTTCCACCGAATAAAATTCCACCTCATCGCCCAACCTCACGGGGCTTTTCCAAGATGCTCGGGTCGACTCGTCCTGGGAACTAAGGGCACAAAGCGATGGCCAGAGTCCGCAGGGAGGAGAGACGCCCAGAGGTGACAGGAGAGGAACCGGATGAGTCCCGCACGTGTCCCCGATCGTGCTGTGCTTGGAGCGGAATAACCCTGGGCTCTGGTACAATTCTGTCCTGCTGTAAGTTGACTCCTGTACAAGAGAAGATGAACTACTGCCGGGCACCCGGTATAGAGCTCTCGCTTCAGCGTTTACTGAACAAATCAAAGTTTTGGCTTCCCACGTTTTCTCGAGGAGGCAAACGCGAAACCTTCTCAGCCCTTTATGTCTCCGTTCGCTAGATATTTCAGATCACGAAGGCCCCAATATTACCGCATATAAGACAGCGTCCGCGCCCTCAGGAACGTACGACGGAGCGTTATCGGGCTCGCGATTGTGCTGGTTGGGAGTGTGGTCTGCGCGGCTCAGCTGGGTTTGCTCGTGCGTCTGCAGCTGCCGGTCTAGGCTCGTCTAGGCTGGTCTAGGCTGGCCTCGGCGTGGGAGGCTCAGCTGTGCTCCCCGTGACTTTCGCCCTCCTCCCAGGATGAACGGTCTGTCTCGGGCATATTCTCATCATGAGAATGGCACAGGGTCAGGAGTATAATAAACTCGAGCAAGAAGACACTTCTCAAGATTCTATGGCTTCATGACCAAAACAACCCACATAGCCAAGTTCGCCATCGATGATGAAGTGGGGAATTAGATTCTTCCCATGGGAGTTATGGCGGGGAAAGAATAATTTCTGAACCCGAATCGAATCTATCACGTACAACCTTTCTTACGTAGTGAGTGGAGGGAGGACAAGTTAGCGCGTGTGGAGAAAAGACCTCAGGGCACGGAGTCCCTAGGTCTGGCCACTCGAGTGCGTCCCGAGGGCCAAAGCTCTGGCTAGCACGAGCTCATGTAGATTTAGGGGCGAGGCAAAGACCTCTGTTAGGATATGTGAATGGCCGCCATGTTGGAAAAGGGACTGAGATTCCAGAAGGCAGAACTGGGACTAGAGAGTAGAAGTTAAAGGTTTCTACTCCGCTTGGTGATTAGAGCACAGAATAGTAGAGCTTTGGAGGAGAAATCGGACTAGCTGAACTTCCTCTAAATTTGGGAATTCCGTAAAATCTAAAGAAATACCTTTCTATTACTATACATATAATACTACTAGTCACAATTCGCGATTCTTTCATTATGCTTTGTAGTTTGGAGCACATCGTCATCATATCCTCAAAGCAATTCTGTGAGTTACGGGGCATGGAGATTTTGTTCCCATCACGCGCCAGGAATCAAGGCTCGGAGACGAGCGATCTCCCCGGAGACGCACGGGGAGCAGGTGCAGGGAGACTCTTCCCAGAGGAGCCCGTGCGCTGTGCCGCCACTGCCCAAGGCGGCCACAAGGAGAACACTGCTGCCCATCTGGACGCTGCTGGAGGAAGGAGGAGCCGATCTCAGACTTGCCGGCCGGGACTTCGCGCTCGGAGGGTTTGGCGGCACGATTGCCTGTGGCATAAAACGAGCACCTCGGGGAGCCGGCTCCCACTGGGGCCCACGCCCACGGCTGGCAAGGGCCTGGCACTTCCCCCAGACACTGAAGCAGTGGGTGTCCTGGTGATACAGTGCGTTTCCAGGTAGAGAAATCCCGTGGGCAATGTTTTATTTTGTTTTGCTTTGTTTTTTTGTCTGAACTCTGAAATCGAGCTCCGATTTGCTTTGCTTGGTTTTGCCCGTTCTCACCGCAGAGGGCGGAGGTCCGCCTCTTTCGTACCTCTCACCCCTGCGTCCTCACTTCAGGCGGGATGGCAGCGTCCGCAGAGATTCACCTCCGCACCCCTCCCCCCGTCCACCCTGCCTTCCTACGGCTGCCCCGCGGGGCCGGACGAGGGGCGAGCAGGAAAGGACCTCCTGGCAGCCCGAAGCCTCCGTCTCTGAAGTGCAGGGCTTGTCACGCACCCCTCCCTGTCCCCGGTCACTCTGGAGTCAGGACACCCAGACTCTTTCTGGACGTTTGTTCTCAGGTAATTTTTCAACTCCCTATCAGCACTTAACAGCCTTGACTTTTTTTGACCGAAAGAAGACTAATTAAAATGACAAACTGCACCTTGATTTATTGCCGCGCGGGTGAGAACGCTGAACAACCGTGACACTGCGGTGTGTTTGGTCCTCCCTCCCGCCCGCCCCCCGCCTCCCGCATCCGTTCCGTGATGGATGTAACGAGAGAGATGGAGACTGAAGACCACAGGGGAGTGAGTCCTCCCGGTGCGTCCCACCCATCCGAGTCCCCGTCCAGACCCCCCTGTCCCCCGAATACGGAACCCCTGGCGAGGGTGAAACAGGTAGACGTGACTATCGGCTTCCTCGCAGCTCGTCTCGTCTAGTTCCAATGACAACCCAGAGAGGCGCTTATCGTCCTGTGCATTTCACAGATGAAAACATCAAGGTCCTACATGGTCAAGTGATGAGCTCGAAGTCACAGAGCTGCTAGACGGATTATTACGTAGACTCCGGCACTTGAAAGGACCCAGAATTCCATTCCCTAGAAGCATTCGTTTTTAGTAATTCAAATACTTGAGCAACGGGGATGGGGCAGACAGTTATTGAGCATTAACAACACGCAAAATGCTCTTCTTGGACTGGGAGGTGAGTGAAGTGACAGATCTGGGTCCGTCCTTAAGGGAAGAGCGAGGACACTCAGGGGGACAGTCCTTCGATGGAACTCTGCAGCCTCGGCAGCACAGCAAACGGGAAGGAGGCTCGTGTGGTTGGCATGGAGCGCGGACCGAGGGGCACAGTAAATAACGGCATTAAAGAGCCAGCAACGCTCAGATCCCATGGGGCGTTTTAACCAACGTAAGCACTCAATTTTTATTCTGACTGAAATGGAAAGCCGTCGAGTGTTTTGGGCAGAGCATCCGACTTATCTTAGGAGACTCTGATGAGTTTGGAAAGATCGGGTTGCTAAGGACCAGCGTGGGATCGGCACGGAGGCCATTGCAGTAACCCGGGAGAGGGGTGCGGATGGTCTGGACCCAGGGACCAGGGGTGGAGGAGATAAGAAGACGCGGAATTCTGTTATATCACCAACGTACGATCACCAAGAACATGTGAGAAGTAGGAATGGGACATGCGAAAAAGAGATGAAGGAAGGACAGCATCGAGGCCGTCCTTCTGAAACCACAGGCGAGGAAAGCTGCAGGAGGAGTGAGCGGGGAGGAAAGACCCGGAATTCAGTTCCGGACATCTTGACCAGAAGGTGCAAACAGTCGTGGTGTTCGTCTCATCCAGACTCATTTTTTAACAAAGGTTCGTGTCTTTTTGAGATGGAAACACCCATTTATCCTTCTGAGATGTCGGGGTACCAGGGACACAGTCACAGCTGGCGGGAATTCCTGCCACATCCTTGGCTGGAGGGACCCCGGGTCATCTTTACACATCACCCACCAAGGTGTAACAAGAACAGAGAGGATGCTGAGCGGCCATCATTTTTAGTGCGTCGTAGCTAAATCTTGACTCGGGCTATTTACTAGAAATTTAGCAACTAATGACTTTCTGGTCTTAGCCTTTCGTAGGTGATCTTCGCAAGGTGAATCTTGCATGGACGCCTGCCTTCTTAGCAGTTATAAGGTCTCAAACGATAACTATTACTCCTTTACACTGTCCTTTTCCTAAACAATTTGCAAACTATTTTCATATCTAGAGATCACGATAGGTTATCTAACCAACTTCTTTTCCCTTAGGAAATCCACGGAAAAGTCACAATTCCTTTTAACTTCTTAAAAAACCCAAGAGAAGTATATCAACTAGTGTAATAAGCAGGCCATCAAAGAGAAAAGAATCCTGTGCCTTAAGAAACAATACAGGTGAAAGTGTCTCTCCAGGTGACAAGAGAACCAGGAGTATTTCCAGATCAGTGAATTCAGCGGAGTTAGTAAAAATGAACGTTATTATCCCTAATTTCCAGGTAATGAGACCACACACGGGCTTTGCTTTAAGAAAGCCCCATAGACGTGTAACTTTAAAATTAATTCAAGCAATGGCTATTCCAATTACAGATGATTGTTTTCGTTAAGTGGAAATCTTTCAATAGATATTTGTTGCTGATAGCTATTTGAGTGAGGGGATGGTTCAAAAGAAGGCAGAGAAATTCATAGCTGAGAAAAATAGAAGATCAGACCGCACTGACATTGAAGATAGATCTAAAATAAAAATGAATTGCTTCTAAATTAGACCACGAACAATACGGGAGAAAAAAAATTGATCGATAAAAATTGGATTTGCTGTAACTATATCATAGAAGGAGGCACATCCAACATTTCTTCCTCTTTGTAACAGTATCTGTCCCACGGCCTGTGGCCTCTCCCCAAACAACTGTTAATAGCTTGGTCCCAGGAAAAGCAATACTATATTTCTAGCTTGTGTGGTGGGACCGGTTGCCTAGCACTGCAGTAAATTTTACAAAACAGTTGGCGGACGGATCAGACTAGCTCAGCTAAATGAATTAAGCAATCACAGAAGACCGCAGGGCATATTAAGGAGGAATGTCCAAATTACAGCACTTGATACTCCCTTCCCACAGGCCTGTTTCCCCAGTACAATGCTTTGGCTGAGCGCGCTGTAATTCAATATTAAGCAAGGTTCTTATTAAGTAGATACAATGAAAAAAATGCTGAGTTTTTGTTGCATTAGTGGAGTTAAATGCCTTTTATTAGCACTCATTAGGAGGAAAGGAAACTCGGAGCTAAGGGTTCATTAGCCAAAAGTGGCCCCTGCGAGGTAACGCGATTAAACGGCTGTGAGCCGGAGAATGGGTTCCGGGCCACACACAGCACATTCTGAGTGTGTCCTCTCTCCTCCGTGGCTGAAATGCCCGAGAACATTTTGGGGAAGAAATGTTGGGTCCAACTGCAGGTCAGCCGAAAATATGTGTTTATTCTAAAGCTGTTAATTTGACAAAAGGCAGAAGCCCCAGGAAGACAGTACGATTATGATTTATGTCTTAGATCTGAGAGGAAGTCATTTGCTTTGGGGATTAAAAATGAATGCTACCAGCGATCCGATTTTGAGGGACTATCACGAAACCGCTTTTATTCTATTTTGTTGTATCGCTTCTCGGCCTTTTGGCTGAGCTCAAGTGTATTTTGTTGTTAGGGAAACACAGACACACACAGACACACAGCTCTGAAACGAAACTTTCCCCCCAGAGTAAAATGAGCATCTTGAACAGCTATTCTTGCTGAGTTAATCTTCACCAAACATAATTTTGAGCTAAAGGACTAAATGAGAATACATTCTAAATACCCCTGGAACTGCGGAAGTTGGCAGTTTCATTGTCCTGCCGTTCCTCTGTGACGCAGCGTTACGGAGTGGCCACTTTTGTGAAACGTGTCCAGCTCCTGGCCTGTGATGAACTCTTGTCACATCTTGGCTTTCGCGTTTCTGTCTCTTGGCTTCCAGCCTCCCGTTCCCATCATCTGCAGTAGATCCACCACTGGCCATTCTACGAACCTTGCAAGTCTGGAAACAAATGCATCACTGGTGCTCCCAAGCGCCCCCCACCCCACCCCGTACTCCTCCCCTTCCCCTGCCCCGCCTCGCCCCTGGTAAACGGCACCGCCGCCTTCACAGTCAGCCAGGGCTGAAACCTTAGCATCGTTTATTTTCTTACTTTTCACGTGTAATCTGTTTACCGATCCTCTAGATCCTTCCTCTGCAACACACCTATATCCATCCTCTCTGCTCCCCTATAGTTTTACGAGTCAGATCTCCGTCCCTTGTCCTTTGGACAATGGCCACGGCCTTCACAATGGAGATGTCCTTCAATTCCCGGCATTCCCCCGCTACTCCCCATCCCGCACACAGATGTCACATTCGTCTTGCAGCAGCACAGCTCCAAAGGGGCAGCTCTCTCCTGCCTAAAATCGTCAGTGGATTTCCGCTGTCTCAGTCTGTCAAACGAGCACGATACGCTCTGCCGCAGAGTCGTGGCGTTTACACGAGATAATGCGTCCAGCCCCCTACCCAGCAGCTAGCGCACAGCGAGAGGCAGCGAAGAGTAGTTATTCTCATCCTCTCTCGTCTCTCCCGTTTTCTTTGGCCGAGCTGAACTGTCTACGCCACCCATGATTCACTTTTCTTCTTCCATTCTCATGAAAACTCTCTTGGCCCGGCACACGCCGCCCTCACCTACACCCATTCAGATTCGATTCATCCCCTGAGACCCAACTCCAGTTAAGCGCTCCTGGCCCCTCCCGGATGCAAGGGACATCGTCCTGCTCCCAACCATTACAGCACCCCGGGAGAGTTCTTAACTTATTCTTGCCGTTTTCCGATCAGTCTGCTAACCGCTAGAGTTTAAGAACAGGATGCGCATCTGATATCTATTTGTATCGATTCTCTGTGCGGGGTGCCTTGCGGAACCCCGCGCCTCTCGGGGAGCGTGTGTCTGCCCCTCCCCTCTCGCTGCACCTCTGTCTGGGCAGGAGTGGGGTGCAGTGAAGCCTGACACGAAATACCTTGTGTTTGACAGTGTGGCTTCCACGCTCAGATGCGCACGCATAAATGTGCACAGGGTGAATATACGTTTTCTTCCTTTTCTATCGACTGCTCTGAGCAGGTCAACATAAACAGCCAAGTCTCTCTTATAATACTGTAGAAAGTGTGTTTCGATGACCACTTTGTACTTTTTCTTTCTGCAGTGAAGAGACATTGGCTCCCTCTGTGATTCCCGTTAATTTCCTTGCACACAGGCGAGCACCAGCCGTGACCTCCATGTGTGCGACTCATAGCCCGGGCACCTCACACAGCGCCAGCTCAAGGAGGTGTCCAGACCACGTTCGTGGAACAATAAAAATATTCAGGAATTTTCCAGTTACAATTTTTGATACTATAAAACTCAATTCTATGAGTTCACATTTACTTCTTTAGCTTAAGAAAACAATGATTGATTTGTGTGAAATAAAATAACTAGAAAATAAAAAGGAATAACTTGAAAATGTAACATCGGGGAACGGTCGAATGAATTCTAGTAGCGGAAGCAGTAATGACACTGGGAAGTTCCACGTCCTGAGCAGTCAGCACAGTGGGGACTCTGCTGCTGGCTTTAACGCGTCCCCAAAATATCCTCAACATGTCAGCCTGTTCCTCAGACGAGGAGACTGCAGTCCAGACAGCGTAAGTCATTTGGGAAGGAAATAAAACTCATTTCATTGAGGGGTGAAATGATGTATGACTAAATACGACGATAATAGAAGACTATTTAATGATTGTCTTCTATTCTACTGCATAGGTAAATGTCTACTGCATAGTATTATGTGAAAAAAGAAAGCCGGTTATAAAACAATTTTATGATCCCGGATATGTACAAAACATTAATTAAAAAAGAAGGCTAGGCAGACACTATACCAAAATATCACAAGTGCTTGTCTTCGAATGATAGGACTTTTAATAATTGGGATCGCACTTACTAATGTTTTATTATTATTATTATTATTATTATTATTATTAGCAACGTCATTGTATTTCCAAATTTGTATAGGGATTATATGTTATTTTTGAAAAAAGAAATAAGAGCATTTTTTATTTGTTTGTTGTCTGCAGGGCGTGTCTATGCGTGCTTTTAATTAAAGAAAAAATCAGGAGAGTTGAATCAGTTTGTATCTCCCTGAGTTATTCAAGGCCAGCACTTTGGCTGTGTGGCGTACAAGGGTCAAAACTGTTCTGGGCCCGAGGCCAGCTCTTTTCTAGGAAGGCCCAAGTGGAGTCTGTACTGAGGGCCTTTTTGTGACCTTCTGCACAGCAGTTCCTGGCTGGACACTAACTCTTCCCCCCACCCCCACCCCCACACACAATGCCACCGACACTGGGGTCCCTCAGAGCCAGAGCCAGGAGCTCTGACCTCGCTCTGCAGAGAGCGGGCAGGTTCGCAGGTAGCCCGCGCCTTCCTCAGGGCCCCTCCGCCCCTGCTCCCGACGAGGCAATGTTCCCTGCACCCCCGCCCCCCTCCGTGGCGAGGCCATCTCATACTGTCCTGAGAAACACTGAGGCCCCCAGTGCCACACGACCCAGTTAGACCACGTAGGGCCCCCTTCCAGCTGTCAAGTCCTATGACAAGTCAGAAAAAAATAAATAATTTCAGGTATAGTCTTCCGGCACAGGAGTGAAATTTGCTACATGACTTGGAGCAGCCCAGAGACCACAAGGGACGCAGGGTAATGGCTATAGTGAACGGTGACACCTTTACTAGTTTTTGTTTAAAACCACAGTTTAGAAGAAAATAGTTCTACAATCCCCAGAATGAAATTTCCACAATGAATAATAACCTGAAGATTGAGTTATGAGCAAACATAAAACCCTGCCCTCTCCACACAGATAATAATAACTGGTTTTCACGGAGACATTTCAAAATAATAAACTTGGGACATTAGGAAAAATTTTCAGACCTCAGAGCAGTTTGAAGAGCACAGAAGTGAAGATGAGTCCGTTTTCTCATTAGGAAAGGGTTGAATTTTCTAGTCACTTCAAGCTTAAGATTCTAAGAAAGACCATGAGGATGTCTCCATATTCTGGAACTGGGGAGAACATTCTATAAAAGCAGGGAAAATGGACCATATAAAAAGAAAATGAAGAAATGAGTCTCATTTAAAATAGCATCAAAAATAATAGAATATTTAGGAATAAACTTAACCAAGGAAGAAAAAGTGACAAACGAGTGACAAAGGAAATTAGAGGAGATACAAACAAATGGAAGACCCTGTGTTTATGGACCGGAAGGTTTAATATTGTTAAAATGTTCCTACTGCCCAAAGCTGTCTAGAGATCCAATGTCATCTCTATCAAAAGCCCAATGGTATTCTCTCTCTCTCTCTCTATTTTTTTTTTTTGCAGAAATAGAAAAAACAATCCTAAAATTCATACGGAACCACAAAAGACTCTAAAGAGTCAAACAATTTTGAGAAAGAAAAACAAAGCTGGAGACCTTGTACTTTCTGACTTCATAACACCTTACAAAGCTGTCATAATCAAAACAGTATGGTACTGACATGAGCGCAGATATATAGACCAATGGGACAGAATACAGAGTGCAAAAATAAACCTTCACGTACATGGTCAACATGACCTTTGACAAGGGTGCCAACAGCACACAATGGAAAAGAACAGTCTCGTCAACAAATGCTGTTGGGAAAACTGGACATCCACATGTGAAAAAATCAAATTGGACCCTTATCTTACACCATACCAAAAATCAACTCGAAATCAATGAAAGACTTCAGGATAAGACCTAAAACTATAAAACTCTTGAAAGAAAACATAAGGGAAAAGCTTTATAACATGGGTCTTGGCAATGATTTCTTGGATACGACATCAAAAGCACAGGCCAAAAAAAGCAAGAAATAGACAAGTGGGACTCAATCCAACTACAAAGCTGATTCTCAGCAAAGGAAACAATTAATAGAGTGAAAAGGCAACCTACGGGATGGAAGAAAATATTTGTTGGCCACAAATCTGAAAGGGGGTTAATATCTGAAATAGGTAAGAAACTCCCGCAACCCAATAGCAATCAATCGATCAATATTAAATTAAAAAATAAAAAACAACAACAAACTGATTTAAAAATGGACCAAGGACTTGAATAGACATTTCTCCAAAGAAGCATCCAAGTAGCCAAGGAGGATGTGAAAAGGTCCTCAGCGTCACAAATCGTCGGAGAAATGCAAATCCAAACCACAGTGAAATATCCTTTGTGTAGAAAAACTCGGTCTTCTGTCCTGTGTGTCTCCTTCATTCTCACACTCATGACACTTCTGACACCAGCTGCGTGGCAGTCCTTCCACACCGCGTGATTCTGGTACACCGACCGGGCGTTCGGCAGTGTGTCTCAATTCTGACACTATCTCCCTGGAGAAAGGGTCGGACCCATGGGCGAAGGGCTCAGCCCCGCGAGTCTGCCCGCCCTTCGGGTAGCAAGAGGCAGGTCCCGTGCTACACACGATGTCTGTCTGGTCAGGCAACAAACTGGAATCTGCTTAAATGAAGACTTTCAAGATGAATCTGAGGGGCTGGGCAGATGCAAGAATAGACTGAGACACCTGCGGCAAGCCTTGGTGTCTTTGGTTTCTCGGGGTTGTTATTTTTTTCATCGTTCCGCGTGCGAACACCTAAAAACTAACGTTTATTGATTATTCATTCCATATCAGGACTTGGTCTCTAAACATTTTGCAAGGGGTAGAGTTTGAATTCTCGTAGAGACTTCTGACTCCAGAGGTCATGCTCTCCTTTTACTCTCAGAATGAGCAAGAGTCACGAGCCCGGCCCCGGTCACTTTATTCTTGGAGTCTGAGTGGCCAACATGATACTTTTCCAGGTGTCAAATTTTGTCACCCGATTCTTCCCATCTGTGTAGTGTGACAGCTCAGTTCACACGGGACAGTTCATTTGTTCCAAGTCTTCGGAGTTCCATCCCTATCTGGATTTTTATAAAGACCCCCGTTTATGTACCTTCGAATTATCCACCACTAATATGACAGCACCATGATACTGGCACCATCTACAAAAAGAGTAAAAATTGTTCTTTAATTTAAAAACTGTCAACTTGCTTTGGACTCAGTATTTTAAAAGTGGTTTGGGACATTGGGCTGAGTAGAATTCATATGCTGAGAACAAACACAGTACCCCCTTTCTATAAAACTTCTTGGAAGCCAAGAGTTTTCATGTCCAGGGGAGGTTTATGTTTACTCAGAAGTTCACAATGAACTTCACTGACCAGCCAACCTTGGTAGTAGACTTCCTTCCTTCCTTCCTTCCTTCCTTCCTTCCTTCCTTCCTTCCTTCCTTCCTTCTTTTTTCTTTTCTCTTTTCTTTTTTTCTCCTCTTTCTTCTTTTCCATATGGATATACAGTTACTAGTTTCTAAAAGTATTCTTTCTCCACTGAACTACCTTGCATCCATAGCTGTGAATGCAAACACGAATGCAGATGTTTTTGTAGATTTATCTCTGTATCAGATTTTTAATTTTATTATAAATGATCTATATTTTTTAATTTACTGTTATTTGTGACAAGTATAAAAATAAAATGGATTTTCGTGTCTTGGCCTTGTATCCTGCAGTCTTGAGAAACTCATTCATTTACTCTAAATGCCTTTTTTTTTTTTGGTAGATTCTTAAGGGTTTTCTACATAAACGATGATGCCATCAGTCAGAATTGTTTTCTTTTTTCGCAATACGGATGCCTTTTCCCCCTTGCCTGTGCGCACTGGCTCTGACCCCCAGAGCAAGGCTGCATGGAGCCGTGAAGTAGCTTCTTGTGCGGTTTTGGATTCTGGGGAGAAAGCATTTGATCTTTCACTGTTAAGTAAAATGTTAGCCACAGGTTTTCCATTGGGGCCCTGTATTGGGTTATTAGCTTACCGTGAGTTTTTATCATGATTGGGTGTTGAATATCACAAAATCCCCTTCCTGCATTTATTGGGATGTGCATGTGGTTTTGTTTTTTTCAGTTTGCAAATATGGTTAAGCAGATCAGCTGAGCTTTACATGTCAAAACAATGTTGTGCTTTGGTGGGAGGAACTTGATATATCGAACTTTTAGACATTGAGTTTTTGCATTTGTAGTGACAATACTTTTTAAAAGAATGGCCGCATCTATATTTAAAAGATATTTGGTCTATCGTTTTGTTTTGTTTTGTTTTGTTTTAGTGTCTATATTTGGTTTTGATCTCAAAGAAATGCCAGCTACATAAAACGAGTTGAGACAAGCTCTCTTCTGTTTTCCGGAGAGGTACGTATCACTTACTTCAGTAACAGGATCGGGGCATCAGGCTCTGCAGGCCCCGCCGTCTCTGTCACAGCCACTCAGCGTTGTCCTTGTAGTATTTATGTGGTCACGGATAATATATAAATGAATGAGCACGGCCGTGTTCTTATAGAACCTTACGTATGGACATTGAAATTTGAATTACATATAATGTTCACATGTCAGAAAATACAGTTCTTCTTTTGATTTTTTTCCCCCACTATTAAAAACTATAAAAACATGACTATTCGTGGGCTGTAGAGAGACAGGGGTGGGGCCACGTGTAAACTGAGGAGCTCGGATTAAACAAACGACGCTCGATGTGCCGCCGCCAAACTCTGCTCTGATTTTTGAATTCCCATTTTGAAAACTTCAGTATGTCCAACAATTGCATTTATTAAATAATAATCACGATACTCCCCACTTTAAAGTAATGACTGACCAACAGACGCGTGTAAATCTTTTACTCTGCCATGAGTCAGGCGGGACCCATACAGTCTCTTGAATGCCTCCTCCGCCAATCCTGCCAAGTTCGGTTGTCGTCTCTATTTCTTACGTCAGGAAACGGAGACTCTGGCTGTATATGCAGAGAAAGAGTCAGGATTTGAATCGCGAGTGTTTTCACTCTACCCTTTTACTTCCAACTCACTCCTCTGAGTTCCTAATTGTCCTTTAACTCTCCTGCCTCCAAGCTTTTCCTTCCGTCGCTAAGCCCACCTGCCCTGTCCCGCGGTGGGCCCCTGCGTCCTGAGAGCCTGCTCATCCTGCACAGCCCTGCCAGTTCTACCTGGCGCGATACCTTGCGTGGAGGAGGTGCTCATAACTGATGACTACCTAGACCGATGCTTGCCCTGTCTCTGCTAAAACAGCTTCAGATCACAGGAGGCAAAAATGATATCTTATGTCCATCGCGCTTGTACACAGTAGACCGTTAAGAAAGTCAAATAAAAGTAAACGAAGCCCACGTGCTCCTTGGAACCAGAAGCAGACGGGGCCACGTATGTGCCTCACGGGATGTCCAAGACCCCACGTTGGAAATGCACGTTCAGGCGGCAGGAACACACGTGAGGCAAGAGAATGAGAAAATACTCTGGGGCGTTTTGCTAGTCCGGAGTTGGGTCGACTCAATTTGGCAAAAACAAAAACCAATCCTGCTGTTTTTTCTCCGGGGTTCCTCGGTGTCGCTTCTTAATGCTAATTAGTCGAGGGTGCGCTGGGAGCTGTGACGCGGAACACCTGTGACCCGTACGAATCAGAGAGCACGGACTGTCATCTCTCAAAAGACCCATGGGGGGAGGGAGGAGAGGGAGGAGAATGTCTCTCCCAAGAAGGCGCTGAAGAGAAGCGCAAGCAAGTAAAAATAAACCCACGCTTGAAACAACTGTGCGAATGGTAACGGTATTTTCACAGCTGGGTCTCTTTGCCGAAAATACTTAGCACTTACTTTAGAAAAGTCTCTTCTAAACAGGAGGGATCTGGCAAATCACGGAAGCTCAACCCTAGCGCTGGAGCTCTGACTTTGAACTTGGCCCAGATGGGAATAAACACAATGACTCCCCCCCCCCTAAATAAACAAAAACCTTCATTGTCACAAATTCACATTGGCTGTGGCAAGTGACCTTTGTGTCACGGATGAGGACGCTGAAGCACAGCTGAGTTTAGGGAACCGGGTGCGTAACATTCAGCATATTTATATCTAGATTAGGACTCTGGATTTAGCACCCGGGAAAACACCGACCTTGCCTGTTTCCACGGCAGCGCAAACACGCCCCCCCCCCCACCACCCCTTGAATAACGGCCCTGTGACTTATCACAGCAGGATTAGTGGTTTTCTAAAAAGATCTGTATTCGCATTCCTGGTATTTATTTCCTGTAGATATTAAGAGTGGACGCCATGGTCTTTGGTTTCAAAGACCGATGACAGAGGACATGACTAATCACTCTGATTCACTTTCAGGGTGAGTACCACCCAGACAGATGAGTGCGAGCTATGTACTTATTAGTAGAAATACACACTTCATCTCCTAATGACTAGGACAGGAGCTATGCCGATGTGCTAGCTAAATGAAAAATAACGTCGTAAAGGTTTGCAATGATTAAAATGTGTTGATGTCATCTTTCGTCCATTTATTTAACAACTATTTCAGCAGTGACGGGACTTCTATGTGTCAGAATACTAGCTATAAGAAAATACAAGTGGAATTGGATGTGTTTCAATGAGCTTACAATCCAGCAGACAGCATCCTATCAACTGATGGGATTATTTTTTTTCATGTATTTTTTTTTATTTTTGGCAAGCAAGAGAATATTCTTTGAGCTTATAGTCCCCGGTGATGGCCACCTTGAATTTGCATGGTGTATTTCACTGACATCTCTTCAGCTCTCTGTCTCATTTCTCTGCTGTGACAGGGCCTCTGCCTGACTCATCTTTGTCCCCATGCATGCCTCACGTCTCTTAGCCCGGCAGGCAGCATCGGCTAAAGGAGGCTGTCATTGTTGGTCCAGTAAAGGTGAGGTTGACAACTGTGAACGCAGAAGTCAGATGTGAATGTACTGGCTTTTCTTAAAGGTTTTTATTTTTTAAATCATCATATGTTGATACTGACTTTCTTTGGTGTACATTCTATGAATTTTAACATATTTATAGATTTGTATAACCATCACCGCAAGAAGGATAAAGAAGGTTCTACCACCACCACCTCCTGGCCACCCAACTCCCCCCAAAAAAACTCCCTCATCGTCACACCTCGTTCCATCCAAAACCCCTGGCAACCCCAGATTTAGTCTTCGTCTCTGTACTTGTCAAAGATCGTCACTTACAACTTTTGATTGCAGATGGGAGGAGGAGACATTATTGACACCGCTTTACCCAGCCTAAATAAATGTGTTTTCTCGGAACAAAGAAAGATTTGTGATACCTTTAGCCATTGTTCTTTGTGACAGTGAATAAAAACACTGCCCCGTCAGCGCTTGAATAGCAGAGAAGGCCTTTGTTCCCACATTATGGAGTGTGTGTGTACACGCATGCGTTACGTTAGAAATAAGATGGCGGGCCTGGGTTAGGCTCACACGTAGGTGCCTTGCCCTCCGCCTGCTGGGACATGGGTGCTGTGTGTCCATCAGAGCCAACCTGCAACCATGCCAGGGAGGTGGGACAGGAGTCATGACAGGAATGGTGCCCGGCACACAGCAATGGCCCAATCAAAGGCGAAGGCCGTCCCCACAGCAATATCTTGTCATTTCGGCAGTGCCCGAGATTGTGTGTCAGGAAGTCGGCCTCTGAGATCGAGGATGCCCTCTCTGGGGCAGCTCGAGGCGAGACCAGGGACTCTCAGCTCTGTCGTGTGTCACTGCACTAGACACTGATCCTTCTGGAAGACACACTGTCCTGATGCATGTCTTTCCTTCTCATTTACAGCGACAAACATGACAAGGAGGACCTACAGACGATCTGATGTCATTCTCCCTCTGATACCAAGTACACCCTGAGGCAGCTGCGGAACTACTTTCTATCGGCTTCTGGAAGCTTATCTCCAGACTTAAAAATTAAAAACGACAAAACTAGGAACCAGGAGCAAAAAGAAAAAAGGGATTTTGTCCTCCCCCCGTCCCTGCCTTTTTTTCAGTTGTGCATTTTTGTCCTGCGGAATTGTTTGGAGAAAAGCACTTAGGCATGAGGCAGGGCGGGTCCAGGGGCCAGGCCACATTTAGAAGCTCGGAATGCTTGTCTTTGTGGTGCCCGAGGAATCGACGCTTCTTTTCTCTTCTCACAAGAAAACAGAAGCGCGTTATCCCGGCAGAGGAAATCCAGAAGTTTGGAGGTGGAGAGTAGAGCTTATTCCCAAACACTAAGGCTCCTGTTCAGCTTCTTGCTGAAGGGATTTTAGTGGCTTTTAAAAACTGTTAGCACATTGCATCGGTCAGCTTTCTAAATAATTTAGAGAACTTGTGACCTGGAGCTTTCGCGGAGTTGATGTAACTGTTCTGGAAATCTTTTGACTTGAACTTGAGAATCACTTTTCGTGCAGCTGCAGTATGTCCACCGTCAGCAGCGGTCTGTGTCCAGAAAGCAGGCGGGGTCTTGGGGAGTGCGAGCGGCGGGGTGAGAGAGACGTCCTCAAAGGAATTCTTTCCTGGGCTGCAGTTCTACACTTCGACCACCAGGTGTCCGTCTTCACACAAGGAGCCTGGCTTGTGGAAGGGTTTGCTCACTTAACTGCCAGATTATTTTTAAAGCCGAAGCAAATTCCTAGATGTCGGTACAAGCGAGTATAAATATGCACACTGAATAATTTCCAATTCCTCATCTAAGTAGGAGCAGCCCATTGGATCCTGTGTTTCTCTTCTAGTGTCGTTTGGGAGATCATTGGGGGCAGTAAGTAGCCAGCCGATGGGTTTGGGAACGGGTGAGAGCAATCATTCGTCCTCTTCTAAAATCGCATAATCTGTGTGTTCGTAAAACATGAGGTTCTCAGCATGCAAACAGGTTTCCGTTCCCAGGAACATTCTTTTTGGTAAAAATAGACAAATTACATTCTGAGCTGGCTTCTGTACTCTACAGTTAAATTCGAGGGTTCAATTTCTCCCTTAGCTTGTTCTTCCATTTCAATGCTTGGCCTTGATTTTGGTGAAAAAAAAATGCCTCTACCAGGAAGTGCAAGAATACGATTTGATTTCTTTCTTCCCAGAATTGGGAGCGATGTTGTAATAGTTACCTGTTAGAGAATCCTAACGAAGTCCAGAATGCACGTCTGAGGCCCTTCCATCCATCCTGGGGAAGAGGTGGCTGTCCTCGCGGCCTCCCAAGAAATGTCACCAGATCGAGCAGTTTCATGGATATTTATTAGCTCTCCTCATTCCTTCGATTAATTGATTGATTGATTGGTTGGTTGATTTTTTTAAAAAGTTACCCAAAAGAGAGTTGCTACCAGTTTTAGCAATCTCCTCTGTGTACTTCTTCCTTGTCAAAACATGGAAATTCTGAGAGCTCTAGGTATCCCTACTTATGCTTCAATTAAATTATACACAGACGTGACTAAAAAAGTCAACTAGCACAAAAGACGTACTGAACGAGAAAGAACCAGCGATCCCGCAGGACTACTCCAGGGGGGTCTTGGGAGGAAACGGAGGTTACCATCGCCGCGCCGTATCGAACCTGGAGCCCTTCTTCTTTTGTTGTTGTTCATTTCTGTGAGGTTTTATTATTTTTGACGCCTGTAGGACATTAAAATCGGTTTCTCCGGGAACTATAGACAGGAAGCTGCTCGTGGCAGGAGCAAAAGACGCCGTCGGGGGTGTGTCCTAGCCCTGTAGTCCTGCTGCCGTTCCTGGTCCCGCCGATATTTATAGATATCCTTCTTAAAGCTCGGTTCCCTCCCCAATTTTGTGTTTCTTCACACCGTTTACTATGTCATTTGTTCATTAATTTGACCAACGTTTATTTACTCCTTGCTGTGAACTTCGTGCTGTGGATACAATAAAAATGACTAAGAATAAATCCATTCTCTCAAAAAACTATTAAAACAGGGAGTAGGATTCTACCATCTATTTCCTAAATAGACTTCTGGATCACACTGAACGAAGTGGAAATATTTAATGCTGCTGGCGTTTGGGGTATTTAACCATCTTCTGTTGTCTAGTTATACAACGTTCTTTTAAATACAGTTGTTATGTTTAGAGAGCATTGTTATTCAAGTACGTGAAACTCTGAGTCATAACACAGTGGAGATGGAACACTGTAATCTCCATGTTTACATAAAATCACCATGCACATGATGTCCCCAATATTTTTTAATTACCCTAATGGATGCGAGCAGAGAGGCGAGCATTGCTGTACCCGGCCTATAAAAAGGAAAATTGAAATTCACTTAGTAAAATGATTTTTACTTGGCTTCAAACAGTCTGGATGTAATTATTTTCTTTTATTATTATATTCAAGTCATTACATCTGTTTCCAAAATGTTCTGGAATGGAAGAATTAACAGGAAGTAAGTTCTGCAACTGAATCCCTTTCTCTCCAAGCATAGCATCCATGGTGATGAATGAACACGGGAGAAGAAATAAAAGCAGCACAGAAATGAAAGGAAAAACCGCTAAACGCCGAGGTGAACCTTGGCTAGCTCGAAACGGAGGGACTTCATCTCTCTGTTTCCTCTGAAAACCGTTCTTAAAAGTCCCAGCGTGCATGTTAAGCCACAGCCAAAAGGCCAAATGAATGTGTGTGTGTGCATGTGTGTGTGTGTGTGTGTGTGTAACGAGGCAAGATGAAATGGTGAAGAGAAATTTGCTTTTTTTTTTTTTTTTTTGAGGCTGTCAAATCTGGGCCAGTTCCTCTGACTTGAAAAGGAAGCACGCTTCCAAAAAGATGCTCCTTCGAAAAACCAAGAGATACGTCCGCTTAAGCAGAAAGGGCCCCCTGTAGGGTCTGTACAAGATAAACTCAGCCTTGGGGAAGTTCTCCACACTCTTTCACTTACTCGCTGAGCTCTGACTAACTTGCCAACTATGAACTTTTGCATTCATCTTCCTGTTTTCCGCTTATGGAGGTCAGTCGTGAATTCTCTCAACGTTTATTGAACATCGACCGGCGTCCAGCAACAGTCGTGTAAGTGAACAGGCCTGGGTCTCGCCATCAGCGGCTCCCTGACTTACAGGACAGCAAATAGATCCCTCAACTCACCCCAAATACCACGTTGTGGATTGGTAATGATACAAACACAACCCCAGCAGCTCAGAGAGTCGGTTCTGACTGTCACACCCCAGGGAGTATTTGACCTTGGCCTCAGGACGTAACCAGCTTTTGGTCAGCCATGGACTGGGGGAAGGCATTTTAAGGAAAAAGTAAGAATACCGTGAAAATACTGACTACGTGAAATTATACACCTGGGAAAGAAGCATAGGATAGTGTGGCTGCAGCATGCGCTCACGTGACAAAAATAGCAAGAGCTGAGGATGAAGAAAGGTAAACGTGATGAAATAATGTCACGCTAGTTCTCGATCCCACGACAAGAAACGCAGAAGCTATTGTATAATAGCGACATTTAGATGACGTTTTATGGTTAAAAACCAAAACACTGCATCCCGATGTTATGGCTTGGGGCTCCAGGTCCTAACAGGCCACCCAGTGAAAATGACTCAAGCGAGAAGAGAACCGATCGGTTTGCACAGGTGCAGACGCCCGCAGCAGCCTTCGGGTCCGGCTTGTCAACGACCTGGCGGCACGGGGACCCGCCTCCCTGTCAGCTCTAGGCTGGCACTGCCCCGTCTCACTCTGCCACCACGATTCCAAAGGCACGTCATCTAACACCCCCCGGAGAACCCGGTCTCCCAACAGCTTAACTGACCACGTCGGCACTGATGCCCTATCGTGGCCACAGGCCTAGGCGCCGCCGGGAGTCATGATGCCCTCGACGCATCGGGGCCCAGAGAGAGAGCCGTCATGGCCACTGCAAAGCCAAGGGCTCGGCCGGGTCCCTGGGAGCCCGAGGGAGTCATTGGCCAGCTCTCTCTCTGCTGTAAGCAGCGGCGCCGGCTGAGGCCCGCGCCTCGCCATTCTGCTCCATCACTGTCGAGCAACCCCAAACGCTGACCGGTAAGGACTGTGGCAAGGGCGTGCTACGGCCAGGTCCCCTTTCCAGAAAGAAATCGATGGCATGTGGGGGACAGGCAAAGGGAGGAACAGTCGAACGCAGATGACCGGTTAGGAGGACTTGTCTGAAGCAGGGCAGGGGACCGGCAGGGAGGGGGCCAGTGACAGAGGTGGTTCAGAGGTAGGACCAAGGGCATTTAAACCAATTTAAGGAGCCGAAGTCCCCCGTGACTCAGCACCAGTACAAAGCTACCTGCTTGAGAAAGGCCTCCCACTCTGCCTTCTGCAGGGGCCTCTCCGAGATTCTTGGCTTCTTTATGCTAATCAGAGGATCCCTGTGTCAAGTTCCACAAAAAACTGTCAGGATATTGGGGAGAACATCATTAAATCAATCAATTAAACTTGTAGAGAATTGATGCAGTTATAATATTAAGTATCGTTAATTATAGACACAGTAAACATCTTGATTCAATCGAGTATTTAAAATCATTCAATACATTTTTTATGAAGGTCTTAATATCTTTTGTTATCTTTATTCATGGGTGTTTTACATTTTTAATTGATATTGTAAATGAAGTTTCATCACTGTATTTTCTAATTGTATCTGGTTTATATAGAAAACTTTTGCAAGTGCCTTCATTTTTCAGCTTGCAGAAGTACACCGGTTTACTAAAGGATTTTTAAATATAAAACATGGGAGTTGAATTTTATCACATGCTCTTTCTACATGGAAGCAGTGAAATAATTTTTTTCTTTGGTTTGTTCATATGGTGAATGACATTAATAGATTTTCTTAGGATTAAGCGAACCATCTTTTCCTGGAATACACTCTCGCCTTAGCCATTGTGCATTATCGTTTTACCTCATGAAGGATTCTGTTTGCTGTGTTTTCCTCAGTATTTGGCAGACATGTTTATGATGACAGCTTATCTGGTTCCCTTACCTTTTGTTTTTCTGTCATGCGAATTAGATGAGCCCCAGAAAATTCACTGGGAGTAAGTCATCTCCCTTTTCTATTCTTTGGAAGTTTTGATATAAGAATAGATTTTTTAAAAAATTCGAATCGCTCCCCTCAAATCATTTTGTGTCTCATGATCTTTTTGAATCAGTGTCTGTAATTTATATTTTTTAGGGAAGGCTGTGTTGCTCAAATTATTTCAGCTTTAACTTTTTATGGATTTTTAAAGGTCAGATTTTTTAAAGTTAAAAAGTTATCTTATCGGTCTTTAGTCACTTTTTCTATATCAACTACACTGTGGTTAGAGGAGAAAATCTATAATACTGACTCTTTAAAATATATTAGAATTACTTGATATCCTAGTAAGATGTTAAATTCTGTAAATAATCCAAGTACTTTGAAAATGAATTTTTTTTTCCAATTATTGAGAGAAGTTTCTTATGTATTTTGTTGGGTAATAACATTACTAGATTTTTTTGTCTGCTGACCATATATCTAAATATACATATATGAAATTCTTCCACTGCTATGATGGCAAATGTTTTCATTTCTCTCCATATATCTGTCATTTTTTATTTATACGTTTTGCAACTACATTATCAGAAAGCTTCAAGGTTAGATTTATTTTATTTCCCTGGTGACTTAAAGCTGAAATTTTCTTTAGCTTTAAAAATGCTTTTTATTAAAGTCCTATCTTTCTGACATAATAAAATCACATAAGGTTTCTTTTGATTAGTGTAGGACTGATGTATATTCTCCCCTTTTATTTACTTTAATCCTGCCCGTGTCCTTATATTTAGAGGTCTCTGTCGTAAACATCAGATACCTGGGTTGAAAAGATATCTTGTTAAGTTTTACAATCTTTGTCTTTGAACAGAAAGACTTAATTTTCATTTATTATGTTAACTTCACATATGCAGATTATTTCTACCTCACTCTGAGCTTTCTATCCTGCTTTTACTGTTTCTTTTTTGCCCTTTTCTTATTTTAGAATGCTTTGTTTTTTAGCCCTATCTTTTAGGAGGATATATTCTGGGTTTTTCAGTGGTTACTCTAGAAATTTAATATATATATATATATATATAGAATTTATCAACATCTATAATTAATCGACGTTTTTCTCCTATTCCAGAGTAAAATGAGGAACTTTGAAAATCTTAACTTAGATTGCTTTCTTCTCATTTTTCGTTACTATTAATATATTCATTGTGTTTTAAACCCCATGAATTAGACTCAAATACACATTTACTTTTTATAATGTACAGCTTATTCTGCATTTTAAGATATATATATATATATATATACACACATACACACACACACACACAATTTTTTTGGTTAATATTGTTTTAAACAAGATCTACTTCCCACATATCTAGAAGTGAAGTCTCGCCCTCAATTTTTAATTTCCCAGAGAACTCCTTAAAATATCTGCAGGCTTGGATTTCACTGTTTCTGCTTGTCACAGAATTGGGGCACATCCATATTAATTCTTTTTTTCTTTAGCAAAGACCTCCTTGCAAGTTTGAAATGTTTGCCATGCAGTAGCTCCAAGTGAGGTTTTCTGAAGCCCAGCTTTGTTTTTTTCTTGTTTCTCATGAAGTTCATATTTCTTTCGAAGGAGCGAGGACCTTCTACCAACCGTCTTGTTCATCCACAAGAACGGGTTATACATTTGAACCACCCGCCCTGTTATACCATGATTCCATTTAAAGTCTGTGTGTTGTAGAAAAGAAGCAGAGAATTGCCTCAACCCCCACCGCACCCCCTAGAAAGGCAAGGGACATCTGAACATCATCTGTGGCGGGCACCTCTAGCACCTAAACCAGCGTGGAGAACTCAGAGAGTATCTGCAGCCATTACAAATACTACACATACGCGTGGAGCGTGTACGAGCTGATGGAGGAACAGCTCTGCTTGAGGCTTCCTTCGTGAAATAGGGAGCCCATTACTGGGTCTCTGGGTATTAATGAGCGAGTGTGCCAAAGGGTCTTCTGACCCCACTGCATACGAGGAGGTTTATTCTTGGCTGGATAACACCTGCCAACATACCCATTCCGAGTCTAATATCCCCCAAATCCAGACTCTGAACCAAATATTTTCCAGGGCTCTAAGGCGGATAGAGTCTTACTTTTAACATCTTCATGTTACATGCGACCTTAACCAGAAATAGCAGAGCTCGGGGCCCTACGATGAGGAGGGAGGATAATTGTCTGTTACAGAGCCGCCACCCTGGGGTGGGTGACAACTGTACTCGTGGCTGTCTCTGCCCAGGGGAGGTTGCCTGTTGGCTTTGATTAGAGCTGGGGACCCAAGAGAAGTTCCACGCACATGTAGGAAGCATAGCTTCTGCTGCTCTTAGGAGAAACCATGGTACTTGCACCATAAATCACAGGGACTGCTGGGATGGCCCTTTGCTCAGACTTCGCCCAAACCCTGGCCTCCTCTGTGATGATGTGGCTGCGTATGTATGACTGTGTAGACCGCATGCATATTTTTGTCTCTTCATCTACATGTGCATAGAAAACTATGGAAGGTTCTCGACTGAACTGCTGATAGGAGATGAGAAGCAGTAATGGGAAAGAGAAGGATGGAGGAGGAGAGAACCATAAACCAATCAGAAGAGTATTAAAGACAATGTATGAGAATAGCATCTGCCTTTAAAAAAAATCAAGCCACATTTTGAATCTTCATCTGAATGAAATTCACCCTTCATTTATCTTCACATTCTGTCACAGAGGACGGGAAACTAGATTCTGCGTGAGATAAGGGTGTGGTGGAAAGCAGGGAACTTGGGCTGGGCTCGACCTTCAGCTCCTGGGTGGCGTGTGTGGAATCCCAGTGCAGACCTGATGACCCGCAGCCTGGGCCATGCTCCCCCGGTCCCGCGTCTGCCATCCCTCCCAGCCTCTCCCCACAGCATCGCTGCTCACGTTTGGTACTGGATAACGAATCCTTGCTTCCCTACATCTCTATCCTCTCTCTACTACCCGCCGGTAGCATTCTTCCCACTGATGCCAACCGAAAATATCCCCAGATTTATCAAATGTCCCTCAGGGAAGCAGAATCACTCAGTTTGGAACCACTCATCTAATCGGAATGACTATTATATCCTCCTCCTGAAATTTGTTTTTCTGGGAACAAGAGGACGCTTCTCAATGATTCCTTTGAAAATTGACCTCTTTGAATCACTTCGGTGCCCTTTATTTTGATTAAGTGTGTGTCACCTTATCATGAGTGTCAGAGGGAGATACGATCTTGTTTTTCCTCTCAGCGTTGCCCAAATAAGTTATAATGACTCATGCGCTGTGGGCACAAGAAGCCTCCCCCTCAGGTGCTCCGGGAATGTTCATTATAAATCATCATTATCTGAATTGTTTGGAGCTGCTATTGTGCAGCTTGGAAACAATGACTTCGAATTTTTTTCTTTTTAATGAGGGAAGTTCCTTTCTACTTATTTGCTTTATTCCTACAGTAATCACACATACACAGGAACTGCTTTATTCTTTATTGCACTCTTTTATCTTAGAATTCCGGCCGTTTCACAAAAGTGATAATCCAGGACAAAGAAATCCATCAGTCCGGGATGTAAAAACCATTAAGGCTTTGCTGGTTTTGCTTTAAGGGTTTAAGGGTATCGCTCTGACTTTGACAGTCCAGAGAGCTCTGTGATCCTGGACAGTCCCATGCCATGGCCTGAAGGAAACGCTCCCCAAATGTCATATGTAGACTAAGAATGTTTGGTCAGGGATATGGTTGTTGTGTCTCAGGAGTAACTTTCAAGCCATTTTCTGACATAAGCAAGAAGTACAGAGGGTCATAAAACTCCGCCATGTTTATGGAACGTTTTTGCGTGTGTGTTTGTTTGTTTTATGGCCCAACGTGATCTGAGGTTTGCCTGCGTTACAACCAGTAGTGAGGGTGGCGGGAAGTAACGGACCTCATCACGTCGAGCAATTTGGTGACTACTGAGATGTCCTCGAAAGAACACAATTATTACCTTAAAAAAACAGCTCAGGCCAATGAAAGACACGAGTAAAACTTTTCTTATCTTTGCGACAATCTTAAAAAAGAAAACACTTGTTCGCTCCCTTATTCATTTAACAAAAATTTTCTAAATACCGCGTGCAGGCATTGGGCCAGGGACACGGTGGTAAACGATGGTCTCCCAGTCCTTGTGGAGTTTAAGGTCGAGTGGGATAAAGAGGCTTTGATTATGTACTTTCACAAATGAGTGGCACATATTCTGAAGGAGAGGTACGTGGCATGTGTGGAGTGGAGATGAGAGGCAGGAGAGAGATTACAAGGACGACCCTGGACATCCTGGGTTCACGAGATGAATGCTATTGTGTTTGAATTTTAGATGAGGCTCAGATAATCTAACTAACTTCATCGGAGTTCACAGAGGCGATCCATGGCATAGCCAGAGCTGGACCCGGGTGAGACCAACAGCAAAGCCGCTGGTTTATTTGCGGCCGAAACAGTTCTTACCTGCTTTGTAATAGAGTGAATTTTGCCTAGGAAATGAGACACTTAAAAAAGGACTGCTGGCCTTTTGGGTAAAAACTACAGTCCTGATACTTTTATTTTAATGAAATGTAAAATGCATCTCCTACCATAGACCTCTCCTGGCATTTTTACTTCGCCCACATTTTATTGGGCATGTAACTTTTAACTTTTAATAAGCCAGTTGAAATATGATTCTGGAAGGGGCAGCTGCATTGTTTTCTAATCTTTCCAAAATCCAATATGAAAAAAAAGACAGAATAACTAGACAGCGAAACCCAACACGCGTGGATGATATTTAAAAATAAAACCAGGTAACTAGTTAGTTATAGCTACAATTTTCAAGTAACAAAAGGATGAGTACAAACTACCAGCGGCCACCACACCTCCATGCCACAGCTGTCTGAGTAGCCTGAGAACGAGAGATGTTCAAAACAGCCTGGTCCGATCCAGGTTGCTGCAAACACCAAGGACCGAGGAATGGGTTGAGCGGAACTTCACATTGGCGAACAGCAAAATCCAGAATGGGGAGGGAACATGCAGGTCAAAGCCCCTGATCCGACGGATGAGTCGTCAAGGAAAGTAAGGGGTGGAGGGAGAACCGGCGGATTAAACTATGACGAGGCACGTCCATTTTCTTTAAGAAAGCAAGACGAAACTACAGTTTCTGGGGATGCTCACACCATTGATAAAAACCGTGAAGGAAGCTGAGAGAGTGATTGTGATAGTGATCGCAATAAAAGGACAGACGACGGGTTAACTGGGGGTTGGCGGTAGAGAAGCTATGGTTGGGAGGATTTCAGAGGTGGCAGCAAATTTTATTTCTTGGCCTGGCTCATTGTGACAAGAATATTCGTCTTATAATTACTCAGTAAGCCCTGCATTTGCTTCGTATGTTTTTCTGTATCTGAATTTTATTTTATTATATGAAGACAGGGACAAGAAAATGCAACTTATTTGAACAGAACTCAGTTTATTCTAAAAAATGAAATAAATGGCTAGAGAGATACACTGTTGTACTTACGTAAGTATTAGAGGTAAGGTTTATGCTTCCTAAACCTGCAGAAAAGCTTTTCCCACTGAGAATTAGGTTAGAAAATCAATTTACACACACAATCTGTAGTTTTACTTGTATCCAACTGGGTTCAGTGACATGGTATTATGTCTGAAATTTATCTAATCTCACACGTCCTCTTTCTCTCTCTCATTGTCATAAAAATCTTTGCGCCCTGAATGCTTAGCTGTGCCCAGATATCAAAATCCATGTGAGTAACTCCCAAGAGTTACCCAACCACAGAGGCCAAGAAAGAGAAAAGACTACTGTTGATGCCCAGGGCTGCAGGTCTTGGATGAGAAATACTCCTTGATTTCTCAGCTTATACCAGCAGAAATTTCCCAGAGCAATGGACAAAAGGATGACAAATGTTTAGGAGCCGCCCCGGGTGCCCGCGAGATGTTTGGTTCATTATTATGATGTATCCGCAGCTGTCTCCTTGTAGAAAGAGCTGCAGGAAATATGTCATCCTTCTTCAAAACAAGCAAGGGACACTAAAGACCCATTATTGGCCCAAAGCAGGAAGTAGAACAAAGCCCAACATAATACAGGTCTGAAGAAAGGGGCTTGACTTAGGAAAGAGTGGTGGGTTTTCCTTCAGATTAATTGCTAGTTTGAACTCTTCCCAGGCCACTCATCATTAAAAGACATGCTTATTTAATGACCAACAATTTATGATAAATTGCAAAGGGCATCAACAGGAGAAGGAAGCCTGCGTATCAAGATGTAATCCTTCTCTGATGCACCAGGAAATATTAACCGCGGATGACAAAGCCACATAAAACAAAGATGATTGTTGACGTGCCGTTTTTGGGTGCATGCCAGCACGGTGACGGCCCACGGAGACGGGGGAGCCAGGCAGCGCCCAGAAAAGACAATGATGCTGGCTCTGGTGCTGGCTTCTAGAGCCGGCCACCTTTGTGACCCAAGGAAAGCATGAGACTGCACAAGGGGGGCTCTCGTCTACTGGGAAATGAAAATATTAGGTCACTCCTCTCTTTGTGACATTCATTAGCAGGGTCATTAGCCAAATCAGCAGGTCACCTTTCAGAGGAAGCCGAGTCATGCATATTCTAGCCAGTATATGGGATGCTGCTTTTAAAGAAAAAGTCTGTGCGTTGTCCATGTGCCAAGTACAAAATATTATCAGATAGTTATTGACAACATAATGTGAAATCTCAACTCTTATCTAAAAAGAGGTGCCTGGAGCTATCTAGTGGTTTTCTTTGGAGAGGTTTAAAAGTGATGCATTCATTAGTTACTCCTTTTAGCCAAATAAACAGTTTGCAAAATTGGTAGCTGCCGTGAGTTCTGGTTTGCCCAGGATCCACCCACCTGCATTAACAGCCTCCCGTGAGGAGGCTCGGACCCGCCATAGTCTCGAGACTCCGAGGGCCACCTTCTTGCTATGTTGAGAAAGCCTTCCTCCCTAGACGGTGAGGGACGCTCATCGATCTGAGGCCCTACACCCAGCACCCATCATGCGAGGGAGAGCCGGCCCTGGTCCTCCCTGAGCGCTGAGCCGCAGGCCCAGTCTCCTCCAGTCTGTGAGGCCATTTGGCTTCACTGTCCGGTCGGCTTCGCATGGGCATCTTCATCGAGCTCTCAGTGCCAGCCAGCCAGACAGGCCATTCCTTCTTTCCTTCCTTCTCTCTCTCTCTCACTTGCTTTCTCTCCCTTCTTTTTTTCCTTAAACAATCATTTGAGATGTGCGTGTGTTTACCCACTCACATATCTGTCTATATTTCTGCATAATGTGGAAGATAATACTCAAAAATGAATAATAGTCCCTGCTCGTAAAGAGTTCTCAACCTAGTGGAAAAGAAAGATGTGTAGAAAATGAGCAATGATGTAAGTTTAAGGAAACCGTGCAATCGGAGAAGCAGAAGTGAAGCACTATGGGATGTGTCCCACGCCGGCCCGAGCGCCACCTGTCCCTCGAGGTCAAGCCGCGCTCTCGCTCTCCCGTATCGGCTCTGAGCGTGGGCGCCCCCACGCCTAACCCACGATCACGCGTGCCTTAGCTATGCGTTGTGATTTGTCTTTTTGGCCAGATGCTAGACGTCTTGGGAGCTGGGCATGCATTTTCGCCTCACCCACTCCCCCAGACAATGCTAACTGTTCCATGCAATAGTGAACACAGACTAGGTAGCAATAATGACGGTAGCAAATCCTGAAGCCTTGCTACGTGCTAGGCAATGCTGTGAGTGCTTTACATATATCAACTAACATACTTAATCATCCTCACAAACGCTCCTTATCTAGATGAAGATACACACACACACACACACACACACACACACACACACACACATACAGAGAGGTTAAGTAACTTATGCAATACTGGAATTTTTGAGGCCATCCAGTTAGTAGCATGCATCTTTTCAATCGAGTTACGAGATCTGTATCAATTTAGGAATGAGCCAAAAGCATGGACGGGATTGATGTATTACTTAATTTTTTTTACTCATTGCACCTGCCTCGGAGGAGGTAGAGTAAAAGAAAACAGTGCCTTCCTACTGAACCCCAGATCGGAAGCGGCGTTCCCACCCGGCCACGGCAGTGCTGGGCTGAGACTCCGTGGGCAAGCCACGCCTGGGAGGATGAGGGGAGGAGCCGAATCGAGAACACAGCACTCTTTCCGAATTGACCAACCTGATGGATTTCTCCATCTCCCTGGGGGTGAAGTGAGTAAAGGGGACAGAGCTCATGAGTGAGCTCCTTCCATGGAAAAAAACCCACAGCAGTTGGGAAAACATGTTCCCTTTCGCTGTCTCTGAGATGTTGGCTCTCTTAGTGCATCAGACTGAGTGTCCTGTCACCTAGAGGTGTGACTACCCCACCCGGTGGTCACGATCGGCATTTTCATCCATTTCTCCCTGAGCAGAACGAGGTTCTTCTCATAGCTTCATCAAGATACTGGAGTGACTGTTGCTCAGTCAGAATTACAATAACACAGTAGGTCAACTCCGAGCATCTAATATGTCTTCTTTTTTTAGGAGCCTCAAGAGCGAACAGAACAAGCGAGAGTATCTGGTGATGGTCCCACAGCCGTCAAAGTTGGGAACCACACCCCCCATCTCTAGATCAGTGCCCTACCGACACTTATTTCTAGAAGACGACATTGTGCGCAGATGCATAGTCGTTCATCTGTATTTCCAAAATCCAAAAAGCATTCGGTGGCAAATATTCACCTCAACCGACTGATGTGGTTTATGTTTTTTATGCATCATGGCAAGTGTGCATATTCATATACTCCATTGCAAAAATATCAGAGTTAGATTATGGGAAGTATTATGTGACAGTTGGTATAAGCTGAATGACTCTGAATTTAGAAACATGTGGCCCCGGGGATAGGAGCAGGGATCGCGGACCTGTGTTACTGAGGAGTCAGTGGAAATAGGACAGATGGAGATTTCACCCCTTCAGCCACGAAGCTGCAAGTCAGTCACCGTCAGTGTTCGGGCTAGGGAACTCGAAGTCAGTTGGAAGGAATCGCCTAAGAAAGATTAATTTGGGCACAGCGCACTTATCAGATCTGGGGTGGAAACCTTCATGTGCATTCCACCCTCTCTCTCCCCAAATGGTGCTTGAGGCATTGCTATCCTCTCGCAGGCATTAGTCGCCGACCTTACATGAGGTGACTTTTTTTCTCATAGGAGCAAATGGCTCCCAAGATCTGCAAGAGGAAACTGGCCCAACGTGAAAGCGTCTGCCGCCCGTTTGGCTGACATCCCGCTGTCCAAAGCAAGCGCTTGGCCACGTCCAGGTGAGAAGGGAAGAGCATTCCTCATCGCAGGGCAAGGAACATGGCCGCAGGGGGAAAAGAGAATCTGTGGCCAGCTCGGTGGCCCGTCGCAGACTTCCTCCACACGGAAGGGCACGCGGTGGTGTCAACACCCACCGTCACATAGCTGGAAAGTGGTGGAGACAAGAGTTAACTCGATTCCAGCTCTGCTCTTAACCCTAAACGAACAGGTCCCCTCCATTGCTTCCTGGAGAAATAGAGTCTATTCAGCAGAACGGACGTGGCAAGCAGAGGTTGGCACGCGGCTGCTCCACCCCTGGCTGTGCCCGGGGTGTGTGGATGACGTAGATGACGAGCACAGAGGTCCTGTGGGTGGCTCTCGGGCCGGCTTCCGCTTTGGTTTGAGAGATTTTCTCCCTTCATCTCACACCGCTGCCCAGGGACTCAGACACAACTACCTCAGAGGCAGAGCAACGAGACTGAGGTCGCACATCCCAAGGGACCCTCTGCCTTCAGCATGCCACCCCCAGGAAGTGCGCTTCACGGCAGCCTTCAAAATAGGGGATTTATTAGAATTAATATAAAAATATAAATTCAACTGCTTCCAAATTAAACAAATTTTATTAAAAAAAAATATCCTGGGCTTTTTGTTTGATTATTTTTTTTCTTCTCTATCCTGTGGCTCTTCCGGTCTTATAATGTTAAATGACTATTGATTCAGAGTTCTTTAACGAGGTTGATCATCCCATGAAAGAATGTGTTTTGGCTTCCCGAAAGCAGCTCTTATGGGATTCGATATCTGTTAGTTTTCCACTGATTTCAAATAATTCCAAGCATCGAATATGGAATTTAGGAAGAAGTCCAGGAGTTTAGAGGGTGATAATTCCTGAAGCAATGAGAGAGAACAGTATTCTAGACGGGAAGATGAGGGTGGGACTTTGGAAATGATCTGAGAAGTTATGTGGCTCAATCGTCCTTGTAAGAATGTGGGCCCGGACAGTAAGGCTGAGGATCTAACCACACAGCAGCGCACTCAGGTGTGTCCTAATCACGTGGCAGAAAGTCTGTGTTGCGAGGAGGTGAAGGAAAAAGCGAAGCCAAGTCTGCAGGAAACAGACACGCAGAGCAGGAAAGTTGCAGATGCCCCGAGAAGCAGAAACATCGGTGCCGGATGTTTCTGGATTGCCGGAGGGCCCTCGCTCCGGACAGTATCTTCATCGCCTCTGTGACGCCGCCTCTCCCCGCAAACGTACGGCGAGCGCCGCGATGGCCCGTACAAGCGTTTTGGACAGAGGGGTGCTCTGAAATAAACACCACACCCCTATCACCGCGTGTGTCTGCAGCAGCCCGGGAAATGGCTTTCTTCCATCTAGCCACCCAGCAGGACACGACTCTATTGGATGAGAAATCCTAGACAATACCAAAGGCTCTCAAAAGAAATTCTCAGAAGAAGAGCGGGCAGTCAGCCTAGGATGGATGGGTGAAATCAGCCTTTCCATAGCTCTGGCAGTTGGAGAGACAAGATGTTCTCGTGAGTGTCCCATGCTAGAAGCAAAGGAGAATGATGTTGCTTGAAGATGGACTATCATAAGTGAAAGATGTGTATTATAAACCCTAAAACGATCACGTAAAACAACAATAAAATCAGTTACACGGCTAAGCCAAAAAGGAAACATAATGGAATTCAGAGAAAATGCTCAATTAAGGCAAAGGAGGGCCAGAAAATAAGAAAATATAAAGAGCGAATGAGACAAGCAGAAAACGGTTAGCAAGATGGCCGGTTTGAACTCAACTTTAATCGCAATAAATGCAAATGGTCTAAATATTTCAATTAAGATCGAGGCGGGGGCGGGGGGAGAGAAACACACGGAAAGAAGAGCGAGACCTCGAAAGGCCCCGTGAGGCAGGGGACTGTGTGAGCAGGTGGCCAACAGACACTGCCCCCGGAGGCACATTTTAAATCAGCGGTAACTAGTGTACGATTTGAATCTGCTCTAGGTTTTGACATGCTAACTTTCTCCTCCTCCCTTGCCCATCTCTGCACCGCGAAATGACCAGCAGAGCTTAGGACAGTCACACGCTGTCGTGTGCATAGGGTGTTACATGCAAATCACGGGCCACGTCATGTACCAGGGACTAACAGGACATACCCAGCTAAGAAAATGACAGAAACCGAGAGGAGGGCCTCGGACATTCACAGAACATGCAATTGTGTGTGTGTGTGTGGGGGGGGGGGGTCAGGCTACAATGACCTGGATCCCAAGGGGCCAGGAGTGGACCTGAGTGACCCCTGTATCCCAGCACCTGGCATGCTGTCCGCCACACAGCAGTGTCCAGTAAACATTTGTTGAATAAGTAGTTGAATAAATGGAAGAAAGAAAGAACGAAAGAATGATTTGCAGGATGAGCCATGGCTGCCCTCGGACCTGAGTGCTCTGTGTGCACGTGATCCAGGCAGAGAAATTGCTGGAGTCTCTGTCATGTGACCGTGGGCTGGTCACTTTTCTGATTCAGTTTCCTCATCTGCAAAGTGGAATTAATTAATGGCGATGCTTCTGGCACTGACTTAGCAGCCACCCGGCGAGGGCGACTTCTTCTCCCTTCCCAGCCCTGGACCACCGGTGACTCTCCGTCCGCCGAAACTCATCTTGGCGGCTGCTTTTATTCGCCCTAGCACCCTGTTGTCTCCGGTGCTGTGAATGTCAGACGTTCCAGGACAGTGGCGTCCGTAACGCCGGGGTGGGCTTTCTGCCTGTTTCAGACATTCTCCGTGGAAAAGCTTCCCTCCAGATCGTGGACAGAGCTGAGGGTGCCACCGTGGACGACCTACCTTGCGAGCTCCCACTGTATCCAAGCTGTCTTTGCAGGGCTGTGACAGCTGCCAGCCAGGAGGGGTGACGGGAGCTCATGGAGTGGGGGTGTTCCGCCTGCCACACTGTGCTTTATTGGACATAACAAAGGATCTAGACAGCTGGTGGGTGGCAGGGAGCAAGATGCTAAGAAAGCCTTCTCTTGGTCCATTATGTGATTCTGAGAAAGGAAACTCGGGCAAGATCAATACATCCTCTGTGGACGTCAAACGCTTTGTGACGTCAGTGGTCCAGGGCTGTTTTCAGTGAGGATATCCCAGTCTTGTGAACCTGACATGAGTCTGGCTTGGCGCCCCTACACAATGCAATGTAGGCATAATTCGATCTTCCTGTGATTGTCTATTTAACTTGGCAATCTAGGCTAATTTTTTCCTGTGAAGTGAGCCCAGGACGTCACCGGGACAGCGGTTGGGGTAATGAATGAGGCATAATAATGTGCATAATAAAAGCGTATGATCTGAGTTTTCTTCCTACTATTTTCCTCTCTCCTACTCACGGGGCACGTCTGGTCTCTCCGGGATCCGTGCGTCACGTTCTGTTGAACGAGCTTCTTCTTGTAAACAACATCGAGGGGAAAATAATAACTCGAGGACCATCTGTTTGATGGAGTCCTTGACTTTTTTTTTTCATTTCCCCCCATTGCATGTTAAAGGAAGTAAATAGGAAAAAAAAATTCTAATTATATTGCTGTTTACTGATTACAGGATAACTTTTATTGTGTTTATTTTAAATACCACGCGGAGCCACACCCCGAGCCTTTATCGAAGCCTGTTCTGCCTCTTCCTACACCCCCTTCTTGTTCTCTGAAGAGCGTAGCTCATTACTTTAAGTGGATTCTCAAGATTGTTGAAATCTTTGCAGCCCACTGGCACCCGGGTAGCTGATTGCTTCAGGCTCAACAGTCCATTGGGGCAAATCTTGTTTTCATGGGTACCAGTGACAAGGTCATTGGACACAGAATGCATGATACAGCTTTGAGTCCTAGCAGCTTCATCTGGTACAAATGAGTTCGGGGGACCCGTTGCCTACTTTTTACTAATCTGGAAAATGTGGCTTCGGTGACTTCAGTTCTGTACGTAGTTATGAAGCACTAGCTACGTAAACAGCAGGCACTGAGTTAGGCTTGGACGTAAGACTGAGACTATCAGCCTTGCCCATCACACGGGGTCGTTCTTAGGGACAAAGGGATAAAACACACAGAAGTGCTCCGTAGGTGATCAAACATGGCCTGCCTGAGATTTGGGACGGTTCCTATCACGGTACAGCCTCTGATGGTTGGATCAGCTCCTACATGACCACCGGGCCCATGTGTCACCTAATCGTCAAGGGCTGGACAGGAGGACAACAGTGTGCGGGGCGACACTTGGCTCCAGCAATCCCAGGCCTGACACCTCCTCGGAGAGAAGAAACATGTCCTCTGCATCAGGATCATCGAGTCATGACACTTTGCTGTGGTCATTTCGCATGTGATATATTTCAGTCGAGCACTGCTCCCTTTTACAACTCCAAATCTTTTTCTGAAACGTACTGCCATTCTTGATCAAGCCAAAATTTGTCCAAAGCTACTTTTGTTCAAAGGAGCCTAAATACTGTGATGCCTGGCACACTGTGTTACGTGCCTGTGTTTGGTTCTCATGATTGAAAGCTAAAATTTTACTGGAACAAATGATTTGGACAGAAAGGGTGCATTCCACATGAGTCACAGGCAATGAAGTCATAATCTGGCTTCTAATCTGACCAGATTCTTCAAAATCAGGCATGTCGGGAAATGACAGTCATCAAGGGAAGACTTCGCCTGCCCCCACCCCGAACCCCATCAATTTGGTCGCCATGTACACTTACACATGTGGACTATAATGCCGTCAGCCCTCTAATTCTCTCATTAATTCACTTCCCACCTTGGAAAAGCTGTGACATGTTTGTATTTTTTTTTCCCTAACAATTCCTTAAGAAGTTCTTTCTGGCACACAGTATTTTAAAATTAAGTTAATTGAAAATTATCTTAAGAATTTGGCCATTAAGATATAGTTACCAGAAAAGGAACAGGGGCTATCACTAAAAATAGCTCCAGAATATTGTAAAACTAGAGCTTTTTACTGTCTTTTGAGTTTTACTGTTCTAACTCAAAAGACAGAAAAAAAAGTGAGACACAAAGTCAATCTTCTAAGACTTACCCATTTTAGACAACAGCCATCTTCATAAACATATGGAAAACCCAAGATTAAGATTAACAAGTGCGGCTTAAGAATTCAGGACCATAACAGGAATGACGTGTGACGGAGGGAAAGACAGAGGACGAGAACTGGAATTGAGAACCGTTTAGAGAAATTACAGTCTGGTGCCCAGAAGGAGTCAGGAATACACCGACTTACAATTATTCAAAACTGTTTTGCACGCAGCATTTGTAGCATGACCTGATCAGTCTGCCTTTTCGTTCACGGATTTGGTCTCACAAATTTAGGAAACACCATCCCGTTGGAGGAAAGTTCGGTCTATAATCTAGAAGTCCAGGCACGCACTCAACACAGATGGTTCACAACGAGCCAGCGAAAGCTAAATGCCACCTAAGTCGCTCGCGAGAGCGATGGGGAAAGCAAAATGCGACCAGCGTTTGAGAGGGGCCTGGGAATCACTTTTCTGGGGCTGTTTGTCTACTCTTTCAACTGTCGCTATTCCTCCGCCAATTTCTGTAACCTAAGTAAGTCCTCGCCACACATCCGGTTGAAGAATTCTGTCCTGGCAACAGAGCTGACCTGTCCTCTTGTGGCCTCACCAGGAGACCGGCCGAAGCCCACCTCTCAGGCAGCCCGCCAGCTCCCGCGACTCACCCAGACCCCGCATCCTCTGCCTTGGAGATTTCGTCTCGTTGACACTTTGAGGCTCTGGCTTCTCCAGCTCAAGACTGTGCTCCGAACCCACTACTCTGGTGAGCTTCCTCCCTCCCAAGTGTCCTCCCCAGACTCACCATTGCCCTCCCTCGTCTCATGGGCCCCTTCTGCTGAGTGACCCTCCTGTCACTAGCATGGTCCCGATGAGTCCACGTCTAACAGGCTGCACTCAGCCACGCCCTTACAGCCCGGGAAGAGGATTGATGCTTGTAAGGTGCCCAGGCGATCCTTTCTTGAGCACCCACTGTTTACCAGGTTAGGTTTTTAACAAGTTGTTAACAAGACGGATAAGGCCCCTGTCTTCGTGAAAATCATATATGAGTGAGGAAAACACAGAGTGAACAGGTAAACTAATGCTGAATAGTTTCGTATTTTTATAACTAATCTAAAAAACAACTGCTTTAAGCAAATAGTACCTAATAATAAAAGCCTACTCTTATCGAACTTTTTCTATGCGCGTTGTCCTAAACACATGGCGTAGATTTAATCTTTAGAACAACCCTACGAAATAGAGACGATCGTTATCCCCATTTTACAGATGAGGAAACCGAAGCTCAGGAATGTTTCTGTTGTTGTGATTGTTTTGTTTCAACAAGCAAGCGAGACTTTACTTGAGGCCGATGCGACAGAAGTTCGGGAATGTTAAGACACGTTCCCCGGGGCCTCACCTCTGCTCAGGGTCGAGACCAGGAGTTAAGGCCATGCAGCCTCACTCTCGAACCCGCCCTCCTGACCCTCCAGGAGGAGGAGGTCTGTCGTGGAGGGAACGTGTCCGAACCGAGACCTCGCTAAGATACAGCAGAGACCACAAATGCTCGGGGCTTCCCCGTCGCCAAGTAGCATCTCACTTGGCAACCGCACACCCAAGGGAACCCCAAAGCTGTGTGTACGAGACCCTTCTCTCCTTCAAGTTTACTCAAGCCCCTGTCTAGATGGGATTAATTCTCAACTTGGCAAGTCTCGGGGTCCCAGGGGTCTCCTTCCCCAGAGTGCAGGGGTTTGGAGCGCCGGGCCCCGGAGGGTTCATGAGTGGTGAAAACCCAATGCCCCTCTTATTTATTTATTTTTTTCCTATTTACAAAGTTTTATGTGCTCATTACATCAACTTTGGAAAACGCAGAATGATACAAAGGAAAAAAACCTTTTTTACTTAAAATTTTACTCATTACCCAGAAAAAGTCTCTATTCTCCCTGCCGTGGATTTCCTTCCTTTAGATATCTTTTTTATAGAAAAGTGTCGAGCTCACACTGCACATTTTACTTAACGTGATATTATGTAACCTTATAAGACACATTTTCTCCCTATTAAAGGCACCTTTAAAGGCCGCAGAACGTTTCATCATGTGACTATTTCACAATTTACAGATGATTTCCCTAGCACTGGGCATTCAGGTTGTTTTCAGCTACCTGCTATTATAAACATTAAAGCTGACAACCTGATGCATAAAACTTTTGCCGTACTTCAGATTTCCTTAGGATAAATTCTCAAAGTTAGGATCATTGGGCCAAGTGTAGGAGTGCAATAAGCTCATTGATGCATGTTGTTCAAATGCTTTCTGGGAAGATTATGCAAATCTACTCTGCCACCGGATGGAAGGATGCCGCCAGCAAGACTGTGTCTTTACCAGCACTGGAGATTTAGAGAGAACGCTGGAAAGTTTCTCCTAGTTTGTGATCTTCCTCTAGGGCCAGGCTCGGAACACCTACCATAAAAGATTCATCTAGAGATCATGGAGTTAAGTGAGAGGAGAAAGTTGGCTGAAGAGCATCTGGGAGACTCTGCGAGTGGCCAGGGTCAGTCTACACGGCGGGAGGTCAGCACAGGAAGATAACATGGACGTCTGGAATTGGGAGGAATACGTATACCCTTAAAGCCACCAAACAGAAAGCAGACATACACAACCAATGGCCGATACAATCACTAAAAAATAAGTCCTTGGACTAGAGTCATTCTGACTCTCGCTCCCCCCAATAATTTGTTGTGTTACCTTGGGACAGTTTGACTCATCCCATCAAGCTGTCTTCAGTCATTTTCCATCTATAAATCCTTCCCTAAGTGTGCATCTCCTCTGAGCCCTGGCCCCAAGGAGCGGGGATAATAAGAGTGGGGTGAGGATGACTTTGGGGCTGGAGGCCTTGAGTCACTGCTGAGGATTTTCTTTAATGCGCTAACGCCCTGCAGATCCAGGCAAGATTTAGAAAAGGCTAGAAATATAGTTATCTTGGTTGAAGCAAACATCTTTATTTATTTTGCCCTTGGCAGCAAGACAAGCATATTTAATAACTACATGATTTATTATCAACTCTAAGATTAAGAACACCTGAAAATATCTCTTTTGCTTGTTCTTTGAATTAGCCAAGGGCAAATCAGGGATTTTGCCAAACGAGGCAATGGGAAGGAAAAAAAAAAAAAACATCTACTGGAAAATAATAAGGTTGTGGATGAGTCAAATTAAAACCATTCCATTGTCCTCATAAATAATTTAGAAAATGAAATGAAATCGTTGCTGCAGCTTTGAGCCATGACAAGCTCTGAGAAAATTCGGAAGGCAAAATGCCAGAGCCCAGGAGAAGCGAGGAGTGCTGGGGCAAAAGCCAGGACTGTGAAGGGAAGCGGAGAATGGCAGGCGGGAAGGTGAGGGAGAATGAAGATCTCTGCCCGCCACCCTCTCCCCCACCCCCGCCTCCAGGAAGCACCCGATGCTGAAAATAAACGGAATTCCCAGCTCAGGCTGGGCGGGAGGTAATCACCTTGGCCACAGTCCACCGTGGAAGGAAGGAGAGCTCATTCTCCGGACAGGAGACCTTTTTGGTTGGGGACTATAAGCCATATGCCTTGGGCTGAACTGGACAAATTGATATTTTAACTTTCGGTCTAGTAAGAATATGCAAATAGGCCACGTAAATATTATCCCCATTTCATGGCTAAGCTCTATGAGGGTAGGCCACAAGATGAATAAAACTTCGATGACTGGAGGTAAGGACAAAAGGGATATTCAGAAATTGCCAGGAAATGTCCTCCCCCTTTGTAGGGCAGCCTCTTCAGTCGCTTCATGGAGGTTTCTCGGTCGACGAAGTTCCCATTATTCCTGATATTATGTCCGGGCTTCAATAAATAATCCAGAGGCGCGTTTTCCTCTGACGATGCTGTGTTTTGTTTAATAACACGCCGTGGGGGATGCGGTTCTATAGGAAACTCCTCCCGCAGTGCTGGCTGCGGGTCTAGCCCTTCAGGGGAGCCCACGTGGGAGCCCCCGGTCCCCAGAATGGCTCAGAGCAAGTCTGAGGAGAGGCGCTGGAGGGCGAGTCCATGCTGACAGGGTGGCGGGACGAGGGCCAACGTCAGGGACCCGGCCGGATGACACGAACGACGTCGAAGGACAGAAGTGACCCCTGACCCCTTGGGACGTGTGACGTCGTGGTTTTTCTGAACGTTATCCTTTTTAATGGTATTAGATTTCCATCTGAGGCAATTTGTGACCAAAAAATGGTGCTGTCTCCCCAGGGCAGATGTCGCTGGCTGAGAATGAGCGGTGACGGAAAGCCAACGGGGTGCTCGAAGGTCACACTTGGAAAGTCCTCGGGTCCCCACCCAGGAGGGGTGGCTCCGTGAAAATGGACTGACTGTCTGGGAGGTCGAAAATTCCTCCCACAGGTTTTCAGGGGTTCAGTGCAACACGTTTATTATCTGAAGAGCAATGACTTCGCTTTCTTATTTTACTAAATAGCACTCACGTTAGTACCCATTTATAACTTACCTAATAGCTATTAATTAACTAGGATGATACCCAGCTTATTTCAAAGTTTTACTAAATCACACCATTCTCTCCCCAAGTGTCACCTCGAGCTCCCAAGGTGATGACAGTTGCAATGTTAGAAAAACGTATTTTTAAAAATAATTTGTTTCATTTTCCAATTACAGTTGGCATACAATATTATATTAGTTTCGGGTTTATTACATGGTGAGTAGACATTTATATAACCTACGCAGTGATCACCCCGATAAATCTAGTACCCGTCTGACATACGTAGTTATTACAAAATGATCGTCTATATTCCTTACGCTTTACTTTCATCCCCATGACTATTACATAACTACCGACTTGTGCTTCTTAATCCCTTCCCTTTGTCACCCACCCCCAAATCCCCCTCCCACCTGGCAACCACCAAGATGTTCTCTGTACGTGTGGAGTTTATTTTTGTTACCCTGAGTATTCTTTTAAGATTCTTTTAGGATTTTAAGATTCTCTCTGTTTATACCCTTTAACTGTATGCTTTATGCAAACTACGAATATTCTGAGAAAACATGGGCCTAATTACAGCCTTTATTTCTAAAGAATTTTTTTTTTTTAATTCCTTCAGACACTTCTTCCAGACCTCAAACAGCCCCGATTAGCTATAATCATGTTCGCTGCCGTGCGTGCATAGGGCAGAGGGGCAAACACTGGCAGATTCAGAGTTGACAGACTTGGGCTCCAGCCTCAGCCTTGCATGTATGGGGCGGGCTTCGGGGATGCTGCTAACATCTCTGTGCCTCGGTTTCCACATCCGGAAAACAGAGATGTCGACAACGCCTATCACATAGGCTCATTGCGAAGAACGAATGAGAAAGCCTCCGTAACTCCCACCGCCGATGCCCGGCACTCGGCCGACCTTCCCCAGGAGAGCGTCACCAATCTCGCATTTTGCGTCCTGCTGCCCATCACTTTGCGCAGCATTTCGTGTGCTCACGGATCTAACCGTAGATCTTCCGGACATCGTTGGTGAGGCTTGCTCTCCCATACTTTGGCCTCCGTGCCTGACTTCTGGGTCCACGCAGGGCTCTGTGCTGGGTCTGGCTGAGAAGGCATGACAAGAGGACTGGCCCGTGGCGCAGAGGGAGGCCGGGGAAGGTCCGGCCCTGCCGGCCACCAGGGGCTCGAGCTTCAGCTGAAGCACAGAAGTGACGGTACACGCTTCTCGGGGTCACCGATGAGAAAATGCACGTGCGAAAGCTGCAGGGACTGAGGTGTTTATTATCCCTACGTATAACATTCTTATCGACGAACCAGAGCAGCATTTCGCTAGTTCTGTTGTATAATAGTAACGTAATTACATGATAATATGTTCCATATTTGTCTTAATTATATGTCAGACTTGGAAATCTGTTTGTCACATGTGCCCACAGCCAGTTATCCCTCTGTGCCAACGCGGTCCCCTTGATTCCGCTCCCGCTCGCCACATGTGAACAAATGCTTCTCCACGGGGCAGTGCACGATTAATAACGTTTCGAGTGCCCGCTGCGTTTTCAGGAAGTCATCTGTTCACTCCGCGGTAGCAGGAGCCTCACCCCTGGCTTCTCCAGGTTGCAGTCATCACTCGAAGATTCCTCCTTATCCTGCTTCAGTTGGACCCGGGGCACCCAGAATGCACTGCGTTGGCACTTGCTTGTGTCCATTCGTGTGAATGCTTACACACCTTTTCCCAGGGTCAGGGCCGATGTTCCTCATTAGATTGGGCATGGGTCACCGGACACCGAGAAGGATCCACGTCCAAACATAACTGACCCACTGACCTGCTCTCTTCTCAGAGAAGACGGTAAGATTTGGTCAGGAAAAACTATGAGAGGCTTTTAAAGGGACCCAAAAGATTAACAAGCGGCTTTTCAGTAGAAAGTTAGGCTTTGTGTAGTGTGCCCTTCCAGGCTATGGTTCAGGGAGAGTGGCTGTTAGCGGAAAGGAGGAAACCAGGCGAGCCCGGGATGCTCGCCTGGGAGGAGGCACCGGGGCACTGGCAGGGGGAGGCAGACAGGGGTACCCTCCTTTTCCCGTCTGTCTTTCTGAATGGCTGTGTCATACCCGTGAGTAGAAACGAAGTCATTTTACTTCCGTATGATATCCTCAGCACTTCACCCAGGACAGAAAAACATAAATGCCCAGTAAATATGTGTTAAATTAATACATGAATGAGTATAAGAACGAAGCCATGAATCAAAGAAAAATTACAGAACATGATCTCTTTGCTCCTTCCTGCCAGAACGAAATGCTTTCAGATTGCTTGTCAGGTTCCATTTAGATGGGATCATGGGGAAAGTGTATGTACCCCTAGACGGCCCCCAACGAAGTGACAGCCTGGTGACCGACGACGTGGAGAAGCCCCCTCATAACGGTGACGAATCAGGGCTTCTGCCCGCAATGGGACCAGACCTTCGCTTTTATTAGAGCATCTTTCCTTGCTGACTTGCAGTTTAGATCGTCTACACTGCAAGGGGATTGTTTCCTTGTGTGTTTCTTTGGACTACTTGGAACAAGAGCCAGATCCACGCTACTGCCTTCACTGTGACATTCGCCAGAGCTGTCCACCTCAGGAGAATATAAGCCACAGAGAAGTTTGGAAATGCAGGTGACGCCAATGGCTGCCAAAACCCACTTGGAAAAGCCATCTACCTTCTTTGGCAGGAGTCTGACCTCCGCCGCGGCCCCCTCAGCAACCCCCTCTCTTCCTTGCTGCAGATCTGACTGGGGCGAATGTTTGGCCCTCTGGCTTTTCAGGGGGCCAGGCCATGCAGGAACTCCCCACCCCCCCGCCCCGATGATTGGGCTGCTGCGAGCTGCCCTCCCAATTTAGAAGACTCAGGGGAAAAACAAAAGCCACCTATAAAGGCCTTTTCATCTTTAACATAAGCTCCAGCTTGAGCTACAAAGTGCATCTCATTGGTCATCTTGGTCTGGGGTCCATTCCAGTCCCCGAATTCGTCGGCATGTAACAGCCACAGCTGCCGAGTCCCTGGCACCTGCGGCCCCCACCGGGGGCCCCGCGCACAGATGGTTTCATGGGCAGCGAGCCTAATGGCGGAAATTTCTCGATTTGTTTTTCAAATAAGTGCGTGTTAAGTGAAAAAAAAAAAAAATGTCAAGGAGCCAGAGAAAGTTTCACTGGTTCAAAGGAGGCTTATGAGAAATCTATCATGCAGCCTCTGATCCAGAAACGTAAAGAGAAACAGATTGACCTGAACTTAAACGAGGGGCAGGAAGACAAGACAGACTGCAGTCCTTAATGAGTGTCGTACCTGCGTTCGAGCCCAGGGCCCCTTCCAGATGTCCAATTTGGAGGCCGATGCCTACAGGCTCCTTCGGGGGCCAGACCGTGCCTTCAGGTGACGTAGCGTGTCTGCTCGCGCTGCTCAAAGTCTCGGGGGGGCCATAAAGTCAGGTAAAGGCAGAGCTGGTCTGGAAATCCATGGTGCCCATGACTGAGCTGCATCTGACTGGAACGTCCCTTCCAGGTCCTCGCCTTCCGCTTCCCGCTACAGCTGCCCCGTGGTGCGAGGGTGGGGGCCGCGGGCTGGTGGCACACTGAGGTGGCATTCCGACGACAGCCGTCATCGCGGGGGCCGGAGCGAGCAGGACCATCCCACCCCGCGACGGTGCGGACGGCCGGTCCGGTCGCAGCGCCTGCCTCCGCCCAGCGCAGCCGTCCCGGACCGCGCGCGAGGCGCTCAAGATCGGCTTCCAGCAGTGTCCGCGGGCCAGAGGTCATCCCCGTCCTCTCCCTCCACTCTCCCCGAATGTAAACGGCTGTTTACCACACATGTGAAGGCCCCCCGCGGAGAGAGGCTGATGGAAAACATTAATACCATTCAAAGGTTTTTTTTGTTTTTCATTTTGAAATTTCTATATGAAAAAAGTCAGGATATATTTTGGAGTCAGATGGAACACTTCGCTGAATTTCGGTGACAAAACAGGATACTGTGGAGACTTTAGATCTTAACCTAAACTTCAGATATAGATGCAAATCTCGGCTTCAAAACTGACCTTCCTTTTGGCTGTCGTCGTGACTAGAGAGCCAAGCGTATCGCATCGCCAGGTGCCAGGTGAGCAGACAGCAGTTCTCAACTCCTCGCTACGTTCTCAGTACCAATCCACAGTCACATCTTCAGTAAGTGGGAGGTGTACTAAACCACACGCCGTAAGGGGCATTACTGTGCACCTTGTAGTTGGAGGCCAGCGTCGTGGGCAAAGGTAGCGTATAAAACGCAAGGACCTGGGAACGGTGGCCTCCGCTCCACCCCACCAGCCACGTGAGGTTGGGCAAGTCTCTTGCCTCCTCTGCCCTCCGTTTTCTCCCCTCTAAGATGGCTGTACCATCCTGCTCAGCTCTGAGTTAAGGAAGAGAAGGCGCATATGATTAAAGAGCCGTCATACATCCTATATAACATCCTACAATAATGCCTGTGCCTCTGTCACGCCCAGAAGCCCGCTGAAAAGGCAGGTCTAGTGCAACGTTGTTTGATTTGTGAGTCCTGATGATTTTTACGGCAGAAGATGAGACAGAACCCTTCCCTGGCGGGCGCCTCAGCTGGGTGTCTAGACCCCCGGTTGCTAGCTTCTCTTCATGATGTGCCTAGTGCTTTATTAGGGCACGATGCCCTGCTCCCTGTGAGGTCCGCCTCCCAGGGGCCCCGTCTCTCAGCTGGTCATCCTGTGAGTCAGTGAGGGGCTTCTTCAACGCCTCCTTATGCACTGTGTCACTGGGTGCAGTGACCGGACTCGGGGGACCGAGCTCACAGCAGCTTAAAGCTAAATCTAAAACTCTTTCAAGTATCCTGTGTTGTCACTGAAATGCGAGTAAGTCCTCCATTTGACTCTCTCTCTCTCTCTCTCTCTCTCTCTCTCTCTCTCAAGAATCTTTGAGCAATGGTGGCTTTTTTCAGCAAAGCGAGCCACACGTCTGCCGTGGCTCTCTCCTTCTCCCCTCCTCACTCTCCCTCACCCCCGGCATCTTTCTCTCCTTGGGACCAAGGACTTTTAACGCCAAATGGGGAAGCTGCCCGCTCCAGCCAGGCTGGGGGGGAGGCCGTCAGGGAAGGACCTCCCGCCTCCTCCGGCCGGTGAGCTGGCTCCCCGCACAGTTTGGCTCCTGGACTCAATCTAGCCATCTTTTGGGGGAGACCTACAAGCAGTTGTCCACCTTCTCCTGGCTCTGAGGGACCAAGGGCCCCAGAATATGGCATTCCACCTCTGCAACGTGGCTGTCCATTGAGAGCTGTTTCTGGCCAGCCCTGCTCACAGGAGAGTTTCCTAAATGGATCCCCGGCTTCGCACCCCTCATTCTTCTCCTGCCCCAGGTGGAGACTGCAGATCCCCAAATGTGCTCTTGTTTGCAGGGCCAGGACGGGAGGCGCTGCAGGCTCAGCCCTGCCCAACAGCAAACCGCTGAGGGGTCCCCTGGGGGCCCTCGCACAAACACGCACGCGTGCAAGTGGAGGCGGCCGCCACCTCCCGCGGAGGCCCTGCGCACGTGTCCGCCGGCACAGTCCACCTCCGGGGTGTGCGCGCAGCATTCAAAGGCACAGCTGAAACGCGGAGCTGCCATTGCAAATGGCCCTTAACCAGCTCCAGGCCTCATCTGCCGTCAGCGTTTGAAGTCTGCAGACGGGGCCCTGCGTCGTTCCTCGCTAATTCCCCGCATTGGCGTGCAGCAGCCGTGGAATGCAGAGAGCCCGAGTCCCTGGCCAGGGTCCGCTGCCGGGAGCCGAAACCAGGCCCAGGGGGCTTGCCCGGGGCCGAGAGAGTCCCAAAAGGTGATGGGCAGCGGCACCCGCTCCGGGAGGCCCGTGACTGGTCTGCTGGTCAGATCGTGAAATGCAAGTCAGCTTGTGAAGGCGCAAGAGAGAGCCTCGCGGGCGGCTACAGCAGTGGCTTCCCAGCGATGGCCCCGGAGTGGCCCTTCGCAGGGAAGGGAGTTATTGGGGTCTATGGAGGAAAGCGGGTAAGCGTGGCGTCTGGGGGCGCAGAGTCGCCTTGCTCTCTCTCGGGCCTCCTAAGGCAAGGTCAGTCCGAACGCTGCCCTCTGTTGGTCAGATAAGGCCGCCACCTGTGCCTTCCTGAGTGACACCAATGTCACCAGCTCCAACTGCTGGAATCTCCGATTTGGGTCATCTCGAAGTCACCATTAACAACATCGGCCAAACCACAGATGCCCCTCAGTCTCTGTTGTGAGCTCTCAGTGTGTCCTGATCTATCCTTTTTCATTCATTGTTCAAGAACTTCCTGGTCCTTAGTACGATGACAAGTCACGCTCAGCTGCTCTTCTTGCTGCGTTAATGACAGATGTACAGGGGACTCTTCCACATCCAGAATCAGGAAAGGTAACCGTCAAACCCAGCAAAAACCTAGTCACATTCACCCTACAGCGTCCATCTGCATGATCAAATGAAGTTTGAATTTTCACCCACTGTTTCATTTGCTCAACGATTACTTATTGAGACCGGCGACGTGTCACTTCTACCCTAGCCGCGGGTCCGTGCCCGTGTGACAGCAGAGTTTGGGAGCGGCGTGTTTTTCAATGACCGAAACCTCAGCTCACTCGCTCTGAACAGTTCTCAATAAGTAGCTCGTGAATGTCTATGCTCCCGACAACACTCATCTCCTGAAGAAAATTCGTTTAACAGATCATCTTTTCAGGCGACTCCTGGTCCAGATGAGATGTGGCCCAGACATGTTTCTCTCTGCTCCTCCCCACTAAGCACAATTATAAATTTGGGAAATAATTCAAGATGCAACCAAGTGAGAACCCTGGAGGGTAGAAAGAGGAAGCCTAACCGGTCAGGGACCCCGGATCTAGAAGAACAACGCGGTGGCGGGGCCTCCTACAAACATCCAACCAGCAGGAGACGACAGCCAGACCCCACGCTCCGGGGCCCACGGTCCGGTCCCCGAGCTGACCTGGCGACAGAAGGCGGCCCAGGTAGATTCAGCCCTCTCCCCCACTGAGTGGGAACCCTCCCAGGACAGCAGGCAAGCCCGGCAGCACCGGCGAGAAGGCCCCACGGCCACGAGGGGACAAGGGGAGCCTGGCCTTTCCCACCGGGCCCGGCGTCCAGCGGACAGTCAAGGGGGTACTGCCATGACAATCACTCCGTTTCTCTGCTGGACCCGAGGGTCTCCTTCTCACCGAGAGATACAAAGCAGCTGGGGGTATCTGCAGAGGGGATTCAGCCACAGAAAGGGCCCAGCCAGGAAACGCGTTGGTCGCCCGAGGCCTGAGACTCCCCCTCCAGTACCTAGAGCTGTCAGGGACATCGGGTGACCAGACCAGAGCTCCCCTGTAGGACAGATGGCTTGGAGCAGAATCTTCTTTCTCTCAGTGGGCCAGACACTGTTTCCTCCACCTGGATGCAGCCTGGGGAAAATCCTTATGTTTTCTGAGCGGCAAATGATGAAAGTCTCGGCTGTACCGGACACGCCAAAGGGACCCAACTAGCATGGCAAAGGTTCTGAGAGTAAGTTTGCCCTTGGAACCAACCCACAGAAGTAGGCTGGGATCTGCACGCTTGACCTAAAAATGGGCAAAGGACTTGAATAGACATTTTCCAAGAAGATATATAAATGGTCAATAAGGGCATGAAAAGATGCTCAACATCACACGTCATCAGGGAAATACAAGTCACAACCACAATGAGATACTCCTTCATACCAGTTAGGGCGGCTATTATCAAAAAAAGGGGGAGGTTGGAAATAACTAGTGTTGGCGAGGACGGAGGGGATTCGAAGCCCTCACGCATTGCTGGTGGAAACGCAAAACAATGCAGTCGCCGGTGGGTCCTCCCACAGTCAAACAGAATCACTATTTATCCAGCAATTCCATTTCCATATGTTTACTTATGTAACATTGAAAACGAGACTCAGATACGTGTTCGCCAATGTTCGCAGCAACTCTATTCACGATCGCCAAAACACCTGAACGTGCCTCGAAGAGTGAAGATGAAGAGGTAAACAAAAATATATATATACCTATCAGAATATGTTTCAGCCTTAAAAAAGTAATAATTCTGATTTATGCTATAACATGCATGAACCTAGAAACATTACGCTAAGTGAAGTAAGCCAGTCACAAATGGACCAGTGCTGTATGACGTCACCTGCGTGAGGTGCCGAGAATAGGCAAATGCATAGAGATGGAGGTAGAATGGAGGTCACCAGGGTTTGGGGGAGGAAGGAAGGAGGAGCTATTTCTAAATGGGCACAGTTTCTGCTCGGAATGATTAAAATAACAGAAGTTCTGGACGTGAATCGTGGTGACTGAACGTGATGCTGCAGGTAAAAGTGGTTAGAACTGTGAGATTTCTGTTATGTACATTTTACTATAATAAAAAGAAAAAAACAACCACAGTGAGCTACCGCTTACATCTGTTAAATGGCTAAGATTCACGGGACTGGACGTCTTGGGTGTTGGCAAGGACGTGGCGTCAGAGGAACCGTTAACGGTCTGACCGTTTCGCAAACGGTTTGACAACATCTTACAAAGCCAAACGTGTGCTGACCCCTCCCTGGTTTTTACTGAAGAGGAATGAAAGCACATGTCCACGCAAAGGATTTTAAAAGGATGTTCACGACAGTATTATTCATAAAAGCCCCAAATGAAAACGATCCGAATATCCGTCAGCTGGCGAGAGGATGTGTTCATTCTGCGGAATACCACACGGCAATGAAAAGGAACAAAATATGGATACCGTCTACGACACGGGGACTCTCAGCATCCTTATGCTGAGTGGAGAAATCCAGGCCAAAACAATAACATATACACTACGGTTCCGTTTACATGTGATTCTGAAAACAGGCCCACCCAGTGATAAAAGGCAGGCCAGCGGCTGTTTGGGTCTGGGAATCAGTGTGTTTCGAATGTGGCTGGAAGAAACGTTTGGATATGAAGGACCTGTTCTATATGATTGATTGTAGTGATAGGTACGGAACTGCATATATCTACCACAATTCATTAAAGTGGATGTTTTTTGACAAACAAACAAGCAAACGAGAGCACCCATCTTCACCTGTGTCACGTCAAGAATCCTGAACCCCAGCGATTTACTGCTGCCATGAGAATCCCCATAGAGTTAGGGCAGGGACAATGTTCGGGTTTGTCCCTTTGTTCTGCTCAAACTTTCCGGCCTGCATGGTTTTCCCTAACTGCTTACCATATTTTCTGAAGTACTATAAAAACCATAGCATTTCTTTTGAAAGTAAAAGCCTTCCACTTTCAAACAAAGATAGTAATCAAAAAATTAACCCGTTTAGCTCTGGTCTGGGCCTCTGCTACAGTCTACCCTCTTGTCCAGAGCCCACTACTGCCTCTTCAAAAAACCCTTAACACATGGGAGACCACCTTTTGCACAGCCCACTCTCAAATCCGTAACCATTATAGAATTTCTGTCATCAGACAGTGTTTAAGTTATAAACACATTCCTCGGCCATACTTAACAACAAATGGAAATGGCTTTCGGGTTTTTTTTTTTTGCATTGAGTTTGTCTAACGAAGAGCAATTTAGGGACCAAGGTAAGAGAAGAAAGCCTGGAAGAAGAAACAAAGGAAAGTTTATAATGCAAAGGTATATGATGCAATATATTACCCACTCACCGAGGCACGAGTCCCAACATTTCTTTAGAGAATAACCACAATAAACAACACCGTCCCCAAAGAGAAGTAACACCTGCTACTGATTTTTTTTCTCCCCTCAAACTGGAAATCACTGGTGTCATTCTCCAAACAGAAGAACTGCTTTTAGGCAGCTGGAAAATGTGCTGTCAGTCTGTCCATGAGCATCCAGATGGTGGCCTGAACACAGAGATGGATGGGGGAGGCAGACCGGCAGAGACAGACAGACAGACAGACAGACATGGCATGGAGAGAGGGCTAGAGACAGAGAGAGACCTGGAGAGATGGAGGGAGAGGGACAGTAACGTCCAGATTCAATTTCTCGTGGCAGCCTGAGCTGTTAGGCTAACTTGCTGATGCTCTGACCACTGCCTCCATGTTGTGGATTCTATAAAGCCCCAGTAAGCCTTTCACTCCAAGCCCCCCTTTGTGCTTAATTGTTAGACTCATGTGCAATTGGAAAGAAATATAATCCACATGTTTCAGTCCATTTACACTTAAATCATTCAAATATGGTGTTTTAACCCCAATTTGTCAATCATAGAAACTTTAGAGACTTAAATAAATCTCTGGAGACCTGTCCCGACCCCTCCCCCACTCCTTTGTGGTCCTCAAGTAAACACACACATTCGCATCCAAGAGTTCGAGGGTAAGCGCAGGGATTTTCAGGCAGCTTCGAAACAAAACTCTCCCATCTTTGTTGGTCCCTCTCCAAGGAGCAGTGAACAGTCCTTATGAACGATCCTTCCTCTTTGCTCAGACTCTGAATGGTGGAGGCGCCAGCGCTGGTTCATGGCCCCGTTTCTTCTTCAGCTCGCATCTCCCTGGATCGTCTTCTTCAGTCCCACGGCTTCTAGCCCCACCTGTGTTAATATCAAGTTTCTATCTCTGGTCCAGCCGCCCCTCTGAGCTTCCATCTTGAATTCCTGGTTTCTACTAGCTATCTGCATTTAGCGGTCGTATAAAACACGTCAAAGGTAGCTTTCCCAAATGACACACGGATGGCCGGCAGGCACCTGAGAGGATTCTCGGCATCACTAACCATCAGGGAAATGCAAATCGAAAGCACGATGAGATATCGCCTCACGCCTGTTAGAATGGCTGTTATCGAAAAGACAAGCGATAGCAAGCGTTGGCGAGGATGAGGGAATAGGAAACCCTGGTGCACAGTTGGTAGAAATTTAAATTGGTGGAGCCGCTATGAAAAACAATATGGACGTTTCTCAGGAAATTAAAAATAGAACTACCATATAATCCAGCAATCCCGCTTCTGGGAGTGCATGCAAAGGAAATGAAGTCAGGATCTCGATGAAATATCTACACTCCCGTGCTTACTGCTGCATTATTCACGCTAGCCAGGACACGGACGCAACTTGTGTGTGTCCACCGAGAGATGAATGGATACACAAGTCATGGTGTACGTGCATGTGCATCCGTATATATGTAGAGGGATGTTATTTAGCCATAAAAGGAAATCCTGCCATTTGTGACAACTTGGGTGAATTCGAGGGCATTATAATAAGCGAAATAAGCCAGACAGAGGAAGACAAATACGGTACAATTTTACTTTTATGTGGAACGTAAAAAAAGCCAAACTCATAGAAATAGGGAGTAGAATGGTGGTTCCCAGGGCTGGGGATAAGGACGTGGGGAGATGTTCATCAAAAGGTACTAACTTTTACTCGTAAGATGAATATTATTCAGCATGACAGCTACCATTAATAGTATTTTATTATGTACTTGAAGGTTGCTAAGAGATTAGATCTTAAATGCTCTCACCACAAAAAACGTCTGTACTTATGTGAGGCGATGGATGTGTTAGCTAACGTTATCATGGTGATCATTTTACAACGGGTACACATATCAAATAATCGCATTTTACATCTTAAACTCACAAAAAGGTCAATGTCAATTATATCTCAATAAAGCTAGAAATAAATTTCCACTTTCGGACTTAGTTTTGTATTTGTATTTCTGCTTTCTTTGTCCTAAAAGTATTCCCCAAATTTTATAAAGCTCAGGCACCAAACACATCTACACTCACCCCCTGCCTCTGCCGATTTCTCTGGTCAGAACGTGGACCATTCCTGGTCTTACTCACTAGGCTCCAGCCACACCGATTATGTGGGCGCGATTTGAGTAATAACTAACCTTGTGGGGTTCGAATCCTCATAATCATTTACTCACATCTCTGTCCTCCCACCATAGTGCCCATTTCTTGAGGGCAGAGAGTGCGATCGCTATCTATCTCCAACCCCTAGCGGAGTTCCTGGCACAAAACTCGACTTGAGCTTGAACGTTTGTTTAAATCTGCAAAGCGCTTTTATGGTCTTGATGTCGTTTTATAACAAAACCATCCTGCGAGGCAGGCATTATTACTCCCCTGGAAGAGGGGAGGAAATGAAGGCTCCGGGAGACGAAGTGACGGGGACAAAGGTGCACAGTTAAGAAACGCGGCGTTGTTTACTCTGCCCAAGATCTTCTGAACGCCGAAGCCACGTCCTTTCCAAAATACCACATTTCTCTCTCAACTGAGGACATAGCAATTATCACCATTTTGCAGGTCAGGAAAAGCAGCCCCTGAAACTCTGCCAGGTCATTTGCTGGCAGCGACAAGAACCAAGAATAGGAAACCGGCATTACGAGTCTGCCTCGTAGCCAATTCATTTGCATATAATTCACACCATATGTTTCTTGATCAAACGAGACAAATACGAACCAACATACCAGTCTAAATCTGCCTCGCGGCTGGCAGGACTTAGTTATCATGCCGGACACAGAAGAAGTACTAATAAGAAGTATTATTTCCTTTTTCTTTTCAACGAACACACTTAGGAAAATACTAATCACATCGTATTATAATGACACCTCGCCCCACAGTATATACATTCTCTCATCTCCATTCACCATCTCCGTTCACCCCACCTTCATATTCTCTTCATCCTGGCGTAACTGGTCATGAGGAACCGCATCCTGAATTCCACCCCCTCTGAAACCAGCTTCCAAACTCTGGTTTCAGTTTAAAACTGGACTTCCAGCGAGGGCGGGTCTATCCTTCACGTTGGGGGATTCTAAAGGGAATACTCAGGAATCCTGAAATACTCAGGGCATGGGGTATTTTGTTTTTTTCTAAACCACATGAGAGCCTCCCTGGGCAAGTCAGAACTCCCTGGGGGCCTCCGGAGCCCTAGGGCCCGTTCGAGTCTGCTCAACTCAATTTCCTTAGCCTCTTGGCAGTGTCTGGCACCTGTCCTCCATAGCTCTGTCTCAAAGCTCAGTGACCACGGAGGCTTATCCCGTTTTGACTTACACTACAGCCCAAAGAGTTCAGCCCCAATCACTGTTCCAATGGTCAGCAAGAAACAAAGTAGCCACGTGGTCACAATAAAAATCCACATTAAAGCGAAAAGTGGCCCCAAATACCTATATTTCCTTGGCTTTCATTTTGGACATCGACTTGCCTCTAATTCTGAAGAATCCGTTCGGCTTTGGGGTCAGAGAATTACCAGCGAAATTTGAGATGTGATTTTCAAAATGTACGAGCTGCATTATTAGTTAACATTTTCCAATAAGAAGGTAGTGAAAATTGGCAAAGATTAGCCGGAATCTGGTACCAAGAAAGAGAAAGAGTCAGGGAACAATAAGATGTCCCACCTTAGGTCACCCTGACCGTGATGCTATGCTTCACCAAGAACATTGAGAAAACAGGCTTCGAAGGAATCCTGGAATCCACTAGAAGTTTTATCACTTCAGGAACAGGAAGCTTTGAGAATCGAGCAAGAACACCAAGAATGGACAAAGACAGAATGGAGTCGACAAGTTTTGGGGGACTTTCCACCCAAACGACTCAAAGGCGATGTGATTCAGAAGATGGTAACACTTTGGAAAGGATGCGCATGTTTTACTGCACTGAGCGTACGGGGACCCATCATCCTCCCGCCCTGGGACGAGCCGGTGCCCTGCTCTGTGCAGACGTCACATCCTGGCCGAGCTCCTGGTACACGGGAGGCTTCTCGTTACGATCACTGGTCCTCAGTGGTTCTCCGACCTCAGAGAGCAGCTGCTTCAGAGGGGCCGGCTTCCAGGCCAGCACCTGTGCTCGCCACGCCTGGCCGTGCCCAGCGCCATGACGCATCCGTTTCGAGAAGCCTGACTTCGCCAGCTTGGAAAAAGAATCAGCTTTGCGATGCTGCCACTCATGAAAATCCACTGGCAGAGTTGAACGATTTCGTCCAAATTTGCCTCTATTAAATTCACACGTGCAGTGAAGCAGTTGGTGCCTCGTATCAGTTACAACATATGGATTTTGGAAAGTTTGAGCATAGCAAAAAAAAAAGGGGGGGTGTTAATTGTAAATGTTCATTGCAAGCAGCTCTAAATCATCAAGGAGAACTATTTCCCCATGCGGACGCGTACGTGGGTGCATGGTCTACATACGTGCACGTGGTCACCTTAAAACACACAAGTTCTCTTTGCTTCTCCTGTCCTTCAAAAAACAAAAACAAAAACAAAAAAAACAAAACAAAAAAAACCCTGCCTTTTCCCTCTCTCCTCAGGACTATATCAAAGCAATATTTTTTCCCTCTTGCTTACTTAGTTCTAAGTTTCAGAGTGGTTTCATGGGGGCAAACAGGGAACTTAAGCACAAAATAAAAGGTCCTGTTTTCTTAGTGGTTACCCACCATCTTCTCTAAAACTTAGATGGTTAAATAACCACTCCCAATTTCAGTTGGGACTTTTGCTTATGTCTGTCTTTTCCCTAGACTAGGGGTCCTCGACTCCCTGGCCAGTTGTGGTCTGTTAGGAACCGGGCCGCAGAGCAGGAGGTGAGCAGTGGGCCAGGAGCAAAGCTTCACCTGTCTCTGCAGCCGCTCCCCAGCGCCAGCATCACCGCCTCAGCTCCACCTCGGATCACCAGGCATTAGATGCTCACGGGAGCGCTGGTCCCTGGTGCCACAAAGGTTGGGGACCACTGGGCTAGGTGATTAAAAGGCAGCAACTCCAATGGGGCAAAAACAGTTCAAAGCCATGCACTTCGTTCTGAGTTAGTCGTTTCTTCTAGAGGGACATCTCCTGGCATGGGGTAACTTCCTCTGAGCAATGGGCTCACACTCTGGTGACGCTGGTCCCAGATGCTACAACAGTCACTATCTGCTCCCAGGCCTTGACCTCACTAACAGCCCTCCGAAGAGGCTGGAGGCTTCAGTATTGACTGAAATTCGAGGCATTTCATAACTGGGCAAAGATGAAAGAGTGATAAAAGAAAATGCAAGCTAAACACAAATATTTAAATATTCAGGGCCTATAGTTATAATGAAGATGCTATCAGCACATGTTTTGTGTGTGTATTTGGCGGGGAGTTTGGGGCAGGGGAGGCATTTCCTTGGTAGGGCAGGGTTTGCATAGCTCCATCATTAAATCGTGCCCAGAGGCAGCTAATGTTCATTGGAGAAATACTAAGACACAGGACAGGAAGAGTCTGGAGGAAAGAAATGTGTATAACCAGTTGGTGCCAACCCCCAGTCCCCCAGCTCGCTGATGGAAAAATCAGTCAAATGACTCCCTGTTGACCTAGCACTTGAGAGGGAGGTATTAGGTGGCAGTTATTCCTAAAAAGAGGTCACTCTCAAAGACGACCAAAGGCAGCTGGTCGAGTCATTAACCGCTGCGGCATTAGTGCAAAGCCCCGCATTTCTTTCAAATGTCACCCGGAGTTCTAGAAAAGACTAAACAGTCTCCGTATAAGTAAGAAGGTCCTGGCAGAAGAAATACGTAATCACGAAGAAGAGGGATCGTTTTTACCCATCACAGCGGTTCTGAGCAGCTCAAAGACTATGCCTCTAAATCATTTTCCTGAAGCGCTTCAGAGCGGGCGACAGCAGGTAGGTCTCTGTAGCAGGAAGGGAAACCGAGGACCATTCTCTGAAATAACCATTCCTGGATCTCTTGGTGATTGAAGGGTGCTTCTAGAAACGGATGCTGCATGACCCGTAGGGTCTGCGTCATCTGTGAGAAGCGATCTTGATTTTGAATACGAAGAAAACTTAAAGAAAAACTCGTGTTCTTTTTTGTTCTTTTTTTTTTTTTTTCCCCAGAACATGAAATAAGCTGTGAATTCATTTTATACGCCGAACAGCCACCACGAGACAGTGTCAGAGGAGTTGCTGAACCGGGTGGTCCTGTCACTCGCATGCGGCCTCCCGTTCTCCAGCACTGACCACGGCAGGGACCAGGTCTTAGCTTTTTCCTGGATCCCGACAACAGGAAAAAAACAATGGAGTGCCATACGGGGAGGAGAGTCAAGATGGGTAAATACGGAGGACAATAACCAGTGAGTTTTAGATGTGGAAAGGGAGAAGTGAGGCCTCAGGCGTTCGGTCGTTTGTCCGTCTGGCTGATAGCGGCCGGAGCGGTGGCCTTGTTTACTGATGTCCCCGCTCCCCAACCCAAAGCAGCTTCCAAGTCCCACTGTCTTGGTTGCTTCCCGGGCTTCTCTAGAGAAGACGAGTCATGAAATGGCCCAGAATTCATCCCGTGGGAGCGACAGGGCGATTATTCCTGCTGCGTCCTCTCGAGTTTCAGCCCACGGAGCAGCAAGCTCTGTTTTTCTGTCTAGCCCATCCCAATGACGAGTGGGGTGCCTGGTCCCTGGAGCCTGGGGGTCTCTCAGAGACCCTCCGGGCCTCCTAGGAAAGACAATGCGGCTGGAACAGCCAGTCGCCTGGGACCGCTGTGGACTCGGGGGTTTATGACGTTTTTTTTCGTATTGTTGCTGTTTTGCAAAGCCCCAACCCTTAGGCCACGGCCGATTTATCCTCTCTGGGCAGCTTGTCGGAGAAGGTCCCCTTGGCCAGAACAGGGAGGGGCTGCGTCAGCCCTGAGGTGGAGGCTGTAAGCATCTCCAGCTCTCTGCCCGTCTCCGCCTAACCACAGAAATGCGGCGGCTTCCATCCTCTGCCGGAGTCTTTGCGTCTCCCCCTCCCCGCTCACAGGAAGGAGGCTTTAGTGCTCCAGCCTGCACCGCAGGACAAACTGGCTCCTCGCCCGCGTGGGTTTGCTGGACCCTCTCTCTCTCTGCAACACACAGGCACCCTGAATCCGAGGCCACCACGTATTGGGCCCTGGCCACCTGAGTAAGAACCCGCGAAGCCCTGCCTGAGCTCCCAAACACGCACGCAGTCTTCCACCAAAGTTCTCCTTGCCATGCAGGTCGGTGGCCTGTGTCACCAGATAAAGACAGTGGCACGACACCCCCATTTCCACAGGCACGGGCTGCTTCCAGACAGAACCGCGTCTGTATTTAGTCACTGTTCCCTATTCGGTCACCTGCTTCCCTGCGTGGCTCAGGAGTGGCGTGGCTCCCACCTGCCACCACGCTCATTCATTTTCCCCTGAGAGGATTGCCCAGCGGGCACCCGAGTAGCTTCCTAGGGCACAAGGGGTGCCCCAGAAGCTGGGGGTGACATCAGATTGCTTGGAGACCCTTTAGTCTATTAAAGAGGTGTTTTCCCTTGATGGAATGAAAATGCCTCTTTTCTTTCTTTCTTTTCCTTCCTTCCTTGCTTCCTCTCTCTTCCTCTCTCCCTCTCTCTCTCTCTCATTTTTAAAATAATTGCTATAAACCTGTAGCCCGCAAGTGTGACAAAGTGTTAGAGAAACCCTCCCCCACCCCAGGAAAGCCGGTCCTCAAATCTTAGCTGTTTGTCCAAATGCTTGACATCAACTTCCTCTCAGAATGTCCTCTATCTCAAAGAAAAGGAAAAAATAAACCGGACAGTTTGTTGCTTATAAGTTGGTAGGAAAAGGCCTTCGCATGATAAGCCTGGACTTCTATTTTAAGGCTTTATTTTTCCAAATAAATCCATATAAACAAAGGTTGTGAAACTTAAGCTAGTCACCGAGAAGCTACTGGTCACGTGAAGGCTGACCCCAGGGCTTGGGGTTCCCCGGGCGGGAGTCTGATAAGACAGGCTCGAGTTGCAGGGAAAACCCAAACCAAACAGAAACAGACCCCCCTCTCCCCATACCCTCATCTGGAGTCGTCCCCCACAGCTGGCAGAGAGGGCTGGGTGCACGAGAAGAGAGGCGTCTCAGACCTTTTTTTTTTTTTTTAATGGATGCTGAATCCGCATGAAACAGTGTGTGTGTTGTTAAACATTCTGTATTATCATTCATATCTTTCCTCAGATTTGGGGAGTTTTGAGCCATTAGTCCTTCAAATAACCTCTTTGACCCTTCTCTCTTTTCTTCCTCTGGGACTCCTATAACGGGGTGGGGTGAGGATCGGGGTCGGGGTGTTGCATCTGCCTGGTTGCTGCAGATTCTTAGCTGGGTTCAGGCGTTTCGACAAAACTACTTTGGTCTGAATGTCACCATTTACGTGGCGTTTCCATGGGGGAGACAGGGAGGGCCCCTAAGTCTGCCACCTTGCTGCCATGACTCTTAGGCCCATATATTTAAAATATACCATGTTGCTTCCCGCCCGAAAATACATCACACACACAAAAAGCAGAGTGACTTAAGCTACTGAGTCATTAAGTAGAAAATCATGAGGCAGCACAGGTTGAGGACAGAGGAAAATGATTAAAGCTAAAACAATAAGGGTGAACTTCATGGAGGAAAGGGGAAATTTGCCTTACGCACACGCACATGCACACGCGCACACAGCCGGGGACACATTTTTTCATTGCGGAGGATCTTCCCGAAACACTCAGGATCTCTAGATCCTTCTAAAATAATTCTGAAACATTTTTGCTGAGTCCAAAGATGAGGAAAGGAAATTGCTTTGATAAGAAAGGGATACATTTGTTTGTTGTTTTGTTTTGTTATATTTTTGTACACTGACAATTGATACCTAGAGGTAAGCTCTAGGGTTTAGTACCCATGGGGTGGGGCATAAACCTTCTGAAAACCATCAATCACCAAGCGAGAAGCTGTGCCATTAGAGACACGAGTGGCCACCCGGTCACCGCCTGGAAGATTTCTCAAGCACGGACAAACCGTTTGCACCAAGGCGCAGCTGACGTTTGGAGTCTGAGCTGGTGCCGTGGTTGGGGTTTAATAGCTAGTTTGAAAGTCTCCTGTTTTCCGTCATGTTGTTTTTAACCGTTCCATTTTCCAGATGTTTACTGCTAGGTCATTTCCTACAAAAGTAAGGGAACTGCTTTTGAAAACCGGGCCGGCTCAGATCCCTTCGGGCCAGAGGTTTTAGACTCAACTAAATAAAACCGGGAAGGGAAAGGTGCTCGCGATGCATTTTAAGAGCCGGAAGAAATCCTCTCCGCACAAACAACAAAGGCAGGACCAGGAAACGAAGTATTCATTTCACGTGCCCGGCGGCTTACCACCTGTCCCCGGGCCATCACTCAGCCAGGAGAAAGACAAGGGCTAATCTGCAGCGCACTTATATCAACAAACTTGCACAGAACTCTGCCCAGTCATCCCCTCGAACCCGGGTCCCCTGCATCAAAGGCCGCTTCTGACCTGGCCGAGAGCATGGCCAGCCGGTGCACGTCCGCGTGGCGCATGGCGCCCTGTCACCCGCAGTGGCCGCGACCGCCCAGCCGCGCGTCCGAAGGAGAGTCGGGGTGTCCCTCGCACCCGCTCTGCTCTGGACCCCGATCTTTTCCTGCCGAAAACCTCATAGGCCTCCCGACCGCAAAAAGCCACATTCCTGGCAAAAGTCAGTCGGGGGGGCGTGGGCTGGATGGGGCACCAGAGCCCCCTTTGCAGCCGACCCCCCCGCCTTAAAGCCCCCGAAAACCTGCGGAAACAGCACAGAAGCCGGGCTCCTCCCAGACCCGCGGTTCCGCCTGGCGCCTGACCCGGCCTGAGGACCCATCGGGAAGATGCACCATGAACGTTTCCTGGGAGTGGACAAGAGGGACCGGGAGGGACCGGGAGGGTCAGGTGAGATGCAGTGAGATGCAGTGAGATGTGTCAGGCCGGGATCATGGCCTGAAACCTTGGAAGCAGCAAAAACAGAGGAAACAAACAGCGATGCCCCAGGCCGCCAGAAATCGCCCTCCGGCGCCGCGCCACCTGGTTTTCTCCCGCGCTCTCTGCCTTCGGTTAAACAACATTCAGCTCACGGTCCGGCTTGGCCATTTGGCTGCTTCTTACCAGATAGATGTGTGCCTGGTCTTCTCCTCACAGACTCCGCGTGAACGATCACACTTCTGTGGCCTCTGCTGCCTGAGGCGAGGGTCACTTACCTGTTTGCTTTCTCCCCAGGTGCTGCTGAGCGGCTCACAGGACGCCGGCTGGGCAACGTGGTGGTTTCAGGTCACAGAGCCTGGGTGCAAGCCCCGGCTCTGACACTTACTGTATCATCTCCGACCAGTTACTCGACCTCTGCATCTTCCCTTTCTTTCATCTGTAAAATAGAGATTATAATAGTTCACTTCTCCTGGAGTTTTGTTTTAAACATTAAAGAGAATCATATTTTGGTCATATAAAATATCATAATCATATTTTACATTCATATAAAAGTCTTAGAACGGTCTTCAGAACATGCTAAGTCTCAGCAAACATTAACTATAATACTCATAAAGTAAATGATTTCCCTCGAAAAAGTCAGACTCTGGTACATCCGATCTTAGACACAAAAGAACAAACCCAGTAAGTCATCCTTCTGGATATAACCTTACAGTTTAATATAACGCACCAAATATAACGCAGCAAAATCTTATTTCCCCTGGTACCCATTATAAATCCATTCTTCACTAATAAATATAGGTCAGCTTTTTTTCAAGGTAAGGTTAACCTTCTGCAGGATGTTAGTAAGAGCTTGGGCAAAGGCATTCTTTGATAAAATACATGTAAAAAACGTAGCGTTAAACAGTTAAACAAGTTTCTTTTCTATGAGATATCTCAGAGCCTTTAATACTGTAATGTACTGTAACTATCCAAGGGTCTGATAGATGTGTGACAATTTTTAACTTTGTAGGAGCATGGAAACTGTTCTTTTGTTTTAGTTTTGTTTCATTTTAGTAATATCAGGCTAATATTTTCAGAACACACTTAGTAAAATAGTAATACCATTTATATCAAACTTATTGAGGGTGTAATTTTAATTTAAAGATCTAATTGTGCTTTCTGTGCTAAAAAAAAAAATAAACCCATAAGTGAGATAATACATAAAAATAGTAATTATAAAGTATACTTATAGTAGTTATTAACTCCCTTAAAATTTAGTGAATGCCTCTTAATTCTAGCTCTTGAATGTAACAGAAGTTATTCACGTTCGCTCTCCCTATATACTTAACCCTCCATCATATTTCGTCTTTCCCCGTAGGCACAGCCCGTCTTTTCATCTTGTGCTCTGAGATAACATCTTTTCCTAAACGCTTCCCATCTCTGTGCTAACGAGAACTGAGTTTGCCTTATTGTTCCCAGGCCCACGTGGCCAAGTTTCTGCCCGCTCCTGTTACTGATCATGAACATCTTGGCATTTCACGGAAATGGTTTGATGGCCACCTCAATCTTGATCTTAGTCAGCAGAATCACCGTCCTGTGCTCTTTGTCACAAGTCATGAAGGGCAACAAAAATAGGTTATGAGATGTGTGAGTGACCTTTTATCTGCGAAGGAGAAACAACTCAAAGCATACATCCTACTAGAAATGGGTCATCCATGGCCACACCACCGAAAAAGAAGTGGTTTGACATTCGAACTTTTATTCTTCTTTATCAGAATGTATCTATGTCCTCTTCAGACCATCTAATTTAAGACACGGTTCATTCAGAAATATTTGTGTGGGTCTAGGCACTGAGTGTGCTGCTGACAAACTACTTATACAACCTGGAGTGTATACACGACATGGGACCTACTGTATCACAATATGAAATTGGATTATTTGTCTGAAAGCTTCACTTTCCATCTCTTTCCCTGATATTCCATTACTAATGGTTGTTAAATTATTTAAGAAAACAACTCCAAGTGTCAGGTGTGAGGAGAGCCACTAATTTTCAGGTGTCTTCTGTGCACAAGCTCCGCCCTCTACCCTCCACTCATCAAGGCCCCCAGGTCATGGAGAGTCGCAAGTTCTTATAGGAACAAACAAGAAAAACACCCTGTTCCAGGTTTACAGATGTAGAAAATGTGACCATTTCTCTTTCTCCCTGGACGAAAGCTCATGAATCCAACATTCGAATGACCCCCTGGATCTTTTCTTCACAAGAGATAACATTTCTCAAAATGTTAAAATTCCTTTAAAATAATACCCGAAGATGGAATTACGAGGGCAGGGAAGAACCTTGTACAAAATTGGAAGTCAGTTTCCGAAGGTGACGTCTAACCTGTCTCAACCCGTCTCTAGAAAAGAGAAACATAACGTACAGGTGACCTGATGGCTTAGTCAAATGCTCAGTGATTCTTCAGTCAGTCACCACGTCCTTGTCACCCACTTCCTATGGACGCCAACCCTACGGGAGGATGCTGATGAGAATAAGGTCATTCCCTCAAAGTGCCCTGTCCTGTTCCAGGCAAACCCAATGAGTCATGTCAGTGCCATAGAACCGTCTCCTATGGAAGATGGTTCCTGAGAGATGGGAGGAGCCAAGATCCTCATCTCAGAGTCAGTGCTTGGGTGGCGAGGACAGGTCTAAAACAAAAACAGACCCTCGAATTTTCAGTTTGTTCATCAATCTGAAAAGGAAAATTATTTTCAAAATTTTGGAACGTCAGCTCTATGGTTCCCAAATGAAAACGGACAGGCGAAGCAAATGTGATCTTTTAAATCTTAATTTAAGTCTCTGCTTCTTGGGTTAATGTGGGTAATGTTTATCACTTCTTCATCTCTCAGAAAATGGATTCCATTTCCAGCATGTTATTTCCATCTGGTCAACCCAAGCCTCGAGTTAAACTGAAAGCAAACCTCTCCTTGCAGCATAGTAGTGATGATTTGATCATTCCTCTGGCTACTGTCTAGTCAAGTTAGATTTCAAATCAAGTTAACCTAGTTTTAACTGCGTATTCCCAAGAGTAACACCAAGCAAAATGACAACAAACTATCTTTTTCTTCTAAACCGCATCAGACACTCGACGCCAACATCACAAGCTTAAATATACCAATGAATACAGGAAAGTCTGCAAAATCCATCCAGATCCCAAGATAGTTTCTCTCCTTCCTGACGTTTGCAGCCAGTGTTTCTACAAGAAGCTTGGGGTGGTGTAAAGAGTGTCGCTTTTCCTTACGGCCCATCTTTTTCCTTTGGTTTTATTTCATACTGATTCTGGTAGAATTATACAATTTTACTGGTAAAATGCTTCAACGTTTCAAGGACCTGTTTAGATCTGTATCATGTAAGACACCACCATAAAGACCTGGAAGGTGAGATATTATTTTCAATGGTGATTCTTTCCATTTTTTTTCCAAGAGTCAGACTGTTTAGTGAAAATAAATGTTTTCAACAAATGTGTCTTTAGCTCTTTGTATTTCAGAATATGCCCCCATGAAATGATCTCTCTGGTCTCTCTCAACTGTGCTGGGATTATAGGTACTACAGTAAAACTCCAGGAGTTATGTACTGTACATAATAAAACTGATAGTTTATTAAGTTCAATAATAAAGCTATGTGCAAAACAAAGGCTAACATGTTAGGGGGGAAACCACAGAACCCAGACTCCACCTTTATAGATTTTTAGCATCTGCAGGTAGTTATGTCGGCTTTTACTATCTCCAGTTCAATATAGTCGTCTGATTAAAAACCTACTTACTACTTATCTGGTTATTCTTTTATTAGTTTGCAGTCAGCATGCGTCACAGAATGTAATTTAGTCAGACACCTTGTCTAGGAGCAGATGGGAAGAAGGCTTTGTGAAAATGAACAGTAAGTCATTAAAAAATATATAAAAAGGAAAGCTGAGAAGCCAAGGGGAGCCGTGACCCTTGGAGAACTTTGGCTCGAGGAGCGATCTGTCCCTTGAGCGGGCGAGCTGTCCTCTGCAGCTTGGACATGCCCCTCGAATGTGTCCCACTGCAGCTAAGGAGGGACGTGGCCAGCACCTTGTCGGCGGGAACATGGGCAGTTGTGCCTCAGTATCTCCGCACCTGTGCCTGCTGCATCCTCAGGAATGAAAACGATAGAGGTTCTAAGATCTACTGGAAGAGTCGCCGGACTAAGACGATGCATGCGGATAATAGAGAAATGAGGGTCTGTATCTGGGGCCACTTGAGCGACATGAGCAAAGACCCTCTGCAACGGGCCTGGAGGTTTTGCCTCACGTGAGTGACAAGGCAGGAGGCATTTGCTCACAGGGAAGAAGGGAAGCAGATGGTGTAAAACCGACCTCGTGTCCCTTGTCACATTTCAGTGCTCTTTAAAAAAAGCTGTTTAGAAACATTGAGCTGGAAGGGACCCCAAAGGGTCATATTGTTTACCTGCTAAGCCCTGGGAGTGCTGGCACATACTAGGATGGCGTAATAGCGAGACAGTGTCAAAAAGTCTTTCCGTGAATGGTTCTGGGTATTTTGGTGTTTGGGGGTGAGTCATTTGCAAAAAGCTGTTACATGAATATACTTTCAAAAAACAAGAACCAATTTTTATTCATTATTGTACCTAAGCCATTATGTTTTAGGTTATGCAACTGTATAAGTCCTTCAAAAAGTGAAATGTCAAGCCAGTTTTTTTAAATATACTTTAAACTGAAATATTTAGTCTGCAGGTGAGCGAGTGAGCCAATGACCACTGCAGAACTTCAACAGGGGTTGTATTTCTGCTCTCTCTGAAGAAAAGGGAGAGACCTTGTACATATGAAAATGATGTATATTTGTTTGTATAGCAGCTGTATTAGTGAGAATCTTCCACAGAAATAGTCAATAGGGCAGAGAGAGAGAAAGAGAGAGGAGAGACTACACTACACTCTGATGAGAGAATGAGAGTGGAAAAGGTTCATAGCACTTTTACATAATCCCCAAAACAGTTTGGCTTCATGGACACCCTTGAAAGAGCCTTGGGGCCCTCCAGTGCTCCAATTTGGCAATCACTAAACTATCGATGAGTTTCAAAAACAACCAGTGGAGGGGAAGAGCGGAACGGTAGACGTGCAGCGGGGTCAAGACGGCACCCGGCAGCCTCGCGACATCTCAATGTGCTCAAAACAAGCCAGATGGAGACAGGGTGTTGCAAATGGAATAAGAGAGAAAAAATGGGACAAATAGAAAATACAGAATAACATGGCAGAAATGACATCACTGTGGCACGATGAAACAGGTGTAGACCACGTTGTTTTTTAGCCAGATGTTACATGCACCAGCATGAACTCGGACACGTCACTTAATTTCCCTTGTGAAATAAGAGTTCGAACACATTGATCTCTAAATTTTGTTGTTGGTATTGTTTGTTTGTTTGTTTTTTTCCCAGGGCCTGATTCGGGATAAATTCTTACATAAAGGAAACAAAAATCTAAATGTAGACAAATAATCAGCACTTATATAAGGATATTCCTCCATACGAGGTTCAAATTGCCTTGCCTTCTTTTCGAAATGCAAACTCTGAAGCCCTCGGTTCATCTGAGATTTTGTAATATAGTAAAAGATTTGAGTCAAAATCGCTTTCAATCGAGATGAGAGCCCCTCACGTGAGCTCATTAAGACCCAGATAAATACATCCTCCACTTCCTCCAGCCTTCTTGGTCTCTGCTAGTGCTCCCTCATTAACAGGTTCATCTGATACTTTCCCTGGGAATTTGCCACCTTTGGAGGGTGACTGGGGGTGAATGGCTGGCTGCCTGGGACTGGATAGGGCAGGGAGAGATCCCTTGAGGACTCTGATATGTCCTTAATTAGCGTCAGGGAAGACACTGCCGGCCAACCCATGGCCTCAGGAAGTACAGTGAGTGCTTCTAGCTGCTGACCTTTCAAGGCGAACCAAAACAAAACAAAACAAAACAAAGCAAAACAAAACAAAACACAGATCCCCAAAGGCAGTTCAAAGGAGAAAACTCTCACGTGTTTGCTGAGAGTGCTGTGGATTCTTATCAAACTTTTCTTTTCGGTTATTTCTTTATTACTAAGGAAATGCATACACCTCCGGGAATCGCTATGCAGCGCTACGCGAAGAGATCAAGCATTTAATTTTTTTTTATTTGCTTTTCTGGGAAAACATGGTTCAATCTTTTACACATGTTTTCCTACAGAAGAGATTTACAGTTGGGATTGCTGAGGGATTCCCTAGGGATCAGCTGTCTTCAGAGAACACTCTAGAAGGTGTTGATAATGACTGGTGTGAGTGCCCTTCTCTGGGTGATCAACAGCCTGGGCTCCAGTTGGTATTAATCTGAAGTTTTAGGGTATCTTACTGAGTTCAAAACTAACACCCCCTAATCGGTACTGCATTGATAGGGTACCCCGTTCATCTCGGTAAGAGTCTCAGTGGGGGCCTCCGAGACAGTCCGCAAAGTCTTTCCTCTCAGCAAAAATAATCTCTTAAAACAGAAAGGCTTAAGTATCACTATTTTCACAAATAGCAAGATATCTTGCATTAAGCTGTGAGTAAAATATATGACTTAATTAACAATAGGAATGAGTGCTTGGTACTCTTTTAAAGCTTCTTCTAAGTAATTTAATTTTCTGCAAACTTTTGAAAGTCAAATTATTTAGTAATTTTATAACAAAAATGGACCACAGATGATCCTGTAGCTGCCAAATGAATCTGAAGAAAATATGAGTGTTATCGAGGAAATGGGCAGGGCGTGGCCGCCCGTAAAATGCCAGCGTAGCTGGGCACTAAGGGGTGAAAGGGCAGAGGGCGGCTGGCCCGCGGAGCCTGCACACTCTCAGCTGCGAGGATGAGGCCAGCTCAGCTTGCAGACTCAGCAGCAAAGGGAGCCGTGGCCATCCTCTCTGCATCCACGCTTCACAGTAGCGAGGGGCAGAGGACATGCCGCCCACGAAAGGATGCTGTACTCGTCAGGCAGAGGGAGGTGCATGCGGCGCCACCAGGCCCGGGGTCCCACACCACACAGGGCGTCCCCCACCGCGCCCGGCTCCCCGGGTCCAGATCCGGGTGTCTCTCGACGGCACCAGTAATTCCCCTAAGATTTATCAAGCGCTTGGTAAGAGCGGCGGGCCCTGCTGGGGGCTCCCCACTCCCCATAAGGCAGTCCTCAAGTTCCCACAGCCCAGAGGGACTAGCAGCGCCCTCCCCGAGCCCACAGAGTGCTCTTTGCTGTAAGACGCAGCATGTTCCACTTGCCCGGTCAGACTCATGTCTTTCCTCCGTGCCCCTGTGATGTCCTCGGCATTAGACGCCTGTCTCATCCGACTCTGTGCCTGCAGCATCCAGCCCAGGGCCTGGCACCCAGGGGACGGTGGATGTGCTGAGTACACGGACAACCCCACTGATGAGAGAGACTCAAAGACGAACTGCGCTCAACAGAGGCAATGAAGGAAATGTCACAGACACAAAGGAAAACACGACTCGTTCTGCCATGGGACTCAGGAGGCTCCGTGAGGTAGGTGATGTGAGTCGGCGGGTCTCACGAAATAGAGAGGGGAGGGAAAGGTGTGCCACGTGCAGGACCTCAGGGACCCGTCCGAGTCTTACTACCGGGGGCCCTTTGTCGCCTGGCTGAGGGGCGTGTGGGGACAGAGCCCGGAGGGGCTGCATGCACAGAAGACCAAGGCAGAAATATAATTAAGGTAAAGAAATTAATTCCACGAATGAATTTTAATTTGCTTAAATTAATAAGATGATTTAGGCAAAGTAACAAATTTCAACAAATTGTCATTTAATTCAAGTCAATCAACTAGTTCATGAGAGTAAGAAAAGTAGCCTCAGTTTATAGTTCCCAAGAATATTGTTTTCAGCAAGACGTTTAATAAGGGGGAGGGGACCCACGTTCCTAAGGGGTGAACCGATGGGGCGGACCCGTCTGGGCTTCTCCTCCCTGCGGCCCCGCCCCCATCGCTGCCTGGGCGGGGCTTGTCCCCGCCTCCCGCAGGGCTGCAGGACCGCTGCACCTGGCACGGTCCCGCCTGCGGCCGCGCCTTGGGGGCAGGCGCTGTCTGAGCTGCAGCACCTTTAGGGTCCCCAAGGCGCTGTCGATCAATAATCCCTGGGGTTTTTACGAGGCCTGGATGATGAGGATTCGGAAAGGGGACGATTAGGCGGCACTTCAAAGACGAGCCCCGGCTGCACCTGCAGCATTTACGAAGCTCTATTAATAGAAAGCACACGATTTAGCAGTAATCCCTAATTCACAGAAAATCCATGATTTATGCCATTGGGCCCGCGAGGCACTGAGGACTTTGGTCCATGGGCTGCCCAGAGGCAGGGGGTGCTGGTCCCACATCTGGTCAAGGCTGACATCGGTCACTGGGGTTGTGCGGAACCCTCGCTGACCTGCCAGGAAGTGGAAAACGGTTCTGCAGGCCAGCGACGGTCTCTGCAGGAACACGCCTTTTCTTTTCCTTTCTTTCTTTTTTCTCTATCCTAGGATGTCAACTATTTTGGGGCAGGATCCAAGCAAAGAACTCGACTCTGGTGATCGTGGGGCCTCCCCAAGCCCCTCCCCTTTCTTCCTCACCTGGACCTCCGTTCTGTCACCCGGAGGATGGCGGCAGTCACGCCGACGATCATCAGAGTACCTCGTGGGTGGCTGGGGAATTCTAGACTCTGGGTCTTATTTGATCCTAAGGATTTATGTATTTGAATTTCTCATTAAAAGTGTCATGGAACGGATCCATTAATTAAAGTCTCAGTTCACCTTAGAGAGCCAAAGGCCAGCTGCCCTCTGGGGATGCTTTTGCTGAATATAAGAAAGAGAGAGCAACATGTTTAAGTCGCAGAAGGAAGGACTTGGGTTACATAAGACTAAAGAGAAAATTCCCCAAATAGCAAGGAGAGTAAAATAACCTCCATCAGTCTTTACGAAAGTAACATTTGACGGAAGGTGAGGATGTTGGATGTTCTCTTAAATAATCTGAGGCCAGAGAATCAGTCCGTAGTCACGGCTGTATGATAATCGGCGTGTGAAAGACTCAAAGATGTATTTCATCCACAGTCCATCCCTTCAACTCTAAATGAACAAGTGTCTATGAACATTTCTATATTTAAAGCCTTCATATTCCTTTCTCTTTTCCTGGCTCGCATATAAATGTATTCCCTACCTGTTACCATGTACAGTAAATCCTTCGATCAAATCGTCATGCGTATTTTAATTCAGCCCCAGGTAACACCTCCACCTGGTGAGAAATCCGATACACAAAACCAAAACTTCAAAGCGTCCTGATTTAGGGGGCAATGAACCTGGCCGCAAAGGCGTCCGCCGCGTCTCAGGGGTCACTGCAAGGCTATTTCGGTGGAACGAAGTCAGTTTATAGAGCATGGTTGTGGGAAAGAAGGAGGTGCAGGGGGTGCGTGGGGGTAGGGGGGGTGCAGGGAGAAGCCCCCCACCCCAACGTGAGGAGCAGCCAGCAGTGAGAACGATCTCAGGATGCCCTGCACTTAACAGGAAGGAAGAAATCAGATTCTACCCCATCATTTCCCTACGCAGTTAATTTTTTTCTTTATTATAAATATATGATGTGCAGATCATTACTTAAAAAGGGGCAAATATCTAAAAATATAGAGAAGAAAAGAAAAATGGCCATTCATCCTGCTCTCTTGAAAAAAACACTATATCTGTTTCGTGGTGTACATCTTTCCATTATTTGTTTTCTATGCTTCTCGATTCAGAGAGAGGCGACGCAGAGACAGGCGGGAAGACTTTCTTGTTAACGTCGGGGTCACACTACGCTATTTTACGTCGGGCTCTTTCTCTTGGTACCCTCTCACGAAGACTTTCCTGTGCTATTACACGTGATTTTAAAACAAGTGTTCATGCTTCCAAAACTTAGATTGTAAGTTAATTTACTTAACCGTTTCATTTTGCTGAAAGTTTATTCTTTACTTTTCGCTCCTGTAACCGACACAGGCGTGAACATCGCAGACAGGTGGGAAAACGTGGTATTACACTACACACTCCGAGCCCATTGCCTGAGCCCGAATCCCAGCTGTGCGTGCGTCTTTGGGCAAATTACGTAACTTCTCTGCCCCTCAGGTTTCTCACCTATGAAGTGAGCCTTTAATTATTCCTGGGAATTAATTATATATGCAAAGTGCTCAGAACCTTCAGAGAACAGCTACTGTGACCCAAACCTTTCAGCAGTAGTAACTGCTGAAAATCAGTCACCAAAATTGAAATTGGAGACTTTGATATGTATCTCTCAGACACTGACAATTCGAGGAGACGAAAAATAAGAAGATACACGGAAGAGATGAGAAATGAGACTAACAAGTTTGAACTATTATTACTATTACATATAATATATGTAAATATATATTTAAACCATCACATATTATACACGTTATTTTAGACAGAAATTTCAGACACTTTTCGATCAGCAGGAAGAATCAAATGTCAACTATCATTGCTACTATTATCAGACATTTGTAACTGACGTCACTGGCAGATGCTATAATGAAATTAAAAAGGAAATAAGAGGCGTGAGGATAGGAAGAGAGAAAATGCAAGAGCCATTGCTTGCAGACGGGTCAGCTTTCTGAGCCCGTCGCCTCTGCAGTGGCACAAGGCTCTGAGCTCAGAAGGCCCCGTGCTTGGTTCCGTGCTCTGCTCATGCTACAATTCTTAATTTAATCGTCGAGCTTTCATTGTAAGTGCAATCTCACGGACAAGGGAATGCGCGTGTGATCAGAGGGAAATGCGCAAGTACATTTTTTCATCACTCTATTCGCATATAGTGTTCGAACTCAGAAAGAAGGTAGCAGAATTCTTGGAAACACATACAGCCAGGGAAACCTATCAGCCTTCCTTCCTCATGCTACTTCCCCGTGGTAACAAACCACTTATGCTGAAGATGATGACGCAGAAGAAAAGTGAAAGATAAGGCAACCCCTGGTTTCTTTTCCTTTCAATTCTTCCTTCCTCATCAGTGAGCAGAGGGGAAAGAGTGTTGGCAGGATGCTCAGCACATATCAGGGAGTGAAATAAAAATATGTAGTCATTTGTTTTCTGCATCGTTTCCACTGTGCTGGTAATATACGTGTGTCTGAGCTATGAAATATAAATTGTATGATTCTGAATACAAAGTAAATGCTCTCATATTTGCATTTGAAACTGGCATTGCACAGTATAAAGATGAATGGTACATTCATGCTGATGATTAAGAAACTTAAATTCGCTTGGCGTAGAATAAAATTTGATGGTAAAAATGAAACACCAGCCACGAGAGAGATCGCTGCAAAAATTTTATATTTTAGTACCTTTAGCAGCAGCACCCACTTCTTTCCTGCATTTTAAACAAAGGACCCTTAATTTGCATCTTGCCCTGGGCCCTGCAAGTTATATAGCTAGCTTTGTTTGCAGATAGCATGATCATTTACATAGAAAAAAAAAAAAAAAGCCAAACTCTTGGAGTAATCAAAGAAATTGGGATACAGGATCATTTTTTTTTTTTTGATTTATATAATTTCTCCAACCTACCAATAATCAATTAAAAAATAAAAAATGTTTATATTTTATAAAAATATATTATTTACAAAAACTTATAAAGTTCCAAGATCTAAGTTAACCTAAATTACACGAGGCTTCTAGATAAAATTTCAACATCCTAATAAAGGATCTAAAAGAAAATGTGATTATATAAACAGATTAAATTCTTGGGTGAACAAACAAATATTATAAAGGTACCGATTCTCTCCCTAATTAATCTGCAAATTTAACACAGTCCTCACTACGATCCTTGCCGGAAATTTTTCAAAGGCACTTAATAAACTTATTCTAAAATGGTATATGAAAAATAAAGGTCCATGAATAGCAAAAGCAAATTAGATGAGACAAAAGTGAGAACTTGCCAAAGTAATTAAAAACGAAAACAAAACAAGACAAACCTCAGATCATGACAAGTAAATAGAAAGCTCAGATTGGTCCATGTGAAACTTAATATGGGATAAGGATGGCGCCATAAAACATTAAGGAAAGAACAGGCCACTTAGTAGATGATTTGGGGAAAACTGACTCACTATATGAATGAGAAAGATATTAAACCCCTCTTTCTTTAACATTTTGTACAAATGTTCACTCTAGGAAGATTAAAACCTTAAATGTGAAAAGAAAGCCAGCTATATTCACAGGTGATACAGGACGCAGCTGGCTTCACGGGTGTGAGCCAGCACTCAGAAGGTTCCAGTACTTGGCTGAATGTTGACAGTTGCCATCTTGAAATGCTTAATAATTTTTGAGCAAGGGGTCCCATATTTTCACTTTGCACTGAACTAGCAATTTATGTAGCCAGAGCCTATCACTGTGACCTAAGAGAAAGACTTCCTATAAAAAATTCAAATTATACAGCAAAGGTTGATTTTTGCCTGATAAAAAATAGCACAGATAAAGTAATCAGACATCATGACGGGTTGGCAGAAGTTATTCATAAGGTCACAAACTTACGAAGTAGCTACCTACATTAATTCTTTCCAAACTTTCGACTTAGTTTTCATAGACTCGATAATTCTGTTTTACGTTCCTGTTTATTGGTTTACACACTATTTAATAGAATTACCTACTTTCAGTGACAATTACGATGGACTTGAACGTATTTGGGAATAAATATGACCGCCCCTTGGGGGGCACTGATGTTGGTGAGCGTCAGTGAGCGAGCATCCCACAAAGTGACCCACTGCCTGGACGTTCGGCGTGCCTCACGTGGCAGAAGTTAGGTTTTATAAAGATGCTAGGGCATCAGTTAATCCCATGACTCTGTTAAATGAAGACATTTAAGACTGCTTCAATTATAGGTCAAGAGTCTTAGGTTTCTAAAAGCTTGTGCTGGTTCCCAAAACTTCTTCCTAGAGAGAGTTTTTTAAATTTTCACAAGAGTGTTTTGACTCTGGGCCCAACGGTCAGTGTCAAGTGCATACCTTCCATAGAGCGTAAGAGCCCACAGAAACATCCAATAATATATTTGAAGTATTTTCCTGCAATAAGAGAATAACTTAAAGCCAACTATTAATTTATTCACTCAACTCACTCCTGTCCTGTGAGCTATGCTCCATTGGAATGTGTCAGGCAAATTACCATTATAAGAAAAAGAAAGAATTGACTAAGAATAGTTTTCCCTCCTCAGAAGGGAGCATTTTTAACAATGTCATGAAAACAAACAGGTGATTACTTTGGTTAAAAAGTATGCACAAGCCTCATTTGGAAGTTATGCGTGGAATATGAAGGCTTTGTGGAAATATTGGCAGACTCAATGGTTCTTCTTTCTCTAATCAAGTTGTTTCTTAACAAATGTCATTTTGGTGATCTCTCACACATTTTCCTGTCCTTACTGCCAATGCAAAAGCTTCTCAAGTTTTACTATGTGTTTTGATGTTTATAGTAGTTTCCTGGTAAATATCATTTATCAAACTAAAGTTGATTTTTTTTCTATTCTTGTCTTGGTAGGCATTGGGGTTTCTATTAAGATAATCTTGTGGTTTTGTCTCTTTTTAATCTGGAAATGTAAAATGTTGCATGAATAGATTTCCTGCCTTGAACTGTTCTTGCACCATGTATTGCGTTTTTTAAAAGCTGCCTGATTTTACTTGCATGGATTTATGAGTTTTACATCTATGGCCATAATTGAGATTTATCTAAAGCTTTTTGATACTCTCCTTGTTCAATTATAGTGTCAGAATTATGCTGCTCTTGAAAACTGACTTGGAAAATGTTTCATATTTTTCTGTGTTCTGAAAGAGTTTAAAGAACAGAAAAATGACATGTTTCTTGAAACTTGACGGACCATGCCAGGAAAGTCACTTCGAATTTTTCTATAAAGATAAGCAGGTCCTTAATAATTACTTCAACTTCTTGCATGATTATTTTTCTTTTTAGGCTTTATAAATCTTTTGGAGTCTGCTTTGTTACTTTATATATTTTTTAGAAAGCTATCAATTTCATCTATATTCCAGATTCAATGATATTAATGTAATATGTATATTCTCTAATTTCAAAATTTTTTTGTATCTATTTAATTTTTCTTTGTTGATTTGTGATTTTTATTTTTACTTTAAATGTCTAAATAGGTATCTATTTTATTGATCTTTTTAAAGAAAAACACTTTTTATTTAATTGAAGGTTATGTTATTTTTTATTAATTTTATAATTTATATCTCATTAATTTTTGCTTTACCTTTATTAACTCCCTTCTTTTACTTCTACAGATTTGTTTTTATATTGTTAATTGAATGCTTAATTATTTAATTTTCATTCTTTCTTGATTTCTAAAAAAAGTACTTAAAATAATACATGCTCATCTGAGTGCTGTTCTATTTTAATGTGGTAGCTTCACTTTCATATATTTCTAAATGGTCCATAATTCTAATGTGATTTCTTCTTAAACCCCAGTTGTCCTTAGAAGAGTGTTTTATTAATTTCTAAGTAAATAAAATATTTGGCTTTTTTTTTTCTTAATATCTAGTTTCAGTGCAGAATACAGTAGTCCCTACTTACTTACCCCTGGGGGAAATGTTCAAAGACCCCCAGAGGGTGCCCAAAACCAAGGCCGCACCAAACCCTGCATAGCCTGTTTCTCCCTGTACATACACACCTACCTACGATAAAGTTGAATTTATAAATTAGCACATTAAGAGATTAACGACAATAACTAATAGTAAAATAGAACAATTATAACGACATACTGTAATAAAAGTTATAGAATCGTGGTCTCTCTCACAATATAATTCATCAATTTCTGAGCGAGAATGCGACTCTCTGCCACTGTGTCTCCGGATTTCTCTTTGTATTCCCGGCAGTCTCTGCCCTATCTGTCTCAACGCTGTTTGGCAGATCGCGCTCGACCCAGGGCCTGTGCGTTTGTGTCTACGTCGCGTAGAGAGGACGCGTCACACTGCTTCTCGGCTATCCTGGCCTAGAAACCTGTTCTTGATTCAGATGAAATAGTCTTTTAAATTTCCCCAAAGTTTCTCGCCAGAATTTTGCCTACTCTCCTTCTTTCTTATGCACTATTTCTATTTCCTCCAATGCCAGCTGTTATTTCTTTATTGGGTCTTTCTTATACACTGTGGATTGTTCTCAAATAGTTTTCCACTGTCCATTCGATTAACTGGTTAAGTGGTTAGCACGGATGGCCGTTATGCGTCTTCTCTGCCTTGTGAGAGTCTGTTTCACTGACTTCATAAGAGAAGGAACTTCAGCCTTCGTGTAAATGGGTAGGTGTGCTAATGAGCAGGCTTCCCATTAGGTACATGAACGAGGGCGGGACATCCCCAATTTCCAAAATGAAAAAGCCTTTCTGTGGAGTGTATTTCACTCCTAAAAATAATTGAATTTCCTTTCGTCGCCCTCTGCTTCATTTTGGATTTCTAAAGTTAACTCGCGCTCTGCCCCACTTGTCTCTCAGTCTGGGTACACGCGGACTTCCCCAGATGACACATGATGTTAATCATCATGAAGAGAATAACTTTTATTGAACATTCTCTCTAGAACATGTGTTAAGTGCTTTATTTTAATGATCTCACTTTAGTCTCAAAACCGCTCTGTGAAGCTGGTACTTTTATTACCCATGTTCTACAAATAACAAGGCTAAGTCTAAGGGCGATAATGAAACCAGGGAAGGTTACACACCTGTCCGAGGTGACACACCTAGTAAAGAATGAAGCCAGGTTGTGGGTCCGGACAGGCTGACTTCACACAGGTCCATGCTACCTCTCTCTGACATGCTGCCACTTTTCTCTAATGTCATGGGGGACATGGAACCCTCTTTTAACCCTTGATCAGGTCAAGGAGCTTGGAGGAAATTTCCAAAAAAAAAAGTTTGGATGAGACAAAAGAATAGGTTATAGGAAGGTACGCCTTAGGTGTTGAGGCATGGGATTCTTGTATCTAAGAAGGCAGACTTCTCCTAATGGCTTATCCAGGCCAAACTATGGAGAGTTAAGGGTCTGTGAGAGCTCAGTTTCAGACTATTGTTGCTATGATTTATAGCCAGCATTCAGCCCTGCACATAGCACTTATGTGCCATTCTGTTCAGATTTGAGGGCTCTAAAGTTTACCCCTTGTCATTCCAACTCCAGTTTAACAGGAAACACGAGCCACCCTAGAGATGGCAGACCTATCTCCTAGCTGTCCACTGGCTGGACAGTCAACTCAGCTCTGCAGAAATCGAGCCTTCTATTTTTAGAGTTTGACCCAGCTGAAGTCACGCTGGGTGAGCTTTGTTTAAGGACTCCTGCCAGACTTGGCTTGCAACACCGACCAGCCAGAGCAGCAACCAATTAGCCAGCAGCTGTCTGTCAACCGAATAAACGAGGTGAGCGGACAGCGAGGGGCTGGCTTTGCCGCAGACAGTAAGCAGAACACAAGGATTAACTTTTTCAGTCTTAGAGCTCTTTGGGGAACCTGCTGTTTATTCTATCTCTTTGGTCAGACTCTTTGATTTTCATTAGAGAAACCTGACCAAACCACCTTTGGCAAAGCAAAGGGATTCCACCTCAATCACCATGGAGAAAACCTGTTTTCCAGGTCACGAGATAATGCAAACATGAATGCGCCATCCAAACTCTGTTGTGACAAATAATTTTTATCCCAGAGATGCCTAAAGATTGAATAATACACTAGAACAGAATGTTTTAGGAGTGTGAACTCCACAATCTGTCTCCCTGGGCTGATATCTTGGCTCCCTTCTGCCTAGCTCTGTGGTTTTGGACCAATTATTTGACCTCTGAGTTCTTAGTTTCCAAGTTCATAAGTGGGAATAACGGTACCCCCATAATGGTTTGCTTTGAGGATTACATCAGATAATCCATGCAAAGTGCTTCGAACAGTGCGTGGGCAGGGGAAGGGTTTAAGGGATGTTGACTATTGTTATTAAATATTCTGAAGTTTAACTGACTCAGGACCAAAACGTGAGTATTAGCAGCCCACTTTTCACAAATGAGCAAACTAATGAAGAGGAAGTCACGTCCGCACATTTCGTGTTTAAATGAACCAGGATTCAATCCTCAGCTGTTTGATTCTAAAGCCTTGGAATTTTCCATGAGCTTCACTGAAATTTACTCCTTGTAGAACAGCTTTTACTGACTTGTTCTTTGGCATTGTGCCAACTGTCCACAAGAAAGGATATTATGAGACAGACTCGTCACATCTGTGATTGGAACGATCGAGAAAATCATGTCGGGGCTGCTGTCTGCCGCATCACACAGCAGTCTCTGCGTTCATGGGAGAAATTCCATGGGAATCAGTTTTCAATAAAACTGTGTCCCTTCTGGACAAGTGGTTTGTTTTATTTTTCTTGTGGAGAACTGTGACTAATTGTGATCCTCCTTTGTTTTGGCTGTTACGAAGCTTACAGTCGAATTTGTTGCTTTTCCCCAAGTGCTTTCATCTTCTAACCTTCCTCTAGATTTACGATATCCTTTTTCTTATTTCTGCTTTACTCTCCTTCCCTGATAATATATTTTATCCCACTGAAGAGTATATATTTTTACACATTTCCATATGCCTTTTTGGACTAAAACGGGAATGAGTATATTTTTAAAATCTAAAAATATAGTTTCGATACATGTTTATCTCTTTTCTTGGGTTTGGTTTTGCTAGTCCTGTTGGAGCAAATGCTATTATTTTCCCAGGGTTGGATAAGCTTCACTCGAACATATGACACAATTACTCAGAGCGTCATAATATCTAGTATGTCAGTGATGGGCAGAGGCTGATTTAAATTATAGAAACTTATGAGAATAAAAAATTACATCGCCAACCATATGGTAATTTATTCCATATACAAATTGTTGAATCCTAGGGGCAGATAAAATCAGGGTTGTACATCGACTCACGTACACTCCCCTCAGGAAGCCCCCTCTGTTCATTCAAGTCTGGTTCCGGTTCTCCCCCACTGTGCGTTTTCCTATCTTTGTATTTATTACACTGTAATATATAACAAGCATTGTTTCTTACATTTTTATGTTCCTTTCCTAATACTCAGGGTAGCGCCATGGTGCTAGATAGATAGATAGATAGATAGATAGATAGACAGACCAACAGACAGATATAAAGACTCAATACATATTTATTGAGTGAATGACTCAAGGGTGCAGAGAAAGGATACTGGACAGAATGGGGTAGAGGGAAGATGTAGAGGATTTCTGGGGAAGCAACTCATACGTTGTGTATATTAAATAAGACTATATAAGCTAGACAAAGAAGAGGAAGAAAATTCTAAGCCAAGGAAACCGTGTATGCAAAGTCACAAAGCTGTAGAAAGCGGGACATGGTTGGGGAATTACAGATATTTCAATACGTCTCCCATCTGAGTTAAGGGGGAACGGAAGAGAAGAACTTGGAATGTGAGTTTTATCTTGAGCCTGAGAGAAAGTCATTGATGAATTTTTGGTAGGGGAAGGGGCAGGTTTTGAGATGATCACGTATGTGTTTTAGAGAGATTGCTTCGACTCCAGCGAGGACTGTGGATTGATGGCAGACATTTAGGAGGCTATTACATCAATCCAGGAGAGAAATGATGAAGCTTTTAATTAATTAGGTAGTGGGAGTTGTGATGGAAAGGAGGGGTACGCTTGAGAGGTTTTTAGGTGGTAGAATCAACAAACTCAGTGATCAATTGCACGGAGAGGATGTGGGAGAGAGAGGAGTCTGTGATGCTTCCCACATTTCTATGTTTGTTAATGGGATGGATGTTGGTAGTTTTCCTAAATAAAAAAATAAGAGAAGAAGGTGGGGGTGGGGGAAGGGTGACTAAGTCAACTCTGGACACGCTGCACTTGCGATACCATGGGTACAGCGAAACAGAGCAGGCCTTTTGATAAAGGGTCCGGAGCTCCGAAGATTGATTTGGCTAGACGCTACATAACGTGGGAGGCACCAGTGTATAGTTGGTAGCCGAAGGCACGAGCAGGATGTGTCTTCTAAGCCAATTAGGGGAGGGTAAAGGATGGGACACTGTGAGACATTGACCTGTGGGAGGTGAACAGGAAGAAAGGATCCAATAAAGAAGGCTTAGAAAGACGGCTGGAGTGGGAGAGGAAAAAGGGAGATCCCCAGCCAAGGCAGAAAAAAAAAAAAACATTAAGAAATCAGGAGAGCCTTACATTTCCAGCAATTTGACAGACAACATATCCTGAACAATCCCTCTTCTGAAACATAAATGGTGGATAAAATCTACACATATTTTCAGATGAATTGCTGAACTGGTAAGTTAAGTAAGGAATACTCAGGAGCAAAAATCATAATAAAAGCATGGATCCAGAGAGGCAAGCTGGCACTGAGGCTCGCTCTCTCAATAAATGAATGAATGAATGAATGAATGAATGAATGTTGAATTCCAGGGACCTCAAGCCGGCATCTTAACAGTCATGCAGGGTACACAAAATAGGAGATGATAAAGTAAAGAGTTGAATAGAAGATGCTATAGAAATGTGAGGATTCTAGTATAAAAGTGAAAAATAAATAAATCGAGCATAGGAGAAGAACCAAGAACCTTGCTTACTTTGACCTGCTTCTCTCCAGTTAGAAGCTGGTGGGGGGCGAGGGCGGGGGAGGGGGGAGGAGATCTCACCTTTACAAAGAAGTTTCTATTAAAATTTGGAATCACAAACTAAAACTTATATAGTTTGAATATAAAATCGTGTTTAAAAAGTAAACATTGCACCAAAACAATAATCAACAGAAATACAGCAGAGATCTTAGTCATGTCAGCAAAGATTGTAGATTCTAGAGTTATCAAGCAAAGAACAACAAATTATTTTTAATATTAAAAGAAATAAAAGACGGTGTTAAAAAATAGATTTAAAAGTTCAAAGTATTACTAATTTAAGCTATGACAGGATGCAAGTAGAAAACTGAAAGAGAAGCAATATTTGAAAATATTATGGATAAAATTTTACAGAATTGATGAAAGGAACCAACTTTCAACTTCAGGCAACCTACGAATTCCAAGCAGGACGTGTTTTAAGACACGGCAGATGTGTGGTATGCCAAAGGCAAGGAGAACATCCTAAAAGGAGGCAGAGAGAAAAGCGCACACATAAGGAAAGAGTGAGACCAGCGTCTGATTCCTCAGCAAAAGTAGACAATAAAATACTACACTCAATGTGTCGAGGAAACAAAGCAACGCATTTTTTTTCTTTGAAGGATGAGGACAAAATACAAAATTTTCAGATAAGCAAAGTAAGAGTTTGCCATCAACAGGACTTAAAAAACTTCTAAAGTATGTGCTTCATAAAGGAGAAGGAAGGGTTCCAGATGAAAAGCATGGGATATGAAAAAAAACGTACAAAGAAATTGATAGTTATGTGGGTAGACAGAAATCATTATTCTTTAAAAGCAACACTAATGCCTATTTATAGGCTGGTCATCATGTCCCTCTCCGAGCTAGGGTGGGACAGGAGCGCCTCTGCTGAGTTTCTGCCTCGCGGGAAGCTGGGGTAGGAGGGGTTCTGTGGAAATGGGTCTGACGCGTAACCAGGAGCACCCCTGCTGCCACCCGCCCCCTAGGGCTGCCCCCTGGGCCGGCGTCCACGGGGGGTTTGCCCCCGGGTGGCTCTCTGTGTGCCGGGCCACCTCTGAAACAGGTGGAGCCAGCTTGCCACGCACGGTGGAGGCCGCCCTGGCGGGGGGCCCGGCGGGCAGGTGCCACCAGCCCGCGCCGGCCACAGCTGTCCCGTGATCGGGTTTCCAGCCGCCGCCTCCCGCCCGGGCCGCAGGAACCGAGCAGGCAGGCGAAGCCGGTAATGACCCCGGGCTCCTCTGCGCCCACCCTGGCTGGGTCCTAATTGAGCTTTAACAGCTTTGGTCCCAGAAGGGGGCTTATGCTGCCTTCCTGATGGGGATCCTTTCATCTGAGCAGCGGGCCAATTAGTTTAGCATCTGGGGTAACTGACAGAGTCAGGCCTGGCGGCGTGGCGGTTCCCAGGCCGGGGCCGTCCGTGGCTGTTGGTGGCGGTGATGCCTGTTGTCAGGGTTACTGGGACAGAGCACATGAGGCATTTAAGGGACACACGACGTTTATTTACCCCTCCTGCTTCTACCTGAAATGCTGCTTTTACTTGCAGGCGGCAGATTCACTAAAGGACAGTGCGTGGGAGGGCTCATTCAAGCCTCCTCCTGTCTCATTCTTCTGGCATAACTTATAATCCGTTTGGAGACACAATTCAGAGACTCGATTATCACGTCGAGTGGGGTTTCTTCTCGCAATTACTTCTCGTCACTGTTTCGACTCCTTTACCTTTTGCCACTCTCCCCTCTGCTGCCAGAGAGAGAAACAGGCTCCTTGAAATCAGAGGGACCGAACCGGGATCAGGCGGCACCAGACTCTCACTACAAGGCCTGGGGAGAGAGGCCACGGTCTCTTAGGTTTTCTGATCTGCGAGTCAAGAACGCTTAGCCTCTTAGGGTCTTTGGAGCCCGTGATGAACGGCGATGTCTCGGACGCAGGCAAGCTCACATCAGGGCTTTGTGCCAGTCTGCTGGGCCCCTTCGTTTGGGTTGGATCAGCTCCAGCCCAGAGGCAGGCGGCAGCTAGGGCTCTTGCTGGGTCACTGAGCGCCCTGCAGCCAGCTCCTTGTGAGATCTGAGCTCCACTCTAGACTCTGGACCCGGACAGTAGCTTCAGGCAGCCCCTCACCAGAGCAAGACGGTCATCGTCAGCATTCAACTTGGCTGTGGGGAAACTGGTGTGCTCAGATTTTTCCGAAAGTGTGAGACAGGGGATTATAACCTTCAGAAATACTGCCCTGAGAAGGGGGAGTTGTGCATGCTTCTTGGATTGTGAGCAGAGTTCGGGTACCACATGGGGAAGGAAGCGGTGGGTGGACTTCGGGAAGCCTGCGAACACGCGTGTTCTCTGCCGACCCAGGCATTTCACTGTGCCCCAAGGTGCCCCCGTCAGCAGTCCCACTACAGGAGGAAAGTTTCAGAGGGGCACAGGTTTCCTTTCCCTGTGCAGACATAGATGAGCGAAAAACCACATATGGTTAATTCTTGAAAAGACCTTTCCAGTCAACCAACCGGCAAATAGTTCCCAATCTATGAAATCCTCCCGGGCTGCCACAAAGGACGTGATGAAGAATGGCACACAGTGCCTGCTCCGACAGCATCGCTGAGGAGAAGAGAATAGCATGACGGAAGAAAATGCAGACGTTACAGAAGCAGCCGGGCTCTAAGTAAACGTCGAATTGTATAGCTTGCAGCAGGAATACTGTCTGGAGTTCCCGAGAGGGATGACGATAATTACTAACGCTTACTGACTGCTCACTGTGTGACAAGCACCTTGTAAATACCTGACAGGCCTTTGCCACTCTCCATAAACTGGGTATGACTGCCACTTCCATTCTACAGATGAGGTACCGCCACATAAAGAGGTTAAATAATTTGTAAGAGGTACACACTCCACATGACGTATTCCTTTCCTTTAATGAAATAATCGAGTCACACGAAAAGATGTGAAGAACTATGTTAAAAATAATGCTATCCCAAAGAACTCAGTGAGCACGCCAGCCTTCAGAAAGATACCACGGATGCGATTCACCTGAACAGTGACCGGAATTTGGATCCACAAAGAAAAGGGACTTTGGGGCACGGAGAAATCATGAGGAAAGCTGAATTAAGGGAAGGAGACCCAGCACGCAGCTTGGCTGGGCACCTTAGGGAATGCTCAGAATTATAGCTCTTACAAAATAAGATGTCGTGAATGACCTTGATCAAGGCAAACGTGGGACGCAAGAGAAATGACCGAGCAAAATGAGTGAGTCGTGAGTAAATCGTGCTTCCCCGACTTCGCGAGCGAGGCACTGCTGTTTCGCACTCAGAGCCTGATGTGTAGACGCCAAACAAATGTTTGTTCAATAAAAAATTACTCGATGAGCTTCTGGGAAGCCTGTGTGTCTCTCTGGTTAATCAGAGTTGCCAGAGGGAAAAGAGAGAGAGAGGATGAAAGAGGAGAGCAGAGGAGGACAGAGGAGGGGAGAGTTAAATTAAGTCCTCCCTCCTCTGGGACTTGTTTCTATCACAGCATATATCCCACCGCACAGTAATTATGGGTCCATGTGTCTGCACAGCTAGACTATGCATTCCCTACGAGCCAAGCTGTTACCTGTGGACCGCCAATGCCTCTCAGTATATAAATGTTACACAATTATGTAAAATCGAAAATCTTGAAGGATAATAGAAGATACGCTTATGTTGACTTGGTCCAGAAGCGGCCTTTTCGGCGGTCCAGATCCACCCGTGATGGAGCTGGAGATCCAGAGGCCGAGGAGGGTTGGGTCTGATGCCTCCAGGACCGGTTCCCGGCATCGCTCCTGTCTGTAGTTCCTGTCACCTCATCCTCGGCGTTCTTCAGTAAATTTGAGAGGCCTTGAAAACTCGATGGGCTTGACGAGGGTCGAATGAGAACCCAACACAGGTGTCTTTTTAAGTGGTGCTTTAAAACCTATGACCCTTAAGTTGTATGAGGATGAGGTCCACGTTTTCATCGCCTTGCATTGTGACCCCGCCCCCCTCAGTCATTCCATGTTTCCAAAGCCCAGTATCTGCTACACCATGAGAACAATTCAATATACAGTGAATGAACTAACAGTCGCTCCGGCTCCGGATGGCCAAGCGAAATGCTTAGTGCCCCTACATGGATTTTCTAATCCATTTAGCTACCGAAGTATATTTCTTGTTCCCTTTAAGAGTGAAGAACTCAGCCAGCTTTTTTTTTCCTTCCAGAAATGGCCTTAACAGTACAAGAACAAGTTAGATGAAACTACAAGAAAGCAATCCGTCAAATCGGTGGTGTGGGACATTGCCACAGAACAAAAATCTGGGTATCATCAACAAACCTATGGCATCAAATTTAAAAAGAAGGGGAGGAACCATCATAGAACAAATACACTTAAGGACGAAATAATGAGTGGACCCTGCTTGGATTCTGAACTATATAACAAGACATATCGAGAGAATCTGGGAAATTAAATATGGATTGGGTATTAGATAATTTTAAGAAACTATCATTAATTTTGTTAGGTGTGATAGTGAGACGGTGATTATGAGAAAACTAGAAAGGCCTTGTCACTAAGCAACGTATACACAGGAGAGTTTCCAGAGAAAAAGATACAACAGCCGTGATTTATGTTGACATCTCCAAGTCAAAAAACATGTGTATGTGTGGGAGGGGATTAGATAGTACAAGATTGGTCAAATGTTGATTATTGTGAAGTTAGAGCAGTTCCATGGAGGTTCATTATACTATTGGGTCCATCTGAAAATTTCCATAATTAAAAGCTAACTACAAGCAGCCCCCAGCTGTATAGAAAATGACGGTGTCAGACTGCGAGACTGCCATCTGATGCTCACTTGTGCAGCCACGGTCCAGGGGGCCCTGAGACAGCCTGCCTGGGCTCCGGGCCGACTTTGAACCCTTTCCAAATGCGATAATCTGGTGCGACTTGCTCATTACTGCTTAAAAATAAAAGATCGTATGCAACTGTTAGAAGCATCAAAACTTCGTTCTATTCATCATGAGCAAAGTGTTCCTCCCAGTACGGCTTTTTCCTTGAAAGAGGAGGAGGGCAGAGAGAGGCTGGGGGTGAGAGGTCGGGAGGAGAACGATCTCTGAGTTTTTCACTTTCGGCAGAATGGCGAGATCCTTGGGGAGACAGTAAATTGAAATTAAGGCTGTTTCAGGCAGCCTACAGGATGTGCCTGCAAATGTAGACATATTTAAATGGTGAAAAAGTCTGTTTGTGCCCATTCATACGAAGTGAATGCCTTGTAATGTGCTCCAGCCCCTGGGAATGGTGGCTGGCCCGAGGAACGGAGGCCGGAAGAATGGGATGGATTTGACATAAGTACTTTTAAGTGCTCTGAAGGCCGGGCTCCTCCCTGTGGTTTAATAGCAAGGTCCACTGGGAGCTACAAGGAAGGAGCCCAGTGAATCCCTACAGCTTTGGGTTTTAAGGATAACAAATCTTAAAACAGGTGTGAGCTCAGAAAGATCCTTTTACTCCTTGTTTTCAGTCTGCTGTGGCTGGCCAGCTCTCTGTGTATTATCATTCCACAGAACGAGGTCTGGGGTAAGGGAAGGGAGGAGACGCAGGAGAAGCTGAATAAACAAAAATTGCTTCGAGTGACTAATATTCATTAAGTCTGCTGGTCATGGGCTATGAAATTTATTAAACTGTGGTTTCCAAGAGAATATATTAGTGGAGCTAATGAACACAAATAAAAAAAGAGGCCTCCAGGAAGTGGTTTCCGGGGCCTAGATGGGACTGCTGAGTAATGTGACAAGAGATTATAACGTTAAAAGCTTCTATTATAGTCTAGAAGGCCGCTTAGTGGAAAGGGCTGCCCTTGGAGGGGGAGGGGAGATAGCAGGGAGACGGAAAGTCTGACTTGTCTGAACCGGGGGCCTAAAGCGGTTCATTTATATTCATTAGGGAAGGAGGCTCGGAGCCCAGGGCCTGGGAACTCCGGTGCTGCCACCTGGTGGAGAAGGTGCTCGAGAGGCCGCAGAATGAGGATGGCTCCCGCCATCTTTAAGATGCCAGGGACTTGAGGGCTGGCGTCACCGTTTCCTGAATAACGGGGGTGGAAACCCTCGGAAACGGTGGCGTCAGGAGCAAAGACTAACACTCGCAGAGTCTGACTTAACTGCCGCCAAAAGAGAACGCAGTCACCCCGAACTGCTACTCTCATTCCATCGGGATCATAGCAATTACTTGTATGTGACCCCACCTGCACTCTTTGGCTAAGCTGTCCCCCTCTTCAGGACATTTGTTTCCTAACCTAGTCCAGTTTCTCCGACCAGAGACGTTGGAGTCATCCTCGACTCTTGTCTTTCGCCCGTGCCTGTCACCCAATGAATCCATCAGCAAATCCGACCTGCTCTGTCGTCACACTATGCCAGGACCGGTTCCCCCGGGGTACACTGCCACTGCCCCGATTTAAGCCGCCGACATTCCTCTCCTTCTAACTGTGCTCCTTGCTCCCAGCTGCCGAGAATCCATTCTCCACCAGCCGCCAGAACGAACCATGTTCGACCATTTCACTTCTCAGCTCGGAACTTTCTCGTGCCTTCTAAGCTCACTCCGAGTATAGTCTGAAGTCCCCTTATGTGTTTCTGGCCCTCAACGATCTGATCCCGGGACCCTCGAACTTCATTTCTATGCTCTCTGCTCACTCCGTCTGGCGCAGCCGCCTTGGCCTCCTTGCCAGTCCTCAAAAAGGTCGCAGCAGGTCCCCGACTCAGTTCCCTCCACCTGGGCGCTCTTTCCCCGCCTTCTCCGCGGCTCTCCCTTCCTTTCTCCCAGATCTCTAATCAGACACCACCTGATCGAGGAGGGCTTCCACGACCATCCTGTTTACAATGACTCCTGCTCCTCTGCAGCGTTCTTTATTTCTCTTCTTCCATTCATTTTTGTTAACACCTTTTAAAATGCCATACATGTATGTGTAATGTTCTTATTTTCCATCTTCCCCAAATTCCCTACAATAGCATGCAAGTTCCATGGAAGCAGGAGCTTTGGGAAAATAGTTTACTTAACAGGATTCGTTTGTTTTTGAAACTCTAAAAGCGGGCAACGCCAGCCTGCTCAAAATCCTTGTAGACGCTCGGTACTTGTAAGCCCACGAGGGCAGGTGTTTTGTCTAACTTAGTCTCCCCCCATTGCCAGTGGCCACCTAGTGCTGTGTCCGATAAGTGGTATATATACGATAAGCCTTTTTCTTTATTTTAACAGCTTAATGAAATGTAATTCATGTACCACATTCGCTTGTTATAAAAGTACAATTCGATGATTTTTAAAATCAGATTTATAGAATCGTGCAATCAGCACCATAATCCAAGTTTAGAACATTTCCGAAACTTCAAAAGGGCACTCACACCCATCTGTACGTAGCCCCAGGCAATCAGCGACCTGCTACCTATCTCTCTAAACTTGACTTTTCTTGAGATTTCATATATAGAATCATATAATAGGTAGTTATTTTATATCTTTTTTTTTCGGTTATCATAATGTTTTAGAGGTTCATTCATATTGTAGCATGAGTCGGTAGGGTTTTAATTTTTTGGTTTTGAATAGTACTCTCTTATACCATTTTTAAAATCCGCAAATCACTAGATGGATGTTTGGATTCTTTCCATTTTTGCTGTGGACACTCATACCTTTGCGTGGGCATGTTTTTTTATTTTCTTGGGTAAATTCTTAGTGGTGAAATTGCTGAGTCATATAAGCTATTGCTTAGCTTTCTAAGAAACGACCCATTGTTTTCCAAATGGCCCTACTATGTTATTCCCCATCGGCAGCGCACGACGGCTGCGGTCCCGCTGTCTTCTCAATGATGCTTGGCATAGTGTCTGTCTTTTCTTCGACAGCCATGCTAGTAGGTATGGAGAGGTACAACAGGACCGTTTTAATCTGCATATTTCTTAAAAATAATGTCGAACATTTTTTATTTACAAACACTACTAACAATTTGAATATATTTTTTGATAAAATGTCCATTCAAATCTTGCACTCATTTTTATATCGGATCGCTCTTCTCTTCATTATTGAGTTATGAGTTCTTTATATATTTTAGGTACTGGTCCTTTACCAAAAATGTGACTTGCATATGTTTTCTCCCTGGGTGTGGCATATCTTTCCATTAGCTTAATGGTGGCTTTCATAACACAAACATTTTAAATTTGGATAGAGTTTATCAGTTTTTTTATGGAACACGCTTCTGGGATCATAATTAAGAATTCTTTCTCTACTCAGGGAGACAAAGATTTTTCTCCAATATTTTCTTCGAAAAGTTGTGTGGTTTCAGCTCTTACATTTTGGTCTATATTACATTTTGAGTCGATTTTTGTGTATGGTGTGAAATAGGGTTCTAAGTTCAGTTGCTTTGCATGAGAAATCTAATTACACCAGCACAATTGTTAAAAAGATTATTCTCTCCTCATCGATTATCTTGGCATCTTTGTTGAAAATCCATTATCTTCTAATGAAATGGATTATTTCTGGATTCTCCATTCTGTTTCATTGATCTATTGAATGCAGCCTCGCACCGATACCACACTGTGTTTTTCAGCATGATATCACAGTGAGTTTTGAAATCAGGTAAAGTAATGCCTCCAAGATTTTTTTTTCTCAAACTTGTTTGGCTATCTAGATCTTTTGTATCCCTGTGTAAATTTTAGGGAAATTTTGTCGATGCTTACAAAAATGCCTGTTTGTATTTTTTTTTTTTTTTTTGGTAGAGATTGCATTACTTTTATACACCAATTTGGGGTGAATTACCATCTTAAGCATATTGAATTTTTTGATGTTACCAGATATCAAATTGTTTTGTTAATTTTATTTCAGACTGTTTACTGCTAACATATAGAAACATTGATTTTTGTATATATAAATATAACATATAATAATTTTAGTATTTTTGAGGATTCCTTCAGATTTTCTGCATTCACATCATATTGTCTGCTGGGAAAGATCTGTGTTTTGCAATGCGTCAGGTAGAGTGTTCTTTTAGAACAGAAGTTGAGTCGATCGACAGTGTAGTCCAAGTCTTCTATGTGTGATGATTTAGTGTCTAATAGTCCCTTCAACTTTTAAGAACTGGATATTTAAATCTCCAACTATTATTGAATTAATTCTTTCAATTCTGGCTGGTTCTTCCTCATCTATTATGAGGTTCTGTTGTTAAGTGCATATATATTTATAATTGTTATACATTTCTGAGGCACTGACATTCTGCCATTGTAAAATGTCTGTCTTTGTCCCTAGCAATAGATGCTAACTTACGCTCAGTTTTTGTGATGTTAATATGATCACTCCAGCTATTTTATGGCTGCCATTTGTGTGGTGTATCATTTCTCTCTTTTACTTCCAACCTTCTTCTGTTTTTGAATTTGAAGTGTATTCCTTGTAGTAAGCATATAGTTGGATTTTGCTTTTGATCCATTCTGACAATCTCTTCCTTTTGATCAGGACATTTAGACTTTTCACATTTAATGCAATTATTAATATAACTAGATTTACACTTTTCACTTTGCTATTTGTCTTCTATGTTTCTTATATTTTTGGGCCTCTGTTCCTCTTTTATTAACTTCTTTCATGTATCAGATATTTGTAGTGTAGAATTTTAATTCCTCTATTGATTTTTTTATTCCAATACTATTAGTGACTATTTTAAAGATTACGATACGCATCTTAATTGATCAGATTATACTTTATAAATTAATACTAACAAATCTGGTAAAATATGGAAACTTTAACATAGCCACATTCCTTCTCTGTTATTCGTACTGTTGTGGTCCTGTGCACTGCACCTGAATATGCTCAAATTCTAACCGTAGAGCATCCCACTTCGTTGCGTCATAAGACTGGTAGAGACACAGGCCCTCTCTCTGCCAATAACACCGCTTCCACTATGCTAAGCAGAGTATTTGCCCGCCTCTCCAAATCAAGTAATACCCCTTCAACCGTGGCAAAAAAAAAAAAAAAGAAAGAAAGAAAAGAAAAACAGAGCTGCACATTTTCTTGGCCCATCTAACTCTGCCAGGTGTCTCATGCAGACTGAGCTGGGAGTCAGGTAGTATCGCCTGAGTCAGCTTGGGTAAGAATGTCACAGATTCCCACTGTGAAGTTTGACTTGAAGTTCGGCAGCATTTCAAGCATGGAGGATTTGCTGATTGTTGCATGCTTTGGGCTGAGTTCCAGACAGAGTTGCTTTTATCAATTTTGTCCAGTTTTATAGTGGTCTTTGGGGAGACGATGTGCTGAACCCTTCACATCGCCATATATATGAATTCTATAACCCGACTCAACTCCAAGTTCTAGGAGGCACCATATTTTGCACTGCTTTTGCATTTATTAAATAACGTAAATTGCTTTTCCCTATCACATAATTTCCCGAAACAGAAAGAATTTAATACATGTAACATTGGACAATATGTTGCTCGGAGATGTGGTAGGAAAATTGCAAAATAAGCATCATCAGCATCGTTATCTCCAGGAAGAGAGAAACGTCTGACAAGCTTCACCGACTAAGCTTGGGCCAGACCTGGGCAAGAAAAGTCATGGCTAGCGGTACCCAGTGCTCCAGAGTTTGCCTTCTTCGAAGACAGAAAAAAAGAAAAATCAACTCGAATTCCCATAAAATGGAATTTTGTTAGCTTTATGGGAACTTCTGTGGAGGAGAAAACATAGGAATATTTTTCTTAAGCCTGTTGAAGAAAATTTATTGAAGGCAGCAGTCAAGAAATGGGACTACGATTCTGTTTCTGTCATGTTTTATATTGAGATATGTCTGAAGCTCGAGAACGGGTTAGAGGGCCTCTAAAAAGCCTCTCGTAAGAATCTTCAAATCTTGATTTATGGATGCCCCTACCACATCCATATCCACAGTGGTATTTTCTGAGTTAAAAGACCAAAGATTTATCAGTTTTCAGCATATGAGAACCTCACATATTTATCTTCGAGTGCTACAGTGTTGAACTTTTACAAGGCCCAAAAGCTTGGCACTGACTCTAAATTGTGTTTTTATTTTTATATCTTTTTTATTATTATTATTGAAAGACAAATAGCCAAGAGAAAAGCTAACTATGTAAGAGAAGGAACGTAGCTGATAGTCAGGTCGGGCCACCCAGAATGCACCAGGATTAATAACGACTTGGGCTGACAGCATCCTGACCACAAGGGATGAAGTCACCCTAGGAAGTGTTTTGTAGAAGAAAATAAAATCAGCAGAATAAAAAAAAAAAAAAAAAAAAGCGCACAACGTCTGAAATCTACATCGTCCAAGTATTTCCCCCCATTAATTCTGGGAGCCCTTGAGTGTTTCCAGGGAAATTTAATCTGCATGTTTCTGAGCCATTTACACTTAAGTCACCGCAATGTTGTTTCGTAAGAGTCATTCGTTGTCCAAGAAGCCCTCCGAACCTTGTTCATAAAGATTTTTATGAAAGCGATTGTTTTCTTTCTCCTTAAAATGAAATTATACTTTTCCAGGTTGAAAGAAACATTGAAATGAACCCTAAATTCAAAACTTCTGAGGCACAAGACAGAGAGTATTCCATTTCAGACTTCTGCCCCAAGGTGTTCGGGTTTTGGCAGCATCACGGGAGAGGGTTCAGTTGAAAAGACGCCGGTTTATTATGCCTCAGAGAGCTAAAGCGAGCCCTCTGGAGCCTTTTTAAAAAGCAAGCCTTTCGGAGAGTTCAGCCAGTCTAATGATCAACTCCGCTTGGGAGCCCATCACGAAGCAAGCTCTGACCGTGAGCATGTGACATGAGACTCTGGAAGCGCTGGAGATGCTGCGTGGTCTTAAGGAATTTGTAGTCCAAGGAACGAAAGCGTAACATGAGGGCAAGGCTATCTCCTACCTCGTGGGGCTGCAGTGAGGACCGAATGGGACAGTCATGTAAGGTGTTTAGCATTACCTAGACCTCAGTACATTCCAACTAAAATAATAATTCTTATAACGTATCTTTGTGAGTGTGTGTCTTGACAATTAGCCCCTAAAACAGGCATCTCAAAACAAAACGTTTACAGAGATAAGAAGACCACTCTATGAGAATGCTCATTCGTGCATTTACTCTCCTGCCAGCTCCAGACGATCCTTGCAAGAATGAATGACTTCTGCGGCTCAAAATATTTTTGTGCTGAATTCGTAAGTCATGGCTGAAGACCTAACTAGAAAACCGCCATGAGAAAGCCACCATTGTGGAATGACAATCGTGTTGATCGACAAATGTAATGTGTGCTGTATAGAGAAACGTTATGTGAATTCAGGGCTATTTGTACCATTTCCTGTTAATACTAATAAAGAGTATTTGAAGAATCCTTTCTTAAATCAACTACAGAATACTGATGTATTGTACTCTTGCTAATACATTTGTGATGGTTAATTTTTTGCATCAACTTGGCTAGAGAATGGCTTAGAGTTATTTAATCGAAGTCTAATCTAGGTGTTGCTGAGAAGGCATTTTGCAGCGCGGTTAACATCTACCATAAACTGACTTTAAGTAAAGGGGATTACCCTCAATAATGTCAGTGAGCCTCATTAAATCATTTTACAGGCTTCAAGGGCAAAAACTGAGGTTTCTTGGGGGAAGAAATTCTGCTTTAAAAGTTGGGCAGCCACTTGGCTTCCAGCCTGTGGATTTCAGCCTTGCCATCTGCATGTTCGATTCAGCATCCATCCATCTTTACAAGTGCCGATGATCACTGTATCGGACTAGAGGCGCCACCCAAAGTGTAAGAGGCTCTGACGGCCGATAACTTCAGACGCAACCTCCTCGTTTCAGACACATCCGGAGGAGGTAGCAGCATCTCTGCTGCCTGTTGTCACCCTCGTGGCCCAAGGTTCGCCTGCCCTGCATGCGGCACCAAGTCCCCAAGCAGCACGTGATACCACATTTATTCAGTCAACAAATGTCTAGCAAAGGCCTACTGTGTGTCACTCGGTCCTCTAGGATTTGCCGATCGTCGCATGCTTTGGGTTGAGTTTAAAAATGATAAAAAAAAAAAATCCTTGCCCTCATGAAGCTTACACTCCATGAGGGGGAAATAGGATATGAACAAACAAATAAGTAAATACAGATCCAACGGTGGTAAGTCCTTTGTTGAATAGTACGTCGGGGCGGAGGCAGACGGCGCTGGAGGGGCCATAACTTTAAATAGATTTATCAACAGTCTTCTTTTAAAAGATGGCCTTTGAGCAGAGCCGATGCATCAATTAAGTATTTAATATTGCCAAGCATTTCTATTTTAAAATAACAGAAAATCCTGATTCAAAATGGTTTAAATCCTGATTCAAAACGGTTTAAAAATAAGCAAGCCTATTTTTCACATAACAAAAAACAGTAAGACTAGCTAGCATTTATTTCGTGTTCACCCCGTGCTAGCCACTTCTGTAAGCACTTTACGCATATTAATTGGCCTTGCATAGCCTTATAAGCTAGGTACTTCTATTACCCCTGTTTCGCAGATGAGGAGAGCAAGCCTTAAAGAGAATGAGAGTTTCCCAGAAGTGACATGATGGCAGGTGGCATGGCTCTGCTACTTTGTCCCCGGCTCAGACTCTGGCCCACCAGAGGGAAGACGGTCCCAGGTAGCGGGTAGCAGGGCTCTGTCACAGGCCTTCAGCGTCTCTCCTAGAACAACTGTCTCTCCCTGTGAAGCCAGACCTCAGCTGCAGTGAGAAGTCTGTCACGTTTCCAGGAGCCATGGCAAGTGCGAGCAAGAAAGAAACCCTACTTTCTGAATCTGACCGTCCGCCTTGGAGAAACCAAGTGCTGGATCTGTTCGGCCCTGTGAGTGGATCTCAGACGCAGCTCGGGGTGAGGAGGAGGATGCGGCCGCGTAGGGAAGGGCCCAGCTCCATTTGGGGCACAGGTGGCAAGTGCTGTTTCCAGCCCTCCAGGTTTCAGGGTGGGGCTGGTTTCATAGTATTCCCTTCCAAATGACCTCACCGGAGGTGTTGAGAGCAAACGGGGCTCTTTCTTTGGCCTCGCGCTTCAAAGGAACTGAACTTCTTCAAAGACATTTTCAAAAGCTTTTAGTCTGAGTAAAGACCATCAAGAGATTCGGGGCCGTGTGCTAAAAGTGACAGCAGAGAAAGGCCATCCGGTGTATTACTGAAGCTGAACGTAAGTGAAAAAGCAGAAAATACACAACTGAAAATGATTTTGAAATTTTTTTGAAGATGATACATGATTATTTCAACAATAACTTATTTTATAGACTCTGCTCAATAATGTCAATCTGCTTCGCCATAAAGCCAACCAATTAAAACACCTGATGAACCCTCTGATTTCATTTGCTTGCAAACTCCAGGAGGAGGTACTCATTATCAAATGAACTTGGGCTTTAGCCCTGCTCAGCATTTGTCTCCAATCAAACTGACTATCTCCCTTCTCAGTCTGTCATGGCGGAATGAGCCTTACAAATATCTATATTGTCCCGGCACCCTATAATGGTATTACAATGACAATTTTATTAGATCTATAAAATTTTTGCAACTTCCCTACGGCACATTGTAATTTCACCAACAGTTGTAAAAGGTCTTAAATTATATTTGTGCAAAATTGAGATGAATGGGCTCGAGCATTAATGCATTTCTCATTGTGTAATGGGGACTTTTTCTTCCCTCTCTCTTTGCCAGAGAAAAAGCTATCTCATTCAACTATTTGTCAACTCCCATTAGAAACATTTAATACTAATAAAATTTATGGCTTCAGTTTCTAAAGGATACTGCCAGAAGACTTTGTGATTACTGCATCAGTACTTAAATACAACCATGTTCACCTTATAAAAATCTAGACGCAGCCTGACAGGTATAAAGTGGAGCTTTGTGTGCTGAGTCAGCATCAGAGACTTTTTTTTGGTTGAAGTAGAGTTCACGAAATGAAAGAAAATGTGTTCTCAAGTCAGTACGGAAAGATTTTTCTGAAAAATGTTCTCCCAGTAAATGTGAAACTGACAGATCATGATGCTGTATGCCTGTTCTCAACAGAAAGTAAAATAAAGCATGATTCGATCAACTCCATGGCCAGGAAATAAGTTAATTCATCTTTAAGGTTTTATATACACACACTCAGATATGTAAGTATGAGCACGAGCACGTGAATTACAAATTGTAAACAAAGCGCTGTCTTTTAAATAGGGGGATCGTGCCAACGGGTCCTTCGGGTCGCATTTTCGGAAGTCGCTATGGCTTTCCATCGTCCACCCTCACGCGCACTGTCGTTCTTGGGACCTGGTTCCTCAAGTCGCAGTGAATTGTTCCCTCCTCTACAGCCTCACACCTGCAACTCACCACTTTCTAACTCGTGCTGTCGTTATTTGTGTATGAGCCTTCTCATTTCTGCAAAATATGAGCTCCTTGTTTTATGTGATCTTTGTCTTCATCTGAGCCAAACAACTTGCAAACCATAGGTGCCGAATGCACAAATGAGAAAGATGCACGCACGAGGACTCTGTCCGCAGAGCTACGCAATCTGTAACCCATGGAACTAACCGGCTCCTAAGAACGAGCATCATGAAAGTAATGAATTTACAACCGGGACGTCACCATGAATACCAGTGCGTGTTAAGACGAGTGGCGAGGGGGTGTGTACCCCTGGACGGACACGCTTTCCAAGGGACAAATGATGTGAGTAAAATTAAGAGAATAAGTTTTCTGACCCTCGATTTCCAGATTTGTTTTTTTTTAAATTTATCTGCTGGAGGAAATGTCTAGAGGTGGGAGTTCCCGTCAGTTCTCTCCTCCGCTGATTGACGAAGGTGTGACGCCGGATTCTCCCGCCACGGAGTGTAAATTTTTAACGTGGGCGCAAACAGGTAAATTAAGTCTCTGAACTAAGTGTGAGCCCAGCTTCTGTAGCCTAATTATCATTTCATGCAAATTAACAAAATCCCTTAAAAATGCATACTTCGCGGTCCGACATCTTCACTTACACGCGGCAGTTCTTAAAGTAGATATTAGTCACACGACTGGCATTCTTGAGAGAAACATCCCCTTCTTAAGCTATGTGGTACAATACAATAAGTCATCTTTAAAACAGTCAATAACTACAGTGATGTCAACTGTCTTAAAAACTCTATCACTAGCATCAAGCCAAAAGTTAAACGTAAAATATTCACCCATGCTTGACTCAAATCAAATGAACAGGAGAGCTGCCAAATCTGGCCTTGTTTTGTGCTGTGTGGAGACAGCCTCGGTCCCCTAACCCCTCATCTTTTCAGCGTTTGTGAGAAGTAGATCACTCATGAGTATTATTCTGCCCGTGGAGATGGAGAGAAAACAGTTTTGTTCTTTGCCCCAGTCACAGAAGAAGCTGAAAACATGGTAGTGAAAAAATCCCGCCCAATTTCCTTCTTATGCAAAACAAGAACAACGACAACGACAACGCGCGCAGGGGCATCGATGTCATTACAGGAAGACGGCAGAGAACCACAGGCTGGGAACAGAGGCTGGGGGGACGTAATCCACACGGGCCTGGGACCAGGACAGTGACAACACAGAAGGCTTTTTGATCCAATCGCCTGGTGCCCAGTTCTGTGCTGTAATAGCTTCATCCTCCTGAATCTCAGGACTAAAAAGTGGAACATTCATCCCAACCAGTTACCCAGAGTTGCATAAAGCAATGTAAATAAGAATCTCTTGGTTTCACTTGGTGGTTGATTGTGTTTGTGGCTTTCAGCCCCAACACTAAGTCTGCTCGGGGTCTGGACGGCTGTTCCGACATTTTTCAACTGCTATCAGCGTGATGAAGAAAATCCAAAATGGCAGCAGCTAGCGAAGACCATCACGGCATTCCTAAGGCCATCCCCAGAGCAGGACTTTCCCCTGATGGGAACACATCGACCATGTGTGTCCAGATCAATACGGGGAGAGGGTGGTGCCCCCAAAAAGCAGCCCAGGGGACCCAAATGGTGACCCAAATGCAAGGAAGAGGAGAAAGACAGGGCAGAAAGGGTTGCTCAATGCCCCCACAAATCTGCACAAACTAGAAATAGTAGGGAGAGAAAAAATTACTTTTAAGAACACGTTGGGGAGAGAAGAGATCTAGGCACTTTCAGCATGCCCTCCCAAACTAAATCCCACTTGTAAAATGGAATTGTTATAAAAATAGACTTCAGGATAATGGGGGCTTTGCTGTCGGGGGACAGGAAGGTACAGCTGACCAAATTTAGAAATAATAAAGACTCGCTGTGAGATTTTTCTATGTTTTTTGATTAGCGATGACTACTCTGATTTTTTTTTTCCATCTCAATATTCTTTACCGTAAATCAGAAACCAGATGACCTTCCTTTCTCCTGCTATAATTTACAGACAAGCAGTATGGCAAGAAAAACAAATGACACCGACTCAGAATCCAAAGGACCCAGCAGGATCGGGTTTCCAGGCAGTAGTTGTGAATAGCATTTATCCAGCCATGGAAGTGTGTGTGTGTGTGTGTGTGTGTGTGTGTGTGTGTGTGTGAGAGAGAGAGAGAGAGAGAGAGAGAGCGCAAAAGTTTGGGTCTAGCAAACAGAGGGTGGAAGTAGGAGAGTAAGGGGAATAATGATTTTAATTATTTACGAGAAGCCTGTTTATGATGCACACACATCCTACAAATCTCGCCAAGGGAGGAGGAAAGGGAGAGAACCATGAAAAGAAGGAGGAAGGAAGGAAGGAAGGAAGGGAGGGAGGGAGAAAGGGAGGGAGGGAGAGAGAAAGAGGAAGGAAGAGAGGGGAGGGAGGGAGAAAGAACAAAGAACGCAGGAAAGAAGGAAGAGGAAGAAAAAGAAAGACAAAAAAGACTCAAACTTAGGTGAAAACCACTACTTGAGAGAAAAACAAAGTAGAGACCACATGTCGGGGAGTAAATGCGTTTCCACATGCGAACACCAATATATTATTGACTTATCCTGAGTCATAAATATGACAATTTGCCTCATTTCATAGTGAGGTCAGGCTCGGCCCAAATAAGCAGCCATCCCCTGCTTATTTAATGTTCCTAAAAATGAGCTTTTCCCAAAGCTCTCCGCGCATATAATGTAACGCCATGTGCATGTGCAGTGGGGAGGAGGACCCTGGGAGGTGACAGAAAGCAAGCTGTGAACACAAAGATGCTTTTAGGCGGAATACTTGTACATGATATATAGAACAGAAGGTCGTCCATCATGGTTATTGAAACTGTGACCAGCAAAGCTATAAACCTGACACGGAAGAAGAGAATATATGACTTGTTAGGTTGAAAAAGCACCAAAGAGGGAATTATAAAAGGGAAAATTTCATGACAAATTAGTTTGTATTTTTTGTTTTCATTTCTGACACATGGAAGGAAATGCTATATGTTTGCTTAAGGAAGTGCAAATTTCTCCACTTCATCCATTTAAAATCCTCACCCTCAGGCCTTTTGTGCCGAAGCATAAAGTTTGGAGACCTTAAACAGTCGTAATGTCTCCCCGAAGAATTCGGCCTCAGAAACATACTGCGGTTCAGGAGGGCTCAAAAGGAAAAGCATTTTGCAGCAATCTGGCGGCGTCTGCTCCGGGCTCATAAGGAACATCGATTCACTGTCATGGTTTCTTTACCGTATTTGATGAAACAGTGGATGCAATTGGAACAAGCGGCTCAAGCAAGAAAGTCGTAAACCTGGAAACAGTATTGGAAAACAAGAGCGTCTAACATGAAATGAGTTTCAGATCGGGGGAGAAAAAAAAACAAAAACCAAAAAACAACAAAAACTGAAACGCGCAGTAGCTCACGCATGAAATCGTCACAGGACGGGCTGGAAAGTTAGTCACAGATGCTGAGGGCCAGTCTGGCGTTTGACACACGGGCCCCTTCCGAGAACTATGATTTGGAGCTGAGTAATGACACCTTTCTAGCTCTGGGGCAGGTGAAGCAGTGCTAATAAAAGAAGGAAGCTCAAGTTCAAGAGAATGTACTGAGAATCCCCTATTTTAAAGTGCTCTACAATCTCTACGTTTGTTGGAAGACTCAGGGGGAGGAAGAAGGGAGTGAGGAGAAGACGAGGAACTCCCCTCAAATGCAACATCTTAGTAGTTACAATAACTGTATTATCAGTAGAATAATTGTACCTTTCAGTTACAACTTCAATTTTTAAAGATGTCAATTCCCCCTAAAGTAATCTACCAAAACTTTATAGGATTCTACCATCCAAATCGAAATCTCAACAAAACGCTTATAACTTGAAAAAATGATTTGAAAATCTAGCTGAAATAATGAACGAGCAGAAATAGCCAGGAAAATTCTGAAAGGGAAGAATAATTGGGGAAATTGAAAATTAACTATAAAATGAGCATCACTAAGACAGTTTAATCTGTAGGCAGGAATGGAACTCAGTATGAAACTAGTACTGAGAATATATGTAAATTTAGTGTATGTCAAAGGTGGGGTTTGAAATCAAAGCAGAAAATACGGTGTATGCTTAAAATTATGTTGGAAAAAAAAATTCGTTAGTCATTTATTAATTAAATGAAGCTGCACCCCAACTCACTCCTGATTCCAATATAAATTTTAAATGAATAAAGTATTCAAGTAAAAAAAAATGGAAACATAAAAGCACCAGGAAAATATGGGTGAATATTTTTATAATTTCATGATGGACAAAACTGTTCTGACCATAACAGAAAATTTGGAAACCATAAAATACAACGCACTTTGGCTGGACAAAAAGAAGACGAAATGTTATTGTGCAGAGAAAAAGTCAACAAAGCCAAAATACTAAAGACGACAAACTGGGAAAGATGCAGGACATTACATTTCTATGTTTCTGTCAGCAAATTATATTTGTATAAATAAATTATGTTTGAGTTAATATACCTAATATACAGAGAGCTCTCAGAAATCAACTCCCCAATTTAAAAATGTATGAAGAATATGGAGTGAAAAAAAGAATATCTACAAGCAATTAACAGAAAAAATACAAATAGACAACATAATTAAGAAAAATATTGCACCTCATTATTAATTAAAGAAATGCAAATAAAACGCCAGAGAGACATTATTACTATTATCATTATTATTATTATTACCAATCAGATTATCGGTGGTTTTAAAAAAAAAAAAACTAGAGGCTTATAGAGAATCTACCAGCAAGCATTCCGGTGTGCCACTTCTCACCACCTTTCGAGGCCACCAGCAAGTCCGAGCCCTCCCTCCTCAAGGCCCCCGAGACTCCCAAGGTGCGGCCCCAACCCTGCCCTCTGCACACCGTTCTTATAAAAGGCGCCATGTAAAAGCACCTGTCTCATCATTCCAGGGTCTGGAGGCTGATCGCCTGGGTTCGAATCCCAGTTCCGCTTCCAGCTCTCACCGTGCGAACGTGCACGACTCCTGGAACCCTCTGGTGCTTCGGTTACGTCATTTGTAAAACTGGATGACAGTGACAGTATCTACACAGTTCTTGCGTTAGGGGGTGAAGCGAATGAACACGTAAAGCACGCTGAGAACAACATCTGGCACAGGTTCACGACATGACGCCACTCGCCTGCTCAGACAGCGTCCCGTCGGCCCGGCCCGCGGGCCTCCTCCGCCCACCCGCCGCTGCCGCACTGGCCCACGCCTCCACCCGCCAGTCTGAGCCGTTTCGCATCTGCGTTTTTCCTGCACGGACCACTCTCTCCTCAGACGTGGCTCGTGTTGTCACTCCCAGGTCTCTGGCTCAAATGTCACCTCGCCAGAAAAGCCTTCCCTGGCCACCCTGTCGAAGAGTCCCTCCGACCCAATTAGGACGGACACCCTTTACAGGATGATTGAAGCATAAATTAGTCCTGCTTCCCAGGAGCAATGTAGCTCTGTGTGTTACAACGTAGGAAGAGTGTTCTCTCGGAGCCAGCAACCTCGCGCCTCGGCCGTCAGACTAAGGACATTCTCTGAGAAGTATGTGAAGACCTAGACACGTGGTCTTCAGCAAAACATAGTCTATAATAACTAAAATTCACAAATAATCCAAAAGTTCCTCGACAGATACATCAACTATCAATTTGGTATTAAAAAGCACCCCGAAAGCTAGTGACTTCAACGATAACCATGTATTCAAGCTGTGAGTGGCACTCTGGGCAGGGCTCAGCTAGGTGGTCCTTATTCAGGTGCCTGGCTGCCTCATTCAGGTGTCTGCAGTCGCTGTTGGCCGGGCTGGCTCACATGGCAGTTAGGTGGGATTCCGAGTAAACAAATAGATCGTTCAGGCTCCCCGGAGGCCTCGGGCCATGCCTCGCATAATATCATCTCCATTTCATTCTCTCGGCCAAGGTGAGTCAGAAGTTCAGGCCAGATTCAAAAGGTGAAGAAATAGACTCCATGTCTTCATGGCGGGAGAAGCAAAATCACATGGCAAAGGAACATGGTTATAGGGCGTGGCATCCAAAATGGCCCAGAAAATCACGGCCATTTTGCCCTTTACCAAAATAAGGAACTGGTTGAATAAATTATGACAAAAATTGCATTGGACTATTTCGCAGCTATTAAAAATGCTGGTGTCGATCTATAGTTATTGGTTAGGAAAGATGCTTTGGCATGCTTACAAACAAACCAAGCACATGACAGAACTTCTGATTTACATCCTACGCACAAACATGCCGTGTACACAAGAGACCCTGGGAAGGATGTGTTCCAAATACGGACAGTGCTCTGCTCTAACCTGCTTTCAGCCCTTCCTTCCTCCGCCCCTCCTGTCTTCCTCCTTTCCTTCTGCATTTCTGACATCCCGGCTTTCCTTCCTAGGATTTCGCGACAAGACTGTCCTTTGTACTCCATGCTACGGCCGGTGAATCTAGATGTTTTCTTATGACATCAGAAAGGCAAAAAGCATTAGCAGCCACTCGCAGGCACATTTCAATTCTCTGCTTGCCTCCAAACCATGAAAGCAAGTGGCGTGGCCACACGCAGCATCAAGGAGCAGGAAAGCAACCCCCGCGTCTCGATGGGAGGAGTCGCGAAGTCACATTCTGAAGTCCTCGACTGGAGGAAGAACTGGGGTCACTGATGGAAGTGAGCACCCCAAAGTTGGGGTGTCCATCTGTTTGGGAGGCAAAGCCTAGAGGATTTTGTCCTGAAGTTGTGTTTGCACAGTAAACATATTGCCTTTTCTTAGAAAAGTTAATTATTTAGAAAATGATAGGCTAATGGGCATCGTATAAGATTAAACCTCCCCAGCTATCATGGTTGGGCATCCATGTCGGCTCAGCATTACTATAAAAATAAAACGAGATAGATTTTAACATACTTTGAAAAAACTTAAAGCTATGCACAAATGATTATTCTGTTGATTTCATAACTGCCAACAGTTGTCTTCTGAATCTCCTTTCCTTTCCTTTGAGTATTCGGACAATGCAGAGATCATTTCAATAACAGAGTTAAGCCAAAACATGATGAGGCAGATAAATCTGCTGCTGCCAAACAAACACGACATCACACAACAGGTCCCAAAGCCAAACCTAAATGACTTTGGGGAGATTGACAGCATCGGCGTGGATAACTGAAACTTGGCTGCATTATTCTCATTATTCCTCATGTCTGTCGAAGGGCTGGGTGGTATTTAGAAATCAGATCACTTCTATCAAACTTATGCTTTCATGGCCATGACTCCGGCGTGCGTCACCCTCTTCGAAACGCACCCCGTTGCGCAGCTGCTGTTCGCCGTAGGAGTCGATGCTCTTTCATATCGAGGTGAAAGAGTCACCGAGCCCCACCCTTTGGAAACTACTTTGGCTGCAACGCTCACTTGAAGTTCAAGGCCTTCAGGATGAGGCCCAAGCCTTTCAATCATGGGCTTGCCTCTGCCGCTCCTGCGGATGCTGAGTCCTCCACCACCGCATGGCAACAGCGCCTTGTGTGCACTCAGCTCCATTCCCTAAGCAATGGTGCTCGTTTTTAGATGTCTTACCCGGAGATCATTACACTTGCCCTGCTCCTCCCATATGGGTTATTATAAAACTGAAATAAGAATGTGTGTATCTGACAGCAGCAGATTGAGGAGCTGGGTAATAAAAGGAAGATGGATTAACCCACGGAAAATTAATGGTATTTGCCGAGAGCCATGCAGTGCTCACTATGCATTAGAGACCGCTCTAAGCATTTCACATGCAAGAACTAATCTTGTCTTAGCGCCCGCTCTGAGATAGGTCTTATTACCATGCTCATTCTGCAGAAAAAGAAACGGAGACACAGAGCCGGTAAATAACGTGCCCACGGTCACACGGCGAGTGAGTCACAGGAGCCAAATTCCATTCCTGGCAGGAGAGCTCCGGAGGCTGCATTTTTAAGCCCAGGGCACCTTGTCTCCAACCAGTGCAGCCAGGGCTCAAACCGCCTCTGTTATTTTTACTTAGAAAATGCTGGTCCTTCCACATCAAGACCCTCCAAACTCCATGCTCAGCTTTTGTCCATCTCTTTCTAGAAAGCTTCTCCAACACTTCCACCACAAATTCCATCATCTTGATGGCTTCCCAGGAGGAGGCAGAGGAAGGGGAAGAGCAAGTTATGACACCCCCTTCCTGAGTGCCCCCCCCCCCAAAGTGAGGCCGGGAGAGAAGCAGAGCCTCCGCGGAGGGGCCGAGGGCGGTTTGCATCCCATCACTCAACAGAAGGTTTTAGAGACCTCCTGCAGGGCTGGCTGCTGCAGAGGGGAGGAAAGTAAACGGGGCCATCGGGAATGGTGCCATTCCTGGGTTTCATCATCTACCCCCTTAATTTGGATGGTAAGATCTCAAAAGCAAGTGTTGGGCAGAGAAGGCATCCTGGGAAAGCTGAGCTTCGGGGCAAAGCTGGCCCCCCAAACTACACAGCGCCTTCCGGGGCGAGTCCTCTGCACTTTCCAGATATCCTGCTTTCTCCCCTTGTCTTTAAGTATGCAAACGCTTTGGAGACTGAAAACAGAGCAACTATTCTTATGAGCAAGTAGCATGGAGAAAAGGCATGGCTGAGCCCCCGCTTTCTTTCAAACTGGATGAGCAGATACATTTTCTGCAGGTGTCTGGAGGCAGCCCTTTCACGCTGTTAAAAGAAAAAAAAAAAAAAAAAAAGACAACTGGCCCCAGGTCAGAGCAAATCTGGGATTACACTTGGTTTTCCAATTCCATCCTCGGCCTTCTTTAATTCACAGCCACACAGCAAAGAGCCGGCCAGCTCTTCTGAGGATCCGCTCACCCTGGACGGACCGTTCTCAAGGTCAACTCCAGGGCAGAACTGAGTTAGCAAAAAAACCTGTGCTTGCCCTTGCCAAAGAGCAGGATTTCTCTCAAACACCCACACACGATTGCGGGTGTGCACACGCACACGCACGGACAGCCGCGAGGAATTTTTATTTTGTCCAGTCCCATCCCAGAGTCAGACACATCTGCCAGACGAGTCCCCGCGACAGCCCCTCCGACATGGGGAGCCGCACACTGCGCGCGCGGGCGTCGTGATTGGGAATCCAGATGCTCTACCCCTTGGTTCTCGACACTGACCTTTCACTTGAAAGTCAATTTGTCAGTCTGCTCTGTGTGTCTGAAGAAATCATCGAAGCCGCCCTGCCAAGGAGTTCCCCACACGTTTCTGCAAACGCGGCTGCAGCGCAGCTACGCTGTGTTCGGGGGCGACATCGAGGGTGGGGGCGAGGTGGGCTGGCCGCTCCCCACTCCTGAGGGCTGCTTGGGTGCACTCTGTTCCTCAGGGGTGGGAACTCAGTATCTCTAGGGAGGGAAGGAGGAAGCAGAGGCAAGAAGCAGCCTCCTCCCCTCATCGACTTGCCCAATAGGACCCAGGAGGCAGAGAGAGAGAGAAAGGGAGAGAGAGAGAGAGAGACCCTCCGGAGGCTCCACAGACTTGGCCTGTCTGATTTTCAGTGAGTTTCAATTTTCTGTCAGTACAGCCAAGGGCTCATGTCTGGAAATAAATACTGTGCACAGAAAGCCAGGAAGTTAGGTATCATCAGAGACACTGTAAGTGTGAAAACTCAGGCACGAGGGGATGACTGAGGACCACTGTCCCGCCTTAAATTAGGAGACTCTCATGGATCTACTCTCTAGTTGTGAGAAAGAACTAGGCAGGGCCAGGCCTAGTAGCACACCTCCCCCCCCCGCCCACCATCCCCAGGTACTTAGGGCTCCCCTTCCACTTCCTGTCTAGATCTTGCTTTCCCACACCACCCTTAACTGCACCCCACCTGCCACAATACACACTACACACACATACACACATCGCCATAACCACCACACCCAAAGTATAACTCCTTCTCAACCCTATTGAGTGACAAGTCATTTTGAGAAGTCCACAACCCGAGTGCATTGAGCTGAATGCATGCAGAGCACAGTAGTCCCACTGAGCTGACTCAGTAAATATCAGACTTCAGGACAGTGAAGCAGGTAGAATCTAAAGGTTAGGTAATCCACGAGGAAAGAACTGTTCAAAATCCCAAGTGAAGGAACATGTGAGTCCTTGGGTGCAGGCTGGGCTAAACATGCACAGAGTAAGACTACTCGAGGCTATCCAGAGCGTAACAGCTAGGAGTTTGAGAATAAAACAAAAATAGTAGAAGAATGAGTAGAATTTCAGGGGTATTGCAGTTCTGCTATAGCCACAATGAAGAAACTTTGTTAGTGTCCCATTAATACCCAAGGCACCCAGCTGAGACATCAGAAAGGCAAGCCCTTAAGAGTAAGAACTATACTCTAGAGTAATTCCTACTTTGTATCTGCCCTACCAATGCTTTAAACTAAGCTCCGATGACACCTTGATGCAGACAGAGTTTGGAAATTGCCTCCCCCCAGCCCTAAGTTAGAGGGGGTTGGGGAATACTCTTGGGTCCCCGTAGATGTGCTGTAATAAAGCATAAACCAAGCCTTTATGAGTTCAATGTAAACAGCCAGTCACTGAAAAAAACTCAACACCCTTCAGAGACTTGACAATACAGTATTCACTAACTTGACCATATAATTAGAAACATCAAGATGTGGAAAAGAAAAGAAAATTGTGATCCACAGTGAAGAAAAAAAGCAAGCAATAGATACTTACCTTGAGATAGCCTAGACATTGGGCAAAGACTTTAAAAATAGTTATTATAAATATTGTCAAGAAATAAATGAAAATATATTTAAAGTGTTAAAGGAAAATATGGCCTTCATGAGTGAAGATACGGGGAATACCTAGAAAGAAAGGTAACTGTAAGAGGAAGAATTTTAAAAAATTATTAAACTAGAGTAATGATTTAAATAAACATTTAATGGATGATGGAGATTACAGAAAAATGGCAGACTGGAAATGGCAGGAGAACAGAAAAGTAACAATCTGAAGAAAAATAAAAAGTCTGAAGTACTTATGGGACAATTAAAATTATCTAATATACATGTATTTGGAGACCCAGAATGAGAACTAATAATTGAAAATTTTCTGTATTTGTTCAAAAATATCAACTTACAGATCAAGAAGCTTAACAAACTGTGAGACTAAATACCACGAAAACCACATCCAGACACATCACAATCTAATTGCTGAAAACCAAAGATAAAGAGAAAAAGCCTGAAAGTAGCCAAAGGAAAAACACACATTATGTAGAGTTACAGTGATACAAATGACAGCTGACTTCTCACCCAAAACAGTGGAAGCCAGAAGATAATGGAATCTCATCTTTAATTAAAAAAAGGGAAAACTCCACTATCAATACATCATCAATAACCAATTAATATATCTTTCAAAAAGGAAGGTAAACCAATGGCATCTTCAATTAAGCAAAAGTTGAGAACGTATTACAAAAAAAATCTAAAGACTAAAGATAAATGATAACGTAGAAACAAGAAGCCACGGGAAGAAATAAAAAGCGCCGCATAAAAGTGTCATATTATAAAATATCATTTGTTACAACTTCCTTAAAAGAAATCAGTCATTGAAGGACAAACTAATTGCTTTGTAAGGAGAGGTTTATAACATGTAGAGAAGTAAGAGATATGGTAAAATTTAAAAAGCTTGCAACACCAAGTTACTAAAAGATGAAGTGTAGGCAGCCGCTACGGGGAAAGTCAAAGGAGACAAGACTTTGGGGGAAAATGGAGTCCTGCAGGGGCCAACGCAAGTGATGACCGCCTTCTGCCAATTTCACGAGACAGGACTGTGGCGAGATTATCCAGGTAGCATGAATGGCAGCTTGAGCCATTAAACCACGACATAAATAATGAGCATGAACTCTGGCCATCTGAAGCAAGGAAGAAATGTATTGGGAGGATACTAGATGACCTCCCAAATCAACATAAAAGCTTGAGAATCTGACTCAGAAAATGGATAGGAATTCTAAAACACAGCTGGGGTCACAACACTGAAAAAAGATCGGGACAAAACGTCATCAGCTTTCAACCTGTGTTGATGTTTTCGTGGTCATCACACCCACCCTGGACACGAGCTGACCCCACCTCAGGACGCCCGCCTCTGCTCTCCCTACCACCACGAGTAGCTTCTTAACTGCCTCTTGGTCTGTGCATCGCTCTCTCAGGCTTCAGAGTGAGACCCCAAGTATGACCGACCAAGTCTAGGCCACATGGACACAGACGTCGGGAAGCAGGGAGAGGAATATCTGCCGCCTTTATTTTTCTGGTGGAAAGTCAGGACCTGCTAGCCCACCAATTTGAGGATTCCTCCCTAATAAAAAAAAATGTTGAGATTCTAGATAATCGAGTCTATTATGATCTCTCCCTTCGACTGCCTTCCACCGTCATAAATACTTCCTCCCAAAATTACACTTCCCAAAATATTTTTACATAATGTAGGAAACCTGACTCACGCAACCAAAAACACAGTCCCTCTTTCCCCAGGCGGAACAAATACAGAGTTTTATTATTTACTCTCTCCGCTTTCAGCTCAAGTTCTCTGGCTGTAGCTCATTCTTTTGGTTACAATTTCATTGTGAATTTCTTCACAACTTTTTCTCCATGACCATTTCACGTCCTCTCTGCCTCAACGAGCACATAGTAGGGCCACCTAAACCTATATCTTCACTCTTGAGGAATCTGAGCCCCTGTTTTTTCCTTCTGGCATCAGCTTGCCATAGTCTTCCGTCCACCTCAACCACTCAGAATAGTACGAGAGGTGCCCTCGGCATGCGTCCACAGTTTTCTCTTCTTTTTAGCAATCGGGATCAACCACCCACGTGAAAATTCAACCTCCCCCTTTTCATGGTTTTCCAGTGGCATGAGAATCTCCAATTCACTGTTTCACTCCCAATTTTATAGGATCTATAATGTAATATAGAATCTGCAACATCTCTTAGCGAACGCACTTTTCCATCGGGGACTAAAACCAGCGGAGTGCGGGGAGAGAATGCAAAATTTTGACAGTGGGTCATTATACGTAAGTGTAAGTGGTTCTTCCATGTCATTTCTCCCTAATGCCTCTGAATCTGTGCATTCTGAAAAGGGAGAAACAGTGCCATTTAGTCACCATTAATTCAAAGTAGGATCTTCATCCTCAGGGATGACACCCCAAATTAGCAAGATGCTGTCTACCAACTGCAAGGCAGTTGAAACCGTGTCTGAGTCTTCAATACAGGATTCCATCTTAATGTAAGGCCGTTTGCTTCTGGGAAGTAGGACACATGGTTAAATCCGTGACTTCCACGGTCATCAGCCCACCGTCTTTTTTTTTCCTCTGTGAAGTGAGTTCTTAGTCAGAAGCAATCTATCTGCAATTTCCATTTTTATGATAGGTCCGTTTATTTAAATTATTTCGAAAGTTTGTTTGAATGGCATTATCAGATATATTAGGAGTCTTTTTAAACGTTACTCCAAGAGATTTGGAAAATAAAGGTTAAGAAAATCACGGTGATTCTAAAACGAAAGAATATAGAATAGGGATGTCATTACGTCATTTAAGAATTTAAGTGAGTTAATGAAAGTGTTAGCAGAAGCCCAGCAGGACAGTGAAAACAAATCTAAATATAAAATCGGTGGGTAATTTCTGCCTTTTTTGTGATGGAAGGCTCCAAAACGATCAGCTTCTACCAGGTAGTGGCCCGCCCCTCCTGGATATGGGGGTTCTCAGGCCTGGTTGCTGCTCCCGGCCAGTAGAAGACTCGACCGAGGGCCTAACCAGGCCACCATAATGATAGGAAGTCCTTGTCATTAGGTTCATTTCTGCCATCATAGCTGTTTTGCTTATGAGTGCAGTGATTCAGTACCAGGGAAAGGCTCTGACGGACATCTTCGGTGAAAGTCATTCGTCTTTCTAATTAGCGAAATTCTCTCTACAGTGGGGGCCTTTGGGTGAGCATGCGGATTAGGCACCAATATTCTCATATTCTGGGTTCATTCTAAGGACTTTATCCAGCTTTCCCCTACACTTTGCCATCACCAGCCCTTCAGCATTTTTCCTACTCAGCCTCCGATTGTCTGACGAAAGCGTTAGCCCTGTCCAGGAATCGGATCTGGACTGTTGTCTTAGGCAATGTCTCCTGGATAATTAGATGTACTGCTAAATATTTGATCCCGGGGGAATTCGTATTCTCCACTGTGCTTTGGGACCACCCTTGAGTGGAGTTAATGCTCTATAGTGATTTACAACCAAGAAAAGTGACTGGCCCGCTGCCAGGTGCCAGAGAGGAGAATTCGAGTAGCCATAGGGAGGAGTCCGCATCAACGAGACCCGGCAGGGCATGGCTGAGGTGGAGCCTCAGTGGGGCATGGACCCGGGGCCCCCGCACTTAAACTGCAGGGACCCTGACGCCAGGCTCCCGGGGCCGTGGCCAGCACCCCTTTTGTGTCTGCCCTGCGTTCTGGCGTCACTGAAAGGCCCCCACCCACCTACTCAACACACTTGGGAGGTGTACCCGCATGGCCCCATGGCAAGTCCACACTCCAACACAAACAGAGCCTGTCATAACACATCCTGCCTCTGTGGTGGGCAGAAATCTGCCGAAATTCATGGGGAGGGGGGAATGCTCTGGGAATGGTTTTATTTCTGAGAACTTTAATTTCCAACATTTCCGCCAATAACCACATTTTCTTGGAGTTTGAGATCAGAGATAGACTACCCTGGTGGCCTTTTAACCCTAATTAACCCGCAAGCCCATCTGGTGCCCCCACCTCGTTTAACCGTGTGACGCGGCTTGTAAAAGGACGTGGCCTCCAGTCCGCCGAGCCCGGCACATTCCAGAGTTCTCGGTCAGGCCTCTTCCTTCCCTGCGGGGCCACTGCCCGACTTTTCCAAGGCTGATATTAATATCGCAGACCATTATAATACAGTTATTTTCATGGGCGGCAGGGAGGAAGTCACGTGGCGTTCATTGGTCCCGTGGGGCCGTTCAGCATGTTGTTTTTACTCACATAAGCAGCAATGGAGTAGAAACAGTGAGGAAGTCACTGTGCTTGTATTAAATGAGTTTTTTTTTTTCGAGGACTTGTTTGGTTAATGAGTCATTATTCCTTTTTTAATTGTATGAACATATGTAGTAGCAAGGTCAAAGGTGCATGCACTTTCTTAAATGTGTATGTGTGTGTGTGTGCGCGCGCGCGCACACACACACGCACTTCTAGGCCATTGTGCGTTTGCCTTATTTTAACCACCACTGTGATGTCAGTTTATTGAAAGGCTGGGACACAGAGAAGCTGACCAAAGGATATGAGTTTTTTATACTTTGGGGAAAAGGAATATAAAAGCTCCTGAGTACAAAAAGATATAATTTCATCCTCTTTAAGTTACGACACCAGGGGATTTCACATCAAAATGTTGCCATTACCGCAATCCACTATTTTGTATTACTAGCTCAATTTTACTGTTTCAAAAGTCCATCCCTTACATCATCTTGTTGACCTGTTTTCTGAGTGTGTGGGGTCGGATGGGTCGAATTACTGCCCCAGTGACTTTTTAAAGACCTCATGACCAATAAGTGATAACCCGAAAACCAAGGGAACCCAAAAGACAAGTCGGGGCTCCACGGAACCTTGCCACAGCGAGAAGGCCTTCGCGGGTGGGATCGTGCACACGGCAGGCGTGGCAGTTGGGGGCCAGGCTGCCGCCGCGTTCTGTGGGTCCGCGTCCCCTCCCCAGACACCTGTCCCTGTTAAATCTCCATTCTCAAGACCGTCTCCACTAACTGCAGTGACAACGCTCTGTTTTTCAGTCGACAAGCCACAGGAAGGAGAACGGGAAAACGCGCGCACGATGAAGGCCTCTCGAAACGTTCTCTGTTTGAAGGAGCTGATATTAGCGCAATTCATGGGCTCCTTGGACACGGGAGATCATTCTTTTGACAAAAATATGCCAGAAAAACATCCATTATAGATCTCTCAAAATGGCAGAAGTCATGGATTGTGAATTCTATTTATCTGAAAGATTCTGAAATTTAAAAATCAGGTTCTGATAAGAAAAATTGTGATTATTCTCAGTCAAGAAGGGGGTCAATGTGGTTCATCCTGAAGGCTAAACATTAATATGGACAAACTTTCATAATTCTGTTTATAAGACTAATAAAATCTCATTCTCATGGTCAATGGGTCATTCAGTCAGGGAGTAAACGAGAACACAATTAATTTAGTTAGATCGAGGCTCTAAAAAGCTGTTCAGATCACACAAGGGCCGGTTAACTCTATATAAGGACAACCCACAAACAAATGAACACTGGTCCATGGCCACAGACGTGACACCTCCTCCTGGGAGGTGTCTCCCAGTGTTTACACCAATGCTCCCCGGCGTCCCCACCTTAGGAAGCAAGTCTCCGCCATGACTAGAAACACGACTGTTGAGGGCTCTTCCTGCACATGACTGGAGCCACTTCACCCTCACAGAGGAGGACATGTCACAGAGGAGGACGTGTCGCCATGTTGAGCTCTCAGAGCCTACAGAGGTGACAAGCACCACTCTACGGAGGAAGTTGGGACTTTCCAGTGGGACTGCCTGAGGCGAAGCCGGACCCAGGCTGTGGGGAAAGAAGGACAGGTCACTAACCCCACTTATGAACGGACTGAGGTCGTCACCTCCCCTCGCCCCTTGTCATTTCATTGCTCGTTAAAGCTCTGTGGGGTCGATGAGAGCAACAAGGGAAAAACAAGCCCATAATCCATGCAGTTCACTGAGTCTTTCTAGGTGAAGTAGATTAAGGGTGAATCTGTTGGCTGGCTTGAGGTTTGGGGCTCATCTGTGGATTTCAATCACCTCTTCCATCCATGTCCGAACCAAAGTGAGAGTCACAGAAACAGAGAATAAAGAGCCAGAGGGATGAGACAGGATTATTTTTCATTTCCTCACATTTTACAGCTGTAATAACTGATACTTGGAGAGCATAAGAAACTGAGTCAAAGTCACGCCACTCTTTATGTATGCGCTAGAATGAAGAAGCACGAAAGTCCTTTCGTATTTGATAACTAGCGCGGACTACCTGAAACGTGCGCACATGTTTACTGAACGTATATTTTCAATACATTTTTACTGAACGTTGTCAATAAAAGTTTCATCTTCGGCTCAGTTGTTTAATAACAGTCGTTATCCGTCACAGAACTGCAAGCATGATTTTTATAAGTCATCTGTTAAGAATATTTTGGTTCAGGAGCTCACTACCCGTCGGGCCATCGCCAAGTGTGCTCTGAGATGGCATGCGTGTTTTCCAGAAGGGAGTGGGGTGAGATGTGTCTGATGACTCGAGCACGAGCCGGCCGGCCACTGTTTTCACAGGGAGCTCTTGAAGGGCTGCACATGACAAAGGCCACTGCTCCTCTCGGGAGGCAGGAAGGGGCAGGCGGGGCCCAGGAGAGTAAGAATAATGAATTTCTCCATCCACCCATTTTCTTGTCACTGTACAAACTCTCCCCTCTTCCATCCGGAAGCTGTAATTTTAAATTTTGCCAAATCTGGGAAAAGGAAAGGTTCTCTGTTGACACCGGGGAGGTAATAGGGCTTGGCATTAGGAGAGATGAAATTCCAGTTCCACCTGGGACAGCTTTAATTTCAACTTACATTAAAACTCTAACTCAAGCTGTACTACTGACGATCAGTAGAAGAATCCATTCCAGAACAGAAAGGCCTCTGGGGCGAACACAGTAGGCACCGGAAGTGACTCTCATGTGGGAGAAAGCAGGAAAAATATAAGAAGAAGGAAAAATAACAGCCTTTAGCAAATATACCAGCTCATCATCAACCCTTGGAAAAAAATCAAGAAAGGAACATTAAAAGTACTGTGGATTGAAGAGAAGCCTTATAAATAACCCATAATGATAGTTTGCCCTATAGATTCACAAATAGTCACCTCTGGAGAAAATGACAGAACCAGCCTAATTCCAAAGGAAACTGAAGGGCCAAACAGACCTCTCGTTTTCCCTCACGGGCACAGAAATACAGGTTCTGGCAACGCGGAGTCACCTCAGAAACCTCACTGGCCAGATGTGTAACTCTCACTCAGGTTTTGATACGTGTGACACTCAATATTTTCTAATTAAACCTCTTACCATGATTTGTGGGAATAGCGCTTGTCTGGTATTTCAGACATTCCTAAGATTCAAGGGAAAAAGATTCCGCGACCCAGCAAATTTCCAGGAAACTAATCACCTGGAAGAACGCACTGGATTCTGCTCTCCTGCCTCAGTGGCCTCTCTCTTGCTCCTTTGGAGCAGGTGGGAAATTTCCCGAAGGGCCTTCTGTCGTTTTTGCTTTCCCATCCTTCTCCTCAGCCCAGTCTGCTTTGGAGCAAATCGTGGGAAGGGAAAGGGGGAGTCGACAAGTGCTCAGGAACATCAAAGAGCGAGTGGGGAGGGGACGGAGGGGGAATGAAGGCAGGCAGCTGGCCCCGAGCTCAGAGCCTCCAGGAGGTTCTCCTGCATTCCCTCGCTTTATCACGTCCAGGAAGAGTGCTCAGAAGAAAGAACAAATAACGATTCCAGTTTCCTTCGGTCTTAATATAGAAGGCCCCCGAAGGTCCAAAACAATTTTAGAACGAGAGCTGCAGGGCGGGGAGGAAAAAGTATTGTGCACCTCTGAGGAAATGAAGCGGGGGACAAACAATATTGTTTTAATGTGTCTGTGGCAATCTCTACAGGCTCTCGGCTCTGGTCAACCATATCCTTGTGACCCTGAGACATTTATTGTTAAATTTTCTAAAGAGAAAAAAAATCTGCTTTGGACAGAACTCGCCGAGTTATGCTCTTTCACAAGAAACTATTTAAGGCTCAGCTATTACCACTTTGACGCTTTCGTGTCATTTAAAAGAATAAATAGAGGAAAACATGAGGCTTGTTTCCCTTCTCACTGAGTCTACATATAATTAAAGTGACTGAAGAACGGCAATCTGCCTTAAATTTATGGACTAGAAATTTTGTAAATGCTTAGGAAAATATAATTTTGGAGAAGTCATCAGAAATCCATTTAAAGAACACTTTTTTTAAAAAAAAAAAGGAAGCAGTTTTCCTTATGTGTATTGTTCAGCAGTCTTCTTTATTTGTTCTTGAGGATGACTCAAATCTCGTGTGACGTGGGGCATTGTCATTACACATGTATGGTGTCTTTATAAACTCTAGAATCAACTAGCCTTTCTCCTGAGGGATAGAGGCTTGCCTTATGGGTCACCATTGCCAGTGTTTGAACATCAACTATGCCGAGAAATAGCTATTCTGTGATATGTAAATGCAAACAGAGATGGAAATATGTCATAGTTATTGATCGTTGTGCAAAAATTTACCCAGGAATGTAGCAGTGTGGAATAAAAAGTGCTCGCTGCCTCACAGTTTCAGTGGGCAGGATCTGGGCGTGGCTTTGCCGGGTGCATGGCGGCTCACGGTGTCTCCCAAAACTGCAGTGAAAGCATTAGCCACCGTCAAAGCTGGCAGCTACTGGGGCTCCCTGGCTGACGACCAGCTTCACCAAGCCTGGGGGTGAAACGGGGTACAGCAGCATTCTCCCCTCACACGAGGGTGTCGAGGAAGAGAGCACAGGAGAGAGCACCCCGGATGGGGCCGCGGGCTTCGTGTAACCTGATCTCCGCTGCTCATCCATCCTACGGCTTTCGTCATGTTCTATCCGTGAGACGTCAGTCAGTCCAGCCCACAGCGGACGGAGAGACTTGCACAGTCATCGATCCCAGAAGATGGAGGTCCCTGGTGGCCGTCCCAGAGTCTTGGAGGCTGTCCACCACACAGCACGCGACCTGCCACGGCAGCCTGAAACACCCAGGCGTCGCAGGATTCATACGTAAAACCAGGTGCCCGCTATTAATACAGAAAAAAATACCAGCCAGACGGAACTAAGGGCGATTTATAAACAGGTAACTCATGAAGGCCACAGTCTGGATAAACAAAGTGTGGCGAACTCCCTGTCAACATCACTGTCAAATTAAGAGACTAAAGAGGCACCTCGTTCTCATTCTGACCTGTCCGTCACGCTTCATTGGCTATGGTTACACTTCAGTCATTTGGTGACCGGAGCAGCTTGACATATGAACTGCCTTTGAGGGGAATTTGGTTTAGAAGCCTCACGACTTCATCTCAGAAGCATTTATCACGGAACCTACACGGTGTAACTGTCACTAATCCTACCTCAAGTTGCATGCACGCGTAAGAAAAAGTGAAAAGGTTAACCACGTTCTGTTTATGAGGCTGAAGATCTTTTCAACATACTGCAGACAAAGGCTCCATATTATGATTAAAGCTTATCAACCACAATTCAGAAACTGTTGGTCTTGGCATTGTCTTCCTAGATTAATGGGAATTATAAACCCTCAGTGGAATTTAGAAGTAGCTACAATACTATTTTTTAAAAAGAAAGAAAAATAAGCAACTACAAAGAACGTGCTAGCCCATCAGAATTTGATTTCCTAATCTATTAAGAACATTTATTCTCTGGGATTCGACTTTCTACTCAAGAGTTTGTGACTTAGAATTCAACGTCTTATTCTCTGGAATGTTTTAGAACAAGGATCATATGAGCATAGTACGCTCTCCCACAGCCACGATGATTTCATGCACTTATAAACCGAAGTGTAATATATTTGGGACTCACTGTGCTATCTTTGAGAAACCCAAGAGCACAAGCCCATCCAGCCATTAAGTGACGATCTGGCTACCTGTCCTAAGTATCAACCACTGTCTCTAATCCACACATTCACATTTTCCTCAGCCAGGATCATTGTTGTCTCTATTTTCCATAAGCGTGGCAACGATTACGACTCTGAGACGGCTTTTGTTCTCTAGTATTTGGAATCTTTAAAATTGTGCGAAATCGCGCAGTTAGGAAAATGGTTGGGATAATAAAAGCATTTGGCTTCTTTCTCCTGATCCAGAAGGTACTGTGTGTTCTTTGGATCTCAGACAATTTTTGGGGCAGTTCCAGATAAGGTATCCAATAACCTCACTCCGTGTCCCATTTTTCTTGCCCTCATTCCAGAAAAAGTTGGATAGCTGCCTCCCAAATAATTTTATTGTGAGCAGAGTTATTATGAAAACGTACTCCGCTGGTTTTCACTGACCTCCAAAACACACTCCCTAATTAAGTGCAAATGGGAAGCCGACTTGGAGCAGGTCGCCTCTGATTTTGGACTTGGGAGAAGTACTAAAGTTTATGAACTCGATATGCGAGCTCCGTCTGCCAAATGAGGAATTTCTTATTTCATTTGGTAACTGCGCTGAGATTATATAATGCTCCTCAGAAAGCTCCGAATGCTGAAGATGTGTAAACCAGCTGTCTGTGCCGAAAAGTCAAAAAACATACTGCCCTCCCCATCCCCCCCCCCCCCATGCATCTTCCGACCGTAACTAATTATTTATCCAGAGAAATTTCATCACGGAGTTTTTTGTTGTTGCCGTTGTTGTTTTTAAACTTTGAGTTTCTACGTAACCGAAAAATTTTACCGTGCTAAAGAGACAGTGATGGAATGAGTGTTCTCACGTCCTTCTGCAGGCGACGAGGGTTGTTCGGCGTTAGTGTTTAAAGAAATCTGAAGCCCTGGCAGAGAGAAGTGGGAGAAAGGGAGCAGGGAGGAAGGCAAACCGAGTGCCACCTCCGCCATCGCCTCTTTCCTCCCCGGCCAGCAGGGAGCAGTAGCAGCAGAGGAAGTGACGCTGGCTTTCTTCTCTGACCCTGAAAACAAGTGACAATATGTAAAGCAGGAGAGAGGGCGAAACTGCGTGAGGTTCCTCTGCTTTTTCAGGGGCTTCCTGCTGTCAGGGCAGAGTGTCGGCAGCAGCTCCCAATTCCAGTTCTGGACCCTCCGAGCTGACGTTCCAGTAAATAGTTATGATAATAATAGTAACGAACGTTTTGAGACCTTACTCTGAGCCAGGCACTGCCCTGAACATAACTTCTATGCGTTATTTTATTCCATCCTTCCACAAAGTAGGATGAAGTGGGTTTTGTTATTTATTTGCCTTTTTTTAAAATGAGGAAATTGAGGTTTAAGACATTAAGTCACTGGCTCAAGGTTAAGTAGTTGAAATGATAACAGCTAACTGGAAATGAAAACTGGAATATTCATCTTTAATCCAGGTATCAGTTCTCATCCTTAGTTGATGTGATTTTGTGTCTTTTTTCTTTTCTTTCATTTTCTTAATTTTTTAACCTGACAATGCAGATACTGGCTAACAGCGGTGATATTTTGACTCACAATTTTTAACTTAGATATTGTACAGTCTCCCTTTCTTTAAATCGTGTAGCCGCACGCTGGATATACACCCTTTGTGGCTCTGACCCTCTGGAGTTGTTTTGGTAAAATGGAAGATAGTTCACAGCCCAGAGTTCATCATCAGACAGACGGGGTTCTCTCGGCCCTGACTTAACCTGTCTGAGCCCTCGCCTGAAAGATGAACGTTTGTAATTTGCGACTCATTCAGCTGTGGCGAAGGTTCAACAAGCTAACGCAGGTAAACATATTTAGCCTGGCTCGGGCACATAGGAAGCACTCTATAGAGACCATTATTCTGACACAAAATAGAAATAAGTGGAGAATGCAAACCATTGTCCAGATATTTTGGTTCTGGGTGCCAAAAAGCCCAGATGTTTAAGAAACCTCCGATAATTAATTGTTGGTGGTGTTCACTGGTGCAGTTGGCACGGTACGATCACGGATGACGTTCAAGGGCAAATGGGGGTTAATGTTCTCCCCATTCACACAGAGTCATCCTTTGCTAGAAGCTAAAAACGCAAAGGTATAAAGGCTTTTCCTTTCCGCGTCTGTCGAAAAGATTACTGATACTCAAATAGCAACTATTTTTTTGTTCAAGCGCTTAAATTCCTTTTCAAACATTAAGTTAAAAAAAGCATTTCTTTATTTCCCTATACTTTCTTTTTAGCTTTCAAATATATCACAAAAATCTACATAAATTTCGATTTTGATTTCTTCACTCCATGGTAATTCTGAACAGCCCAGCACCAAAAATAAGGATCCAACATTTACCAGCTCCCCTTATTTAGGGGGGTGCTGTTGTTGTTTGTACATGTCTGTCCTGTTTTAAATAGCTAGCTCTTATCTAAAAAATAAATAACTTTTGTGAACTATAAATTCCTTTAGATAGAAAGCTCCTTAAAACCCTGCCCCGTTTAATAAAACCCAACATATAAAACTCAGAACTTACACAATAAATACCTTAGGAGGCAATTATTTATATTATAGAAGAATTGACCGAAGGGAATAATTATATAAATATTTTTTTAGTAAGTATAAAAATACAACATTATTTCACACACTTAAGTTTTCTCAAACATTTCTGTTTTAATAGCCCTATTTCTATTTTTCTTAATCTTCTTAATTCCACTTAGTTTTATAATTTTCAGAATATACGTTAACCTTACAAATTTGTTTATGTTCAACTGAGACAAATTTGTTCTTTTTATAATGTCTTGGAGTATAAGAAAAAAAAACCGACCAATCGGTGTGCTTTTCACATGAATGTGGGTTGATATTTTTCTTTATGTTATGAACGAGTCATTAATGAATAAAGTTGAACAAGACATGTCTTCACTCATTCGTCAATTATTTGAGCGGCTTCTTGGCTTACCATTTTCAAATCCTGGAACTGTTATTGTATCAGTTTTTTTGTGCTATTCATTATGTAAGAGCTAAAGACGCTGTACATTCTTTAATATTAATTTAATGTGAATTTAATATGATCGATAAACGTTTCCTCCGTCCCTTTCCTTAGACGAGACAGTCAACAGAACGACTCAAGCCCTCATGGCATCATTTATCTATGTCCCTGATGTGATCACTCCAGCTTCCACCATGACGCCATCGAGTAGGAAATGCTTAGAAGGAACTGCGCCATTAGCAGGGTTTCCACTATAGAGTTATAATCGGCATAAATAATCTCCAGAGCTTACATAATACTGAAGTGTGGTAAAATCATTAGGAAGCAAAGAGTTTTGAGTATGTATTGGTTTCTCTTACATGTAATTTGTTCCAGTCGACGCTTTTATAATTTAAATTTTAATAATAGCTGTGTTTAACAACTGGCTCCAGGAATAGCTCAGAATTGATCAGTAGGCTCTCACAGGCTGCTTCGCTCTCATTCCAGGTAAGTCTGCCTCCAGCCGCCACACACCTGGCTGGACCCGCCCCACTTGAGCCACTTGGCTCAAGGTGGCCTTTGCTGCAACCACCTTTTCAATCATTTTTGCCCTTTCTGATACCAAGAGCCTCAATGGGCCATTATTTCTTGCTTTATTCGTTACCGAGGCCTCTCTCAGAGACTGTCCAAATCTTTTCAGCATTTGGAATTTTATTATTTAAACTAAAATTTTTCTGAGGTCAAGAGAGGTTTCCCAATAATCCTTTCTGCTAAGATTCCTGGACTCCAGTCAGCTTTGTTCTCTACAAACGTCTACATCCAACATTTTGAAATCCATCAATGAACTAAACAATGAACGTCCCATTCAAGTTGGCTCACTGTTGGATGAGGGGCCCTCGTGTGAAGGGGGGTTCCTGGGAATATGATCTGGGCAAAGCTTCCTTCTTGCAGTCGCTTTAAAAGGCCTGACGTCCCTAGCGAGGCCCCCCTACCACCCACTCTGCGCCGTGAGATGTCACCCGAGTCGGCTTACTTCCTATTTCGGGGTCCCCCGACATGCTCGCTCTTGACTTTGTCACCTCATAAATGTGTCACTTCCAGCACCACCTTCCTTTTTAAGAAAATGTTCTGCCCACCCTGAAGATGTAGACGCATCTGAGAAACGCCGAACCCGAGCCAAAATAAAGGAGTCGGTTTACTCACCCACCTTACATCAAGGGGCTCCAGGGCCCCAGGCCCCAGGATGCTCCCGGGAGCAAGCAGGGGGGTTCCCTTCCCCCAAGACATTCAGACCCGACCAGCAGTTCTCAATCCAGGAGGCGCAGCAGACTATAAAACCCACGAAGCCCAGGTTCCCCTCTGAACGAACCGGGTCAGAACCCCTCAAGCAGGACCTGGGAGACACGAGTGTTTAAAGCCTCCTCGTGCTTCTGACGTGAAGCCAGAATCAAAAAGCACCGGAATAATAGTGAAAAGCACAAGCAGCCATCTTGCTCTGGACCCTGGAAGCACAAAAGAGCACTGAAAAGTCCCCCTCCTCCATGCGGGCTCAGAGCCAGTGCCATCGGCATCCCTGGGGGCCTGTTAGAAATGCAGCGTCCACCCCACCTCAGGCCCACCGAAGGAGAATCTGCATTTTAACGAGATCCTTGGAAATTTTGGAAAATACTGTACAGAAGCAAAAATCGTGCTCTCGAGAAGTTTCTAGTCCACAGCGGAAAAAAGCACATAAAGACAGATCATCGCAAGACATTGTGCAATTTCCATGATGAGAGGTGTACAGGTGATTCCAGGAGGACCTTCCCCCGGAAGACGGATGGAGCAGGTGGCACTGGACGAAGCTGCATGTGAAGAACACAGATTCATCGGGAAGAAGAGATCACAGAGAACTGTCCAGAGGTGATGAAGCGCCGTGGACCCTGGGAGTGTGAGACGCAGGCCGCACTGGCCCAGGTCCCCAAGTAACCCTAAAAGGCCTTGGGAGCCCAACCCTAGTTGTCCCCTCCTGCTCTGAAACAGAATATGCTTCTGGGCTAGTGACCCTCCAACTTGTTAAGGTCAAGTTTGCTCAAATGAAAAGAAAAAAATAAAAAGAAATAAAACCTAACATCAGTTTTTTTCTTTTTGTAAGGAGTGGAAAAATGAAATGGGCCTGCCACACCAGTGACATTTCCTAAATATTTTTTTATGCTACCTATATTAGTCAGCCCGGGCCGCTGTAACCAGATACCGCAGGCTGGGTGGCTTAAACAAAAGGTATTTATTCTCTCACAGTTCTGGAGCCTGGAAGTCTGAGATCAAGGAGCCAGCAGGGCCGGCTGCTGGGGAGGACTCGCTCCTCGGCTTGTGGATGGCTGTCTTCTCACTGTGTCCTCACGAGGCCTGTCCTCCGTGTGTGTGGAGAGAACACTGATGCCTCTCTTCGTAAGGACACGCATGCCATCGGATGTGGCTCCCTAATATCCATTCCCACGAGTATTGCCCAGATTTCCGCCTGCAGAAATTACAGACCTGAAGTTCATTTGGAGTGATGCATGCCTCTTAGTTTTGCTCATACTTCGTGACATAAAGATGTAGTCTATTTCTTTTAACTGTTACAGAACATTAGAGAATATTATGTTTTATGAACGCAACGAATGTTGAGATTCTACTATTTATGGGTTGTTTAATTCACTGTTATTCCAAAAAAAATATTCTTGTTCCTGTCTCACTACACACTGTGCAAGTGTAGGTTAATTCCTGGGAATGTTCTCTTTTTTAATTTGTAGAGGTTCTTTTTATTTGTTTTTATTAAAGTTAACATGCAGTATATTAGTTTCAGGTGCACAATGTAGTGATTTGATGTCTGCATACTTTATGAAGTATGTTTTTTAATTTTAATGAATACTGCTAAGTTACCCCCCAAAACAGCGCACTGAGTGGCGGTCCCATGAGCAATGTATCAGACTACCTGGTTCTCTACAATCTTCCCAGTACCTGTCATTCTTTACGTTTTATCTACTTTTTTTTTTTTTTTGCTTATATTTTATTAATTTTAAGGGCGAAAAGTGTATCATTTATTGTTTTATTTTACATTTTCCTAATTAGTACTTAAATTGAGCATCTTTTCATATTTTATTGGCTACGTGTATTTCCTTTTCTGTGTATTGCCTGTCCATTTATTTATTTTGTCCATTTTTTAAATGTTGCTATCTGTTCTTTTTATATCGATTTATGAATATTCCTTATATATTAAGTGGCAAGCATTTTGTCTGTGAAATGTGTTGCAAGAAATTTCTCAGTCTGCTGCTCACATTTTATCTTTGCTTATGGTGTATCTTTTTCTTTCTCCTTTTTTAGATGATCAAATTTATCAATATTACCTTTTTGTTTTTGTTTCTGTTATATAAGCTCCCTGAGATTTTATAATACATATGTAAATATTTAGGTCTAAAATTCATGTAGGTGGTTGGTTTTTCTTTGCTTGTCTGTTTGTATACAATGTGAGGTGGTCGGATTTTTTTTCTACTTGGGAGACTCAACTGTCCCAATGTCACTCCAATGTCGCTTTATATTCCCAGTCCCTATATGCGCATGAAGTTGCTTCTTCTAGTGTCTCTATTCTGATCTATTTACTTCATACTGACTCATACCATTACTATAAACTCATAATATCTTTTGACACCTGGCAGGTCCCATTCTCCTTCTTTGCTCTCTGTCAATTTTGTCTTTATTAAAATTCTTACACAAGAATTTCAGAATCAGTTTACAATGCTCTATGAAAATTCTGGCAATCATGTTAAATATAAGTTAATTTTGAAAGAATTGATGCCATTACAATATTGAATCACACTCCCCATAACCAAACAACTTGAAATATACCTACTGACACCCCTTCATGCTGACTGCACCCAGCAGGACCATTTCTGGGACATGCACAGAATCGAAAGCTTACTCATCCTTTCATGACACGTGTACTAGTTAATATCATTATGCAATTTAATTAAATGTTACGAAAACCAAAGGCATGCAGAAAGAGAGGACTGTCGTTCCTACCGAACCAAAATTGGATAATGCTTTAGAAAGTTTCGATGAAGGGAAGTTGCTAAAATGAGATATAAATGAGCAATATTGCTTCATTCATTCTATTAACTAGTAGTTTTACATCAAAGGAAACGAAACCGGACGTTTGAGATGCTGTCTTTCCAGTGTGGAACAACCTTGCTAAAATATAACACTTAGCCCTGCTCTACAGAAAAATATTGGCGAATAAATCAAAATTTATAGGTTGAAAGTTGCAATAAAATATTTTAGGTTTACATTTATCTTTTTCTTTAATTATTCCATGTCTTAAGAAACTTTTTATCATCAACTGACTAATTCTCAGTCTCAGTCATAACAGAACAGAGGCTTTCGACATTTCTTTCCACCTATCTAGGTCTTTCAATAAAAATTTCTATCACTTTTCTTACAAAAGCCTGTGTATTTTGTTAATTTTATTCGTAATTGCTTTATAGTTTTGCTGCTATTGTGAAAATTTTTATTGGTCATTTTCTAATTGCTTTTTTCTGATTAAAGGAAAGCTACCTAGTTTTGACATTGATCTTGCATTGGTCTACTGGTCTTCTTGACAGACCTTTTTATCAGTCTAAGTATTTTGCTGGTTTATTTGGGAGGGCTTGTATTGGATCATGAAATCCTCACTCAGTATGGGTTTCAGGTCAAGTTCCCTAGGAAATGGACTCCGAGGTGAAGATATTCCTGCAGAAAATTTTTGAGGAAGATCTTTCCAGATTAACCCTCGTTGGGGAAGAGAAGGTAGCAAGACCAGGCTGTGATGTTGTCCCAACAAAGGCCACAGGCTTTTACCAGAGAGACCCGCAGAGCTGGGACGGCCCTGCGGAGAGGCAGGCGTGAGGGGATAGATAGAACCAGGCCTTTATAGCCACATCTCACTCAGTCTCTGCCCGAGCGCCACACCCAGGAACAGAGTGTGACATGGAGGAAGCCAGCTCTCTTCAGCCAAGAGCTGCCACCACAGGGAGAACTCAGCTGTGAGCTGTCATCCATCAACACGGGCAGCAGCTGATAGCGTGAGTGCTTCTGTCATAAAAGGGGGAGACACGGGTGGCACCCACTACAGGGGGAAATGAAAACGTTGTCCTTTCTTCTCAAATATGTATATTTCATGGCATTTGACTCGCCTTCCGGTGTGCGGGTAGGCCCTCCAGTGCGACGTTTAATTGGTCGGAGCAGGCCCCCTCGCCTTCCTCCCGGACCCTCTTACAACTTCTTCTAAGAGTCACGATTACATAATTTGCTGTTAGTTTCTAGCAGACATTCTTTGGGGGCCAAGAAAGTTAGCTTGCATTCCAAAATTAAATGATACACTTTTTTTTATCCTTAGTAGGTTTTATGACATATCAAATGCTTTTGTAACATCTCATGGGATGAACTCATGGTCTTCTCCTTTACTCTGTTATTGTAGTGAATTATATTGATACGAATATGAAAAAATATGAAACAATTCTTGCATTCCTCAGATTGACCTTGCATGGTCAGAATGTGTTACTCTATTAAATCACTGCTAGAGTCCATTTTCCTAATAATCTCTTAGGTGAGTAGAGCTTTGTCTACCAGTTCAATTCCTTTTAGGGTCATTATGGTCACAGGTTTTTTAAGTCTTGCAAAAATTAACGATAATGTGCATTTTCCCAAAAAGTTGACCAATGCATCTAGGTATTATATTTAATGGGGTAGTTTGTTTAATTCTTAGTAAACTCTTACATTTTTATTTCTTTGGAATACAGTTGTATATTTTTATTTACTTCTCAATGTTGTTTATAACCTTTTTTTTTTTTTTTTTTTTTTTTTTTTTTTTATCATCCTGGCCCAGGTGTTGTTGGCATAGATCTAGCTTTGGGTGTACTAATCGACTCTATTTTGACTCTTTCCTTCAATTTCTGCTCTTAGTTTTCCTATTTCCTTCTTCTTAATCACTTTGTGTTTATTTTGTCATTGGCTTGTTTTTTCTGACTTTATAAACTAAAAGCCCAGTTCATTTACTATTTTTTCTTTTGTAAATGCATTTCAGAGTATAAAACTTCCCCTCAGAATTATTTTGGCTTCATTCCATAGATATTAGAAACTCCATTTGCTTTTTTTTAAGTTCTAAATATTTTACAATTTCCATTTTAATTTCCTCTTTGCTCATGAACTTACTAATTTTTTTAAATTTATAGATAAATTGTGCTTATCTTTCATTTTCAATTAATGTCTCCTAGGGATTTTCCCTGAAATCCTTCTAAATTAATAGTACAAAAAGAAGACTAGGGCATAGATTTGGACAGTCAAAGGGAATGCGAGTAACCTAAAAGCAGAAATTATAATGTGGAAAATTGATGTATCTGATTACAACAAAATTCAGACTTTCTGTTTTAACAAAAGACACCACTAACAAATTTAACAAAAATGACAATTAGGAAAATATATTTTCAACATCGAAAACAATATATGATTAATACCTAGACTACAAAAAGACTTTTGAAAATCATTATGCAAAGAACGGAAATTTCAGTAGCAAAATGAGCAAAAGGTATGGACCGATAATTCATAAAATGTGACATTCTAATGGTTAACAAGGATATGCGGTGATGTTAAAAACACTTGAGTAATCAGAAAATTTTCAGATGGAAAAAAATAGAGAAGTTGTTCAATGCTAAGAGATAGGAACTGTCACCCCTACAGCTGGGAGTATAGCCAGGTGTAGCCCTGTGGTGAACAAGGCGACACTATCTAGTAAAACTGAGTCCATGTACACTCTGCGGCTGAGCAATTCGCTCCTGAGAAACCTACCAGAAGCTGCTCACACCATGAGGTGTACTGGGGTATCTTTAAGCTAGAATTACTTTTCCAAGAATTCTCTGTGTAATTCTGAATTACTCTGGGCCATGGGGACACTTCACGGGAGATTTGGAAGGCAGGAGGCAAGCAGTCCGCATGATCTCTCAGACCTGGGAAGTCTCTGCCGGGCGCCAGGCACTATGGCAGCTCGTGTACATTGTTGCTGATCTGTTAACTCGCCTTGTTGGCCAGTGTCTCCTGCAGCTCTCGGCATATTTCCCACTTCGGCTTCTCCATCTGGTGCCATAAATGAGCATTTCCTGTGTGGCAGCTGAGCCTACAGCCCCTCCGACTCTTGCTGAGTCTCTTTCTTCTACTTCTCCAAATCCGGGGCCAGGCGTGTATGTAGCTCCATGACAAAGGGCTCCAGCTTCTCCAGCAGGTCACCCGCACCATCGAAGCTGGAGGCCTGGAGGTCGCAGGAGGGCGATGCGGGTTCGGGTTGTTCTTGCCGATTCCATCCCGTCTGTCCTTTCTCTCCCTTACTTCATGTCTGTCTTTCCCCTCCAAGTGCCCGCCCCGCTGACTTCAGGCCCAGTACCAGATGGAGAAGCGACGGCCTTATAGAAACTGTTTAACCAGCTATCACGATTGCATAAGCTCAAATTTCGATAATAAATCCCTTATTTTATACCCTTCCCAGTGGTTCTGCTCCTCTGACTGAACGTTAACCAGCACAGAAGAGGATGTTCATCGCAGGGTTTTTCAGTTTCAGGAATAAGTAGGCAATGTAGGGGCTTGTTTTGGATGTAATGTGTATGTACCCCAAGACTCTTATGTTGAAACCTAACCCCAATGTGATAATATTAGACGTGGGTCTTTGGGAGGTGATTAGGTCATGAGGGTGGAGTCTTCACGAATGGGAATTAGCACCCTTATAAAAAAGACCCCAGAGAACTCTCTGATCCCTACCACCATGGGAGGACATAGTCAGAAGATGACTGACCGTGAACCAGGAGGTAGGCCCACACCACACACCAAATCCACTGGTACCTTGACCTTGGACTTTCCAGCTTCCAGAACTATGAGAAACAAATGTTAATTGTTTCAGCCACCCAGTTATGGTATTTTTATTATAGCAGTAAGAACAGATTGAAACACTTATGAATAAGCAAAATGTGATGAATGCCCACCATGAAATACCATGCAGCAGTTAAAAAGTGGTACATGGCGACATGCATGGGTCTTAAAGACAATGCCGAGTAAAAAAATTAAGGGACAATATGAAACCTATAGTATAATGACTTCCATGAAAATTTTAAAGTGCAAACGTACCTACAGAAAGCAGCACTATACCAGGCTACATACAATCTCAAGGACACATAACATTCTCTAGAGGTGGCCAACAGGGAACAGAGAATAAAATAAATGCAAACAGGAACTGAAAAATATAGACACACCTACACAGATCAAAGCAAGAGAGAACCCTCACACAGAGCAATGAAAACATTGGGCCATGATCTGAGGATTAAGATTAATTCATTGCTTTGCCCCTAAAGTCAAAGAAAAAGGAACCATCATTTGAGGCTTTCCTTGCTCCCTGGTCCTGTCGACCTTTGCCACTTTCCGCCTCCAGGCACCATCCAGGCTCTCAGAGCTCCCCTGCTGTCTCTGTCCCTTTCAGGATAGGTCTTACTAAGCGAGCAGATTGCATCAGGACCGCTAGGAACAACAGCTTTCCTGCTAGTGAAAGCCTCAGGTGACTGGGGCATAGGAGGCAAACGAGGGAGGCCAGGGTCGGGACGGAGGCTGGGATGCTGTGAATTCCCGCTCTGCGGGCCTGCCTCCGGCTGCCTATGTCATCATGACTTCTGACTACACAGGGCCTTAGCATATGCCGTTTCATCTAGAACACACTCCCTTCCCCGCTTCACCTAGGACGGCCCTGCTCATCCGACTCATCGTGCTCACGGTCACTTGGAGGGAGAGACTCCTTCCCTCAAGTCCTTGACTATGTTTGGTCACTTTATATTTTTGTAAGCACATGTAAATGCTCCTTTGAAGAACTCATGGCGGTTCCGGCCTTATAATTTCTTTTTCTGTTTATTTAACAAGTCTCCTTCTAGACTCTGAGCTCCAGAAGGCTGGAGACTGTGTGTGTTTTTCTGCACTGTAGGCGCAAGCCCGACCAAGTGCCCTGTACTTAGTTAATGCTCAATAAAAATAGATTGGCTGAATGAGCGAATTTATTTTTTGTTGGTTGATTGCTTGGTCGCTTGATTTAAGTTCACTGCACAGCAGAGGAGTAGAAATCCGGCTTCGGTCAAAGCAGATTCTCAGCCATTACCTGGCATTCCCAGGCCTCGTTCTAGGCCCATGTACAGGTACAGACTGAATTCAGATTTATGTGTGCTCGTTCTGGGCTTTGCTGTTTATATAATCGCTGGCCATCATGACAGCTGTCCGCCGTGTGCTCCTCTCTGGATGCTCTCTGTTCCCTCCCTTCACCCTCCTTCCCTCATGCCCTCTCCCCTTCTCTCGCAAGACTGTGAAGGGATCCTCTGAATATTTTTGTTAATAACCCTTCGGCCTAAAGAGACTAAATTACAATCAACTAAATGGCTCTCTGTCCAGGAGATGGACCACATTATATTAATAACCCTTTCTGGACACATAATTTGATGATCGAATATCACTTCTTTCATACTCCTAAGAAAATTACAAATTAAATTGCTCTTTATTAAAAAGATTTCTACTACACTAAATCTGCTGTTAAACTGAGATTAATGTCCTATATCTAAAGTACAAATGACCTAATAATCCCTCCCACCACACAGCTCAGGAATTTAGAAGTCTTATATCAGTAATTCCTCCGTAAACGCAGGTCATGAATTTCGGCCTTTTTAGGACACATACCAAAATGGCATTTTAGATCTGTGTAGTACAACTAATTTCATCGTAAACATCTCATTTTAGATTAAACTCAAAGGCGTTGTGTATCATAAGCCTTTCCTCCCCATTTTTTCATCATTCTCTCTCTTTCCTTATTTAATTAGTGAGAACACACAAAAATGTTATATATTTACATATTTTTAATTCATTTATCTTTTCTTTTTAAGATATTTAAATATTGGCATTTTTAATGTACTTGAATCTATTATTTCTTTATAAACCAGATTCCAAAATTTAAAAAAATATAAAAAGAACTCTTTCTATTCTCGAAATTAAGAAATGTAGAAGCACTTCCTAGACTGGATGGATTTCAACTATTGAACCCAAAGCTCTCAGGGATTCAGGCTCAGAATTCTGCATCAACTGTGAGAAACAAAGCAATAAGGCTGCACATAAATTATCAAAGTATTAATCTTGTCAAAATACATATTGCCATTTAGTGACCCTGAACATTTTTACTACGTTATCTTTCATTCTTTCTACATATCCTAAGAAAGCTTGTTTTGAAAGCTGGTAGTGAATCATTTTGTAAAATGATCCAGTTTCTTGAAATGCAAATGATTGTCTCCTATTTGTCTTTTAAGATGTGGGGACCACAGAAATGTTTTGTAAATCAGAGGCACAAAGAGAGTCTATAAAATATTGGGGACCAGGTTTAGGAAAGCAGAAACCCTAATTTCTTCAAGCATCATGGCCAACTGTTCTATTGATTACTATGTAACAAACCACCCCCAAACATCATAGCTTGAAACAAAAATTTAATATTATCTTTGGGCTCTCTCCTGGGGTTGATTGAATCAGATAAAGCTCAACTAGGCTGCAACCACACAAAGCGTTTCTCTCAGATGGCTGCCAGCTAGCTGTCAGCTGGATGCTCAGCGAAGGGGTTTTGGTTCCCCTCATGTGATCCATCATGGGAAGCCCGGGCTTCCTCAGAGGAAGATGAAATCCCAGCTACCAAGAGGTCCAAGGGTAAGTTGCAAGCCTAATAATGAGACCTAGTCTCAGAAGTTTCCAGAACAGTGTGCTGCATTTGGTAGAGTCACTAAGAACAGCCACGACTGATGAAGAAAAGAACCAGATCCCCTGTCTCGACAGACAGTGGCAGAGCCACGTGGCAGAAGAGCATCTGGGAAGGGACATGCTTTAGCGGCCATCTTTGAAAAATACAACCTGCTGCACCAGCTGAGCCCATCTTAAGCCTAAATGAGATAAATCTCCTTCTCAATAACAACTCAAGATTGATCAGAGACAAATGGTTTGGCCATCACATTTTACTCAGGATACCACGAAAGGTAACGTCATGGGGTTTACTCCAAGATTCGTACGTTAATGTCCCAACCCCCAGGACCTCAGAAGGTGACTGCCTTTAGGGATTCATCTTTACAGAGATGATCAAGTCAAACTTAGGCCATTAGTTGGGGCCTAAGCTGACACGGCTGGTGTCCTCATAAAGAGGGAAAATTCGGACACAGAGACAGACACTCGCGAAGGGAGAATACCACACGATCACGACGCTGGATTCAAAGTGATGCAGCGACAAACCAAGGGATGCCAAATGTTGTTGGCAAATCGCCAGAAGCAAAAAGAGAGGAACTGGACAGGTCCCCTCACAGTTCTCAGAAGGACCCAACCCTGCCGGCCCCTTATGCCACACGTCCAGCTTCCGGAACGGTGAGACGACGCATTTCTATTGTCTGAGGCATCCGGTTTGTGGTACTTTGTTACTGCAGCCCCCAGAGACTAGTACAACATTAGAGCAATAGAGCTGATCTTTCCCCGGGAATTACACACGCGCACCCGAGCTTCGACCTGCTTCTTTGTGGGCACTAATCACAGGCAAACTCAGAGTAAAATAGTATCTAAAGGGGTTTTCTCCTGAGCCCAATGACTGATCCCAAAATCGTACAGCTACACATCCTGCTAATCCCGACTTGCATGGTTTCTTCCTTTTTCTTTTTCTTTTTCTTCTTTCCTCCTGTCCTCTTTCTCCGTCCGAGGCAAACCACTTTCGTCCTAGTGTGGGTGGGGGGCTTGTCACTGGGGGTTACCGGGATTAGGGACGTTGGGAAGACAAGCAGTCGGGGGCCATCCACGAAGCGCTCCCAGTACTATGACATGACGCAAGCCGTCGGACTGCCTTTCCTGTCTGCAGATTTTGTCCCCCAAATGACATGGGACAGGGAGGACAGATGACAGCCCAGTCAACCCGATCATTTCTTCAAGGCATGACTAGATGTGTGACCTGGAAGTCAAAATGCTCTTGAGACTTAGCCCCCTGCTCTATGGAATGCAAGCGATTCCTGTGACCATAACCATGATTCCAGTCACTCTGTATTTTCTATGCACCCGACATCACACTAAGGATGCGAACGGTCCTAACTCTTCATCTTCACGACACCGGTAGACCCATTTTACAGATAAGAATCTGAGGCAGAGAATTTTAATAACTCGTCCACAGTTAACGCCACGCTCTCTATCACTTTGTCCCGATGTCTTTATTCCTTTATCTAAGAAAGAGTTACGGAGCCGCCACTACATGCCGGAAACTTGCCAAACGCCAGCTTGAGACACAAACTACCCTCTACAAAGCAACCTTTTGTACCTTTCGCTGAAGGGGATCCAAACTACACTTCAAAAAAAAAAAAAAACAATTTTAGCAATTATAAGAATCGCTCACTGTTTTCCCAGGACTATCTGTCTTACTTACACATTTATTTTTTTTTCAATAACGATTTTACAGTGGGAGGATGGCAGCCTCGGCTTTATTCGTCATGTTGACAGAAATCAATTTAAAATGGAAGGAAATGATGAAGTAGGAAGGATGTGGACAGACCGGAAGCCCTAAGACGTCGCTTCCTCGTGCAGCCCGAAGGCCAGACGCCAGGCCACACACACGCGACGCACACCCCACACCACACACACACACGTGTGTGTACACATGCACTCACGCATGCGCGTGCTCACACACGGGTGCACACACATAACGTCTCTCTCACACACACGCACACACACATGATACGATTCTTCAAACCTGTCCTACGAGCATCGGTGTAGGCTCCCGAGCTCTCTGGATTACCCGTCACAGACATTTCTGGGATCACAATTTCAAGGGACCATGTAAACGTCGCTTCCATAGCCTCAGTCTTTGGCTCGCGTTCATCTCGAGACAGTTTTTCAACAAATCGGAGTAAATCTCTCATAAGCCTGAAGGAACCAACCCCCACTGTTTGGGTCTCCATTCTTCTATCACGTGTGGGTGTTTGGGGGACTTGGTTACAAGTGGCTGTCAGCAGTAAGTCTAAAACTAAGGAAAAAAGGAAATCCTTATTTATGACCCAAAGTTCTGAGTCCTGTTACAGAAATGTAGAGAGTGAAAGCATACACATACGACATACACACATGCATGCACACACACACCACCCTCACACACACACTCACGTGCACAATCATACACCACCTCTATACATCCCCACATATACATACATACATACACGCACGCCACATGACACACATATACACACATCCAAACACGTACTCAGAAAACACACTCCGATATAGATGTTCAAAGAATATTAGAGACAGTTAATTCTCAAAAGGCAAATGACCTGTTCAGTGACAGGAATTCAGAACTTCGCCTTAGGCTTGATTTTAAATGAGATTTGTGGAAAAGACTACTTTCTAAGACTGTCTCATCCATGCAAGAGACGTTTCTGTCTATACAAACCGAAACAATATCCTTCTGGGTGGAAAACAAAACAGTACTTCTCACGTATATAACCACACACGATGCGCCAGGATCGCTAACTGAGCTCAGTTTGTGTTTGGCTCTTTGGAGGTGTGGATAATGTGAGAAAGGGTGATGGACAATCGTTTTCATCGACTTGCTGAGGTCGGTACTAGAGCCAGGTGATGGCGCTCTATTCACCTGATTCCTTGAGGTTTACTAAGACGCTGCCCCTACTGGGAGTTATATTGCTGATCAAAACCAGGAAGAAGCGCCAGGGATAAGAAGTCATGTCAGTTAGTTCTGCCTTTTAGCGGGTTTCGGTTACATGATGAGATCCTAAAACCCTAAATCTCTTCTCTGTCACTTTTTACGGCTTCTTATTTCCCGTAGCTATTTTCAAACTTTTTGTTTAGTACTTAATCATCTTAAGCATAGTTGTTTCACAGCCGATATCTGATGATCCCAAAATCTCACATCTGCGCTGACCAATGTCTGCTACTCCTGTTTCTCCTGGTTCTTACTCATCACCTTGACTCCCTGGGAGCCTGGCTTTCTTTGAGTGCACGCTGATCATTGCAACTCAGGATAACTAGTTCCCTTTACCACGGAGCCTTTGTATTTATTCCTGCCAGATATCAGGGACACTCCTAGACAGGGGCCCCTTCAAACCAAGGCTTGAGGTGCTAGAGTTCACCCAAGTTATACATGTCCAGGGTACAAATAGGCACCAGCCTATAGTCACCTCAGGGGAAAGCTTTATTTTTTTTCCTCCTTTCTTCTCTTTTCCTGCTACACTCAGCACCAAGGAAGTCTTTCCTACACTCCCTAACATTAAGGGGAAGAGAGTAGGTTTACTTCTGATTCAGGCCTGAGTATTTAGCTCTTTGGGTTTCCACTTAATGAGACGGGGTATCCCACAAAACTCCTCATCTTCAGTATGCCTTGGCCCTTTGCTTCTGTCTCTCTGGCTCCACTGAGCTCCTGACCTAAACTCCAAGTGTGCCGGGTGAGCAAAAACTCTGCGGGCATAGGCAGCTAGGCTGTTCCAGTATTCTCTCTACTCTCTGGAGACTGGCTTTCATTCATAAATTGACCTAAAAAATTTATTTTTGGCTCTTCAAAAATTTTAAGTGGATTTTTCAATGTAAATTATCTCCAGCATTTTTTAATGTTTTTAACGAGAAAAGAGATCTGAATAACCTAGACCACGATAACCACCAACAGTTATAAGAGGGCATTTTCAATTTGGAAGTTATGTGGAAAATCTATTTAAATGAATCTAAACTGTATGTCTCTCACAATATTTTGAGTGTCATCAGAGGGCTTTGTAGTGTACTACACATAAGTTCATGTTAGTATCGTCCCTGAGACCCTAAAACGATTTACAGAAAATGGCTTGGAAAAACCTATAAAATAAACTTCAAAATGGCTCTTGCATTTACTACATTTCACACACTGTGTATCACCCATCAGGTAATACCTAGGTTTTTTGACAGAAACTCTTTGTATCATTTCCTACCATGGGAGATTTTTGAAAGCATGGTACGAGCACTTTGCAAAACAGCCTTTTAAAGGCAGCTTGTCTGATTGAGACATTCCCCAGATTCATCTTAGATTATATTTCTAATATAACCACATGGTCCACTTAGATTCAGCTGACTGGTAATTCATTGAAAAGGCAGACTCTATGTTTTACCTTACAAGGAAAAAACCTATGGAGTTGTCTGGTTCTTTTAAAAATGAACTACTTTTGATAATTTGTGTTTTCCCCAACTCTACTGTCAAAAACAATAGTTCTTGAATAAAGAAAATGTCAAAGAGTGAAAACAAGCCAATGCATTTAAATCATAGAATTACTTTTTAAAAATAAGGTTGGACAGGGCTGCAATTTTATAACTGAACCACATTTTAATTCTGTCTTGCACAAGGTCACTGCAAACATGACTTGAGGTCTCCTTAGAGCTTTCCCATCTCTTCCTAGGAGGCTGAAGAATTTATAGAAACAAAATAGGCAAGGACATTTCTTAAAGAATATGCAATGCAGTTCACCCAGAATGACATCTTGGAGGTTATTTGGTCCTCCCTGGTCTCATATAAGTCATGCTGATGCAGTAAAATATTTGCAAAATTCATAACCAAAGTGTTCTGTTATATTAAAAAAAAAAATGTGAAGTACTTCCAGCCAGAGTCCTAATGAGACCAGTCCTGACTTCACATTCTCCACGAATAATAAAAATGTTCCTCTTGAGAAAAGATGAGATTTTAATTTTATTAGTCCTGATACTAGAAAAATCCCCTCATGTGCTCATCCGTGGTTTAAGGTACTTTTGTGATTACTAGATAACTCAGGACTGAGCATTTGAAAATAGAGTGCTTTTCATACAATAAACCACTCAGCTCTTTATCCATCTCAGTTCTAGCTTCTAAAAATGACAGTGACAAAAAATGGATCCTGTCAATCTGTCATATTAAAGAAAAAGAAACTGGTTTTCCTTTGATTTACCTGCAATCTTTGAGCACTTCCAGACATCCATGCGTGTACAGAGCACACTAGGACCACAGACGTGCTAATGCACAAATCATCCCACTATGCTTGCTATCTCCTCCAGAGAAGGAAATGATGGTCGAGGGAGATTAATGGAGGAACCAAAAGCCATCCAGGAAATTAGTAGCAGGTCTGGGATTAAACTTCTGAATTCCCCCTCCTACTGGTAAGTAGAAGTCAAGAGTCCACCCCACCCCTCCAGATTCCATTTAAAGCTGTAGTGGAAACGTTGGGGGGAGGAGGGGATGCTGGTCATTAGCCCTGGCAGGTAGGTATGCAAATCATCAGCTAAGACACACTAGCGAAAGCAGTCACTAAACCTGTTTCCATTCCAAGTTACTTAAAGCCTCCTGCTGTCCCAAAGATGTCGTCCCAACAGGGAATCTGAAGGCAGAACACAGAGAAATGCCGGGGCTATTCGATCTGCAAACCCCAAACTACATTATTTTTATAATCATGCAGAACAGTGCTATGAATTGCCTCATAGAGAAGGGAACACCCCGAGAGTCACATTAAAGTAATAAACAGACTGTAGGATGGAGAGAGGGGGCCCAGGATTGTCTCCATGGCCTTGCCGTGACTTTTTTATGTGATTTGACCGATAGCCCACAGCGGGCTCTGATCTGTCTTCAGGCACATGGGCCAAGAGCTGTTTATGAGATGGTGAAGCATTAGAAGACCCGAAAGGTCAGGAAGTCTGCGTGACTGTGGACCAGTTACTTACTTCTCCACGACCTCCTTTTTGCCATATGAATCAAAAATCCAAATTACTCAAGCCTTATATACTTCATGGGTTGTGAAGATAAAATGAGATGGCAAGAGATAGAGTTGTTTTTAAAATTCGTAAAAGGAATTACAGTCGTTGAATATCAGAGCATCCAGAACAGGTCTTCAGGACCTCAGCCTCTTCCAGCAATAGACACACACTTGCGATCCACAATGGACTCAAGTTTAGTGGTCAGCTGTCAGCTTTTAGAAGAGCAGCCTGTTTAGGGGCAGGGACACAGGCTTTGGTGCTGGAGAGACCTGCCCTCCGATCCTAAGCCTGCTGCTTACCTGCCACGATCTCCTTGATTACCAACCTAGTTTCTCTGAGACTCGATTTCCACACTTGTAAAATACAAACCCCAATACCCTCCCTGAGGAAAGTGATCAGAAACGGATGTTTAATGTACAGGTTCAGACCACTGTGCATAGGAAGTATATAAAATATGTCAACGATTATTATTATCAAGACTAATTATACAGAACTGTATTCATTCTGCACCTATCTTCACATTAGTATAACCTGTGCCACAGGCCAGCTAGCTCAGGGTTCTGGATTCTGTTAAAGGTGTTGCTTTTTTTGGTCTGACTGAGTCACCGCTAGCCCACTATACTAAACACAGGAGTGTAAATCTCTCACCATGAGTGGCAGGGGACTTACCCTGGGGTCCGTCTGAGAAGGCAGTATTATGGGAAGAAGGCCCGAGGACATCATTAGCGGACCTGAGCCTGGCCCCTTTGGGAAGTGAGCTTAAGACAACACAGCAGTTGTTGAGTCTCCAGTCTGGAGCTCCATCATGGATCCATCAGATACGTCTTAAGTACCTTGAAGGCACTTAAGATTCTTTCTAAGTGTCATAAATTTTTTAAGTAGAAGGCATGACCCCTACCTTCCAGAAACTCATAATCTAGTTAGTTAAACAAAATCGACACTCATGAAATGGGCTATGGCACAGCCTCCTGCTGACCGAGCTTGGCCAAGACGAGACCAGGCAAACCATCGGCTCGCTCCTCTTCAGCAGGTCAAATGCAGAGCTCAGGAAATCACAGTTACGCTTCTCTGGTCCTGCACGTCAATGTCCCTCCTAGTCCACTGACCTAATTCTGGCCCCCGGGAAAGCCAGCAGAATCCCTACGTTGGCACCACGCGCCAGGTCGTGCAAAAGATTCGGGTCAACGATTACCCAAAGGAAGAGATGCCGAGAAGAGCGAACATCGGTCCAAGCGAGGCACGTGCACACGCGTGCACACGCGTGCACACACGTGCGCACGCGCACCCTCCTCCAGCTGTTCCTTCCAAGGACTCGGCACACCCTGGCACACTGGGGCTCCACTCCCCCTGAGTAAGTCCTGCGTTTCCAGTCACGCAAACTAAGCACATCCTTCCGTCTCACTGGATCAAGTGTTTGGCCTTCGAGAGAAGCGACTCTCCTATATCTCCATTCCATTTTAGGTATTTTCTGTATCGACAGCTGGAACTCGGCTGCAGCTTCAGAGTTACAGCTATTATCCCCCTCCCCCCCCCCGTTTGTTAAAATTCTCTTGATTTTCCTCAGTAGTTCTTGGCATCAAAGTACTTACCTTTACGAAACACACAAAAAAAACGGGGGAGGGGGCGGGGTCAAAAGGATCAGACCATTTAGAGAAGTGTAATCGTTTGCTAAACCTTGCATTTTAAAGTGATTAGCCAAGGTTTGAGAAATTTCTCAGAGTGACGGCAGCGTGGAACCAAATAAAAAACCACAGAGATATTTGTAGTTTAAATGTTCTTTAAGTAACTGCATTATTACCACAGCACATCTGAGGGTTCCCCTTTCTGCAGCTTGCACATTGTCACCACTTCCTAAGTAGCTGGCCTTATTAAGACACTACAGGCTTTTATGGAAAACATCTCGTGCTTTGAATAATTTAATAACGGCATTGGAAGGGGAAGACCTGGTTTTGTCCTACAAAGTCCTTTCTCTGTGTTTACCACGTGAAAGAAAGAAATCGATGTAAAACATGTGTACGGCCTGTGTACCCCGGGCCCAAGACCGTGCTTGACAGAGAGGCAGATGGAGAAGAACTTACAAGGGAGGTGGCAGAGATCACTCACACCCTCGAAATGAAATAACGAGAGTTTCAGGGGTTGGGTTAGTCAAAGGGTCAGAAGAAGGAGCAGCCGCTGGGTGACAAGCTCCTCCCCAAACTTTCCTTAACTGCTTTTCCTTTTAGTTCTTAGCTGCGTCCTCGAGTGCTCTTGCGAAACCAAGCGATCACCGGCTCTAGCGGGATGACATTTTCCATCAGCTCAGCTGTGCCCTCGTTCTTGTGTCAATATCATCTTGATATTTATCAGTTTCCCACCAAGGGGTTGAGGGTCACGCCCTACTGTGTCTCGATCTGACAGCGGTGGGTGTTGAACGCTGGAGGCCCGTTGACCGGCGGCAGGAGGGAATGTTGGTCCTTCCCTTGGCAGCCTTGTGCCTGAATCACTGATTCAACAATGAGGGTTTGTTGCCTTGGAGAAAGTGTCCCCATAGGACAGGGATGGAGTGGCGTGAGTAGTTCCCATCTTCATGGCAGAGTATTTTGCACGAGGCTTTTTTTTTCTTTTCTTTTCTGCTAATTCTTGGTCTCGGCACGCAAGTAGAAATGAGTCTCAGGTAAGTTAAAAACGATTTTAAACACTTCTCTCGGGGGCAATGCTATGAAACAGGAGGTGCACCCAGAACGCTTCTGCCCGGGCCCCGGCCTTGGTCTTGGTTCCATAAGATGCTAGTTAACATTCTTATCGTCGCCCGATGACAGGCAGTCTCGGGGATTCTGGAATGGTTGCAAACCTGCCATTTCCTGCAATTCATCAAAACCTCGTCTCCAAATGGCTTTGACTTTCTTCAGAAATATCATCATATATCACAGTCACGGGGGTCCCCTGTGCCCATCTTCCCCATTACAGCTGGGTCACCTTTCAGAGCACTTATTTTCACTGGGAAAATGTAGGAAGGAGTGACCTCTGATGAGACATGTCTAATCTAAGAGAGATGGTTATTTATGATCTAAATTGCAGATAAATTGAATGAGCTTATCTCCCAGAAGAGCGAGGCAAAACAAAACAACCAAAAAACTTAGTACTCAAACACCCTGTGGCTTGGGAGAGAAAAAAAACAAGGATCCCTAGATTGAATGAAAAAAGGATAAAGAACAAGAGCAAAGCAAAGTGACCTCGGGGCAGCGGGACGCAAAAAATCCCTGGACAGAAGCAAGCCAAACGCCAGTGCTGGTTCCCGCTTGCTGGCCGACCGCTCGCTGGTCTCGGCGTGCTTCGCATCCTGATCTGCCAGGACTAACGCTCTGTGATTCACATCAAGAGATCGCTGTGATTTCTCCCCAGAAGGCTCCCTCGCTTCTTTCCTCTAAGGCGAGGCAAGGAAAGAAGACAAAAGCAGATGCTACCCTGCACAGCGGGCTCTTCCCAGAGACGCAGCCGTCCTGCCTGTCATCCTCCCATCTCGTGCAGGCACCTCGTAAGAAGGCCCGCGGACATCTTGGAAAAACCCAGAACATTTTGAATCTCCATTCCTCCACAAAGGCCCAGAGCCTCCTCCCTCCGGTTCCACGCTGAGAACAGTCTGCAGCCCCTTTACCGTTTTACCTTTCTATTTGAGATGTCTTAGATACTGGCTGTTTCCCTCACGCGAGTATGTGGTCAGAGGTCAAATTCAGGACTCGTTAGAAAAACACCCCAGACCTTCTAGGTGAAGGTCAGCCCGTTGGGCACATCCCTAAACCTTCTAGGCGAGGATCAGCCCATCGGGCATGTCCCCAGAACTTCTGAGTGAGGGGCATGTCCACTGGGCCGAACTAGAGAACCCATAGCCTTTGTTCTGTTCATCCCCACCGAGGCCCACTGTGTGTGGGACCTTACGGGTCACGCTAGAAGGCTCTAGGCGTGCTGCCATGAGGAGGTGGCCATCCAGCTGGGCCATCTGGCTGCAGGGAACCGGGCAGAGGATGGAACGACCTCAAGTATCCTAAATCCCAAGAAGAAGCCACGAGCCATTGGGAAGTGTGCGAATTGTACTTCGTTTCTGTTTCTGTTCATCGAACTGGAAGGGGACTCTGAGACCTACTCGGCATCTCTTTTATTTTAACTCAGAATTTTTAAATTGTAAATTCTAATTTTTTTGGGTTTTTTTATGCAAATTCGTAACATTTTCAAATATGGCTGAATTTAAGAGCCTCATGCTCTACCAAGTGAGCTAGCCAAGCCCAAATATAGCTGAATTTAAAACTTCTCCTAATCCATACCTCAGAGTCAAGATGGGTGATTATTTAATCTACTTAACTATAATATAACTAACCATAATTAGTAAACCAATGTTTCAAGTTCAGAATAAAAGTATAGCTGGAAACAATAAAATATATATTCTCATTATTGATTTCCGCTACCATAAACTATAAAGAATATTAGACTATATAGAGAAATGAGACTCCCTCGAATGAAAAATCTGTGAGCTATGTAAAAAGTAGATCTCTTTAGCTGCTTCTGCTTTATTTTACAACTGTCTGCGCTTTTCAAATCTGCCTTATTTCCCACTTCTTTAGTGATCCCTTATTTCTTACTTATACGAATTATATGTCTTCCAAGCACATGGCATAGAGGAGAGCTTCTACATTTTTAATTTAGCTTTATGGAAAATAGCTTTTCTTTGCTTGACCTTTGCGAGTTCACATGTAATGTTACTCAAACCGTGCGTCACATATCTAATCTACCCACCCCCCCAAGACCCCCTCACTCTGTGCGGAAAATCCCTGGCCTCCACAAGACCTTTGCTGCTGTAATTTACTGGCGGGTAAGTTAGTTAGAAAGCCGAAGCTCTGACTAGGAAAGAGGAAGTTGCACTTGATTAAACCGGCTCTAAAAAAAGGAATGCTATCTAATCTATATTGCAGCGGGGGCCCTAAACCCAGCTGAGGGCTTGTCCACCACGAGGCCTGTTTCGGGGAAGTCACAGACCATAGAGAGCATCACAGACCGTAGCAACATGCCGGTTGCGATTTGGTTGCTGCCGTCATCTTAATAAGGCAAGTTTTGAAAGACCGGGGTTTTGGAGCATGGCACGTAACTGTCCAGGAGTGTCTTCATCTGCCTAAAATTCCAATGGAAAGCCACAGTGTGGCACACTGCTCGTCGTTGGGGATACAGAGATGAATAAATCTTGACCAGGGGACTCACGGCCTAGGAGTCCACCCCCTCGTGGAGCACAGGTATGCACCTGGATTTATCCAATCAGAAATCAGTTCTTAGACAAGGCTAGGTCTCATAGCCTCTTGGTTGATAAAGAACAAAACTTATCAACTGAAAAAACATTATCACCATTTCGTTATCACCAAGATGTCCCCCAGGTACTGAAACTTGAAAAATGAAAACAAGCTTTTCATTTTTTATTTCTATAAAATAGAGTTCTCTTTCACTCATGATTGGGTGAGGCCATTTTTGCAAAGATGAACCATGTGTTTCAAAACCTGAATGTTTTAATTCCCCTCTCGATTTTTGCTGAGCCCTGCAGAGGCGTAGCTGGGTATTGGTTTTGTAGCTCCTTTTCAATTTCCTTATTTGGTTCATCTGCATACAAATGGCCCCTTCCACATATTTATCAAGTGATCTCGCCCTTCCACTGGAGGGTGGGGGCCCAGGAAAGTCCTGAATTTAGACTTGGGAGGCTGAGGTTCTAGTTGCAGTTCTGTTGCTAACCAGCTTTGTGACCTTTGAACCAGTCACCTCATCTCTCTGTGACTCAGTTACTTTACCCACAAAATAATGGCTAATGTTACACAATCTCTCTACCGCCTCTCCATCCTGAATCTAACATTTGGAAATTTTAAAACAATTACATCTTTGGGGCAAAGTATGAACGCTCTTACTCTCTATGGCAACAGATTAAGTCTGGCAGATAGAGACAGGAGATTTTAATCCCAATTCATATTATAAATAGGCAAATATTTAGAACTTTACCCTTGTCTAACTTATCAGAACCACCATCCGATTTTTATAAATACTCTCAATGACCAAAGAGCTCCGATTCACTTCTCTTCAATCTATACGCCCCTCTACTGACCGAATCCTGTTGACTTTATGTCATATTCCAGGACTCAGCTCAAAAGCCACTTCCCCCAAGAAGCCTTCCTCTATTCTCCCAGCAAAAAAAAAAAAAAAAAAAAGTCCCCTACTTTGCATTCTTCACCCCTTGTGCTGCCTTCTCTTATTTACTTTGACTCTTGCTACTACTGTGTTTTATAATAAGAATGAAATTTTTAAAGTGTTCTTGGACTTCCTAGAAGGAAAAGCCTGAGAAACAGCAATCGCACTCCCTGGGCCCTTGCCGATATTCTCATTAGACATCAAGACCACATGCAAGACTTACTCTGATTGGTGGCATCATTTCAGAGCCATGAGCAAGCTCAGGTGCTACACGTTGGGTCTCAGTCGCGTAGGGTCCTGTACTCAGAATGACTCAGCCAGGAGTGACTCAGCCTAAGGTCGACCAGATGCCCAACAGACATTCCACTGCAGCTCAGAACTCTGATTTTATAACTCTAGAAAAGCTACCTTTTGGCCTATTTTCTTCTTTTATTCCTCCCTCTCTCCTTCTCATCCTTCCTTCCTTCCTTCTTTCCTTCTCCTGCTTCTTTATTCGTATTCTGCCCCATGTGAAGAGAAAGTCAAAAGCCCTGTGAGCAGCTCAGGACTGAGCTCCAGCTGAAAGATTCGCTGAGACAGACAGCTCATCTTCCAAGTCCGCCTCGCAGAGCCCACTTCGCGACGGCAAAGCAACAAACTCACGGCCACGCAGCCAGAACGCCTGGACTTTCTGTGTTTTCAATTATTTAGGCCAAAATGAATCGCTTGCTTTCTTTACTACTTTTTTTTCTTTTGGAAACAGTTTTACTTCCCATTTCCTCACTGGACACATAATTTTGATTTATAAACCCAACAGTTCTAAATAAAAGGAAGTTTTAAACAAAGCTGATGCCTCTGACTTGGGTTTTTTTTTTTTCCTTTCCCTACGACATTTTCAGAAGAAGCTTTGACTAGCCTTCTTGATGCAAATCCACTTTGTGCCTAGCAAACTTTATGAGTCCGACTCCCCGAGGCCTCTGAGTTCTTATTCAAGAGCCTCGTCTTATAAATTCCACAGAACTTGCTTCAATGGTAATGCGCTTTCAACTGGGACAAATCTGTCTTCCAATATCATGTCTTGTAAATCTCACTTTGCAAGGTATTTACAGGCTGGCTACTGCATGCTTTATTGACTAGGAATGAATAAATCAGTTTTCCATTTCTCTCCACTCTCCATTGCTGATATTTTGATATGGGAGCCGTTCAGAAGTCTCTGATTAAGGTATATGATTTTGAAAACATCCCTCGACCTGATAATTATTTAAGACACAGACCGTGGAATTTATATCTCTTTTTGCTGTATTCTTAACATGAATCTCCCTGCGTTGAAATGGAAGGATAAATATTAGGTGGTCTATTGTGGATTTCAATTATAAGTAATACTGAGCACTTTTGGCGTTTGCATGGAATAACTTGATTGATGCTCACACTAACCCTCTGAGGCAGGGACCCTTGTTGTCTCCATTTGACAGGTGGGGAAGCCGCTGCATGAAGCTGTCTTTCCGGTTTGAGGCGCTCAGCCGCGCAACCTCGATGCTGTGTTTTTTGAACGTCATCCTTTACAACGGCACAGTGCTCTCGATCACCTTCACTTTCACCTCTCGAGATCTTTCCAGTGGGTGACAAGTGTCCTTGCCTGGTGCTTCTCGACAGTCAAGACCACATGACTGCAACCTTCTGAACCAACTTGGTAACTCCAGCCTTCCCATAATTCCTTAGCGAACCTCATGAACCAGTTATAAGATGCCAGAAGTCTTTCAGCCAAAAATACCATATTTGCACACGCTGAAACATCTTTTAAGCTGCCTTCCATAACTTTGCAGCCTCCGCATCTAAAATATGTTTTTTAATAAAATTAAGCCCAACCATATTTTATTATATTTAGATCATACAATTCTGATACCCTGTAAAGAATATTTTAATTCCTTTTCAAAAGGATCTTAAAATCATCTCCTAATCATTCTTCTAGAACTGCCTCACAAGAGTAGATGGACTTGCCTAGAATTTTTCTTCATTGTTGGAAGAATTTTATGAACACAAAGTTGTGTGAAAATCTTAATGACTGAGCGGATATGATAGCGAGAAAAATATTTAAACAGACTTTGCAGATAAGGGTCACTGAAGAAGTACCCATGTCGCATCTTTCACTGCGCTAGGAATTAAAAAGGAAAAAGTGGTTTATAATTTCCCCATTTTATCGTGATATGCACTGCATGTGCTTTGCTTAACTTCAAATACACCTAATATTTTCTTCTAAGATAGTATTTTTTTAAATGTTTTTAACACTGTCATAGACTTAATAATGTTTATGCCAGGAAAAAGAAAAGTTTGAGCCGGTAGAATAGACTGCAATACAGACCTTAGCGGTCGCGAACACCCTGAACTGACTTTGCCATTTGGGGACTTCGCCTGTGAGAAGCTGCCCATCTGGCTTTCCTCAGCTGTGGTCTGGCGGTGTTTGTGTTTCTGAGGAAGACCCAAACCTCTCTTTGTGAAGGTGCCATAAACGTGGTGCCCTGCCTGCCCTCACCCCCCAGGATTTAGGAAACTGTCTGATGGCCCCACCGACGATTCATGGACTGAATTTCTGTTAGTCAACAGAGCGCTGGCGAACTGACCCTCGAAAGAGACAAACGGCCCTGGTTCGTAGCCTCTGCTGATCTCCGCGGGCTCCTAAAACGATCCGTGGAAGTGTCAAAGGAGCAGAAGCAAGTTTGAGACCGGCGACGACAGAGGACCCACGGCAATAGGAGCCGGCGTTTGTCCCCAAAGCAGATAGGACACCGAAAGGGAGACGGCTCACAGGAACACGCGAGAGACTGGACGACAGGCAGGCGGCGGTGAGAAGGGAGGGGCGGCCCCCTCCCCGCTCCCCCCTCCTCGCTCTGGGAGGGACGCGGGGCTCCCAGGCCAGCCGGTTTCCCGTCCTAAACCGTCGCTTTTCTTACAAAGGAAGCGAGGGCCCACGCAAACGGACCTTCTTTTACAGTAATTAGTTCACACAGGCCTCCCACAGCCCTGGAACCGACGCTCTGTGCCCAGCACAGAGATGAGGAAAGTAAGGCTCAGAGAGGCTGAGCGATTCACCCCAAATGATCTCCACTTGAGAACTGAACCCAAACCTCTCGGATCCAAAGCCACCATCTTTCCTCAGCAGCACCCCACCGCCCACTCCGGCGCCTGATGATTTTTGCGTTCACTGGCTCATTCTTACTCTCCTAAGAGCCTCAGCGTCCAGGACAGGTGCCGGGACCCTTCAGAATGGCCGAGAGAATGGAATCTCAGCAAGTCTATGAGGCGTGTCGGGGCGAAGCTGGGCCCGGACTGCTGCCAGCGTCTCCTCACTTCTAGACCTTGCTTTTTCTAGAAAAACACAGATCCTTTGTCACAATAAAGTGACAGAGGTCTTTTGATATACCTGTATACTGCCATATCCAAAGAACCCAGCAAAACACACCCAAACTGCTTTGTTTTTACCCAAATTGAAGTAATCTGGATCTTTGGTCACCATGACGGACCCAGTCAGGATTACTGTCCACCGCTGCGGCCACGCCCAGGTGAGAGGTGGCTGTGACAAACACTGCCCCTGCCCGCTACAGCCAGGTCCAGTCGGGGAGGTGAATTTCCCGGAAGTGTAACAGAGACACCAAGCAGACAAAAATAGCAAATATCCATTAAACTCGGTACATTTTTTCGATCCTAAATTGATGCTTTAAGAGACCGTGCCCACATCTGCACAGAAACCACATACTTGTAACCATGATGGAGACTGAATATCGCCGTTTGTTTAAACTTGACGATCAACCTCAAAAAGGTTTTACTTGAAACGGTACTACAGGAAGAGATTGCCTCGTGGGAAATGCCTGCTGAGAACTCTCTGAACGATGGCTCTCGTGAGCCAACTCGACAGCAAGCTCAGGCTTTCAAGACGGTGGGCCGAACCTGGCTCGAACTTGGAATATTATAATCAAAGTCCGCCCCGCCAGCCTCTTGAGTGATTCCCTGCATTCCACGATACCCTTTGCCACCTTAGAGATCCCGTCTGTGACTAAGATTTGACTAAGCGGGTCTAGGCCAACCCGAAGCCTCTGAGCATTTAATTTCAGCTCTCAGGGGGAGGGGTGCCCTTATAATGCAGAAATGACAGGGTTCAGAAGCCGGATGGCAGCCCGCCCGTCCACCTCTGAACGGACATTCCAGATGAGGGTGTATGGATGGTCACAGGGTTCACAGACGTGTTAAGTACAAAAGCATTCCTGCAAAAAAAAAAAAAAAATTTTTTTTTTTTGGAATGCAGGTTTGAAAAGTACACTTATTCGAAAGTCAAGGGAAATCTGAAAAGAGAGGCACGAGGGAGCCTTTTGGTGGCAGACACAGCGCTGTCGTGTGTCCTCAGAAGGACGAGACCCTGGCAGGGGTGCCCCTGGCTCCAGGTGGGTCTCGTTCCCCAGGGGCCTCCTGTAGCCACAATAAAGAAGGGACAAATGACCATTTTTTTCCAACTCTCAGGCCATGTCCTGCCCAGCGGCAATCAAACGTTTATATGGTCGGAGACCAACCAGAGGCAAAGCATATTTCCATAAAAGGTTCTCAAAGGTCAGACTCTCTCTAAAAATGATGTGCTCATGGTGATAGATTTGGTCATCTTGAAAGAAATTTTCCAGACCATAACTATCCTTAATGCCTTCATCCCCAACACAGACACTGACGAAAGGGGCAGGGAATAAACTCTCGCTGAAAATCCACTGGACACTTCATGCTGTCACTTCGTTCCCTACGAGGTAAAGCGTGGCTGGCCGCCTTCGCTCGGCGGCTTCTCAAATCACTGCGGCCGAGAACGAAGCCCTGGTGGACCAGGAGACCAGACGCTGGACCCCAGTTCTGGTACATACGAGCTCTGACACCTTGGATGGGCTACGTGACAAACATGATGAGCTTCAGTCGCTTCGTGTGTAAAGTGGGGGTAATAAGCCTGCTTCATGAGAGTGTTGTTAAATGTTAAATTGGATCATACATATAAAGCACTAAGTACAGTGTGCAGCACAGACTACGACGACCGGCAAGTGTCTTCCTTTACTAGTTATTACACTAACCGATGCTGAGCTCCCCACAAATGGTGTGCGGAGAATTTTAGCTAGTTCAACAGCTTTTTCTTTTGGCGGGAAGATGTGCTTACGATTGTGATTTTATCCTACATGAATACATGATAGCCATATTGTCTGCGGCTAAGACTGCTCCTCGGCCACGTGGTAGAAACAGATATACACGTTATCTGACCCCATTCCACCCAAACTGTGGGGTCTCACCGAGGTTTTCGTGATGTCCAGGGACTCCGCCTCTGGAACAAACTGGAGAATTTCCAAGTCAGGATACAAAACGGATAAGCACTCTACTTCTAGAACGAGTGGGGACTTGAGTGGAAAAAGCCAACGTGACAATTTCGAAGCGACTCATTCTAGTTCCAATCAGTCACTGGCATGAAGGCGTCCACGTCACTCCTGACTCTACGGCCTTGATTTTCCGCTCAAACTGTCATTACCTCAGTGCTCCGTCTCGAGCTGCCTCAGTCTTGGCCACGCTCCCTTAATACAAAAGGGTTCTCTCAGTTCGTACCCCATTAACTGAATTCCTTCACAGGCACACTCCCTCTCGATTAGCTTAGGAATTCTGTGTGGAGGAAACAGCGCTCAACTCCAGGGTCAGGTTCCAATGTGGCCTCTTCAGAAACTAGAAGCCTGACTCCAGCAAAATCACTTCATCGTCCTCAGATTTTTTTTGCCTACGAAATGGGGTTCAAATTGGAAAGGGTTGACATAAATCATGACAAATGCTTCAAACTCTAAAATTCTGTGATTTTGTTGAATGTTATATCCAGACTCAATTGAAGCGCTCACTTATTTTTCTAGCCCTAGTGATTGTGGGTTTCTACAGAGCCCCCCAAGAAGGCTGACCTTCCCCCCACATAAAAAAGTGCCACAGATAGGCCCCCTTGCACATAGTTTATTTTTACTGCCACAAAATCATATGCTTAAAAAATTAATCAAAGACTTACCCACCCCGAAAATGGATAATAAATTCGAAGTTACAGTTTCTGTTGTCATAATTTAGCAGTCCACCGCCTCTAACTTACGAGCAGAATCCACCACTAACAATGTCATAATGGCTAAGTCCCCAGTGTTATCCAGGCCACTGCCAGCTCCGACTAGTTCGAAAATCTTAGGAAACACATTTCTTAAGGTCTTCCTTTACTCTGGCCAAAGAATCAAATACCAGAGTAGCCTCCTTGCTTGGCAATGCTCTTGGAAATGAATTTGGAATTCTTTTGAAATGTCTTAAAGAAGGTATAGGTTCCATGCAAATTTGGGACAAAGGATAAATAACATTGGTTCCTATTTCAGTGAAGGCAGTTGCCTGTGCCAAATATGACTAAGCGAAACTGCTCACAAAGTTCAGTATGCCAGGCTTAGCGCAGAGCAACTATAATTGCAAGGAATGCATTTTTTTTTTTTTTTTTTTTTTTTTAGTGGCATGATGCTTGTAGCTTCTGGAAGCTGCATGGAGGGTTACCTAAGCTCTCAAAACTGCCTGGCCGGGTGAGAACACGGGTCCCTAAGGGCATCCGAGGTGAGGCGGAACACCCCGCCACGTGGTCCAGCGCTGTCCCGCCCACCTCTGGTCCTGCGGTTTCCCACACGGCGCTTCAGTCCAGCACGCACAACGTTTCCAAAGCTGTGCTCCCGAGTCAGGATGCTCTGTGTTATGCTCTCTGACTACAAGCTCACGAACGTTAACAACTCCCCTGCAACTTCATTAAATAAATACGCACGCTGTCGATACTATGTGGACTCCCATTCTGACGACCGCCATTGGTAAACTCCAGAATTTCCTTATGTTTGCTTAAACAGATCCTCCCTGCGTGTGGCTAAGTATGGCTGTATCCCATTATGTATACACTTGTAAGTATGGGGCAGGAGTCAGCAAACTTTTTCTCTAAAGGGCCAGATAGTAAATATTCTTGGCTTTGTGAACCGTAAGGTCTCTGTCACAACTCTGTGACTCTTCCAGTGGAACTCAGAAGTAGCCATAGACGACCAGTACATCCCGAATGGGCATGGCAGTGCTCCCATAAAATTTTATTTAGAGAACATTTAGCCCGTGGGCTGTTATTTGCTGAACTCCTTATCTAGGCAGCCTCTTTATAAAATAACCAGGTTAAGCAATTTTGGACCTAATCTAAAAATGGGTTGGGCTTTTATTTATTTGCATTTTCATTCTGATACAAAAAAGCAAGCAGAGATCTATTCTGGACCTACATTTTCTCAAAATGATTGGAAATTTAAACACTGCCTTGCTAAGATGCAATAATAACTATCATTGATTTAAGGCTGTATAATCTATAAAATTCTTTGACATGCTTTATTTCAGCCAGTCATCAAAAGAACACTATGAAATAACTTTTCTTCCCCTGCGGAAAAAACAATTTGCAGCTGAGGCAATTAAGAATTTTATGATTTATTTAGAAAATGTTGGAGCCAGTATTCGAACCCAGACCTGATACCAAAACTGTACAAACGTCACTGCTTCACAACTAAATGATGACAAAAATAGCGGTCCGGCTTTGAACAGTAAGCCCAAGGACCTGTCCGATGAGCTCTGAATCTGCCCAGAGAATGCCATTCAGCTGACATTTCTTCATTTGATGCACAAATCAACAAACAAAGCTGCCAATCACCCAACCAAGCTGTGATTCAACAAATGCTTTTGCGTGTAATGATATTCACTCTACAGAGACATGCCCCTGAGTCCTCATCAGATAAAGCAGTCACAAAGCGCGGACAAGGTTAATCACAATGGTCTCTCTCAGCAAACATTTCCTGGTTCCTAGTGATGACCAATTCCTTTTCTAAACATTAAGGAACTGTATCCTAATAACTCATTTTAGAATTTTTTTTACTCTAAAACAAAATTCAGATGTATTTGCCCGTAGTTTCTGTATTATAGATTTATGTGTCAGAACTGCTGGCGCTTCCCCAAGCCTTCACGGCAAGACGATAATTATTGAAATGATTCTGTTATCATCCTCTGATTTTCACAGTACATGAACTTGCATGGTATCTAGGCCTGGGACAGGAATGCAATCTGAGCCGCTAAGTGATCTCTTAGTTACTCCTACCCAAATTTAAGTGTCAGTTTAAGCAAGCAAGTACCAAATTTTATCATTCAAAGACTATTATCCATGTAGGAAAAAAAAAATAGAAACAAAAATTCAAACAGCTTTGCCTTCTCTGCTTTGATTAACTTGAGGTCAACTTCCCCAAGCAGAAAGGCCATTCTTTTATTGCTCTTCTACTTGAAGACAATTGTGTTATAATTTGTGGTTTCAGAATTTAAAAAAGAAAAGGTTAGTACGTTCTCCATCCTTGCCTCCCAGATCTCAATTTTACTGGCTATTGAACTTTTATCTATTCACACAAAGATTTGTATATTTCTGCCATGACTTTTCAAAATATGCCTAATAAATCTGAGGAGAAAGGGGTTGGGATTCTTTTTTCTCAATAATCACTATGCTTTCCATAAAAAATCAAATAAAGGGGTTTTTTTTGGGTGGGGAGAGGATTGGGGGAGTGCATGAGTGTGTAATCTTATAATACAAAAGGAGTTTATTTCAGCAGAAAAGGCTCATGACCCCCTCTGCCTTCAAGTGCAACGTGGCTGTGCAAGAATCTCTGAACCCCTTAGAGCCTCACTGTCGTATCTGTGTTCTCATGATATCCGATCTGAGACAGGAATTTGGGTGCAAGGAGCTTGTCTGAGGTGGTGGTGGCAGTGGGGTGACTTCAGGAGGCACTGTGAGTGTGTGAGGACATGAAACGGGGAGAGGACGGTTCCTGAGCCGCTTCCACCCTGGCCCCCGGGGCTCGGTTCACCCTCCTGCCCAGTCTGAGACCCGAAGGGCTGTGTCGGACTCAGCCCCGCATCGACCCACCAGGAGGTGAGGACTCTGGGGTATTTACCCACCCGCTCCCATTCCTCATTACTCAGGGGTCACTCCTGACATGCTAACTCTCCAGCACTTCCAGCCTGACCCAAGGTCAAGGGACACCTGCACACAGAGGCCCAGGAAGCTGGCCAAGAATGGAGGACCATTGTCAGGTAACCCTGCAGGGACGAGAGAGGCCTGTGGGTAGGGCCCGGCCAGTGTTTACTATGCTCAGTAATTTTTTCCTTTTTTAATTGTGATAAAAGGATTTGCCTCAGTTAGTTACCTCATGAAATGATTAAAAAGTAAATCACAAATAATACTTATATTCTACTTTTTGTTCACAAAGTATTTTCACAGGCATTTTGTAATACATTCCCCACACATTCTTGCAAGGATACCGTACATATAATGATGGTCTCTATTTATCACATGAAAACCTAAGGCTGGAGAAGGGTAAATGACTTGCCTCACATTATGCAACTAGCAACCAGCAAAGGCAGGACTTGCACCAAGTATGTAACCGTCAAGTCCAGGCTCTACGCCATTGTCTGTCTGATGCGCTTTGTCGAGCGCAAAGCAGTCTAAGAAAAGGCACCATTATTCTTCAAGTGGAGTTACACCAACAACGCAAACTTTTAAGTAGAAATTCTTCCAATTTATCAACTAGATAGATAGATAGATGATAGACAGACAGACAGATAATGATAGGTAGATAAACAGACAGACAGGTTGTTGTTTTTTTTTATGAATGAGTAAAATGTGTGAAGGTCACAGACGTGAGTGTTTCTGACCCTGGCGAGGCCAGTGGGTGAAGATGCACCCGCGTGATTAGCTGCTCTGGGAGCCACTTACTTACGCTGTGGAGCCAGCAGTACAGAGCCAAGCCCGCCGCAGCACATCCAGGGACAAAGTCAGCAAAGCGAGAGACGGGCTTACAGCAGATTGGAAGTGCCCCCTATTTGTGCGGATTTGATACACACATTCCTTTTCTCGATGGAGCTAGTAAAGAAAATTGTATCCGTCCGCAGCTTCCAGACCAGCCTTGGTCACCTGGGAGCTGAATGGAACAAAAAGCTGCCCCCCCTTGGCTTGTGTTCAGGCATTTACTCTGCAGAAGAGGGTCACAGGACTCCTCCTACGAAGCAAAGACCCAGGAGAAAGGCAGAAAGCACAAACCTAGCACATTTACGAAGCAAAATGTTTGCATTAGCCTTGTTTACATTACTGACTTGTTCTAAAACTATTTCTGTTCTAGCAATCAGGCAACCACTTTGGGGTTTTTCTCCAAATAGTACTGGCCTACTTATTTTTCACTCTGTACATTTATTTCCCTTCATTTATTAGACTTCTTCAACATGCCCACTGCCCGCAGGCCTCTGGGCAGAGGTTCAAAATGAAATGCTACAATTACATGAAATGCGATGGCCAAAGAATATAATTTCTTATAAGAGAAGGGTAGGGGTGAAGTAGGGTGTGGGACTTTATCAGGGGAGACAATGCCAAACCAGAAAGGTACATCACGTCCCACACCCTATAGGTACTAGGCACGAGGAGTTATTTCCTGGACGCAGTAAATTAGCAAAACCCTTAGAAGTCTGAGGTTGACTTTAATTTGCATGCCAGCAGTTAAAAGTGGGTTGTAAAGCTGGCCAAAAACTCGTCCTTCTTTTCTAGCCCATGGCTATATATCTATGTTCAGGAAAACTTAAAATGAGTCCCGCAGAGAAAGCCACTGAACTCATCACTTGAAGATAAGGCTGATGTGTATAACATGGAGAAGGGCGGGTTACAATTACGGTTCATATGTATTGAGTGATTACTATATACCAAGTTCAATTTTAACAGATACAGACGTATAGATATAGATATATTTGTCTAATCCATATAAGAACATCTTATCAATGAGAGCATCAAGGCATAGAGATTTTAAGAAATTTGCCCAAACTCATCCGGCAGGCAGGTGGGTGTCAGGATTAACTCGGATAGTCTGATACCAGAGATGGCTGTACGGTATTGACTGTGGAGACTAAGGATAATGTCTGTGGCCAATCGAAGGACTTGACCATTTAGATAGCACTTTTCTTCTTCTTCTTTTCTTTTCTTTTTTTTTTTTTTTTTGTCAAGAGCCCTGAAAGATGTCATCAAAATAGATTCAAGGGTGGAGACAGCTATTTCTCCAAGCTATTATTTCTCTCCTCTGTGTGGGACATAAAACATAAAAACCTATTATAGGCCTTTCTCCTCCTTATTCTTCCCTCTCCTTTACTCTCTTTTGTTCAGATGGTCCCTTCGTGTTTCAAGAGCCAGTGCAGTGGCCAAGCAAGTAGGGACCAAGAACAAATGAACAACAACAACAACAACAACAACAACAACAAAAAACCACACAACATAATCTGAAGAAAGAAATAACTATCAAGGACCACACTCAGACATGATACAAGTTTTTGAATTACCAAACAGAGAATTTAAAATAACTATGATTATTATGTTAAGGGTTTTAATGGCAGAAAAAAAGGCAATGTACAAAAATAATTGGGTAACATAAGTAGAGAGGTGGAAACTCTAAGACAGAATCAAAGGAAATGCTAGAAATTCTGTCTCTCATTACCAGGGGTCACTCTTGAGATGCTAGCCCAAATTTTTTTAAGAAAAGAAATGAAAATAAATAATGCCTTTGACAGATTCATCAGAAGACTAAACACAGCTAAAAAAAGAATCATTGAGCTTGAAGATGTCAATAAAAATTTTCCAAACTGAAACAGAGAGAAAAAAGAAAAATAAAGCAGAACATCAAAAATGGTTGGACAATTTCAAAAGATCTAACAATATGTAATTGGAATACCAAAATAAAAAGAAAAACAGCAGAAAAATATTTGTGGTGATAATGGCTGAGAATTTTCTAAAATTAATGAGACAGTAAACCACAAATCTAGGAGATTCAGAGAACAGCACGCAGGAAGAGTGCCCAAGAACTCTACCCATAGGCATATCATATTCAAACGGCAGGATTCCAGAGACATAAGAAAGTATTAACATAATCCAGAGTAGGGAATACCTTACTTACGGAGCAATAGGAATAAGAATTACAGTGGACTCCTCATCAGAAATCACGCAAGGAAAGAGAATGGAGCGTGATATTTAAGCGGTGAAAAACAAAACCCCTAACACTGAATTCCATATTCAGTGAAATTACCTCTTAAAGAGAAGGGAAAATAACAACTTTCTTAGACAAACAAAAACTGAGGGAGTTCAAAGCCACCAAAGGACCCTGAGGAAACGTTAATAAATAAATAAATAAATACATACATACATAGTTCTTTAGGATGAAGAAAATTATATAAATCAGAAAATTCTGAGTCAAAAACATGTCTACATAAAGGAAGGAAGATCATTAGAAAGGAGGAAGTAAAGGTAAAATAAAACCTTTAACATTTCTTATTCATAATTGGTTTAAAGGATAACTCTTTGTTTAAAATAATACTAGTAACTATTCACTGAGTGATTGTAACATATGGATAAGTGAAATGAATTGAAGCAATGTTAAAAGCTACAGAGGCAGGGGAGAAGAACTGATATCGCATTTTTGTAGAGCACCTGCACTGTAGGTGAAGAGTCCTTTGGATTTAGGTTAGTCATAAATGTATATTGCAAACTCAAAGAAATTCATAAAAAGTTAAAAAGAGAAGTATAACCAATATGCTAAGAGAGGGGGAAAAACAGATGTATATAAAATGCTCAATTAAAATCAGAGAATATAAGAAAAGAAGGAAAGAAAAAAGTGAAAAATAAGTGTAATGATTTAAAAAGTTACAAACATGGCAGACATTAATCCAACTATATCAATGGTCACTTAAAATGTGAATAGTCTAAGTACCACAATTAAGACAGAGATTATTAGAGTGGATTTAAAAAAAAATAACAAAGACCCAACTATATGCTGTCTAAAGAACCTACTTAAAATATAAAAACATAGAAAGGTTAAAAGTCAAGGGTAGAGAAAGATATATTACGTTAACACTATTTAAAAGAAAGCTGATATGTCTGTATTAATTTCATAAAAGTAAAATTCAGAACAAGAAAAAGTATCAGGGATAAAGAGGCTCATTACGTAATGATGAAAGTCAATTCTTCAATAAGACATAACAATCCTTAATATGTTTGTGCTTCACAGCCATGCATCAAAAGTTTGAGGTAAAAACAGATAGAATTACAAAGAGGTATAGATAAATCCACTCTCTTAGTTGACTTCACTACCCCTCTTCCAGTAATGGATAGATTAAACAAGCAGAAAATTGGTAAGGATATAATTGACCTGAATGGCACAAGCAATCAATTCAATCTAATTGATAGTTATAGAATACTGCTTCCACTAACAATAGAATACACATTATCTCCAGCTTACATCAAACATTTACCCAAACAGACCATATTCTGAGTAATAAAACAAATGTTAACAAATTAAAAAGAATAAAAATCATAGACAATATTCTTTAAGATACAATGATATTAAATTAGTAATCGATAATAGAAAGCTAGCTATAAAATCCAAAATATTTGGAGATTAAATAATACACTTCCAAAAAATGTATGTTTAAAGCTGCCTCTAAAGAAATTTAAATACATTTTAAACTAAATGGAAATAAAAATATAGTTTATCAAAATTTGTGGGATACAGCAAAAGCAGTGATTAAATGCAAATATATATAGAAAAGAAGAAAGATCTAAAATAAAAAACCTAAGCTTCCACCGAAGTAAAATAAAGGAGAATTATATAATCCTATGTAAGTAGAATTTTTAAAATAATATAAAATTAGAGCAAAATTCAATGAAAGTAAAATCGAGAGACCAATAGAAAAAAAATTAATCAAAAGTCGATTATTTTAAAAGATTAATACAATTAATGAATTTCTTGCCAGGCTAAACCAAGGAAAAAAAGAGAGAAGGCATAAACGACCAATATTAGAAAAGAAAGAGGAGTCATCACTACAGATCCCATGACATTAATGTAATCCACCACATCAACAGGCTACAGAAGAAAACTTATATGACCATATCAGCTGTTGCAGAGAAAGCATCTGATGAAATTCAACACCTATTCACACTAAAAACTCTCAGCAAAATAGTCATAGATAGAAACTTTCCAGACTCAGTGAAGAATATTTACAAAAACTCTATAACTAACATTATACAGAATGGTTAGAAAGTGGACACTTTCCCTCCAAGGCTGGGACCAAGGCCAGGATGGCCTCTGTGACCACTCCTTTAGACATCGTAATGAAAGTTCTAGTTAGTGCAGAATGACAAGAAAATAAAAGGTACACAGTTTGGAAAGGAAGAAGTAAAATCAACATAGACACATACAGGATGTCTGCTTAGGACCCCTGAAGGTGATGTTCCCCTGTGACAGGGAAAATAAATTTAACAGGAGTCCAGCCAAGGCCACTAAATCCATTAGCCTCAGGCTTTAATGAGTTCACTAAGCCGGATGCCCAGTTACCACCGCTTTAATGCCAAAAGTCGTATTAACCTCTTTTTTGCTTGTTTTTCTTGTAACTTATCTTTCAAGTCGGTGTTCTATCCTAGGAATGCACCTCCTAAATGGCAAACGTATTGCAATTCCCAGGCCACACTTGAAGGAAAGGAAGCCAATGATGAAGGCTTACTGAGACAGACACCGTTGCTCGGTAGAGGAGTGTGAGGTGCCCAAAGGCAAAGTGATCCGAGATTTACTGGACTAACCGCGGTGGACTCATTTTTTCCAGTCACTTTATACTATAAAGCCAAAAATGTGAGCAGAGGTCCCTCAGGGTCTGTAATTGCCCTGGTGGCTTTGATAATTGCTCTAGACTCTTTCCCTAAAGAGTAAACAATGATGTGTCCTTTTAGATTTCCCACATCCTCTTAGCCCAAATTCTTCTCAAATAAGTATGTGCAGAAGGAGACAAAGACCCTGATCATTTGCATAATAGCATGGCAAGTGTTTTCGGTGTTTGTTTTAATAATCTAATTTTCTTCTTATTACATATCCTTTACTCAGGAAAGCAGAGGATTCACATTGGCTTAGACTCATCGAAGGATGTAAAGAACCTAGTTGAAATGTCCCAGGGAACTGATAATATCAAAGGTAAGATATTGAAAAGCTTTCAAATTCATCCCCCACCCTTAAAATTTAGATGTCCCTTGTCAACTAATTACCGCCTACTCTCAGAATTGCTGCTTGGCTTATGGTAGATAGAGGAGTCCGAGCTTCCCCCCACGGGACTGGTCCTCGTGAGGTCTTGTGCATTTGACGAAAAACTCCTAGTTTGGAGAGGTGTTTCTTCGCATTGTCTCGCTGCCCTTCTCTGCTGGATAAATTGACAATGGTCAACTTTTCCCCTGGTGAAAAAGGGCATCTAACTTCCTACCTAGCCGGACACTAAACTCACAGTCAGCTAGACCAGGCTTGCGGCAAAATGTTAAGAATTTGGGGATCTAAAGAAGCTAGGATAGAAAGAAGGAAGGAGGAGGAGTTCGGGGAAGAAGAGCAGGAAGCCCTCAGGTAGAAACCGTGCCCTCACAGGCTCGCAGCTCTGGGGGCGACGAAATGACAATGTGCACGGTGTGTGGTGAACCTCGAATGGCCCTGGAGCCAGACAGGCTCCCACCTCAGTGCCCACTCTGCCGCTTTCGGCTGTGTTATCGGAGACAAATGATTAACTCTTCTAAACCTAAGTCTCCTCATCTTTAAAACTGTGAGAATAACAATTATCTCAGCCTTTTTAAGAAGATTAAAGACTATAATATGTGTGAAGTGTCAAGTATAATACATATTGGCCATTATTTTCTTTTCTGGGTACATGGAAACATTATTGACATATACTGTTGTATAAGTTAGAGGTAACTGTTAGAACGGAGTACAGGTGGTTAGTTGGTTGATTGACTGACTGATGGTACCACAAACAAATTAAACTGTTCTCAAGTTGTTATATCTAGTTCAAATCCTAAGGAGAGTGATTTTTTTCTTTTATCACTTCGTGTTAGTCTGCTAGACCCGCCTTAACAAAATATAACAGGGCGGTAACCAACAGACTTTTATTTCCACACAGTTCTCTAGAAATCCACAACGAGGTGCCAGCAAATGTGGTTTCTAGTGAGAGCTGCCTTCCCAGACTAAAGATGGCTGCCTTTTGGTTACATCATCTCATGGCCTTCCCTTAGTGAATGCAGATGCTGGGACAGGGAGAGAGTGGGAGAGGGACAGGGACAGAGACAGAGAGAGAGGGAACGCTCCGGTGTCTCTTATAAGGACACTAATCCTAGCAGAGTGGGGTCTCACTCTTAGTTCATCTTAATTACTCCCTTAGAGAGCCCACATCCAAATATGGCCTCACCCAGAGTTAGGCCTTCAACATATGAGTTTGGGTCAGGGGCGGGGGAGACAAAATCTTAATCCATAGCAGGTTCTCCATAATTTCTTGCTCCCAGAGGAGAAAAAATATCACTGGAATGATGATACGGATGCATCGCCAAGGGGCATGTGTACCATCGTCCAGTGATATTATTATATATATAAATTTGTCTGTACAGTGAATTATGACAATAGTAAAATGACATGCCATTTGATTCTCATTATCGACCAAACTTTAAAAATACCCATTCTTGCGCACTGACCGCAGCATCGGCCCCATTGGTCCACTCTTCCTCGGCCCATGTCCGTTAGCAGTGCCCCCTCATGCTGACTCTCAGCTTAGGCAGGTGGCTCCTTCCGGCCCATGGGACATTAGCAGATGTGATGGAAGGAGAGTCATAAAAAGCACTTGGACGTGGAGTTATGTCTGCTTGCTGTTCTTGGAAGCCAGCTGCCATGGGAGGATGACCAGGTAGCCTGCCACTCAGAGGCCACCTGAAGGAGAGCTGAAGCCTTCTGCGAACAGTTGACTGACAATGCACAGAACATGAGCAAACCCCAGCCGAGACCCAGCAAGCCTGGCACAGACAAGCAGCACTGCCAAGACAGCCCCGCCTAAACGGCTAATCCGTGCCATCACGAGCTAAAGAATTGTTTTAAGACGCTGTGTTTTGAGTTGGCTTGTTACACGACAATAGCAAACCGGTGCAATGACAAAGTACTCAGGACTGTGCTTCCCCCTTTAGGAATCCAGTAGAAATTCAACACGTAACGACAGGTGAGAAGAAAAGGCATAGACGTCAGGGTGCCTCCTGCAGCTATGAACAAGGAGGAAAGTTTCACCTTTAGTCGAACGTGAGATGATAACCTTTGTACTAAGGCATGAGGAAGGTATACATAACCTGGAAATGATTACCTTTTATGTAATTCCAGTATTTTGCATCTCATTTAGAATGAAAAGCGACGAGGCTCCTTAGAATGAATGCCAGGGGGCAAATATCAGGGACAATTATTTTGCATCCAAGAATATTCTCTCTCTCTGGTCCAATTCATGCTTTGGAAAACGAATCAGATCACTTTTTCTTTTATTCAAGTTGGTTTGCCCATTCCTTGAAATTGCATATGATGACATAATCCAAGTCCAACTTGGCAAAAGAGAGAATTTGCAGCTCAAGTCTGGTTTCTCTTCAATTTTCATTTCCCCTGGGTCCCATTCATATTTTTTTCAGACACTTTCCCTTGTGACCCAGTCTAATACGATTCTCTACCACATCTCCTTGACCGAGCGCGTCCAAAGCTATTTTGCAGAGATTCTATAAATAATGCTTTTACAGCATTGAAAAGATAATATTCAGGGGAAAAAAAATTTAAAAAAAGCTTTAACTCCAAAAGGAAAGAGGGATGGGAAAGAAAGTTCTTTTCAGGACAGTGTCTACAATTGCGCCTGGATGTCACCAGCCACTCTGAGTGATCTCTTTTCCCAGCTGACTTGACAGAATTGACCTGCTATTTTGGCTTTGGATAGAAGCAGCCAATGAGGTGAAAGAGGAAGAGAAAAACTGACCAATCAGGACGAAGTTCTGGAAATAAAGGCGGCCTCCTTGGGAAGGCTTCCAGGCTAAATATACCTATCAATCAATTTCAAATGTGAAATGTAAGAGGAAAAAAAAGTCATCTCAGAAGAAATATGGTAATAGATGTCTTTGAAAACAAAGACATTTCTGCTGGATTGAAAGGACTGAATCTCTAATGGTTAGAATTAAAGCAAAACCATCATGGTCCATGAAAGAGGGGTGGGAAAATGGCGCCCCACTTGGTGATCAATTTAGATCGATCAGCTGCACATTCTAAACACTCACAACATCATCGGAGTTTTCCGCGTGGGCTGGACAGGGAGTGAGGAAGGGGGCAGGGAGCTGCCCGCACTCTCACAAGGTATTTTACTAATAAATAGTGCACCTTACACTGGCCACCCTACTGGTCATGGCTTTCTCTCACAAGGCCCGTCTATTTGAATCCCTACAGGGCTCTATTCCCCTTCGTAGTAGTTACATAAACATCAACCGGCAGCTAATAATTGTTGACAAACCGACTTAGTGCCGTCACTTCTCGGATATTGACACTGGGACAATATTAATGCCAAATCGCCTCCATTGTTATTTCTGAGGATGAGATGTGCGGGTGTGTTTCCTTTATTTCGATCACCCACTTCGAATTGAAAGGAAAATGTGTTCCCTGTAATGACAGCCACCTCCCGGGGATAAATATGAAATGAAAAGGCACAGTCTCTTTCTAATACTTCTCTTCCTATTTCAACACGTCACCCCATTTAATGTCCACGCTGAACAGTGAACAATGGACAAATAGACACCAAACCCTAAATGCTTACTTGGCTGACTCCCCCAAAATGGCATGAAGACTCGACCTTGCGCTTTCGCTTACCCCCCAAATTCTGCCAAAAATGCCACCTTACTGCTTGTTACCTTCAGAAATATGGGTGGTGACCGATGGCAGGTCAGTATCGAAATCTATTTATTCTTTCCCACTCAGAGCATTTCCTTGTTTCTGCACTTTCTGTCTAAAATAACCCTTTTTGGAAATCATCTTAAAAGGGTGTCGTTCTTATTTTGATGTCTCTGACCACATAACCCCTGCCGGGGCTGCCCCGTAACTGTTTTTCTTTGGTGAACTGATCAAAAGTCCCCTGGCTAATTATATCATCTGGGAAGCAGGCGGGGGCGGCGGAGGGGAGCGAGTGTCATTCATACTTATTTGGCTTCAGCTACTATATCACCAGTGTGCAAAGAGACTGATTCTTTGGATCTCGACCAAAAAGAAACAAGAGGGGAGGACCAGCACGAGCAAGATAAACAGGGTGCTATTATTGGATCCATAAAAATAATACCTTTGGAAGTGGTTTAGCAAGGAGAAAATATTTTTTAACTCTCACCACAACATTTGTCAGTCTGATGTCTTCCTGAGTAAACAGTGGTCCTAGGGGCGAAAACGATGCGCGAAGCTTTCCAGCTAAATGGCTTTTTTTTTGTTTGTTGTTACAGTTATCTGTCCCTGTGGTTTGTCTGGTCACTCTCTCCTCTGGGTTGAAAGCAAAGACATAAATGGTGCCCACATCATCCCTTTATTTTTGAGAGAAGGGGCACGGGGACAAATCATGAGACGTCTGAGCGCTGGGAACTTCTTAGTCTGAGTATTCTTTCTCAGGAGTCAGCTTTCTCCACCAGGGCCTCTGTTCATGTGGGATAGAATGCTATTTCATTTTCCTCTGGTCATCTTACATCCCTGGAGAGAGCTTGACTCATGATATAATTATATGCTCAGCCCGTTCCGTCAGTCACTCCAGACTGCCACCCTGCTGCCCCCGCTGATCCCCACTCCAGTGCCAAAGGGCACAGAATGTGGCCAGAAGTAGGGCGACACATTTTGCAGAACCGGTAACAATTAGGTTCTCAGGGGGCACCTCGCAGTGGCCGTCCCCCTTCCTCCGAGGGGCTGATGAGCCCTGGAGGTTAGTGACTCACTGTGGAACCAGCCCGATTTGTGGTCTCTGGGGCTGGTCAGCACAGTCTGCCTCGTCCCCTTTGGTGGTTCATAAAATAGTTCCTGGAGGACATATTTCCAAATGCTTGGGAATCTGATCTTATTTCAGAGAAAATATAAGTACTGACATTAGAGTCACAGGATGATGGTCTTGTGTAAGGCCACCTTGGAGAAGATTGTGGCAGCCGCCTTCTACCTACTGGCTTGCTGCCTGCCCCTCGTTCCACTCGTCCTGGATAGAGGTTGATCAGGGCCGTGAATCCCAGCTCTAGAGGGGACGTGGGGACACTATGGTTTCTAGCTGCTCAGTTTCACGGAGGCAAAGGACCTTCCCCTTTTTGGCGCCCCCCCCCCCCCCACCGCCAGAGCCGGAGGTTCCTTAACCAATGCATTCGAGAGCCAGAGCAGAACCGGGGTGCCGGGAATGCAAAATATATGCTTAAACAGAAACATTTTATTGTTTTTTGATTGGTTACTTAAATCGAAAATTTGTTTGAAAATGTATCGTTGTGCTTATAGCATATGCCGAAGTCAAATGCATGACAATCATGATACTAAGGTAGAAAAGGGAGAAACGGAAGCGTTCTCCTGCGAAGTTCTCATACTTTATGTAAGTTTAATATTACCCAAAGGTAAACTGTAATAAAGTCACATATGATAAACCATAAAACAATTGCTAAAAAAAAAAAAATTGTAAAGAGATGTAACTAATAATCCGATATGGAAGATAAAATGAAAGTAAAAATAAGTAAAAGTAAGGCAGAAAAGAGGGAAAAGAGTAGGGAAAAAGATAGGACAAATAGAAAATAAACAGCAATCACAGTAAATGTAGATAATCTAAAAATAATGAGGCAGAGGTTACTAGATTGAAAAACAAATGCAAAGCAAAATAAACTGCTTACTAACCACAAGAAGTAAAACTTTAATATAAAGACAGATTAAAAGGAAAAGGATAGAAAAAGATGCATCATTCTAGCATTCATCAAAAAAAACGGAAGTGGCTACATCAATATCAGACAAAGCTGATTTCTAGTAAGAAATATTACAAAAGATAAAGTTATTTCATAGTAAGAAAGCAGTTAATTTATCAGAAGTATATATCAATCCTAAATATTTGTGCAGCTAGTAATAGAGATTCAAAATATATGAAGCAAAAATTCAGAGAGATGAAAGAACTAGATAAACTCACAAATATAATCAGATATTTCAACACCTCTCTCATAAATGATAGCACAAGTACAAACACACAAAAAAATAGTAAGGATATGGAATATGAACAGCATTATCAAGCAACTTTACCTCATTGACATTTATAGAACACTCTACCCAACGACAGCAAAATACACATTTTTTCCCAAGTGCACCCAGAACATTTATTGAGATCAATTATAGTTTAAGCCAGAAGACAAGCCTCAATAAATTTAAAAATATTCAAATCACACTAAATATGTTCTCTGACCATTGTGGAATTAAATTAAATGTGAATAACAGAAAGATCTTTACAAAATTTTCCAATATTTGGAAATTAAACAATGCACTTTTAAATGCCTATTGGTCAAATGAGGAATTAATGGAAAATTAGGAGGTATTTTAAATGGAATAAAAAGGAAAAGATATATAAAAATTATAGGGTCCAGCTAATACAATATTTAAAGGAAAATGTATAGCTTTAAATGCTTGTATTAGAAAAGAAAAAGTCTCAAAACTCAATGATTCTAACGACCACCGTAAGGAAAAAGAAAAATAGCAAATATAAAATAATAATAATGCAGAAATCAATAAACTAGAATATGGAAAAAGAATACAGACAATTAATTAAACCAAAAGCTAGTTCTTTGAGATGATAAGCAAGTTTGATAAACATATAGAGAAAAAGTGAGAAAATGTCAATATCAATATTAGATATCAGACAGGGACATTGCTATATATCCTACACAATAATAAGAGAATATTCACTGGCAAATACTAGAGAACAAGAAAATAATTTTAAGATGTAAATTCTTTCTAAATTTATGAGTAGATACAAAGTAATCACAATCAAAATACCAACAAGCCATTGTGAACAAATTGACGAGCTGATTCTAAAATTTATCTGGAAATTCAAGGGACCTAGGGTAAGTAAAAAGTGTTGAAACAAAAAGAACAAAGCAAGAATACTTATACTGCCTTATCCCAAGACAGTATAAATAAATCTATAATAATCAAGGCAGTATGGTATTTGCATCAAATGTAAAAGTTCAAAATATAAAACTTCCAGAAGAAAATGAAGAGAAAATCTTGATGACCTTGGATTTGGCAAAGATTTTAAAAATAAGGATAAAAAATATCATCTGTAATCATAGATGTTTGTAACTTGTAACATATATAATAAGTTGAATTCCCTAAAAATTAAAAACTATTGTTCTTTAAAAGACACTATTAAGAAAATATAAAGCCAGCCATAGACTGGGAGACAAGATTTATAAGTCTTGCATCCAATGAAGTACTGCTATCTATACTATATAGAGAACTCTTACAACTCAATATAATCTATGTTCATATACTGAATATATTCATATATAGAAGAAAATGTATGCAGAAGAAAAATATATAAAAATATTTGCATCAGTCATTTCTACATGTATGGATGATTTTTAAAAATATTTCTCTTTCTTACTTCTGTATTTTCTGTTTTCTAAAGCTAGTATGTACTATTTTTAAAACTAGAACAACAACAGAAAGACCTCATTAAAAAAAAAAATAGTTGGTAAAACAGCTGTTCCTCCTAACAGTGTGATTTTCGAGGGTCACCATACAGAGAGTCGGGCGCCCAGGTCTCTCTGGAGATAAACCAGGAGGGTGCTATTTTCAGAACAGCCTCCAGGGACAAAGGGGTCCAGGGCAAGGGATCAAAGTAGGAGGGACGTCACTCAAGGCTGCACGAGGTGTGCTGTGGGGTGGGAAACCCAGATTTTAGAGGAACTGAAGCTATAATGAAATAAACAATAAAGCAGGTCAAATCTAAAATTCAAGGAATTGAAACAAAGAAGATAGATTCTGGTAGATTTGGTACTAGAGAACAGCGTCACTTAAGAGGCCGCTGTAGGTTAAAGTGGCAGCGCCCCAAAGACAAACGCGGCTGAACGCTCCCTGCTTCTGTAGCCCGAAATGGGACACACGGAGGCTGTTGCTGACGGTGGTGCGTGTTGTCTGAAGGAAGCAGAGGGCCTTATGCCCTTGGGACGGGGAAGAAGAAAGACAAAGAAGTGCTTGCTGGCGTTGTGTTTCCGACCTACCCCTTGCACTGATTTTATTTTATTTTTTTTTTAGAATACAGCATATCGCGGGATTAGACTCGTGAATCAAGTAACCACTGTGTAGAAGAATAGATGTGCTAATGCTGTTTTTAGACGCAATTTGGGTAAGAGTCCGTGTAAAACTTGGAGCACAGGTGGCAGAACTGGTTCCAAGACCCAAGTGACAAATTTCAACTCGGAGGTGATGAAAGGGAAACTCTCTCCACCTCCACCGCACCTCCGAACACAGACCACAGTCTGGTTTTGGCCGGGAGAGCACATGCTTTGCACAACCTGGTTCTCTAACCGGAACCTTCTTTGCTCCCCCTTCCTCTGCTTAATTCCTGCTCAAACTTCAGGCTCAGCCCTGTGGTCACAGCCCAGACCTTGCTGAGCAGACTGAATACATGCCGATAGGCTGGGCCCCTTAGTTTACCTAGTTTACCTTCGCAGAATGCGCCTCCCTTGCAATTTACATTTCTTTAGGAGGATTTAAGTCAGTGCCCTCAGCAGGTTCCGAATTTCACTGTATTCCTGGAGCCCAGTATAGTGCCTGGAATACAGAACACCTGCGACAACAATAACAACAAAAGACTTTTCCACGGATGAGTGAAGATAGAGGAGAAAGGAAGCGACTGGGGGCAGCGATGGTGGCAGGTCACCACCCGCAGGTAGCTGACGGGCAGCGGCCGACAAGGCACTCCCAAGGAAAGGAAGAGGTGGGACACTAGAGGCATCCTAGACTCCGGAAAAAACGACCACGTCACAGAAAGTGCATCCAAATAGCGGGTCACCTACCCCCCCGCCCCCGCGTGAACACGACCTAAGATCTCTGCTGGCAAAGCTGGTCCTGTAAATCAAATGACTCTATTCTGTAGTGTGAAATGAAAATGTGGACTCATCACTGAGTGGATTCTGCTGTCTTCTTAACATTCTCACTCCTCGCCCCCTTTTCCCCCAGTGTCCCCGTACTTTGCTGTCCTTACTCAAAACACTGTTTTATGGCATCATGTTCTGTCAAATGAAGGGATGGCATTTCTCAGGATCTTTGCACTGTAGAGTGGAAGGTTCCGAGAACTAACCCCCGGAGTCCCGTGAGGTAGCCAGATCCAAGAACACTTGCCAATGAGCTCTTACTGCCAACTTGCTTATCCTACTGGAGCCAAGCCCCTTACGCATAGATGTTTGTGTTGGATTGATTTTATAGGGACTGTTTCTGAAATCTTATCTTGTTGGTCTGGGTTCTTAGAAGAGAAGGAAAAAAGAAAAAAAAAAGAAAAAGGAAGAGAAGAAAATAGCTAAATCAGCTAAGTCATGTTTTGCCTTGGTGAATCTCTAAGATAACCACTAAGGCAGGAAGTGATTGTAATGATGATGATGATGATAATTACGATGAGGAAGAGGAAGACGAGAGGCAGGAGACGGACGACAAGAGGCATCAATCTAAAAACAGCATCGTCCTCATGGCGCTATCACTAGGCTGCCTACCAGGTAGTGTGGGCAAAGCCTGAGTCCAACGCTAAGTGGAGTTATTATCATGACAAATCTCAGACGAAAGTCTTGAAAGTCTCCTGCTTGAAAAAACCACGCTAGGGCCTGCTGCTTCGCCATTTCTGGGCTAGATCCACACCTTTCTGATGCTCCTGCTGTTCTTTGGCCTAGAACCCAACCTTGCTCGAAGGATGCTCCAAGGATGACTTCTACATCGCTCCCTTCCATAACTGGCAGGTGAACTTTTGGGGAATCACCTGTAAGATTCAAGTCATTTAGACAAGCATCTGAGTGTCTACCACCCAGAAATAGATTAAAACCGAAGCCAGAGTTCTTGATAATGGTGGGTGTTTTCGCCCTGTTGTAAATTAAGCTTAAACCTAGATTTAGCAAACCTGGTCTCTGGATGGATACCTTTTAATCCTTCTACTAAAAATTAAAAATTCAACCTGGTTGAAGCAGCCTAACCAGCTTAAGTAATACTTTCTTCTTGCATACTCTCTGAGGCTTAAAACCATGTGGACAAATGACAGACATTGAGAGAAATATGGGGAAAACCCACAGAGGTAATAGATCCACATCATAATTCAAGTCAGTCCTGGACTCTAAAATAACTCCCTTGGAAGGAAACAGCTTTTCAGAATACAAAAAATTGGCTATTTACCCTCTAAATTAATTTTGTTTTTATTGACTTGAACATGAGAGCCAAAAAAAGAAAATAAAAAAAGCAACGACCCAAAACGTTTAGCTCTGGAGGTCTACGATGCATCGATTTTAGGTCCCCTGCCTAATGTATCAGTGGAGAAAAACAGCCATCAGAGTAAAAAATGAAAACACATTAAAACAAGAAAATACCTCTTTGCAAGCAATCTCTACTTGGTAGAAGCCACGACATTTTCAGCACAGACAGAGGTGATCTCTTAATTCTCTCGTTCCTTTGGGGCATTAAAGACACACATTAAGCAGTGGGCTGTCAATCAGTCACGAAAGGCTTAACGGATGCTGACATTCATGACAAGAACATGATCTATAGCCACATCTTAAAACCATAGACTAATTTTTAATTCTCCAAACTTTTCATAGCATAAAGAGCTTGCTGGGAAACAAGGGAAGAGTCAACATCTTAGAAAGAAGAGAGAAGACTCTGTGTTGGTTCCCAGCTCCCAATTTCATCCAAGCCGAATGCTGCACACAAATCTGTATTTGTGAGACACCCTCATCTACCAGTTAATCAAAGCCCTGGAAATTCAAGGAAACCTGTGTTTATGGAAATCTGGCATCTCTGTAAAGTTTTGAATGAGGGCTAAATAGAGCAGTTCATCTCATTTTGAAACTAATGATTCCTGCCAAGTAGTTTTCCAAAGCTAGGTCTTCTGGCTCAGTCAGCATTTAGGAATTCATTTATGAGTTGGGTTAGTCGAAGACTCTGGAATTCAAATTTATGTCTGCAACCCACGAGTTTGCTCCTGATAGGTCTCTCAAAAGAGATTGTAATCAATTTACCAAACCCAGACTTCAGGAAATTTTCATATCCCGAAAAGAAGTTCTGGTCTGGAGCTTTGTCTACTTTCTGAATCAGCCCCCCACCCACCCACCCACCCCGGACTCCACACTAATTGCTGAGTCTCCTGGGTGGTGTGTCTAATTGTCATTGACTCTGTCCCCAGAGCTCATCCTTCCGTTCAAAGCCGTCGGACTGGGTGTGCTGGAATTCACCTCCCTTAATAGACTTGCCAGTGGTTTATAAAAGAGCAGGATATATGTGTGGTTTGTCACCTCGGACAGTTTCTGTGCTGTCCGTCCGTTTCTTGATGGAGGTAGCAAAAGCTCGAATAATTACTCATTCAATTTGTTTTAAAGATTTATATGCCCAGAAATGTTCCAGGAAATTGGAATATGGGTTTGGGGTGTGTGCATATGTGTGCGTGCCCTAAGACTAAGGGACACTTTGCTTCCTCTCGGGGCCAGGGGCAGGCATTGAGTAGCCCTTGAATGGAACCATAAATTTGCTGCTTTTTGAAAATTTTTCTTTGAAGAAGTCATCAAATAAATTAGCAAAGCTGGAAATATGCCTCTAGTTTGTGTTGGCTTTGGGTTTTAGGGAGTTACTTAATAAACAAAAGTCAATGAATTGAAACAGTAACAAAGTAATTTCAATGATTAATCAAGTGTTAAAACTAGTTTAACCTCTCCTGTTTTACAAACTCTCTATCACCCTGACTAAACTAATAGAGGAATAAGACACACATCTGGAAATCTCATCTGAAATATTAGATTGGGAATCTAAAATTCAGCCAAATAGTGTGGCTTGTAGGGATATCCTGTCGGATAATAAATTGCATTAATCTTACTTAAATTTTCCATATAAATCATGTCCTGAGGCCATATTACTCTGAGGAAACCATGCCTTACTTTAAACGCATTGTGCTACTGAAAACGATATTAAAAGACGAGGGGAAAATCATGTTTCTTGTTTCTTTCTCTCCTGACCAGCTTTTCCAACGTTAAAAAAAAAATCTCTGTGGAATCTTCCTTCTGGCCCTTCTGGAAGGAGCCCATGCCCGCTGACGTCAGCACGTGGCTCTTTACGGTCCCCAGCAGGAAGCAGTGACAGTGACTGGCGCCTCTCAGGGACGTCATTCCACTCCTTTCCCACCTGTGACCTCGGAGCCGCGGGAGCTTAGAGTAAACGCTCCGGTTTCCGTCTGGGGGTGTTGGGCGGGGGTCGGATACCGTTTTCTTAGCCTCTTTTTGACTTTCCTACATACAGAGCTGCAGCCAGCGTCAGACCTGAAGGTTCCGCTGTAGCGGCCTTATCGCTGTCATTTGTTGATATAAAACATTTAAGGCCGCTTCAATATTTCTATTATTATTATTATTATTATTATTATTATTATTATTATTGTCAGAAGGAGAAAAACGTACCATGTGGCTTTCGCGGAGCTGCAAGGTGAGATTCCGCTGGCCCCACCCGCTCTGTGCCTCTGTCCCCCAACTACGAGGCGCTGGACACACTACGCGAACTGAAAGGTGTTGGGAGAATGTTGGGCCCACGCCCTCTCGGGAATGCTGAGTCATGGCTGCTGGGTCAGAGCATGTGCTCTGATCGCGTTCCCGGCGACAGGGGCTTCTGGAGATGAACCCCTGCCCTAGGTGACCAGCCGAGCAGAGAAAGGGACAGAGAGGCATCTCAGGAACGACGGGCCAGCAGGGGCTCAGCGCTCAGCGGCCAGCACCCTCCCGGGCAGGCGCCACCTCATCGCCTGCAGACGAGGGGCGGAACGCAGGGGGCCACTCGTCGCCCTGTGGTGACAGGCCGTGCGGCAGTGAACGGAGCCAGGACCGGAGTGGAGCCTCCGCTCCTCCGACAATCAAACTGCCGGTCGGGGGGAACGGAGACAAGTCACTGCCAGTCTCCTTTCGGAGTGGACGCCAGCGAGGGCCCTCCCACGCGGCCTGTCACCCCCGAGGGCAGTTACCGGCAGCACCCGGAGGCAGCCGGCAGAGCCAAAAGCCTCGCAGTTACCCCGGCCCGCGTCCTGCCTCTGCTCCCCCGCCCTGTCCTCGCAGTTCCCGCGCCTGCGGGATGGTAGGTGCAAAAACAAACAATGCTTTCAGTGCCGGCGCTGCCCCCGCGGCTTCCGACACCGACCGGCCTCTGGCCTGGCCAGGGCCCGCGCCCCAGGGGCCCCGCTCCCCGCCCCTCTGCAGGTCTCTTGGCCTGGTGTCTCTCCCCCGACTCCCCCACCGCAGCTCAAATTTGGCGATCCAGAGGGCTGGACTGGGGGGCCAGCCTCAGCAAAGGCCACACACCACACGCCACACGGCATCAAGTACGACATCTTCCACCTGTAAGAAGCTCATGCGCTCCTCCTCTGCTCCCCACCCCCACAGAAAGGCCCCCTTATCTGAATGAACCTTGTGCTCCCCAAATCACCTTCCCCCGACCCTTCTCGAGCTCAGACTGGACCCCAGCCTCTGTGCCTCCATGAGGCCACGGCCGCCTCTAGCCCTGCACTTATCACAGTTTAGTCAAGTAATCCATTCACAGCTTGTCTCTGCCTGGACTGAGGTCCCCAAAGGCAGGGCCACTCCCTACCGGCCTCTGTCCTCCGTCCCTACCAAAGGCCCAATAGTAAACATCTGGGCACGGGGCCCGAACACTGCTTCTGGCTTTAGCGTCCTACCTAAGCCCCTGGGTGGTTCAGACAGATCGCGGTCCCTGAAGGAATTTCAGCCGCTCTGCTCCTCTAACGGTTCCGTTTCCCTTGCATTTCCCACAACTCAGTTGCTCCTTCGCCCTTCACTTCCCACATGACCCACGCCCGGCACACCAGAACCTTCTCCGTGAACTGCCATCTCCAGCCTTCCACTCGCTCGTCCAGGGCTTCTCTCCCTCAGAGGTTTTCCTGCTCCCCTCGCCCGACGCCACCCACCCCGGCGCTCAGCTCCGTGGGCTTCTGCGCTTGCTTGTTTGGGGGGCTCCTGCCCTTTGAGAGGGGCAGCGTCAGCGGCGGCTTGTCCCGTTTTGTGGGCTTGTGCGCTCCATGAAGGCAGAGACCTTGGTTCCGCTGAGTCTTCTCAAGGGAACACAGGCTCGCCCCACAAGTGACTAGGGCCGACTCCAGAAAACACTGCACTGTTTTTCAGTTGCTGAAAACTCCTGGGTCTAGGGAGGCGAAGCTGTGTTAGTTGGGAACAGTTTAAAGGAGAAATGCTGCCGACCACCAGCATGGAAGGAGCAGGCTGCCTGGCTGTCACGAGGCCCTGCCCACGACTCTGCTTCTACACGCTACGCGCATGGCATTCTTTGAGGTTAGAGGTTCCCACCGAAATGAATAATGGCATAGCTTATGGTAAAGGGCGAACTGAGAGAGAACGGTGTCATTATTGCTGTAAGTATCCACAAGAGATGTTTATTATCGTACACGGACGCAGCCACAAGCTCACAACTCGGAGCTAATAAACTCATTTATTTCCACATAAAGTTACACAATCTTGTGCAACCCGGCCGAGGGCTGAGAAGTGTCAGCAACGCAGACCAAAACTATTTGTCAATAAAACCAATCTATTTCACCAGCTTTGGCAAACCGCTGCTGCAAGCATCGGCCTTTTCTTCCCCCGCCCCCCACCATAGAAGAACCATAGAAGAACATGGTTACGCACAACCGTAAATAGAAAGAACAGATGCTCACAACCACACAGACAACACAAGCATAATAAGCTGAGGTGATATTCGGGAGGAAACTGGTAGAAGAAGAGGGTGCCATTGTGTTCCCTGAGATACCCGGGCCATCGTTGCGTCTGTTAGAAAGAGAGAAACAGACAGACTGACAGACAGAGACAGAGACAGACACACAGAAAGAAAGAAAGAAACGAAGAAAGAAAGAAAGAAAGAAAGAAAGAAAGAAAGAAAGAAAGAAAGAAAGAAAGAAAGAAAGAAAGAAAGGGAAAGAGAGAGAGAAAAGAAATTAAAGAAAAGGGGGGACCGTTTCTCACTTATTGTGAAATCTTTTTTCTTTTTTAAAGAAATCTACAATTGCTTTAATGCCCCACACACATTTATTGTGGGTTTATTATACACCAGACCCTGGGTCAGGCACTTGGCACATAAAAACCAACAGGCCTGAACTCACAGACCAACGGGAGAAAGAAACAGAGGCACAGATCACGACAATGCGAGATGACTGGTTAGACAGAGATATGGCGCTGGGAATTACAAGCTTAGAAAAAATGGCGTTTCCAGTTGGCCTCTGGCAAACTTTTTACGGGAGTCACAGCTTGTCTTCCTAATTTGTTTTTCTTACAATAGTCCTTATAGATCTTGAAAGTAAATACCTGAAACTATTTGAGAAGTGTGTGTGTGTGTGTGTGTGTGTGTGTGTGTGTGTATGAAATAATTGTTGCCGTGACTCAAAGAGAAGAAACAAGGTCATTCAGAGGAAAAAGATCACGAAATAAAGCCAGAGAAATCTGGGGGACGAGAACACCCTCGAGGCTCTCGTCTCACTTGCGGTAATGAAAATTCAAGAATCCGCACGGAGATTGCTGTGTCAGACTTGACTGGAACGAGGTCTGTGACAGGAAATAAAAGCGGCCTCTCAACTGGATCCTCTCCCCTTCTCCACAGTTAACTGTATTTTTCCTCTTCGATTCACTCATAACCCTCGCGATAACCAAGGGGTCTTAGGGCTGCCCATGACGGACGTTTTGCACATGCTTTCAATGTTCGAGCTTCATTGGGAGGGACTGAAGGGCGTCAAGGCCAGAAGGTGTAAGAATCAGTGCGAAATGGATGTGAGAACCAGGAAAGACCACGGCTGATTAAAGTTCAGTGAGGAGGGGAGGTTGGACACCCCAAGGGAGTGAACAGCATGGAGACAAAAAATTGGTAAAGTTCAGATACTTTAAAAAGTTGGAACCAAGTCCACTGAAAGCAGACGACTTCCTGTCAGGCACAAGTGGAAACTGCAGTTACTACATCAGATGAGAGCAGGATTAAGAAGAATCCAGAAACCAGACAAAGGGCTCTGGGCAGGCAGGTCTTCTTCGCCCCTAGTTTTGATAACAACCAGTCCACAGAGCTGATCGGACTGGCTGAGGAGATGATCCAATCTGGACATTCATATTTTTGAAACTCAGGTTATAGTCGGATCCAGTATTTTCCACTATCAGCCTAAGGAAAAGCATATATTACTATTAAATATTTTTCTATAAATGTGTAAGAAGATATGCAAGACCCAAGAAGAGACTCTTCGGGGTGCAAACATGATATCCCCAATGCTGCTCCTTCTTTCAGACACTTACGGGGCCTCGTTTGGAAACTTTGCGAGCCAGGTGTTTTTAGGATGCTCTGTCGCTGGCTGCAACTTGCTTCTTCCCAGATTGTCAGGCACGCTCGTTAATTCTTCGTGTGGCCTTGGTGTCGTATTCAGAGCCATGCAGAGAGTGTCTAGGAAGCTGTATCCTCTTCTGCTCCAGCCCTGCCACTGAATGGCCACGTTGCATAGAAAAGCACCATCCCCGACTGGGCTCCCTTTGCAAAGCCGAGGGCTTAAGCTAGCAATCATCGTTCTGTCTTTTCCGGACCTAAAATTCCATCATAAACGGTGCCACGGAAGATTGAACTACATCTTCCCGCTCCCGGACTGTATTGCAGAGGTTACGTTTTAATAAATCCTGCTATCAACAGGTTTACTCGTCATGTGTCTCGTGCGCAGAAAATTAGAGTGCAGACTATGCCCTCAACAAATTTGGTCTTTTAAAGCTTCCCAGATGTTTAGATTCCAAATAAACAGTAGTAGGTGGCTTGAAAAAGACAGCAGAAAATCATCTCTCTGGGGAAGAAGCTGAGCTTCCTTAAACCGCAGGCTAGGGAGAGAGAGCACTCGTCAAAGGCCTCTGGCGAGGCGGCCCCGGCCCAGGCAGCACGGCAGGGTCTGCCGGCGCTGTGTGTGTGTGTCGGGGCCGATCAGCGCTGGCCGCGGCCGAAGGAGGTAGATAAGCTCAAGATATATGGTCTGCTTTCCTGCCAAGAGCAATCTGCCTGACAGGCCTCCTGCTTACAAAACGCGAAGGCATGCTCTTCAGCAGTGAAAAGTTCTGGTCTTTGCACGTGACCTGTATCTGTAGTGGAGAGAGGACAAAAATGGAACGATCTTGTTTTTTAACAGGACTAGGTAGATAGTGAACCTAGTTTATCGATTTTCCAGTTAGAGGAAATGAAAATGAGTGGTAGCTGTTAGAGTCTGGTCGTGGCGTACTCGTCTGAGGGAAAGGTTGATCTTTATAGGGATCAAAACTATCTAACTTTAAAAAATATACATGTCTTAAGATGAACGAAAACTCCTAGACACTGACAACACTCCAGTGGTTGCTGGAGGGAAGGGGGGCGCGTAGAGAAGGGTAATGGGGTCAAACGTATGGTGAACAAAGGAGATTTGACTTTGGGTGGTGAACACACCATGCAATATACAGGTGACGAACACTTGAAACCTATACAATTTTACCAACCAATGTCACCCCAATAGGCTTAATTTAAAAAATAAAAATAAAAATATATATACATGTTTCAAATGTTCTAAAAGGCATTGATAACCCTACTCTGCCTTGATTCTCGCAACGACCCTACGAGGCCCACAGGGAAGGTATAACATGCATCCTACAGATGAGGGAACAAGTTCAAAAATCTTAAGGAACTCGGCCTGGACCCAAGCTCCGTTTGCTGATGCTCTTCCACAGTATTCTGTGGCCCTTCTCCAACTTTTCAGTTTTCATTTTGTTTTGACTTGTAAGGCAAATAATTTTGTTGTCATTTACTTTAATGTGATGTTATTATGACAATTCTTCCCAAATGAATATGTAAGCCTAACACACTGATACCCAAAACCCCACAGAAAGTTCTTTATAATGTATTTTTTAAATCTATTTTCAAGTCATTTGGAAAAATAAATGAGCTAGATCAGCTAATTTTAAAATGATGGTACTAATGGCGGAAATAGCACTAGAAGTTATTAAAAAACGTTTATCATAAATAAGGATAGTACTGACACAAGACAACAGAAATGTAGAATAAAATCGATGTTTCAGAAAAAGACCTTAATATAAGGAAATGTTACATATTTGAAAACAGAAACATCACAGATTAATGGAGAATGAGAGCAGTATTCTACAACTGATGTTAGGAAAATTGGTTGGATATTAATTATATTTAAATCTTTAAATTATATATATGTATAAATCATTTATATATAAATTATATATATGTATATATGTTGAGCTAAAGATGAAACAGAATACGTAAGTACTAAAAAATTAAAATAAAAAATAGGTAAATATTTATTCAGTCTGAATGGAGAAGAAATTGCTAAGCTTAAATTCACTGGAAGAAATTACAAAGGGAAAAAAATAAAGGTAACTTGAATAAATGTTTTAATTTTCACGTATCACAAGAACACGTTAAATAAAACAGAAAAAGAAAAGTAAACTGGGCGAAATATTTGCATCAAGTTTAAGAAATGAAGCTATATACTCTTACTAGAGACAGAACTCAATGAAACAATAGAAAACTAAAAATTACATAGATAGACAAAAGATATGAGCAGAGAATCCATAGAAAAGGGAATGCAAATGAAGAATTAATATACTAACATTTTAACCTCACTACTACTCTCAATGCAAATTGGAATGATATACCACTATCAAATGAGTAAAGTTTTAAAAATTATAATTTTGATGCAGAAAAGTTGCCACGAAATAGCACCCTAAGACTCCACACTACTGAAAGGGTGCTGTGACCACCTCGCTGCTAAGCAATTTGACTGTATATTTGCCAGTTCTTCAAGTGTTCAATTCTCCATTATCCATTACCCTGGGACATTACAGGATGCCTGGTCTGCCTGGACACGCTAGCTAAAGCCACGCGACAGAACACAGGGTACCGAATTCCAAACCTTCACCTTTAGTAGACGACTCTGACCAACGGACGTTAAGAATGCACCTATAATAATGTAATGACACTCACCCCAGCACTGTATCACTTCTAAATGAACTAGCATCATGAATACACACGGGGCATCGGTTTGTGTCCAAGGGCTAAAAATTTATCACTTCATTTCCATCTTATTTTCAAATAGCCAATTGCACAGTTGAAAATTATCAACTGATTACATTTCTACCGACCAAGTTTCAATCACAGAGTCATCTGTGTCAATCATGGAAAAGGAGACAGTATATAGAACTAATTTAAAACATCCAGGGTTTTTTTTTTCCCCCACTCTAGTTGATGAGAACTCCAATTTGCCATGTGAATAAAAAAATAAGTCAAATCATCTTAGCTTTTCCTGAAATTTTGCTGAATTTTCCTGTCTTTATCTAGCACTGACATTTTATGACTCTGAGGTATGTGACACGTAGGGTCAGAAGGTGTCAGGACTGGGCTGAAGCTGGCTCAGACCGGCTTGGCAGAGTCAATTCTGCTTATCTCTTTCTAACTCTGTGATCAGTGACATGACACCGAGAGTTTAAAGCTAGCCACTGGGGGAGGCACACACCCAGAATTCACCGAATGCTGCAAATCAAGGCTGTTCGTTTGTTCCAAAGACTAAGGTCACCATCGCCCCATTGTGGAGTAGCCACATTAACAATATTTGTTACATGAACAAATAGATTAATAAACTGAATATTTTTTTTATCATCGTTAATGAGAGATCACTTAGGGAAAAAGGCCACACATCAGAGAAAAACCATCCCACTGGCTGAATTTTCAAGACAAGCTGCTCTAAAGTAAAAAAAAAAAATTGAGTTCTCTGAGACAAAATTCAGGAACTACCAGATTCTAATTTCTTAATTTTTTAGCCAAATGACTGGATAAAATCATGCTCCTTTTAAATTTAGGGATCCAGGAAAACAAGCCTAAAATGTTTGTGGATTCCAACCAATGGCTTATGTGATGGAAAAAATACTTCTCTCCATATATAGCTGCGACTGTAAAAAGCTTTCTCCTCATGGGGAATAAGTCAAGAACCACAAATATTTATCACCTTTTCTAGGTTCTTAAGAGTCCTAAAATTTGATCTCAGAGAATGTTAGAGGAACATAAACTTTTTTTTTTTTGCAAAAAAAAAAAAAATTGCTGCCACATGATAGTTACTCAGTTTCCAGATGATCTGATGGTTAATCCCAGAGCAATAACTAGCTAGTTTCAACCCCTGCAGTGTGATGAAGGTTTGGCAGTCATAATTGTACAGAGGCTGTGGTTCAATATAATTATTATAAACCAGGCATTATCAATCATTATCTAATCATCTGGAATTTTTTACATTGCCTCTGAAACAATAAGAAAATTCAAAGTGATCATATCAAGTGATTCTGTACTATTTCTGGGAAGCAAAATAAGTTAAATAAGAAGTCCAAGGTCTTTTAAACTTTTAGCCTCACAATGAGACAGGATACATAAAATAAATCAACCACGCTACGGCACAGGTGGCCGGGAGAGTGAGTCTGGGCTCGGCTTCCTCACCCTGCAGCTGGGGCCTCCTGCAGCACATGGTGAAGCTGTGTGCACTTCGGACAGAGCAGCCGTTCAAGTCACTTCAACTCCATGGGCCTCCAGGTCTATAAACCTGGGGCCATTGGCCCCTCTCCAGTTTATGTCAAGAACAATAATGGCGACAATCATTCCCGATAAATTGAACACCTGCAATGTGCCCAATCTGATGCTGAGCATTTATCATAAACAAATTTCTCCAGTGGTCATACATGGTAAGTATCCGTATCTTAATTTATATACGAAAATAAATAAAGTTCAGGAAGTTTCAGTCACCCGTGCCAGGTCACATAACCAGTCATAGCTGAAGCTATGATTCCTCCCTTCTGCTGCCTGAATCTAAAGCCAAGACAACACAGCCTGTAATTTACAGGGTCACTGTAAGGAATGAATAAGACCAGGATTGAGAAAGCACTTTTAAAATTATGAATTGCTATCCATGACTATTTGCAATCTTAAAGCAACCCTTACTAATGGCACACAAAGAGACTGGCTGTTTTTGCTCTGTAACTAAGACACACATCCAGTTGTTTGTTCTACTTGATCAGTTCCAGTCACTGGTTAATTTATTACTTGAATAAAAAATACGTCACAGAATCTTAGATTTTCCTGATCTCATACAATCAGATGATAAGCCCTACTGCCAATCTCGATGCCTGGCAGGGTCTGTTATGCTTTTAATAGACATTTATGGAGTGTTCACTGAATCACGGCGTAATTTCTGAATTATTCTGACTTCCGTTCGAGTACTCCGCTCTGGTCAAATAGACTCTCAGGCAGAAGGATTAATAATGTGAGTCCGTGTGGCTCATGTTCTCCAGCACGCTGGTGAGTTCTAACTTTTTTAATAGTGATGTCTTAGTACTGAAACTGCTTACTCTCCGAAAAGCCTATATGTTCAGGATTTTACTCTGATAAATCATGAACATAACAGGACGAAAACTACCATAAACTGTGTGCTTTCTTGCCAAGAACACACAAAGGAAAAAGGATAGTCTCTTTAATAAATGGTTCTACTTAAACTGGGTCTCCATGTGCAGAAGAATGAAACTGTACCCTTATTTCAAACCATATCCAGAAAACAAATCAGACGGGTTGAAAACTTAAATGTAAAACCCGAAACTGTAAAACTATTAGGAAAAAAAAAACATAAGAAAAAGCTTCTTGGCATTGGTCTGGGTAAGGATTTTTCAGTTATGATTACAAAAGCATAGGCAACGAAAGCAAAAATAGACAAATGGGAATTTATCAAACTAAAAAGCTTCTACGCAGCAGAGGAAACAATCAACAGAGTGAACAGACAATCTAACGAATCTGGGGAAATCTTTTCCAACTATATATCTGATAAGAGGTTACTATGAGGAACTCAAACAACTCAGTAGCAAGAAAACAAATAACCAGATTTTAAAAACAGGCAAAGGACCTGAATAAACATTTTTCAAAAGAAGTCACATGACTGGCCAACGAGTACATGTGAAGGTGCTCAACATCACAAATCGCCAAGGGGATGAAAGTCGAAACCATGATGAGATATCACCTCGCAGCTGTTAGGATGGCTATCATCATAAAGATGTAAGTGCTGCTGAGGATGTGGAGAAAGGAGAACCCTTGTACACTGTTGTCGGGAATGTAAATTGATACAGCCATTATGAAAACCAGTATGCAGTTTCCTTAGGAAAAAAACAGAACTACCATATGATCTAGCAATCTCACTTCTGGGTATGTCATTAAAGGGAATGAAATAAGGGTATCAAAGAAAGATCTATATACGCCCATGTTCACTGTGGCATTAACTACAATAGCCAAGAAACGGAAAGAACAAAAGCGTCCACCGATGACAAATAAAATGGGAGACACACACACACAACGGAATATTACTCAGCCTTAAAAAGGATACACTGCCATTTGTGACAAAGGAGATGGACCTGGAGGACATTATGGTATATGAAATAAGCCAGACACAGACAGGCAAACAAATACTAGATAATCTCACTTTTATGTGAAAGCTAAAATAGTCAGACTCATAGAAGCAAAGAGTGGAATGGTGGTCCCCAAAGGTGGGGGGACAAATGTGGGTAAAACTTATCTTAATTCATTTGATCAAAGTTCCAACAATGCAGAATGAATAAAACCTGGGGACCTTATGTGCAGCACGGTGACTGTAGTTAATAATACTGTTTCGTCTACTTGCAGTTTGCTAAGAGAGTAGATCTTAATTTTTCTCGCAAAAAAAAAAAGATAACTGTGAAGTTATGGGTATGTTAATTAGCTTGATTAGTAATCATTTTACAACCAATACATATATTAAAAATTCATGTTGTGTACCTGAAATGTACACATTTTTGTCAATTATAGTTCAATAAATCAAGAAAAAAATTGAGCATCACATATGTACCAATCACAGTGTTATTAATTTAACGTATTTTCACTAATCCTGTAAGATCAATATGATTAAATGTTAAGAATTGATAGGTGTTGAAAATTACAGCATTTTAACATGTCAAAACAACGACAGAATTGGGAACCAAAAGTGTACTAAAACCGTGACTAATAACTGAAATGAAAGAAAAAGCTGCAAAAGTACAATGACTCAACAGAATGAATTTCATATTGCACGGCCCTGTTTCAGTTCCCAACGGACTGCGGACGAAGAGGTTTTCTCCATCACCACCCCCGCCCACGTGCCAAATTTTGGTGCGTTTGATCCGACTGCTTTTCACATATACCAGAAAGAAAAACAAACAAACAAACAACAAACCTTCCATGGGACTTCCATTTATTTCAAAACACAGGTGATTTGTAAACACATTCTATTCTGAGAAGGTTATTATACGCCCTCGAGAAAAATGAAAAGAAACCCTCATATACCAAAATCAAGGCTCCAAAACCAAGGCTCCAAAACCCAGGCTGAAGACTGAAGTCATGTTATTTGTAAGAGGAAGCGTATTTCTTGAACAGTTCCTCAAATTGTCTCCTCAGCTCTGCTTTCCCTCTGCTCTGTGGCTCCTGAGGTTCCTTATGTATTTAGGGCGACCAAACACACATTTCTCTTTCCTGCCCAGCACGTCTGTTTGCTTTGAAGAGAGCGAGAGGGAGAAAGAGAGGATTTGCTGCCACTTTGGGGAACTGCGAGATCTCCACCCCTAACTCGACTGCAGAAATCTTTATTGCTTTTGGTGGCAAGAGAAACAGACAGAAAGGCTGCAGCTGGGCTCACAGTCCCACGTGGAGTTTAATGTGGCTGCAGTGGGGGGAAAAAATGTGTTTTTCCTTGCAAAACAAGAAACTGCGATATGGCAGTCATTACGGGAAATAATAAACACGAGCTCAGGTTTGTATACTACGGCGCAGCCCAATAAAAACGAGGGGTGATGACATCTATTTACTTTCACTCCCTTAACCACAATAGTTTAATATCTTCCATTGCTTTTGATGGAGTTGCAGTCCTAATAAATGTCACATTCCAAAGTGTGGAAACCTAAAAGTTACACTGGGTTCCTGCAGTTAAAACAACAATAAATATCCACAACTCAATCACTCGAAGTTAAGCGCTCTTATAAACCAATCCAATTCTACTCCCTTGAGCCGATGATATCACTTGTTAGACTTGTCTAATAAATCACTTGGTCAAATGTAATCTCTACTTGCACAATATTTTTTAGCACCTCATACATTCTGATGTCTCTTTAGGGCAATTTATTAATTAGACATTGTCATATCTGCAAAATCAGGGTTATTCGCATCATCCTCCATTTTTCACATAGAGAAAAAAGAAGAGCAAAGACTTCTTTGCTGCAATGCATTAGACAAAAGACCGTTTACATCCTGTGTGTTAGGCGCTGGCTTGGCTCTGTTATCATGCTAAAGACTCTCTGATTTCCATGCAGATTTTCTGTTCTTTTTAAAATGTTGTTCATGCTGAAAGAGGAATCACAAAACCCAGTGGGACAGAGAGTTTCACCAAGGGAATGGTGACCAGTGCAAATACAGTAGAGATGGATGCTAAACAGAACCGTTCCTATAAGGTCTGCAAGTCACTGGTAGCTTGGATAGGAGTTAACTGAGGCAGAGGGCAGATGCCTGCAGATGGAGCAGTGATTGGGGAAGAAAGAGAAGATAATGATTATAAATCACCGTTCCTCGAAGAATGGATGCAAAAGAAAAAATGGAAGTTTTTTGTGCACGGCGCCTCAACTGTATAAGTCACAGGGCTCAAAACCCGGTCCCCTGTCGCAGTCCAATTCCTTTACCCACTGTATTGCAATAGCCAACTTGCTGGGGGTTTTTCCAAATCAGTTCCACTAAAATTAATAAACTTTTTTCAATTTTCACTACTACATCTTAATCTGGACCTTTATTATTTTACACCTAGACACTGCAAGAGCTTCCATCTTTTTTGTCCCAGAATTCCACACTCTCTGCAATCTGCAGGATAGCTACCTCGTCAGATTTATCGGCCTCAAGAGGGGATCCCGTTTGAGCCTTCTGCTCCAGCCAAGCTCGCCACCAAAACTGCCCTGCGTTTTCCCAAAGCCTGGCCTCTGTATTTGCCCCAATCACCACCTGTCAAATGCTTTACCATCCTTCAGGATCCATGTCAAGTATCATCTTCCCCATGAAGCTGTCTTGCCTTCTCTAGCCAGAGATGATATTTCCAGCCTCTGGCACCTTAGACCAACATGTCACTCATCATTCGTCTTGCATGGCCTCATCAAAGCTGCTCAAGTTCCTTCATAACAGAGACCATATCCTGTACTTAGCTCTTGTAAACACCTGAAATCTCTGTATTACATAAAAAGGTACCTGCCACAAGGTTTCGAGAATGCCGTTTGTTTGTGCTCGCGTGACAGAGCTAAAAACCGTGGCCTCTATTTTTTAGCCAACAGTTACCCGTTTTATGCACATTTCCTGGCTGCAAAGTTACAGTGTCTCAGAGAAGAAACAATTACCTTCCTAAGACTCCAGGAAGAACAGACTCCTGTAAACAAACTGTTTTCATCACTTGAATGCACAGTACCAACAAATGGAGTCGAAGGCCACTTAGGTGGTACATGGCAGTTATCACTTGAAGCAATAACATTATGGGGTCACACCTTTCAGTTAATAAAACATTATGCAAGGAACTGTGTGTACGTTCTTAACAGCTGGAGATAATGTTTTGCATTATTTTAATTAGGTCTCTCGAATTTACTCATTTCAATACATTTGTGTTGATGGCATACCATGTGCCCAGCACTGGATTAGATGTTATTTCTACTTTTTAAAAAAGGCCCAAGGAATACTAATGCAGCCTCAAAATGTGGGCGGCAGAACCTAGTAGCAGGAGGCTTAGCCTAGGATTTAGGGGTCCCCGAGCTGATACCCTAAACTGCCTCTAACTCACAGCCATGTGAGTCCTCTCTCTGCACTTTCCTTTTTTCATCAATTTACTGGGATGTGGAGAAAAAAAGATAAATAATTCAGTTTGTTAAACATGAATCAAATATCCACTGTATACAAGAATAGATGTGTAAATATTATACATAGGAGTAATTTATAATAATCATAGTATGTCACAGGTAAGTCAACAAAAACAAGAACATTTTGAAATGGTATATTGCAGGAAAAAGTAATGAAATAATGTGAAATAAATGAAAGCAGGCTTCTTAGAAGCCTACTCTTTAGTTGGGTAAAAACTATATATATATATATATATATATATATATATATATATATATATATAAACACACACATATATATATGTATATATATATATATACATATAAACCTGAACATAACTTCAAGACTACAAGCTATTCCTTGTTAACGCTCATAAAACAATGAGTTTTCCCCAAACCTGAAAAGTTTTAAAAAATACATAGATTTCTTTTAGAAGTCAAGAGGGTGGCTACGTTTTTTGCCATTAGTTTTTCTATGTCTTGATCTGAGTGCTGGATACAAGGAAATACTCAAGGTGAAAATATTCAAGTTCTCATGATTTGTGCACACTTCTCTATGTACATTATACTTCGATAAGATGTTTTTTAAATGTGGCTTCCTGAGTCCCATCAATAGAAAGGAACTAGGAGTCTGCGTGTCTCATTTCTCCCAGGTGAGTTTAAAAATCAGACATTCTGGGTCACCTTCTTCCCGCAAGGGCCTGGTGAAATGACGCAGGGACAATGACTTCTTCGGGGTGAACTGGTGATGGAGTCCTTTAGCCAAGGTGGAAAAGGGGGTGACATGACAAGAGTGACAATGTCTTGGAGAGTCTTAGTTCGTCAGTCAAAGGTGTGAGTCGGAATTGGGAAAAACTGGAGCCAGAGAGGCGAGGGACTAACCTGTTTTTGTAACACAGGTGTGAGATGACAAGGGCTGAAATTTTGCTAGCGACTGTGGAAACGGGGCAGAATGGCTGGTCTGAGAGACACTGCGGGCACATAACAAATTCCAGAGATTATACTGGCAGAAGCCAGAGGACAAGGTTTCCCAGAATTAAATCCCGACGCTCGTAAACTCTGGTATGCTCCTTTCTCCCACAGTGTGGGTGTGGGTGCGGGCGCGGGTGTATGGTGTGTGTGCTTCTGTGTCCCTGGAATTCACCTCAAGTTATCAAAGCCTAACCCCCATACAAATATGCACCGTATAAACACAAGACTGTCTCTGTTACCTAGTCTTCACGCTTCTTAGGTAGAGTCCAAAATACAAGCCGTTAATTCTGGACTCTTTATTCCAAGATGACATGGGATGCCCTGCTTCAATCACGAGCCCGTAAAAATGAAAAGCGGTGGGCCCTGGCGTGCTCTTCTCTGAGAAAGTGATGCAGGTACACCGTGGACAACCCCCCCACACACCTCACTTCTGATGTACAGAATATACATCTCGTCCCTCTCCGGAGGCCTCTCCCGAGAAGCTGGGCCACCGTGCCAAGACCTGCAGTGGTTTAGTGAAGTGAACAGATGTCTGAGACGAGGATGAGACCACTAGACATGTTTCCACTAGTCAGCCGAGCCAAGCTTTCCAACGAGCCCTCCGGAGGCAAGCGGCTGGCTGGGTTTTCACCCGCCATGCCACCTACGATAGCCCTGGTAGGTTTCTTCCCATAAATGAGTGTGTTCGTTGGCTCCAATCTGTGTTGGTTGAAGGAAAATGATACTGTTTTAGCAATGGAAATGATTCTTTGGTCAATTCAATGAACACAAAGATATAATAGTAGATCAGCGTCCAACTTAAGAGAAATTGTTTTAGGGGAGCAGATGGTGTCCTGGGGTTCTTGGTAAACAACGAGAAGGGGATCTCAATTGTATCATTTTCCGAACTTGAAGAACAAATAACTTTTTACCGTTACCATCATGAAAATTAAAAAGTAGAAATTGTTATTCTCTCTTGTACCTTTACAAAGCATATGAGCAATACCTACAGCCCACATCTGCCAAGTGGAGCCTATTTAATCCTTAAAGCTAAAGGCTTACAGGTAGGAATGCTTTATGACTTGTGCATGCATGTGTGTGTGTATGCGAGTGTGTGCTATCATTCGCTTGGACACTCCCTGCTCGCCTGACGTCAGGTTTGGTCATGTCACTTGCTTTGGCCAGTGGACTATGAGCAGATGTGATATGAGGAGGGCCTGGTTTTTTGTGTCCCAGTGAAGTTCCAAGAGAACATGCTTTGAGTCACCATCGCACCTTTATCTCAGGCCCAGGATGAATGGCCATGGAGAAGACCTGCTCTCGGTCTGAAGCTTGGATTGGATTCAAGAAATATAAAAATGTGGAGAGCAGAAAGAGAAAAGTCTCAAAAAACGATTATGGATATCTCGGAGGGATAAGAAAAACCATTGTGCTCATAAGACAAAAACAAGATACTATACAAAAAATATATATATTCAAAAAACAAGAACGAGTCCTTGAGAAAATATATATCACAGCAGAAACAGAACATTCAACAGGAGAGCAAGACGATGAAGAAATTCTCCCCGAGGAAAAACTAAAAGATAGAGAGACAGAAAACAGCATAAAACAAAAGACTAGAAATTTAACTCAGGAAGCTCAACATCCGACTAATAGGAGTTTCTAAGAGACCAGAGAAAATACGATGGGCCAAATTAGCAAAGAGATAATGTGGGGGGAAATCTCCTAAAACTGCAGTACTGACTGTCCCCATCGAAATGCCCACAAAGAGCCAGACGAACGAGTGAAAAATGAGCACCTAGGACTATTACTGTGAAATTTTAGAACACTAGGCAAAAAGAGAAGATTCTAAAAGCTTCCAGAGAAGTGACAATAGTTCTTGGGAACTATTTTATTGGGAATTAGATTGGCATCTCACCAGCAGATGAGACAAAAAGCAATGCTTTCAGAATTCAAGGGAATTTCAACCTAAAATGCTATATCCAGGCAAAAAAAAAAAAATTTACTATAGGGGTAAAATTGATGTTTTAAAAAATATACCACCTAGGCATCCCCAACAAGGCGAGGGAGGGGCCTAGGAGGCAGACGTCACGTACTCTAAGAAGCAGAGTATCTGAGACAGGAAACAAGCAAGAGGTTGTTGGGATTATGGCAAGGGAGTCCCATGGTGTCAGCTGTCTGACAGGCACAGAGGAAGCCACTCTCCTGGAGTAAGAGAATGAGGGACAAGGAAGAGCGGAGAGAGGAGAGAGGAAATTCAGAAAACTCATACATTTATTAATAAATCTGAGTGTTTGTATTAAGTATTGCTAGGAGTTTGACGGATCTGTTGGATATTTAAGAAAAAAATTGTGATGGATGGATGGATGGATGGATGGATGGATAGACAGACAGACAGACAGACAGACAGATAGATAAAGTAAATTTAAAAACAAGTAGTTTTTAATTTCATGTTGATGGCTGGGAGTGAGATGATTTAAAAAAAAGAAAGGAAAAATTATAGTAAACTACTTGACCCAGCGGTGAGCAATATTACAGAAACATGATTACGTTAGCCAGAATTACACTAACCAAAAATTGAATGTTCTGTGAGGAGACAGAGGAAGAGTTAGCAGTAATGCGTGAGGCTTAAACCCCCAACTGCATTCATAGCAAGTAAACAAATGATATCTAAAATTGTGCCAGGTTGGCTCATTCGCCCAGCCCAGGGAACCCAAAAGCCAAATGCACATAGAAGTCCCCATAGGTAAGCCCTTTCTGTCTCTCGCTCGCCTGACGCTCAGGTCACGGGAAGAGTCTGGAACCACGACAGGCGAGAGAAAGGGAGAGATGCTCGAGAAATGGAGCAAACACCTCCCGCGATCTCCCCTGCGCACTGCGGGAGGGGGAGAGCATCCGTGGGACGTGGCGGGCTGGACCGGCACCAGGGCACGCGAGCCCAGGCAGGCGCTAGCATGCGGGGGGCGGTCGTCTCCTGCCCGTACCCTTTGAGGGTGTGCCCCGTCAGTCTGGCAGCAGCAGGGATGCCCTAAGCGGCACAAGGAGAGAAAAGGGCGCTCGGGAGTGTCGTGTGTTCCCGAGCTCCTCCTCTCCACCCATCCCCCACTCGCGGCCCGGGACAGGACTAAGCCGATCAGGCCACAGGGTACAGAACCCAGTGCCATCACGTCACCAGCCTTTGGCTTCTTTCTCACGATCCATGGTACACAGGGACGGGCCCGGCCCCACAAACTCTCCCAAGGAAGGGGAGCCAGCCAGCTTCTCTACCCAACGTCAGAGGCGGAGGCAGAAGGCGGGCGAGTGGACCAGAGCTGCAGATGCGAAGCGAGGACAGCTCTGCCCCTCCACGGACTCCCCCTCTGCCTTCTGAGGACCGGACGCTGGCGGAGGGGCGCTTGCATTCTAAAACCTGGGCGAAGGGAGACTTGGCCTAGCCCTGCCTGGCGTGGCGGGTCACTTCATTTACCAGCCTGGCGAGGCTGTGAAGCCCAGTCGCTCGGGCAAACATCAGTCTTGATGTTGCTGTGAAGGTCCCTTTTACACGTGCTTCACCCTGAAATCGGTAAAGCCAATTGTTCACCATAATGAGGGCGAGCCTCATCCAACGGCTGGAGAAGGCATTACGAGACCGAGGCCCCCAGTGAAGGGAGGCTCGGCAGCCAGGGGAACCTAGTTTTATTTCTAGTTCTTCTGTGTGGTAGTCGTGTGGCCTTGGGCCATTGTTATCATGTCTCAGTCTCAGTTTCCTCATCTGTAACATAGGAACAGTAATAAAACTATCATCTACTTAATCTCCCTAGAGGTCACATATGTACGGCAGCTCATACTTCTGAGGCATTTATTTAATAGTAATCATTCTGTCATTTAGTTTCACACACTGTCCATCATAAGATGCACCTTTATTTTATGTCCCCAAAGAAAGAACAAATGCCACCAGTTACACTATGTCCCATTGCTTTTTTATCGCTTATAATTCCTATTTCATACCAAACTTATTTGGCATGAATTTTTTTTAATCACAAAAATTTGTATGCACACGTAAAAAAAATGTATTCAAAATAAAATGTTAAAGTATTCTTAAAACTTGTTCACATTGGGTCTGAGATAATGCCCAGTTTTCAGCGATTTTAAAATATGATGCAATAGGCCTGTGAGCCACGCTTCTCTAGTTCGGGCCCACATCCACAACTGGAAGTGTACTATCCCTTCTAACAAAGCTTTCCTTTTCTGCTGAAAAATAAAAAACGATCAAAAGAGTTTCGTAGGTACACAATAGGGCGTAGCAATCACTCTGCCATCCCCAGCTCTATGGCCAACCATGGCGCCTTTGGCAAAGTACTGACCCTCTCTGGGCCCAGGGTTGTCATGGGATTGATGATATTTATGCCAGACTTAGCTCTGGGTCGGCACAGAGAAGAATTCAGTAAATATTCCTTCTCTGCCAAGAGCCAACAGTGCAGTCAGAAACAGCAGCAGCAAAAAGCACAGTAAATGTTACCCGTATGAGCAACTTCGCCCGCGTTATCTCGTTTAGTATCTCCCACAGCCCTGCAGCACGGGCAAAGGAAACATAACAACATCACTCCCATTGGTCACAGGTCACGTAGCTAGTTAGTACCTGAGCCCAGGTCCCCTTACTGCCCACTTCAGGCTCTCTCTGTCACACTTGGGAGCTTTTCTCTTTGCACAAAATGTTTTCACGAGCTTCAGAACAAGAGTGTCGCTCTGACTTTTGAATCCTTACCGAATCTGCAGCACAGAGAATCTGGCCGACCTGGATTCAAGTGCTCATTTTACAGATGTGGGGAAATGAGTCCCAAGGGGGCTAAGTAACTTCCCAAGGTCACAAGGCCAACAAATACGCATCCAGACTGTCTGTGTTTCTAACCACTCGGCGGCACTGTCGCGTCCATGTATGGGAGAAATGCTATCTACCTTTCAGAGTAGTAGGAATTTACAGTAATTCAGGCGAAGGGCCCAGCCCGACGGCTAGTGTATAATAGCTGCTCAATAAATAGCACATATAGCCACTGCAGTGAGCGATAATAATATTTAGCAGCTCCATTGCTGCATTTTATGGGCCGCAGATGCCTACGCTGTCCTGTCCCGGGCCGGGCCTGCAGTGGGGAGAGAGCCACCAAATCATCCCCATGTAGAGAAGTCACACCTGCTTGTGCTTTTTTCCCCCCAAGTCGCCTTATCTCTTTTCTGACTATGGAAACCGACCAGAAGTTACAGTCAGAAGAAAAACAGTCAACAGATGTCTTTAGCATTCAGGGACTGATGAATTAATTTTCTATCGCTACTGAGAATACATGTTTATCTCCAGCAAAAGTCTTCGGCTGAGAGCAGAGCACAGTCTCACGGTGAGCGTGCTGGCAGACTCAGCGTTCCTACAGGAAACGCAAGACTTGTGACAAGGTTCTTGTGAAATCCAGACAAGGTTTCTCGCTCATGACTGCTGCTGGCTCGTAGCCAAGGGCAGACCCATCAGCTCAACAACTTCAGAAGTTGCATGTACACAGAGGACAATCTGCGAATTGGCTAACGGTTCCTCTTTACCAGGGCCCAAACCTAGATTCCAAGAAAACAAAAGTAAAACCCTTAGCACTTGGGGTCTCAAAGCAGCAGACGTCTCATTGGCCCATTAGCTTAAATAAAATGAATTCTTACTCAGGGCCTCAAAATGTTGCAGGTATTAGTACTAATTAAAATCAGTTGTGATATCTTAGAGTCAGTCCTGTTTACTCCATAGCAACTACAGATTCATGCTGAGAATCTGAAATTTTATCCAAAATTCTCTGGGTATCTATGTAAGTAGTTTTCCTGGAAAAGGGGTTCGACGCCCTCATTAGTTTCTTGAATGAGACCTGCAACCCAAACACCACTGAGAACCACTGATACACAAGTAAATGTCATGCTGAAAAAATGTTCACAATCCATTGTTAATGACAAAAAAAAAGTCTCAGAATATTTTTGTGTGGTGTGCTACTTTTGTTCAAACAATATTTACAGGAAAAAAAATAAATAAGTACCCACCCAAAATATCAACAACAGCAGTTATTTCTAGAATGTCAGACGTGTGAATGATTTTGTAAAATTTTGTTCTTCGTGCTTTTGTATGTTTGCATTTTTTTTCCTACAACAAACATGTATTATTAGTTTTAGAATCAAGAAAGCCTGATAAATGTTATTTTCAAACTAATTTCAAAAAGCATTCATCCTCTTCTGTGCCGTGATGTCCCAAGTCACTCGTGAACCCCATTCTGTCTACACTGCATGACCTGGCTCAGAATCTACACTGCAGTTCAGGAATGCCTTCCATGGACCGGTCAGATGGCCATTTCTGAGTCGCAAAACCTGGACGCACGAATGTTCGGCCCAGTTCAGATTCGAACAGAGAAGGCCATTACTTTCGCGAGAAAAAAAGGACAAGCAGCTTTGAAAAGAAGAGGAAGGAAATGGAAGAAAAGCCGTGTGACCCAGAGAGCATTCGAGCTGCTGGGCTCAGTCTCGGAAAGGTGGTGGCCACTTGTGGAATGTCCTCGACCCTTCAGCGTCGCAGCCAGGGCAGTTAGGAAAATAAGGTGCACATCGAATGCCCTGCTAATGTTTTACTTTGGTGGCAGAACTAAGGAACACATCCGAAAGCCAGAGGGTAAACACATTCCCCAGGAGATCTGGCCAAGAGTCTGGCTTCCTGTTGGTGGTCCTCAGGGAACTTGGGACGCAGGAAGCAGTCACACTAAGTTAGCAAATAAAAGGTAGGATGCCTGGTTGAATTTAAATTCCGGCCATGCAACAAATCCTTTCCTTAACGTAGGTATATCTCATGCAAAATGTGGGATATCCTTATACTGACAGTGACTTGCTGTTCAGATGAAATTCAGATTTAATTGGGCCTTCCGTATGGTATCTGGCAAACAACCCCAAGCCACACAGAACAAGGGAGACGCAGACTGCGGGCAAGTCTTCTCACGCATGACAGGCAACGTCCATTACGCAGGGGGCGTGGGCAGCAATACAAAAAGTCTGGGGCTCAGGGAGAGTCCTTAAGGTGCCAGAGATGGCTCCTAACTGCCCATGAAAAGGTAGGCCGCACGAAGCCTCTTCTGCTCCCAAGTAAGAAAATTGGAATATTCTAATGCTGTTCTGCTGGTGGTTAAACCAATATGACCCCAAAAGCAGAAGGTAGAGGAACCCAGGAAAGTCCCGGGGTAGGTAGTGTGCAAACGGACGGCGGAAAGAATGCGTTAAACAGCAAGGGGGTGAGCCTCGGGACCGAACTAAGTGCTGGCTGGTCATGCTTCGCTTTTCCTACGGCCGAGATTTCAGCACCTCGTCTGAAGAGCTTGCGCCTTGCAAAATTGTTTTCCAGAAAGACAAAAAAAAGCACACTGAAAAATTAAGTAACACTTTCTTAAAAACGTGAGGGAAAAGGGACACGTGTTGACGCCTGGCTCTCTGTGACACCAAAAACGAGCGAAACGCGGGCCGACGCCAGCCTGCAGATGCCTCGTCGCCGTGGGAACGGAGGACACCTTTGCTCCTCTCACAGGCGACTGGCATCCGAGTGCAGCCTGCGACTACGATGCAGAGAACCACTGACTGGGAAATCAGGGGGAAAAAAGCCATTTTATATCACCCCCCCAAGGGCCACTGGAATATTTTCCCATTGATTTGTTTTTCGCTTATCTTAGAAACAAAATTAGCCATGACATAACCAGCCCCATAATTGTTAAAATACATGAAAACATTGAAACAACTTCCTAATCTTCCGTTTTGCCTCGAGCGCACCCCCACCTGCGCTATCTGAGCACCCGGATGAGGACGTGCCGAGTTTCTCCGAGTCCCACCGAAACGCGCTCGCCCCTCGCCCACACTCTCCCCGTGAGCGTGGTGCACTAGCAAGTCGGGGTCTGACGGACCGTGACAGCCAGAGTCGCGTTGGGGGAGCAGAACCGCCATGCGATGTGAAGTAAACGGTTTCGTGTGTGGGCGGCCCAGACGCCGCTGCGGGAGCTGGCACGGGGCTCCGAGTCGGGGGCCTCTCGCACCGGCCTTGAAGTTGCTATGGGTCGGCATTGCCAGCGGTGAGGAAGATGAGCTGGACACAACGCGGGAGACAAGGACGACCGGGCGGCTGCGTCTGGCTCCCCGGGCCCCAGCCTCGAGAGTGCCAACAACCTGCAGAAGGAGCTGGCACCCTTGGCCACGAAGCCGCCTGAGGGTCCTGGCCCAGGAAGACCCCTGCTGGGAACCGAAGCAGCTGCGGACCCAGCTGTCACCTCGCCCACAGGGCGAGCCAGCACGGCACGTGTGAGCTGCTGGGGGGCCCGGCGCCCTCACACCCACCCCGAGCCCAAGGGCGGCTGCTTCACTTACACCTTGCAAAGCTCGTGCAGATTTCTCTTGTGCCCAAGGCCACTCTGGGCCATGCAGGAATGGGGGTTCTGAGGCGACAGCTCCCGCCCAGCATAAAACCTCCATGGAGCACCAAGCATGAATCCCTGCTCTGCTGTGACCTCGCTGGGCGACCTTCTCAGAGCATTTAACCTCCCTGAACCTCTGCACGTCTGTCAGGATGACGCTCATTAAATCACTCAGAAAGCAAACGCGCCGAGCGCGCCGCGCAGGTGTGCGAACCCACAGCACTGCTCACGCTCTTGCGGACGACCATATCTTCCTCGAAACTGCTGTTTGCATTTAACAAGATGACTGTAGCCAAGAATGTAGCCCATAAAAAGAGCTCAACCTATGCCACGCACCCTGTAACAAGGTGACACTTTTAGAGTCGGCGGGTCCTCCGTGCACCTGATGAGCTGGCCCCGCTTCGGAATTCTCCGCACACGAACTTGGAAAGCTACCGCCAGGGACGACCAGCTCACGAAGAGATCCCTCATGCCACCGACGCCGTTCCCAGCCTTCGACAGGAGCGCCCCGCTCCGCTCCCTGACTACAGCGACCTGCGAAGCCTTGGCCCCCTCTCCTTGGAGCGGCACTCAAAGAAATGTCTGCTGGAGGAAGAGGAAAAGCCGGTAGCGTCTACCGGGCCGGAAGGTTCGGGCAGGGAAGGAAGGTGCTCCCTTTCCTGACGGCTGCTGTGGCGCTATTGTCGACATGGCCACTTTGCCCAACGTGCCACCGTCACACTGGAGATTAGCATGTGAGAAAACCAGCCAGGGCTGGCAGGGCTCGGACCGCAACTTCAGGCTGTGGCCCCCCACAGCCCCCACCACTTACCTCACTCGAAGACCTGGCAGGGCCATCGCTCCCCAGGGCACGGCAGCCACATCTGCCTCCTGTCCCCTCTCTCCTACTGCTAGTGGCGAGCTGGTTGTGGGATGTCGCAGGTGGCTTTGACGCCACAGTGTTCAACATTTTGCAGCCCGAAGCTCAGCTCTCCCCTCTTCAGGGAAGCGCTGTGATGAGTAACCTGCATTAAAGTAGTTCCCCAGCTAGGGAGCATTGGGTGCATGGAGGGTCCCTCTGAGTCACAAGGCGGGTTTTATCTCGTTGCATGAACGTCTCCAATGGGAACATCCACAGACGATTCTGGACTACAAGGGTTATTAAGAAATGCCGTGTTTGAAAATATCTCCCTGTCGCCTACCTGCCAGTACAATTCCCTTCTAGTGTCAGCTGACTGGTCACAAAAGGAGAGGTCTTGTGTGACCCTTAACATCCTCTGATCTTATTTGAATAGTGAAAATAGGTCTCTCTGTTCTCCCCTTCCCGTCCCTCCCTCTCGGTGTGTTCTCATGTAGAACTTCCACGCAGGACCACCAGTTCTTCATCTATAATCATATTTATAAATTACGATCATTATGAGAGATAATTATTTTCTGGAAATAACACAATATTTGGATGTCAAAAAAAAAGTCATCATTCTTCGAAATAGATGGCTGCTGGTTTTCTCAAGAACTCATTTTACGAATTCAAGTTAAAACAAATGAATACGTGTTCCTCTTTTTGCTTCCTCTTTTGAGCAATTTAATGATTGAAAAAAGACACTTTACCACAATGGAAAATACCTCATTTTTCCATTAAAATGTACTCTTTTTTTTTTTTTAACAGCTATTAATCCACTTCCTTGTCCTTTGGGTCGAAAGGAGCAGTTTTTAGGAGACCAAGCCAAGGTTTCATCAAGGATGTGGTATGGGAGGTGCTTGAGAAGTGAGTCTGTAAGTCACCCGGCACGGAGACAGTCACTGTGACAGCGACAGTATCGGAGCAGCCAGCCGGAGAGTGAGAACCAGTCATGCTATTGACTGGCAGTTCGGTCCCCATCTGCTCTGAATGACAGGCCAGGCCGACTGGCCCCACAGTCAGAGGCACTGGCCTGGTCAGCCCTGTTTCCAGCCAGTGGGCCCAGAGTGTTCTCGGCACTGATATTACTTCATGTCATCAAAAGGAAAGTGTCCACATGGCCCAACGCCCAGTTGAAACTTGGCTGGAAAGATGAGAAAGCAGACGTCCTGGTCAGATGAACACCAATGCTCAACTGGTTGAGTTTCCAGCTTTTTGTAGAAACTCAACAGCTTCTGGTTCTTCTAGTTAAATTTACACCTCTCTTCGGGTAATCGAAAGACAAAGGATTCAGTCAAATATACTGATATTTGACATAATGTAGACAAACAGTTCGAAAGATTGATCAAATATTTTGCTCTTCGACTTGACTTTTTTCTTTTTAGTTAGGAAGTCACAATATCATCAAAGATAAAATGAGGAAGTTATGGATAGTTCAGGATTTGACACTTCACTCTAATTTCAATTACCCAAGTTAAAATTTCTTTTCTAATAGAATACTTTCCCTTTTATTCACCTCTCCAGAAGGTTCATACGTCTTCGCAAAGCCTGATGTACCTCAAGGTTTATACACATTCTCCATATGTGGTGTGATAGTCACAGCACACAGATAGGTTATTCCTGCCCCTAATATCTTAGCTTTGAGAAGTGCCTGATGCATAAGATATGACATGTGTTATATGGATAAAAGGGAGAGATGTCTGTAAGTTCAGGTAGTTTAAAGTTTAATTTACAGGTATCAGAAAATATTACCAATACCTCCCAATTCTCTCTAATCCCCCCATTCTCTCTTTCTCTCTCTTCTCTCCCTCCTCCCCCCTCTCTCCCCTCTCCTCTCTCTCTCTCTCTCTCTCTCTCTCTCTCACACACACACACACACACACACAGCATCTAGGCAGTAACATCTACCTAAGATGACAAACACTATGGATGAAGAGAAACAAAGAGTTGGGATGGAGGTGGGCCAAGGGGTGCAGGACTTTTCCGAGGTCCTGTATCGAAGGGGTGGCAGGGGCAAAAAATAGAGTCGAGGTTTCCTAAGCCCCCACACACCGAACCTACTGGGGCCAAGCCTTGTGGGCGCCATGCAGTTGCTGGCTTTGTGGCCCACCCACAGGTCCAACGGGGAACGCTGGGTTAACTGGGTTAACTGGCAGAACTGCCAAGCCAGCCTGCACAGGGCCTCAGGGTGAGGGGATCCAGGTCGAGAGGGCACCCACTGCCCCGTCCCGAGACGCAGCTCCGTAGCCCCCGGCCATCATCTGGCACAGCCAGAGGCGTCCACTGAGCACCATGTCATTTTGCTCCAGCCAGGCACCGAGGGGCACAGCCGAGACTGTGCGAGGGGCCCGCAGCTTGGCCCACTCTGTGCTTAAGCATTCGAGAGGGCGAAAAGCCCCAGGACGGCTTACGTGTCCCCTCGCAGCGATGCGCGGTGTCTAAGGGGACAACGGGGCTGCTGCTGCGGGGCACAGAGGTGTGGGGTTCGCCTGCGGACCCCTCCTTGCTCTGGATGTCTGCCCGTCCATAAATGTCTGAAGCGGCAACGTGTCCCCTGATGAGCTGACTTCAAAGAACTGTCCCAGTTAGAAGCAGAAGGCCAGCTCAGTTTAGGGTGCGGTGAGGAGAGAGGAGAAAAGGAGTCGTTTCTTTTTCATGTAACTGGTGTTTAGAGGAAAGTCGGGCCAGACGCTCCCAGGACTGGACACCACGACCTGTCGGAGGGTGACGGAACTCCCGATGAAGGGCTTCTTTAGGGGGAAGCTGTGTCTTTCATGAGCCCCGTATGAGATGAGAAGAGTCAAATGGGTCCATCAGAAAACGGAACTGATGGACTGGAGCCAGGGCTAGGAATAGGCAAGCGAGGTGTATGGCTATTTTAAAAATCTGTGTGTTAACAGCTCAGGAGATGCCATTGGGCAGAGACAAGAGGGGCCTGCCAGCAGGGGACAGTGTCCAGTCCGGATCGTAGGACCGGAAGACACTTGGGGTGACGGTCTATAAACCGAGGGGGCACGTGCTGATGATGCCTGTCCTAGGATTCAACTAGAAAGCCTCGTTTCTCTTCCTGAAAACAGCCTTTTCAAGTTTTATTTCTCCAAAATGATCTCTGACTTCCCTCCAACTCTGCTTCGCTCCGCAGATCAGCAAAACTTGCTCTAGCACGGAAGGAACAATTTCTCCAGGAGAAACGGACTTACCCAAAAGATAGTTCTTTCAAACAGAACACACACAACCCCACATCACTCATTCATTCATTTGTTCATTCACTCACTCAGCCATTAATCACTACGCGCCGAGCATCGTGCTCGACCGAGGTGCCGTCCACGGGCTCCCCTCCTGGAGTTCTGGAGTTTTCTATTAAACCAGGTCCGTGTGCTTGCTCTGAATACTTTGCTTGGCAGACACGTTATTATTTTATTTTTTGACTACAAAAAGAATATATGTTCTGTGTAAGTCAAAAACACAGTGTATGTAAAGAAAAAGCCAACCCTATCTCCTTAAGATAATTGGTGCCGATGATTTGATATATAACTTTGCATTTACCCTTCTACTGTTTTCTCTACGCTTATGAAGCATAAGCTCACACAGAGAAATTGCCTTTACGATCGTGAACTTATTCCATGAACATTACTCTGTAACTTGCTTTTCTTTGCTTTTTTTTCATAATAGAATATCAAGAACCCATTGAAAACTGGCTTCACAAAACTGGTAAAAAGAAAAAAAATTAATTCCAAACAGCTTTAAGTTGTTCATATTTATATACGGATAGGCAGAAACCTACTACAATAAGGTATGGAGGCATCGTGTGTCCTGTTTCTTTAAAATACTTCTTCTGGTTCCCAGAGAGCTTTCCGAAGTGTCCACATTTCTGATGGCTGTTGAAAAAGCTGCTAATGGCCCCTGGGAAACGGGATGAGTACAAGCTGGCATCATCGGCCATGCGTGTCAGGCTAGAAGGACTCACTGTCAGGCCCTAGAAAACCCCAGAGGCACAAGGGGAAGGTTCGTGACCACCGACGGTGGACGGCACTGGTCAGTGGGGGTGAAAGACAGTATGGGCACCAGGCCGCGAGAAGGACGAGGCAAAGAAAGAGGGTGGGGAAAATTCTAGGAGACCTCCCTTCCTATTATTACTCGGTCCCATTAAAAAAAAAAAAAAGTCATCGTTTCATTTTCTAAAAGAAAATAACTTTGAATCTAGATTACATTTTAGACAACAGTATTGCATCCACGGTAGTTTCCCAAACCCGTTATTGTATCGTGGTTATTTAGAAGAATAACCTGGTTCCTAAGAGATACCTACTGAAGTATTTCGAGAGAAGAAAATGTAATTGCAACTTCCTCTCAATTTTTTTCTGAAAGAAAAGGGAAGGGAGAGAGGGAGGAAGGAGGTAAGAAAGGAAAGAAAAGGGGGAAAAGACGGTCTTATAATGTTGACTCGTTTTTTATTTGCTTCAGTGCTCGACCTAAATTAAGTTCCTTCATTATTACCATTGAAGAGAAAAGAGGAAGAGAAGCTTGCACTGAAAGTAAAAGAAAAACATCATTCCTTAAATGAGATGGCCGTGTGTAGAGCCGGAGGGAAGATGGAGTAATCAGGAGGCTTGTTTCATGAACTATATAAATGTCTAACAAATTTACAGTATACTTGAAACTAATAATTTTAAAAAATCATTTCTTAAAATGAAGGAATTGATAAAATTTTAAATTCTTTCATAAAGTAGAGCTATCTCACTCACCAGTGATGTGATTTTATTTATAATTAGTATTCTTAAAGGATTTAGAATTTTTGTGAATTATTTTTAAACAAAGAGTCGATATACTGGACTCTCCCAGAAATTTGACTAACAGAATTTGAGAATTCCATGAGTTCAGTTGAACGAATCTTTGAGACAATCTAATCCAATCTCTTCATCATACAAGATTCTAATAATAAAGCAAGAAAAAGAAGAAATTTCTAACACAATTTCAGAAATGGCCATTTCTATTTAGGACGAATTCCTTTTAAACAGCTATCCTGGGGGCCAAATTCTCAGTCCGAGCGACATGTCAAGCCCACTTTGTGTTACCTGTACATTTTTATGAGGAAAAAAAAAAAAAGCTCTCCACAATTGTCCATAAATAACACTTTCTTCAAAACATTGTGTTACATGTTTTGGTTTGTTTGCTTCAGGTCTTTTTTTTTTTTTTTAATTATGCATAAGAGGAGAAGGAAAGTCAAGTATATTTACCTATATTTTTGCTAACCATGTTCTTTCTTTCTTCCTGATGTTCCAAGGATCTTTCTACCATCATTTCTTTTAAATCTTAAGAGATTCCTTTAGCTATTCTTTGAAAATAGGTCTGCTGATGACAAATTCTTAGTTTTTTCTTCCTCTGAGAATGCCTTGATTTCTCCTTGATTACTGAAGGGTACTTTCACTGGATATCAGATTCTGGGTTGAGTTCTTTTCCGTCAGCCCTGGAAAAAGGTTCAGCTGATTTCTATAGATCTGGTGAGAAGCAGGTTGTCATCTTAACTGTCTTTCCTCTACAAGTAAAGCATTCTCTCTCTCTCCACTGTCTTTAAGATTTTTGCACCGTTTTTCATTTTCAAATTTGACTGTGATGCGTCATGAAATGGCTGTCTTGGGGATTTATCCTCTTTGGGATTCATTCGATTTTTTAATTTGTAAGTTTATGTCTTTTGTCAAATTGGGGGAGTTTTTAGCCATTGTTTTTTGGGGTGCTTCTCAACTTCTCTCTCTCTTTCTCCTTTCCCTCCATATAGCTAATGACGCAATGTTATATTCTCCCAGACCGCTGAGGCTTTGTTCACATTTTTTTTCTGTTATTATTTTCACTTTGTTTTTCAGATTAGGTCATTTCTATCGTTCTTTCTTCTGATTACCTGAGTCCTTTCTGTATCTCCTCCATACTGCTCTTTCTTCACATCATTCGGTTTCTTATTTTGGTTATTGTATTTTTAAATTCTAAAGTTTCCATTTAGTTCTTTTTTATATTTTCTATTTTACTCCTGAGACTTTCTACTTCTTGGTTAATACTTTATATTTTTTAATACATAATTTTTGTAAATTTTGTAATGTTTCGCATTGCTCATTGAGGCATTTTTATGAGAGCTTCTGTAAAATGTTTGTGAGATCACTCTAATATCTATCTCCATCGGCTTGGTGTTAGCATCTATTAATTGCCTTTTTCTTTCAGTTTTGAGTTTTCAGTTTGAGATATTCCTGGTTCTTAGTATAATGGGTGATTTTCATTGAAACATGGACACTTTGGGTATTACCTTATGAGACTCAGGATTGCATTTAAACTTTCTATTTTAGTTAGCATCTATTTTAGCTGGAGAGTATACCTGAGAACTGAGATTAGATGGAAAGAATATTTTATCTTTTTTTATTTTATATTTTCCTGTAACATTTGTTGCATTAATCAAAATTACTTTAATGAATTTTAAATTATTAAACTAACTTAACATTAACTTAAATTAAGTACTTAACATTATTATTTTAAATTTTTAAATTAAAATTTTTAATTTAACTGTGTCAGAATACAATCATTCTGACCATATCTATGTAATATAATCCCCAAAAATGAAAAAAAAATTAAATAGATAAATCTGACTATACTATGCCAAATAGCAGCTTCCTTTTTTATGTTATTTCAATTTTTTTCACTTTGTTTACAAAATTTAGCAGTACTACCCACGTCGATTAGCCTTAAAATTTAAGTTTGATATCATATTTGGAAGGGACCCAGATTCTCAATTATAACAAATTTTCAATTCTTGGAACAGAGAATAGTTCTTGGCCCTTGGCAATTAAAAGCGAATGCTATTTTTTGCTGCTACGTTGGACACTAGGGAATTCAGAGGCCGTAGAAAACAACTTGAGCCTCTGTGTGCCTCACTTGGAAAGACGAATCCAGGATAAAATTCTCAGACTGACTTTCCTCTGGCCCCTGACGCTTCAGTCACTCAGCAAAGCGCTCCAGAAGAAAGGTCTGCCAACCCTAACAAGGCGGGGAAGATCACAGAAGTGCTCACATTCTTGGCCGGGCTCGCTGATGTAACAGCTTCTTTATAGAGGATGTTTTTATTTTTGATCTTATATCCCAGAAAATTGATTTTCTTGGAATGGGACATACGAATGTGGGTGGGCCTACTCACTGCCTACTCTCTCTCCATCTCGCCCACACCCTCGTTCATACTCTTCGTTCTTTGTTTCCAAGCTTTTGCTTTCCTCTAAGGGCTTTTCTCTCCGCCCTCTCCCATCAGAGCCTCTCTCTCCGGCTCTCTCTTCACTCCCATAAATGGTGTCCTCCATCCAAGACCCAGCAGTGGACTGAATCACTTCAGGCAACTCTAATTCAGGCATCGAGATGACCAAAATAAACAAGCAGCAAAAATAGTCTTCTTAATTTTTTAAACATCTTAAGGATCAAAAGAGGCCAACTGTGGCAGAATCCATCATCGTTAAATGACTACTTTCGAAGATCCTCTAACTCTTCCCCAAAAAGGTCAACAAATCCACAGCATTTCTGACAAGCAAGCTGAGTCTGACTAGGACAGAGTTTCAGCATTTTTATACAATTTCTATCTCTTTTTTCTTCTCCTTTCCCACTTGGCCAAAGATATACTATGAAATTATGTTTTCAAGGATTCTATTCCGGTCACTGCCATCCAGACACAGAGAGCAGGGTGTCAAGAAGTGAACCTTATTCCTAATCACAGTCTTTCCACCAGCTGTCTCCTCTGACCCCCCTCAGTTTGCACCTAAAGCAAAATGTGGCTTCTGCAGAAGAGGAGGCTGTGGTGGCGCACTAGCTACGAAACCTCTGACAAGCAACCTCCACTCCTTGTGCCTTCGGCTCCTTGCAGAATCAGTGCCGTTGGCAAATATTACTCTTCTCTTCTCCTAGCTACATGCTAGAATTTCCCTTCCCTACTCTTTTTGAAGTTGGCCATATGACCTGCTTCGTTCCATAAATGGTTAGCAGCAACACCACGCATCTCTTTCAAATAAAAACCAAGAGCCAGGCCACCAGATTCCCTTTCCTTTCTCCAGAGATCATAGAAACATATTTCAATATGGAATCTTTGTCAGCCTGTGTCCCTGTATGACCTTAACAAGCCAAGCCCCCTCTGTCACCAATGTAACCACTCCACAGTGACATGTACATCCTAAGCCACTGAGGTTTGAGCTGTTTGTTACATGTCATAACTGAACTCGTCCTGACTGATACATTCCTTGCCTATAAAAGGGCAATGATGATAACACATAGCAACACCCACTGTTGCTCTGAAGGTCAAATGAGATGACTCACCTGCACCATTTGGCCACAGTAAGTGCCCAGCGACAGTTGGTTATTGTTACTTCTATGAGACACCTCAGGCCCCCTGGACACATGAGGAGAAGCAGGCCAGTGACCTTGCCTTATGGTGAACTTTCAACAGTCACAACAGAGGCTTAAGGCAACACCACTGAGAGTCGCTGTCACTGGAAAATTTCCCTGCCTTCCCCAGCCCTGTCTCCTCACCAGCGACCAGCCTCTACTTTGTGCACACGCTGGCTCACCTACACGACTCGCCATCGTAACAGAAGTAGTTTCCTCTACTTCGTCACCTTCTTGGGATGTCTTCCCAGACCAATCCCGACGCACACAGATTATTCCAGATTATGTAACAAACCACTCTGCCGAACGCATGTGTCCATAGTACGCACCATACACATCCATTGCCACTTAGGTTCACTCAAAAATGTCTTCAGTTCGTTTCATAATTGTTCCTAAAAGACAGGAACCACGTCATCTATTTTCTGATGTGGTTTCTGTTTCCCTTACAGTTTCCATATTTCCCCAATTGGTCCCACAATCGGCCCCTATGAACCCTAACCTGCACACCTTAGAACCTCCAGCAGATGCTCTACCAACGTGTTTTACAGATGGGGCTGACCTGTGCCGAGACCCACAGAACGAGGCGAAGCAGGTGAGGGCTCACCAGGGACTGGCTGTCGAGGTGATGCAAGCCCTCCTCCACCTAAATTAGGATTTCTTACAATCTGAACGTGTTTTATTATGTGGTAGCTGTAAAGCATTGCTTCAAGAGCCCCATATGGCTTGTCATTTAGCTCACCTAATTACAGTAATTAAGAAAGTACACGGGCACCTTGACTACCAACGGTATCGGTAGGTCCATCTGCATTCCCCAGAGGAGCAGTGGACTCCTAACATGACACACTTCCACAGCACGGCCAGCTCTTTCTGCAGAAACGTGCTATGTAGACAGGCCCCTGTGGGTCCTTCCTGCCAAAGGGTAAGTGTGAGCTCTCTCAGAGCAAGGAAAAGGCAGCAGTGGGATACGGCGTGACTCAGTAGCTTCCCACGAATCATCTGTTGGTCTGTTTGGTCAGCAAACCTGCTCTCAGCACCCCACCGGAGAGCAGATCGGGAATGGGGCGGACGGCAGGGATCCAGAGGCAACGGCCAAACCCGACTTCAGCCTCACACTTCTGCTTTCTCCTTTAAATAGGCAACGCGCTTTGTTTGTGTTCGACAGCCCAGGGGTGGCTAAGCGTGCGGAGCACACCATCTCTTTCACTTCCACATTGTCTAGTTTCCCAGAAACCATGCTGAGAGCTCTAAGCCACAACAAAGAGATGCCCACTTAGCAAGCTGACCTCCTTCGTCACCACGGCAGGCTTCTGTAATTTCAAAATGGTAGGCTATCCCCGACAGAGAAGAAGGACGCCTCCATCCACCTGCTTTCCAGCCTGAGCTCGTTCCCGCTTAGGCATGAGGGGTCACCGGGGCTGGGAAAATGAGAGCCACAGGCAGCTTCCACCTCACATTAGCCGGTCCCTTAACAGGTGTCCCTACAATTCAAGTGACTTATGGGAGACCCACCCCTGCCCTTCGGTGAGGCTCCTCCCCACAAGTCTCCACACTTCTCTTTCGGTTGATGAAGAGAACTGGTCACGGGCATAATCCCCCTCCAAGGGATCGAGCGACTGGACTCCCCGTGACCGCGAGAGACAAAGACAGGGACATAAACAGGCGTCCGCACTGCCTGTCCATGTGAGATGGAAGTTAACTGTCATATGTTAACAAAACTTAAAAATTTCCCTTACAGGTAAATGTACATGTACTGATCGAATGTCCTCTTTTATTATGAAGTGAGAAAGGAACGCAGTAATAATAATAAAAAAAAACCCTACAGTATTCACATCTATGAGATCTCTAATCAAATTTCACCTCCTGACAGACTCCTTCTTCAACTTCCCTGTCTACAATAAGTCCATTACTTTCTATGTCGTAATACTACATTATTTACAGGATTTTTCATTATTTGAAATTACTTTACTTATCTACTGGTTTATTCATTTATCACTTTTTCCCACCATTGGCAGCTGAGCTCCATGGGCAGGAAACTTCCTTAGAACAGCTCCAGCATGAGGCAGGTACTCAGCCGGAGAGAGGGACAGACGCTTACCTGCCCACAGGAAATTCTTTCCTACAGGGAAGAAACTATCAACGATGACTAGCACTGGGGATAGAAATTCAAAAACGGAAAAGATCTTTAGTTTTCATTGCATACCCCTTCATATTTGAATTTTTACCATAGAGTTGTATTTTATTTTTCATAGTAAAACCATTTAAAAATAAAAAAGAAAATTCAATATTTGACTACACAAAAATTTTAAATTTCGCATGCCAAAAAATGGCATGACAGAAGATAAATAATGGATTTAGGAGAAAAATTATTTCCGAATGAAGACAAGGTAGTATAATTCTTAATATACAAGGGGCACCTAAAAATTAACTTGAGAAAGATAAGCCAATGGAGAAACAGGCAAATAACATGAATAGGCAAATCAGAGGAATGACTTTCCAAGAAGCCAATAAATCAATGAAAACGTATTTAATTTCATGGATACTTAGAGAAATGTGAATTAAGATAAAATACCATTTTTCCATTCATTAGCTTGACAAAAACTAAAAATAATCAGCACTAATGAGAACGCAAAGAAACGAGTTCCCTCATGTATTGCTGGATGCAGGGGTGAAGGAAAGGTGTATCAATTGCTACGATCTCTTGGGAAAGTAACGGTGCGATATCTATCAAAATTTAAAATGCATATGCCCTTCAACCTAGCTATCTCATCGTTTGAACTTTCTGCCATAAAATTAAAACCTATACATACCTCAGTATGTTTTTGAATGTTAGTGGCATCCCAAATTTTAATGACAAAAAAAAAAACAGGAAGTAAATATACACATACATATATATGCTACTTTGTAATGGTACTTTTGTGTCGCGTGATACTTCAAAGACCCTCTCCTTGGGACTGCTTTCTCAGGATCTGCTCAGAAATGTCATGTTTTACATCCTAGTCAGACTCATGGCCCTGTGCCACGTGGAAAAGGAAAATTCGGCAGCCCGTGGAATGGCCGCAGAGTCTGGGAGAGATGTCTGATGTTCAGCAGGAGAAAGACAAGGAAGCTGAAGAGAAGCGACACTGAGGAATGACACTTACCCGAGCGAAACCTAGTACCTGAGAGCGCTGTATGTTGCTGCCGAATTTTTCGTTTACTAAGGGCAGCATTTAGCACAGTGGATAAGAGCTGAGTAGTAGACTCAGAAAGACGTGGATTCTAATCCCAGCTCCACCGCTTCCTCCCTCTGAGCGTGAGAGGCGATCTCTATAAATTTCCATTTCCTCATCTATACGGTGGGTAACAATCACATCTACGTCAAAGGGATGGAGGAGAATTAACCCATGCGATGCAGTGCCCGGCACACGGTAAGTGCTCGGTGAAGGCCGGCGTGGTATCATCGTCAGGGAGCATCGTCCCCATTTTACTGATGGTGTCATTAGATGTGAAGTTCAGTGACACCGGAAGTCATATAAGTAGAAAATCTGAAACCCCATCTGCCACGCTTTTCCTGCTACGATCTCCTAACTGGCTGTCAAAAGCAAAACTTTCCTAATTCCATTAACGCAGCTCGACTGAGTTTAATGTGACCCAAAACGAAGTGGCAGCTCTGGTGCCAGAAACCCAAACAATACACGGGTCCCGCCCAGTGGTATTAACTCGGTGACCAAATCAAGTTTCAAAGCGCGAATGTGATCATGTCAGCCCCCTACTCAGAGCCTTGTCTCCAAGTGGGGCAAACGAACCCATTATTTGTCAACTGCTGTTATCCTGGCTCTACTGACATGATACTCAACCTCCCCAGCAGCCCTTAGAACATGAACAGCTTTTCTCTCTTCACGCCGAGGCCTCTCGACATCCCCAAACTCCCTGCTTTCACCCTCTTCCTTGACTCCATCCCTTTCTTCCAGCCAAACAAAAGGAGCTCAGACATTCTCTCAGAGCCCTGTCCTGACCTTCAGCTCACTGTCATGGACTCACATAACACGCTGCTCTGTCCTCCACCACGGCACTTAGACTAAGAAATGGGACGTCACTGCCTAACTCGACCATGACGTCCTTCCCATCAGGAATCCATGATATTTCTGTCTTCCCACCAAGTGAGCGCTCGGTCCATTTTTAAATTGATGCATATGTCCCCAGAAATTTGGTGATCGACTTCTTCCGTACTAGTTTTCAGCTGCATATGGGTTAGGTGTGTTCTCTGGGCGGGCTGGGAAACCTAACTATCATTTATAAATTTGTTTCTATGGCGAAATGTATTGGCAGTTCCAAAAGAAAGACTTACAAACAGTTTGGAACAAAACCCATTAGTCAACTAAAGATTGACCGTATTTATGTCTTCACATGGTTGCTAGCTATAAAATTGGTCTATCATGTTTTCCCTTCTGGTTGGAGAGGGATTCCAATAGAGAGAACATAAATATACTTCTAACGCTAAGTACTCTGTGATTACCTTTATGGGTATTTAATAAACAGTTGTGGGCTGGATACGCTGGCAAAGACTGCAGGCACCCATCCCACGTCGTCGTTAGACATTTCTTTTGTTTTCTGGCCCTGTATTCATGGGATCTATTTAGGAAAACTTGACATTTGGAAATCCAAACTTAGAAACCAGATACATGCAGGAGTTGTTACTCGGGTTACAAAATAATTTTTCGTGTTAGAAATTTAATGGTGATTTGCTCTGTTCATTAAAGAGCAATAAAAAAATTATCATGTAACTCCTAGCAGAAACGCAGAATTTAAGAAGAGAATGAAGGCTGGTTATATTTGCAGTCACGAGCACTGCTTTTTGAAACAGCATAACTCACCCCTCCCCGCCAGGGACTCATCCTTGTGGCATTACGACTCTCTGTCTACCAAGAATCACAACAAAAGACCATTCGAGTAGGAAGCAGATGTGTATCTTCTGGAGCTTAACACCCCTGGCTCAAATCTGACGGTGAAAATTTACAGCCCTTAAAATATACTATACTGTGGTGGTTGTAACCGGGAGGCCTCCTCCGCAGCTGAGAGAGAAGAATAGGATTGCTAAAATGTTAGTGGCCCAAAGGGACCGGCAGGGGAGGAAGGGGACTCCTCCTTCACTGGGAGGAAATGAACCCAGAGATTATCAGTGGATGATATAATCAAAAACTCAGAGACCACTCTCCACGTTTTATTACACTACTGAGGAAAACAGCTCATTTATATTGGATTTCCTGTCCTTTTTTTTCCTTAATAAGGAGAATCACATATCTATGAGTCATCATAATTATTATAGATTTGACAGGACATTTTACCATGATAACGCATATGACTTTTTTAAAGGGATTATAAACTATAAGCGTTGCGTGTTTCTTAATTTATTGACAGAATAGTAAAAAGATGAGTTGATATATTCTTCCCATTTTTCATAGTCCTTGAAATAGCTTTGACTATTTTCAGTAGGCATATATCTCTATTTAATAGTACCATACGAAAATTAATAAATAGGGAAAAGGCGCCATGGGAATAGGCCATAATAAAGACAAATGGAATCCATATTTCAAAAGTTGGCAAGAGCTAACAGATATGCTGTTATTTTTTTTATTTGTGTAATAAAATGTTCTGTATTCAGAGTCATTTCTTCCCTTGTTATTTCTCTTGTCTTGAGTAAGAGCCATAAACACTTCAACGAACAGAAAGTACACTGAATGTTCACTTAGCGTTGCTGAAGTCTTTTTATGAAGCACTACTTAATGCTGAAATAGCATCATACTGTCTCGGTGAGGAGGGTTCATTTGTTTTTTAGAAAGACCACTTACATAAATATTCTTTGGAATTTCACAACCATGAATTCTTCCTTACTGAGTCTCTAGTACTTAGGAGCCGTACTGAAAATAATAAAGGGGTAGAAAGACTAGTACAAAGATGGAGCTATTTTTCAAAGAACAGGAGCAAACTTCCACAACAAAATAAAGAACAGTGCTTTCAAACCTTTATCACCAAAGCGAACTTAATACCTGGCATGGACCCTAGGGCAGTATACAAATAGCCCTCCATCAATTGGCTTCATATCCGTTGCCAACAAATCTACGATTTTCTCCCATCTAATATTATTGTGGATTGTGACAACTGAGGTCAACTCCTGAGACACGACAGACCTGGGAAAGCGTCTAGTGAATAGAAGATCCTCTGGACAGCAGGTTTAGAAACACAGACATTAACGACATACACTGGTCCATAATCTGTGGTCAGTAGAGCCTCCACTTGGATTGGTTTTCCCAGAAGTGGGACGGGCTACCAAGGCCAACCACAATCCCCCGCTGGTCTGGCCTGGAATGATCAATCCCCTATGCCTCCTCTAGGGAATGGGCCGGGGCTGACTGCTGAAGAAACTTACCCCCTGGAGACTAGACTAACCCATCATCCTCCTCGACTCTGTGGTCTAACTCACTGCTCATCAGCTACAGCAAAGACAGATGGACAAAACCTTGAGAAAAGGGGAACCATGGTCTCAAATGGAATAAAAAAGAAGTCGCAACCCAAGAGAACATGTAGAGACAGCTAGCTGATCAATGTGACATGTGTAAAAAAAAAAAAAAAAAAAAAAAGTTACTCCACAAACTCACTGACTGCGAGGAAATCCAGATCTGGCCAAATAAATTTTTCCTAGTTAAGTCCCAACTCTTACATCAGAGAATGCGTCCTCAGACTGAAAGTTGTTATCAACACACCAGTAGAGAAAAATGACCATCAGAATGGATTACTTTATCGGGGCTCTGTGTCCACTCTATTGTCAAAGTCGATCAATTGCCTGAGTAAGATGCACTTGCTTCCTTAAAATCGCTAATGCTCATTACAAAACAATAACCAAGATTTCACAAGATGGAGTGAATTTCACATCATAAACCTTTCTTGGGAACCTGAATGAATGCCTCCATGGGTCAGTACCCACAATAATGACTTTGTCCATGTATAAGTGATTCTTCTCAACTTGATACAGAAATCACTCCAATACCTGGGTCCAAGTTCATCGTGGGCTCATCCAAAACCGGTTCCCATGGGACGGTAACATTTACACCATATGTGCGTTGCGTGGAGTCCCAGTTCCTCTGGAGTGAGCCCAAACTGCTCCGGATGCCTTGGCTAAGCATACAGTGCATGCGAGTGTGTCCTATAGGAAAATGCATCGGGCTCTGCCTGAGCCTAATGAGCACAATTAACCACAACCACCACATTTGAATTATTAATGCTTCCTAATAGGACGGATAAGTGTCTCTGGAGCAAAGCTGTTTGGAGTTCTGGTAAAGCTCACGCCAAATTTAATTTAAAAGTTCATCTTGGAGAGAGACAATGCTGGCATTGTGCTACGCTGATTTAAAACGAGGCTGTCCGAAGGCTCTTCTTCATCTTTATCTGCAGTAATAGAATATGAAGCGGGGGAGGGCGGGTATCAAGTGCTGGAAAATATCTTTCTCAGAAACTAGAGCAGACGGGTCACAACATTTTTAAACAATGATAGTAACATTTATTATATCAAAGCCATTTTATGTTTTATTTGGAGCTCTGGCGCCTTTTTTTTTTTCACGTTCCCATAACATGACAGTAATTATAGCCATCAAGATGTTCCCTGGAAGACAGCACTCCGAAGCCCAGATGCTGCTGCCTCGCTGTCCCATCGTTGGAGCTCGGAGTATGCACATTACATCACGGCATAGTTTATTTTAAAAGTGCTTTAAGAATGTAATGATAGTAATTGTAGACAGGGAGAATTAATGGGAGCATTGCCGGTCTGCAAATTCCATTTATAAAACACTCCCGCTGCTCAGAAAAGAGAGTGCTTTCTTGTTAACAGAGGCTTCGAAATACAATTTGGAGGATGTATTAAATAAACTCTGTGCTAAAGTCATTTTCGGCTGGGCCCTCTGTGGACACATTCCCCTCGCACTTCACTGCTAGCCCAGCACACGGCTTTCCCTGGGAGGACACGAGATTCTGGAGAGAGGCAGAGGGTGCGAGTTCTCCGCCACGGCCGTGGGGCCAGGACAGGTTAAGGGGTAGAGCTGGTCTCGGGCCAGTGAACACACACGTGGTGTGTAAAGCAAACCCGGCTAGGACCGTCCAACCACACAGATGCCTGGGTCGGGGGTCTGGAGGGCCCCATGCTCACTGCTAGAGCGTGGTGGACACGTGCACCCCGCTATCTGCATGGCACGGGCTGTGTGTCCTTCCTCGATGCTGCTTCTTCTGTGTTCCTTACATCATCCATCTTCCTTCCCATTGGTAACTTGAGCAGAAATAAAATAACCTCCTCGAGATGGCTTTTCCAACCCTGTTCATGATGGAACGACCGGTTCAAAAGGCAACAGCTTTGTCCTGGGAGGTTGCCAAGGAGATCCCAGTTGCTTCTGATGCCGAATAAACTGTGTCCGAGGTTCTAGTAATAGTAGCAGCCATTGTCACTGCTGTCGTAGCCGCTGGCCCCCTGGTCACAGATGCTGGGAGAGCAAGTCCTAAACGGGCCTCCGAGGCCCCATCAGGCCCCACAGGTTCCAAGGACGCTCCCAGCACTCGGCCCGGCAGGCCCAGGAAACCAAGCACCAGGAGACAGAGGTGGAGAGTGTTGCTCCCCGGCCTCATCCCAAAGAGTGACACAGGACTTAGTGACGTCCCCTGAGGCTGTTTGTCCATCTGCAGAGGGTCCTTTGACACCATTGTAACCATGTCACCCGACAGGCCGCTCAGTGCAACTCAGTGCAACACGCACCTCACAGCCGGCCCCAAAGGCAGTCATTGTAACATTAGATGCAGATTTATGACCTCAAGGGATGAGCGTTTCCTGCTGTGAAAGGAGGCCTGGGCACGCCCAGAGGACGGTCCCGGCACCCGGCACTGGGAACTGACAGGTAGGGGAAGTCACCGCACCGGCCCCCCCCCCCCAGGGACTGGGTTGTGCTCTGGGGCCAGCGCAAGCCGCGTTCACGGAAACGGGAAGCGTAAGAATGGCCTTGGTGATCCCGCCACGGGCAAGTGCGCTGACGGTGTCAAGAAAGGCGCGGAACCATGGCCACCTCCTGCCTGCGTGCTCGGCCATCCGGGCCGGGCTGCGATGACGCCCCGGGCCTCTGTCGCCAAAGCAGAGGCCTCGAGGGACACGGTTCAGGACGGTGCAGAGACCCGGACGGCCACGGAGCGCAGATGTACTGCTGCTCCGGATGCCCACGGCGCATCTGGCTGCGGAGGCGGCGGATTCGTTTCGAGCGGTCAGTGCCACACGCTGCACATACGTCCGCCATCGACTGGCTACTGGGCCTTTGAAAACTTGTTTAACTTCTCGATAAATACTACTAATAATAAATGGATGCACAACAGTCCTTTTGTGAGGTTTAAAGGACACAATGTGGTCATCCTTCGCAAAACACTATACTAATATGTTCCTTTTATTCATCTAACTAATATTTATCAAGAGCCTACTCAGCGCCGGGTACCAACGTGAGTGCTTGGAATATTCCAGCAAACAGAATATTTTTTAAACTGCCCTTATCAAGCGTATATTCTTGGTGTGTGGGGAGCTTGGGGATGGGCATAGAATTATAATAAACATAATAAATAAGTAAATTATGGGTGAAAGATGATCGGTCAGCACTATAGAAAGAAAACACACGGTGAAGCCGGAGGGACTGGGCACTCCACGGGAAGGGCTCCGAGGTGGAGCGGGGTGGTCCAGGCCTCCTCAGAAGGTGACGTCAGGGCAAAGGCAGGCGCTAACAGGTGGATGGCTTGAGGGGAACTTTCCCGAGCACAGAAAAGGGAGTCAGGACGAAGGCCCAGAGTGGGAAGCACATCTGAGACCCCGAGTTCCGGCACAGGGGCCAGTGAGGCTGGGCCAGGGGGGAGTCGGGGATGGGTAAGAGCAGGAGAGGCGACTCTGGGGGCGACGTGGGGGACAGTGTCGACCGCGAGGCCTCTCGCCATCAGAGGACGGTGGCTTCTCTCTGAGTAAGGTGGAGGACGCTTTTGCCCAGAGCACTGACACAAGCTGCCTTTGTATTTTATAAGGATCTCCCTGCCCGCTCTGTTGAGAAAAGCCGATGAGGGTGTGGGGCAGGGAGACCACTCGGGAATCTATTAGAATAACTAAAATTAGCGATGCCAGTGCTTGGACCAAACGAACAGCAGTGGAGATGGTGAAAGTGATTGGATCCCGAATTTTACGTGCAGATAAAGCCTTCGGGATTTCTTGCTGGGAAGGGGGGGGTAGATTTGCGGCCAATGTTTTTGGCCTGAGCAACTGAAAGGATGATGATGCGTCGACAGAGACTGAGCAAGGGTTTGAGGGGGGCTGGGTGATGGCGACTGAGGGTTTGAGGGGGAAATTAGAAGCCGACCACCAGTCGTGTACATTTAAAATATATAACTGACATCCAAGTAGAGATCTGGAGGATGCAGTTTGGGTATCGGAGGCCAGAGATTCGGGAGAGAGGGCTGAGGCAGACGTGGTCGTTCGGTGGTCCTCAGCATAGGGGGTACATAAAGCCATGAGGCTGGAGATGCTCAGAAAGGGATGGTTATCCACAGAGAAGCGAACTGGCTGAGCCCTGGGGACTGCGGTGTCCAGAGGTTGAAGGGGAGAAGTGTTCGGAGGAGCCCGAGAAGGAGCAGCTAAGAGTTTGGAACAAAACCAAGAGAGAGCGGCATCCGGACAAGGAGAAAGTATTTCCAGTGTCAGACAGTGCTGACATGTCACTGGATTTAGCAAATGGAAGTTACTCGTGAACTTGACAAAGGCAGGCTTAGCGGGGCGAAGGGGGAAAGGTCTGATCCGGATGGGTTTAACAGAGCATGAGAGAAAAGAGCTGGAGGCGGCAAGGAGATGCAAGACTTGAGAACTTTCTGCTAAGAATAGCAAAGAAATGGGATGCTAGTTGGGGAAGAGGGTGGAGTAGGCCGTCAAAAGAAGGATATTTTTAACAAGGGTAATAACGACATGTTAATAAGCTGATTTCAATGACCTGGAAGAGAGAAAAATGATGATACAGCAGAGAGAGAGAGAATTGTGGGAGCAACAACTTGATTTTGCACAAACGGGCCCATGCAGAAGTGGACAGTCCGGCTTAGAGAGGAGCAAAGACAGCTCGCTTATGGTGACAGGGGCGGGGAGAGACTGTGGGTGCCAGGGGACGCTCCACTGTGACGATCTATGGACACTGCTTCTGGATTATTCCTCTTACTCAGTTGCCATCGCCCCCGGGGATCCCATCACTATTTTGTGTGAATTATCACCTCAAAACTATATTTTTTAGAAAATCCTTTCTAGGGTATCTCTCTCCCCACTGGCCTGTCACGATAGCGGAGGCAGGTGCAGAGTTAGGGTCGGTGCAGAGAGGAAGCCGTCCACCGCACAGGCCTCCGGGGCGAGAGACGGGTCTTCCAAAGGGAGAGAGGGACACGCGGGAGGCTGGGGAGAGAAGATTCAACCGACGCCAGTCCTCCCAGGATCACGCTGCAGACGGGAGATTCCTGAATGCCTGCAAGAAAGCCTGGGCCACCTGGCTGCCGCTTCCCCAAGCTCCAGGTGGCCTTCTCTGTCGGTTTTTCTGGTGGCGATACCAGCTGGCAGTACGAGCCAAGTCCTTAGTTTTCTCAGGAAACCCCCGAACACGTATTTGAAGGCATGAAAGGGACGCACTCTTCCTTCTCGACAGCCTGGCCTCCCAAGGTAAGATGGAGGCACGGTTATTTTACACTTTTTTTCTGGAACGTAAAACCGTCAACCATTCCTGAGACCGGACAAAACCGCACCACCAAGGCCTGGGTGCTTGGGTGTGAGCATGGGGCGGGGGAGGCAGCGGCGTGGACGGCCGGACAGGGGTCTCCACGAGGGGCGTCGCGAGGGGTTTAGAGCCTCCCCGGTGCCAAACGCCCCACCGGCAGGTCCGCACTGTGATGTGAGGAACCAGCCTAATGAAGGAAGAGCTCAGAGCACTTGGCACACGACCACCGTCCATGATTCCCCAGCCCTAAGAGTTGGCGGTCCCACAGCAAAGACTCTATGAACAAGGGGAAGAGGAGAGAATGGGGAGCGGAGGGGGTCGCGAGGTTTAGAATCGACCAGGCCCAGCTCCGCATGCTCATCCCGCGTGCCGTCCACACGCCTGTGACCGTGAGCTCGCCGCAGCCCAGACCGCCAGCCCCTCCCAGCGCGCCCTCCGGCCTGTCCCAAGAATCAGCCTCCACAGCCGACGGACCCTGGCTTCTCAGTGAGATGTTTCTCTAGATTTTTTTATGTTAAAAAACAAACAAACAAAAACCCGTAACATTAAATTCACCATTTTAACCGACTTTAAGTGTACAGTTCAGTAATGTAAACCTCACCTTAGCATGCAACAGATCTCCAGAACTTTCCATCTTGCAGACGAGAAACTCTCTACCCCCTGAACATTCCTTTCCAGCCCCTTGGCCCCAGCCCCCAGCAACCACCTTCTACTTGTTGTGTCTGTGACACTTCACACGAGTGGAATCGTACGGTATTTGCTCTTTGGGGATCGGCTTATGTCACTTAGCATGATGTCCTGGAGGTCCATCTGTGTTATAGCAGATGAGAGACAGGATTTTCTCCTTTTTCAAGGCTATATAATATTCCATTCTGTATAACTGCCACATTTTCTATAATGGTTCATCTGGTATTGAACATTTGGGCTGCTTCCTTCCACTCTTGACTATTCTGAATAATGATGCAGTAAGTGTGAGTGTACAAGTGTCTTCGAGACACACTCAGAAGCGAGTTTGGATCATAGGGTCGTTCTACTTATTTTTTAAGAAGCCGTCATATTGTTTTCTATGGTGGCTGCACCAAGTTACATTCCTACCCACAGCACACAAGGGTCCCAATACCTCCACATCCTCGCCAACACTTGCTACTTTCTCTTCTTTGGGCAACAGCCATCCTAATCAGCGTGACGTGATAACTCACTGTGGATTTCATTCACATTTCTCTTATGACTAGTGATGCCAAATCTCTCTTGTTATGCTTGTTGGCCATGTGTACATCTTCTTTGGAGAACTGTCTATTTTTTTTTTAATTGAGTTATTTGAGTTTTATTGTTACTATTGTATTGTAAGAGTTCCTTACATATTATATATTCCTCATATAGTCTATATAAGCCCCTTATTAGATGCGTGATTTGCAAATTTTCTACGTTGCTTTTTCACACTGTTGATTGTTTGTTTTGATGTGCAAGAGTTTTTAAGCCCGATGTCGTCCCATTTGTCTGTTTTTGCTTTCGACTCAACAAGAGGTAGAATTCACAGGCGGAGCCCCGGTCTATCAGCAGCCGTGTCTCCAATGCCTCCTCTTCTTCCCTGGGAAAGAACTGGTGGCAGTTCTTGGGCTGCTGCCAACATCTGGGTCCCCAAGTATGATCCTCAAGCTACTTCTCCCCATGTGTGTTTCAGGGTCCTTCATTTTTCTGAGCGCTTACAAGAGAGCAGCGCCTAATCTCTTGTTTCTGGCATGAATAACAAACAGATCCTTAATCAAATCAGATGAGCTTTCGGTAGTAGCTCGTGAACAGACTCTCCCCTCATCCCGTGTGCACTGGGGCAGGCTTTGCATCTACGGATCTACTGATGGAGACAGTCCAGACGAGCGGACAAAGTCATCCCTCACTATCTGGCACCTGGCCCCTCTCGTCCATCATCGCTGGTCCCCTCTCTCTCAAGCCGACATCCTCTAATGCTGTGGCTCCATCTGTCTGGACCATTTCCTCAGTGCTGTCCCCTCCCCATATTTTTGCCTTCGCTCACTTGTAAGGCCTCGATATCACACGAGAGTGAGCTCAGGGCTATCTCGTCCCTCATTCACACGGGTCCGCCCCCACCTCTGCCCGTTTCCCACTTCCGGAGGCTTCTGCGCTGTCTTCTAATTCAGCACTTTCCACATCTGTTGCTACCCACCTGCATCCGAGGAACACTGCGAAGACGCAGACTACCTTCGGGACATTGCATCCTCAACACTTGGGACACCTTTTAAAACGGAGTGGGTTCTCATTCGTGGCTGAGTAAATAGAATGCGAAGGACCAAAGCCTCTAGTTTGTTTTCAAAGTTTTTTTGATGTCATTTAACTGATATCATACCAAAAAAAATGGTGATTTTTTTCCATTACAACTAATACTACAGCGTGAAGAGGAAAGATGACGTTCAAACCATATAAACAACGGTTGTATGTGTAGCGAACATATTGATCTCTTTTTCTTGTCTTTGAGTCTCATTAAAGAGCCACAATCCCTTACGCGCATTTCCAAAATACGAAAAGCCCTGAACACTAAACGTTTTTCATAACTTTTGGGGCACAAAATGTGACCTGATTTTATTTTATATTAAAAAAAAAAAACCCAACCTCAACAGATGTGACACTACTTATTATCTTTATTTCATTCGATAAAAGTATTCCTGCATTTAGTTAAGAAATACTGGGTTTGTCAGAAAGCGCTGCCCTCGGCCACACAGAGGGCGTGACGCAGTGTGAGGTACGCGTATGCACCACATTGTTTTTGTAATAACCGAAAAAATTCGAAAGCATCTGGTCCTGAGGATTTTAGGATTAGGGCTGCGGAAGTGGAGTGAATATTACGCAGGAGCCCAAAGGAGCTTAGAGTCCCTAGTAATGGGACCAAGTAGACACAGCACTTATAAGAAACTGTGGTTCACACACTAACAAGAAAACGGGTCTTTGTTGCATTGTCCTAGACATTTCTCTTCACTGAACAGCTTTTAGGGCCTATTTTTTTGTTTGTTCTTTTTTTTTTTTTTTAATTTATTGCTCAGTCTTTGTTTATCTTCCTGCTCACATCATGTGCACTGTGCTACTGGGTGCCCACAGTCCTCTAGTCAACACTGAGCACAACGGCACTTACCGCGATGGCCCAGTTCAGGCCACTTCTATTGCCATTTCCTGCGGTCTTAACATCTGAGCTCACCTGGTGCAAACCTTAGGTGAAAGGATAATTTACTGACTATTACTGCCAGTTTCAAGCAGCGAGACACACCCTGCGGGGGCCTTTCCTGACTCTGCGATCTTAGCAGAATTCACAGCAGAACTCAAAGGAGGGGCATCCGGAAGGCTGAAGGCTGTGGGCGTGTTCTGTGCCCCGGGGCGGAACGCCTTTTGAATCTGCTAGTCTTCCTGCCAGGTCTGGGAACTGCGGAGGAGCCCCGTGGACCCCTTCGCTCCCGGGGGTGGAGCTTGAGGAAGTGGCCTGGTCTCCCCAGGCCATGCCCGGGCTGGGCTTCCGGGCCAAGGGCCCTGGACACTCAGGGTCCCGGGCTCAGCAGAAAGGCCCGTGCTTGGAGGCAAAGAGCAACCAGGCGGCAAGGATGCTGGGTGGGACGACCATGAGAAGGATGGCAGCGCCAACGTGGGCGTCCAGAGATGAGGGCCTTTCGCCCAGATTCTGGGACCTCCCTGAGGAAAAGAAAGCGGCCAACACACAAGTGACAAGAGACGGAATTTCTACCGATCAGGTCAATCAGGGGCCTTGATGTAAGGAAGTTTCAAAAGAGGATAAACCTGTCTATTTGAGCCGGTAGACCTGGATTTGTGTCTGTTCTGTGTAACCAGACGGGAGAGTTCTGTCCTGCACACTTCCTGTCTCTGCTCGCCTGCCTTGGTCGGCCCCGTTGCCAGGTCTAAGGAGGGAATTCGAGGCAAGTCCTTGCTGCCTGCCACTTGATGCGATCCCTGGAAATGCCCCCAAATGAAATCATTTTTTTAAGTACCAAACAGAGCATAAAACATGCAAGTACAATATAACCTGTGAGTGCGAAGCAGGATTTACACTTAAACAATGTGTATTTATGATGTTGCTCTCCTTCCTCCACTGGGGACAGGATTACTTCTGTGTACTTACTCGGAACACGTTTTAAATCACACCGTGCAATGGGCCTGGTGGCGATCTGTGATGGCCAAAGTATATAAAATATGATGAAGTTAAGGAGCTGCAGCTGAACCAACAATTTATCTTCCTGGAAGGGAGACATTCAATAAATCCTTTCTGGTTTTTGATAGCCTATTAAAGTTCCTTCGGAGTTCCAGTACATTTGACTACTTTTTTTTTTTTTTTTTTTTTTTTTTTAGCCATAATGCCTTAAACAAGCTTTGGTAATCATAAATATAACACTAAAAAAGGCAAAACAAAGAATTAGCAATTAAATCAGTCTCTTGGTGGGACCAGCCAATGAACAGAACCCTCCTCCAAAGGGAAGTAAAGGATTATATTAAAAGCCAGGCTATATGGGAAGCATTTTTTCATTTCTTTATCCATTTATGGGGACTTATGGTCTAGTTTTTATTCTTGCTGAGGGAGTGAGGGAAACACCTTCTGATAAAAACAGGATTATTTTTCTTTATCAGACAGTATCTCTACCAGAAACACTGAAGGAGAAATCTCATCTCACCCTTTAGTCTCATTGGTTAATCAAATGGTTTAATTAAAATAATTCATCTATTTATTATAATAACTTTTTACCCTAAACTAGGAATTGGAAAAGGTAGAATCTCAGTAACTACTAAAGAAAGAAACGTCCTACAAATATAAATGAATAAAAATTTATCCAACATGTATTCTTTTGTGACAAAAATGTGGCAAAAATAATTCGTCAGCTAAGTAAATAACCAAAGTAAAGTGAAATCACTGAAAAATATCATTCAGTTGGATGTTTGGTGTCCCGGTCAAGCACTCCGGAATATTTTTAATACAGTAAGTAGACACCAGGTAAAATAAGTGATCCAAAGCTGCTTTTAGCATTAACAAAATTTTTATCACCAACCTTCTTATATGTATTTATGGTCACAGATAGCTAGATGCCACATAAGCTAATCACATAGTGAGACAATCAGAAGATTCAGAATACAAATGGAGACTCTGATGGAACTGAGGTAGCAAGTAGGGGTAAGAAAAGAGGAAGCCCCTAGTTGAAGCCAGATAAAATCCACTAAGGTAAATAGAGCTCGGAGTAAATGTAAATATAGCTAACCCAAAAGTACAAACGAACCGTGCAATAGTCATTTGAAACAGGTACACCTTGGCTGACGGAAGTAACGAGAAGACAGGAAGTGGAACTGGAGGAAGAGCAAGGGACCCGTGGTCACAGTAGAGTTCAAGGCCTGTCCCGGGACAGGTCGAGGGCGCGGGAGCGGAGCTGCTGCCTTGCGCTGGCGGACGTGCTGAACTCGTGGGCATTGGAGGTGAAGGCTCCAGTGGGAACTCAAAGGGCCAACGCTTAGTCTTCCAAATGGGGTCTAAGTGGCCGTGGAAAGCTTAAAGGATACTGGTGGGCTGAAGCCACTGAGGTCGGGAGAAGGAACTGAGAAAGGAGAGGAATGGAAAAAAGAAGAGCACGCCATGGCGGAAAGCAAGGCGGCCTGGCCGGCCGAACACGCAGGCTCCAGTCCCGGCGGCTGGGGACCGTCGTCTCCAGGCCCGTCCGCGGTCATTGCATCCCTGGTCCGAGCTTTACGGCCTGCACAGCAGGAGTGTGAGTCCATGTACACGCTCCAGCACGGACTTCCCAGAACCCGTACACGCTCCAACACGGACTTCACAGAACCCGTACACGCTCCAACACGGACAGTAGCCCCACCCATAATGCTCCAAGGACCTTTTTAAATAAACATTGCATGGCCAAAAAGATCTGGAAAATTCTGCATGAAGACTCTGAAATGTCTCATTAAGAAAGTCTGGTTAGACGGTTTCACTCAGTGTTTCCCAAACCTACTTGACCCCGGAATGCTTTTTTTCTGTGAAACGTCTTTTAACATAAATTGCAGTCTTTGCAAAACACACGGGACTAGGTGATATTTCCAAATTTAATTTCCTAAGAGCCTCCAAAAGAGAAGCACAGAAAAGGCCTGAAGCCCACACTTACAGTTCCTTGTTAAGCCCAGGACTGCAAGACTAGTATGGAGGGATCTCAGAACCCTCTAGAATCCCCAGGAGGAAGTAGATGATCAGTGGCAATTCCTAGCTGATGAATACAGAGACTGAACAGAAACCCACAAAGGGAAAGTCGGTTCTTGCCAACCCAACTGAGTTCTGGCGGGTTGACCAGCCCACCCACATCTGTTAAGAAGCATCCCTAGGTACCCTCACCATGCTGAGTCCTGACATGGAACACTTTACTTCCCATCCCAGATAAAGATACTAATTTATAATCCCAAAATTATAATGTTAAGCTTTAGGAGGACAAGCAATTCCCTAACATATCCCCAAGGTCTATCTCAGGTCCAGACATAAAGTAGATTTATTTATTTATAAATAAATGTTCCAACAGGGAATTTATTGAGATGAACTAAGTATAATACCATCCTTCAAGGAATTTAAGGCCTGTTTAAAGTAACCTTAAAATAGTTGTATTTAGTCTACAGCCATGTCACCCTAAACAAGCCAGATCCCATCTGAGCTGAGAAGCTAAGCAGGGTCAGCCTGGTTAGTACTTGGATGGGAGACCACCTGGGAAGACCAGGTGCTGTAGGCGTAAAAAATAAAAAATAAAGGATTGTAAGCTGATAAGGTCCTTGCAATCTGTGAGGTCAACCAAGGGTTGCCTCACCTAAAAATAAAAAAATAGTTGTATTTATTGTCAAAGGCAATAATAATGCATGGTGAGTGATCATGAAAACATGTTGATTTTCAGCGAAAAGAAAAATAATGCATTTATTGATTATCTCCAGGTACATCACTACATCTGTGGTACCTGGTACACCCAGAGCTTAGGATGAAGATAACATATTAATGGTGGACAGGATGGACATCTACTCGGAAAATAAACTGATATGCTATCAGTATAACTCTAGCCACAAAAACAAAATAATTGCAAAAGGAGAGAAAAGAGCCAGAAATGTTCACGACATTCACAGAGAAAACTTTGTCTATAGGAGAATTGAAATTGCTTTTCAAAAAATATATATGTTTTGTCAAAAAATAAAAAAAAAAAAAGACTGGTTACAAAAAGGTATTCCACAGTACTTTTTGTTACTGTCTTTTGAAAGAAGCCAGGGAAAAGCAGATTTGCAGGTAGAAAGCCCGAAGGTGCTCCTGACTTGTCTGCAGGCACCTGGGGCACAGCCTGAGTAAGGAGCCCGCCCACCGCCCCAAGCCCGCCATCCGGCGGCACAGCCGGTCAGCCACGCACAGGCCCCATCGCAGTGGGCCCACTTTAAAATGGCCGTGACTTGCTCGTATTCAGCACGCTGCCTCTTTGGATGTTTACAATAACGATTATTCAAACTGATTATTATTTCTGGAAATGGCTTTTCCTGCTGCGTGGACGCATGTGGACACCTTCCCTTCCTCCCCGTCTCCCTGACCTGCTCTGTCCCAGCCCCGCCCCGAGCCATCGTCACACTCTCAGCTTTATCCCAGAGGCGGCTCGCTGCACGTGCTCCCCGCCCCTGTCATGTGCTCCACCCCGCTCCTCACATCGACTTCACTAGGAAAAGCAGAGCGGATATCAAAAGCAGGAGGTCGGCCTGTGTCTAAAACATAACTTCGTAGCACATGGATTTTGAATGAGCGACACGAGGTATAAAAATAAGAGAGCCGCCTGGGCAGACTGCGCGCGTCGTGACCGATTCCGCCACCCGAAGAGGTACGAGGTGTTTCCTCCGCCCGGCTCCTCCAGGTCGCTGCCTGACAGGCCGCCTAGCGCTCAGGCGGCAGGTGCGAAGGGTTCCGCTCCGTAGGATTCCTGACCCTCGGGTCCGGCGGGCCGCCACAGCCACCACCCCTCAGCACGGCCCTGCTGACACGCAGTATGGGACCTCGGGGCGTTTTTGGCTTCAACAGAAAAAGAAGCTAAGAATAAGTCAAAACGCTGGAGACGGTTGCGCGTAAGCCCTGATGTTTTGCCCTCCTACCCGCCATTGTCAAAGTCGAGCCACATCACTGTGCCAGCCGTCACCTGAAGGATGTAGAAGACGGTCCCAACTTCTCTACCACTTGGCGTTCAACCAAGGGACCAACTCCCTTCACCAATCGACTCTCTCTTTCTTCTTAATCAATACAAAGAACAGGTAAATCATCTTTCGCTTTTGCAAAACACCCAGTTTAAAAAGCATTTAACATTCTCGTTCCTTTCTGTTGGGTCATCGGCCATTTTTACCTCTATTTTCTCTCGCTGTGATTGGCTTTCTGTTTTGATCGCTATTGTGCGGCTCCAGACGAGGCCCGCGGCACTCTCTGTGACGCTGGGTTGATGGCTTACCGGCTGCCTTGCCCCAGTCCTGCACTGGGAAACTCTTCCTACTTCATCAATCTGCTTAAATTCCAGCTACAGAATCCTAAGACCTAAGTCTGCTTGCTGCCTCCGAGTGCGAAAAAAAATTGAAAAGTTAGCAGGGAGCAACTTACATCTTTTCTCCCCATCCCAGCACACAGCCCGAAGGCCTCCCAAGTTGGTGAAAGCCACGAACCCTCCTTAGACCCCTTCCTGTCTAGGAGGAGAAGAACCGGGGATACGGGGCAGCAAACCGGGAATATCATCTTCTTAGGCGGAGACATCCCATCCTCGATTAGACCAGACCTCACGGACTCACATACCTGCAGGGGCCACGCAGGTCAGCGAGTCGCGGGGGCGGAGCGGGTGTGACATGCTCGCAGTGAGTGTGTGCTCAGTGCCAGCCAGTGGTTGGCTGGAAATGCAGGCCCAGGGTCTCCAGATCTTCGGATTTTTCATGAGGCTCCCAAGGTCTGGTTATTTGAATGTGAAATGTCCCAGTTTGTAAATGTTGGCAACTAATTAAAAACGTTTCAGAACAGTGTAAATCGAAGGCCAAGGAAAACAGGTCCAGGAGCCAGACGTGGCCTGTACGGCCAGGTTTGCGGCTCCTGCGTCAGGCTGAGGAGCTGCTGAAATTTGCAAAGACAGCTGGGCGCATAAAGGAGGAAGGAGAAATGGCACCGTCCCCTGGCTTCTGTGGAGGCTTAACAACCCGCGTGGGAGACAGGAGGTCCCCTGGGAGGCACTGGGCAAGCCGCCAGCACTGGTGGCCCAGGCCTTCTGGGCTGACAGTCATTTCGCTTTGTCTCAGAAGGAATATCCTTAGAGTAAGTTAGGAGATGGAATTGGAAGTCTAATGTACAGAGCATGATCAGGACGAATCGATAAATAGTAAAGACACGTGTTTCCAGTCCAGGGAAAGCATACACAAAAGCAAACGGCATCGAGACTTCAGACCCCAGCGCTTCTAGGAAGGAGAGGACCACGCTGACGAGCCCTGTGCGGTTATGTGGGAGATGGCGAAGTGAGTGTGAGAAAGGGCTCAATTACCAGCACAGGCCCTGAGGGGGCCGGGGGGGAACACAGTGGACCCCACAGTGGACACTATTACAGCCCACCTTCTCTAGCCACTTCTCGGGAGCAGCCAGCCTAAACACTTTAAATGAACAAAAATGACAGCGGCCCCCATCTCTCTGAATCTCCTTGCACTGAATAACTATCCACATCGGTATCTGGAGATCATCGAGACTGGTCCCTGGCACACCAGAAGATGAAGCCTTGTGCACAGAGCTGGAAAATAATATTTGCTAATTTACAACTCTTAATTAAACGGGCCGTCGCCGAGCCAAGCACTCCAGCACGATTTTACCAGTTCCCCCGAAGGCTGGGTTGTTTCCAGCTTCTCCGGAGAGGGAGGGGGTCGCAGGGAACACAGAGGAAGCGTGCGATGCTTGGACCGCAGGCTGGGGAGCAGACGACCTCCTCGAGCGTTGGGTTTGCCTGCTCAGAGCCCAGACAATGCCGTGCATTCACCGGGATCTCGGGGAGCTCCAACGCTGTGCTGGGGAGCAGGGAAAAAAATGAGACTCGGATTGAGAATAAATTGGTATTCACTAACTGGCACTTCTGAATTTACTGCAGCCTTCGCCTTTGCAGGGAATTGCCAAGGTGCTCATAAAAGAGAGATGATGAATATTCAGGATGTCTTTTGAATCCATTAGGTAGCCCGGGATGAGGTCTCCATATGTAGACTTCCAGTTCTTTCCTTTGGCCGTTAAAGACGCTGCCAAAATGGCCGTCTGCAAGAAGAAATGAACGCTGGGATTGCCGGCGGGGAGACGGTCTAAATGTCAAAGGTCAAGTCCATGGAAATAAACCTGGTTTAGGAGTTGCTGCAAAGGAAGAGACCTATAAATTTTGGATTTCTGGACACAACGAACGAGATAATGTGTGTCTCTGCAGGAGCATTGACAAGAACCTAGCAGCAGCCTGTTCATCGTACTGCCGGCCTTTGTGCACGGGGCCCGACGTTCTGCGACCTAAGTGTGTCCACCCCACACAGGAGGGTCCCGGACGATCTGTACAGGGGTCCCCTGTAGCTTTGTCCGCCGGGCTTGCCTGAAACAGAGTCGCATGCAACTCCCCGAAGACTACAAACTGCTTGCCACCGAGTCCACATACTTAAGGTCTCGGTCTCGTAGCTCACACAAGGAGGGATTGTGGGTTCTCTGTGCTAAAAAGATTTTTAAAAACTAATTTAGCAAAGGCCATCCTTTTCCAGGAGGACTGAACATAGATCGAGCAATGTTTAGGGGAAAAAAAAAGGAATTTTTTGAAAAAGGGACGTTGCAAGTCATCAGGTTCCTCGCCCTTCAAATAAAGGTGTGGATTCAGACTCGAAGGAGCGAGCGTTCACAAGAGCCATCCGTGCGCCTGGCCCTGCGGCCGGGACGAGCACCCGCCCCTCTGTCCTCCAGGCACCTGCGACATACGTGGAAGCCGACCTCCAACTCGGAGCCAGAACAGCTACGTCACAGTGCTACGTCGCCTCAGACGAGAGAGAGAGAGAGCCATTCATTCTGGCAGCGCGGGATGGGAGAAGAGTCAGAGAGAGAATATGTCACCGACGCAGGACACGTTTGAGCTGGGTCTTGAAGAAGTTCAGCAGGAGGAGGGCAAACAGAAGGAAGGCATCCTGGACGGAGGGCCAGGCCAGGATCAAAGCGAGGGGCCAGGAAGGCACCGGGGGCAGCAGGCGATCTGGTGGGAAAAGCCTCTAATTATTTTGTAGGAAACACACCACTACCCCTCAGGGAGGTCACGTGCCCATCCTGTGTTCTAAATCAGGACTCAGAAAATATAGTCATGTATCTTCGAAGTTCTTTCCAGAAATAACATTCCATGATTTTTATGATTTTAAGTGACAGGAAAGAGTTGAATAACCCAAGAAAAGCTTTGCATTTAATGATCTCTATGTGCTTTGCTGCTTTAAGACCAAAAGTGACGGTAGGCGAGCTGCAGGTAAGCTGTCTATCAGAGTCGGTCTTACCTGGCCCTCCAGGCTGGGAGTCCAGAGCCCGCCCACGAGGAGATGCGCGGGGCCCTCGCAAGGACCTCCCACAGAGGCGCCCAGGTCCAAGGACACGCGGGCACCATGAACACGCCATGGACATCGGGTTCCGCTGCTGGGGGCGATGTTACTCCCCACCTACCACCGAGGTTTCTGCATTTCCCGCTTCCTCCACGGTTTCTCCTCCCTCGTGTGTCCTGGGAGACTCTGATATGAGTAAAACGCCAGCAACAGGAAAAAAACACTTTCTTGTGAGCATCTACCTGGCTTGATTTTATCTGTATGACAACCCCGGGAAGTAAAAACAGAACAGACGAGACGGCTAAGGCTCGGAGAGGTGCAGTGGCCCTAAGCCAGTCCAGTCCCCAGAGCTGGTCATGGCAGAGCAGATGCCCACCTGGTCTACTTCTCCTTCTGCCCCAAAGCCCCCCAAACTCGCCACCCCTCGACACAACCGCTCAATAGAAAAACTTTCTAAAGAGACACTAATGAACAGCAGCATCTAGTTTGTGTTACGTATCATGAAGGACTAAGGCAGGAACAAAAACATGAATATTGTACTATGAATATTAACACATAGTAGAGTTCATCGTGACATGCTCATTATTAAATAAATTAGATATACTCTAACTTAAAAGGTGTTCTGTGGCACATTAAAATTTCAATGGAACGTATTAAAAGCACGATTCCTAAAAGAAAAAAGTCAATCAACTGAACTTTATCAAAATTAGAAACTCTGGCTCTGTTAAGAGACTGTTAAGAGAATAAAAAGACAAACCACGTAGCTGGAAAAATATTTGCAGACCACATATTTGGCAGTTTCTTATGAAATTGAACATACACCTACCATACTACCCAGCAATCCCAATCCTAGGAAATTCCTTAAGTAAATTAAAAACTCATCTTTGGATAAAAATCTGAATGTGAATGTTTACTACAGCTTTAGTCATAATTTCCAAGAGCTGGAGGAAACTTGAAGGTTCTACGACAGGAGAATAGACAAAATAAACTATGCTACATCCATCCAATGTGGTACTTACTTGGCAGTTAAAAGGAAAACAGCTATCAATCCACGCAACACCATAAACAAACCTTAAACACTCTTTTAACTGAAGCGAGCCAATCCCGAAACACTATGTATTGCAGGATTCCACTCCTGATGCTCTGGAAATGGCGACACAAGAAAGACAGAGAAGAAACCAGTGACTGCTGAGGGCGCTGAAAGAGCCCTGGCTCCAGGGGAGCCCGCGAGGGGAGCTTAGGGGACTCAAACTGCTCCTGAGGATTAGGGTAAATGACTCCGTGGATGTGTCAGACCCCAAAACTGCACAACACAGACAGCGCACTGCGTGAACATTGTATGAGCATTGACCAGGATGCTCAGGGGACCCAGGCATAATGCGGGTCATGACAAGCAGATTTAACTCCATTACAAATATATGACAAAGCTTTGCTAAAAGAGCTAAAAAAAAAAAAAAAAAAAAAAGGGAGACCCAGCTGTGAAAATTTGGAAAACAGTGTTTTGACTGCATCTTGTAAGGCTAAAGGCAAAACAAAAAACAAACAAACAAAAAAAAATCCGTATATCAACACACTACTCTGGTCGTTTCCCACAGGGGCACAGGCAAACAGTCTCGAAATTACATGTACACAAAAGTTGAATAACTGTGGAGATATAATGTAGATAAGAAGACCATCCAGGTTTTTCATTGCCAGAAAAAACAGTTACAGATAAATAACAGCAGAAAGTCTAGAATAAGCCCTGAGTGACTGACTGGTTTAGAATGAAATCTATCAAGATGCACTCATGTGTATATGATCTAGTTACAGATCGATAGATACAGAAATAAATATAGATGTGTGGATGTATGCGTGCATTTCCCAGCTTCTGCAGAGGTGCTCGAAGCAGTGACGCCCCAGTATCAGTGAGCACATCTACTGCCCAAATCGTGATTTCTAAATACCATTTTCCAATAAAAAGAACCAGGAACCCTTGGAGAAATGGCTGATTCTAATGGCTGATTCTGGAGTGTCTTGTAACGCCAAAAAGGAAGGACATGCTAAAAAAATTAAAAATGCAAGGACGGTGAATGTCAAAAGGACACAGGCGCCACCCCGAAGAGCTCCCGATGAACAAAGCTGCGGCGATCTGAGCCACAAAATAAGAGCAGCGGCGTCGGCCTAGGCCCTGGGCGCACCTCTGCGCTTCCCCGCCGCTCGCTGCCCCCACCCGAGCGAGCGCCGCGCAGCCTGCTGGGAGGCGGAGGCCGCATGGAGTCAAAACGAGTTCTCTCTGTTGGACTCAACATCCTCCACTCTTCTCCTTCCCAGCCCGGGGAGCCAAGGTCGCCCACGGCCTGGCCTCTCCTGGTCACCCCTGGTCACCCTCGCCCACTGGAGTTAACCAGGCCAGGCCGGCACGTGTCTTAATGAGTCAACTGCCTCCTCAAAACGATTCTCTCAGTAAATGGAGTAAAATTGCAATGACGATAGGGGCTTAAGGAGGGAAGCACGTATGAGGACCTGGCACAGGCTCAAGCGCATTCGAGGCTGGAGCTACGTGGCAGTTGCTTTTCTCATCCAACTCTCTCATTCTGAAGCTTTCCCGGAAGGGCCCTGGTGTTTCTAGGTTTTATTGCAAGACAGAGCCGTTTATTCAGCCAGTCACAGGGGGATCCACATAGGACTGACGACCAAAGAGAACGATTATGACGTTCTCAGGCCCAGAAGTAAAGGAGGAGGAGGAACACACCGAGGGCCGAGGCTCCTGAGCTAAAGTCGCCTGCGGTGTCTCTGGGAAGCGGGTCTCTCCGCCCATCTGTGAGGGATGAGCCGCTGTCCCGACCTCCCTGCCAGCGTCTGCTCGCTGGTCCATGCTCAGAGGTCCTGCTGAGCCCTCAGGGCCTTCGCCTCTCCTCGGCAGCATCCTCCAGACCGAATGCGATCACGCATCCCAGCCCGAGCCGGGGGCAAGGCGCCCTCCCTGCCGCTGGGCCCTCCCACAGGCTCTTTCCCAGCCAGAAATACATTCGTTCCCTGGATTCCGACCCGGGACAACTTCGCACGTTTGCTCATTTATTCGCGCATTTGGTACACATTAATTGGGCACCACTAGAGGCTGAGCCGGGCTCTGTTAGGGGAGGTGACTCTCGTGTGCTCAAAGTCACGTGAATTTTGCTCTTTAAACCACAACAGCACAGCATGATAGTCATCGAGTCCATGTAAAAGCAATGACAGCAACAGCGACCGGGGGCTTCTCAGACACCTCACGGCCCTCAGAGACTAGATGGCCGGGCACGGGGCGCATGGATGTCAGCTGAGAAGGTCACTCTCATAACTCACAGTTTCTTCTTCTTTACCCTGTTTGACAGTGTCTCCTCCACCAGCCTCTCTGACCGAACCCCAGTGGATGCAAGAACACAGGCTGGGGGACCCCACTCCTTGGAGCCGCTGGTCCCTGGCTTTTCAGGCCCTCGGGAGTCAGAGCCGGTTAGGTTACTGCCAAAGGTGGGTCAGGGCCACCTGCCTGCCCAGGGCGCTTGGCGCCTGGGCGGCGTGATAACCCAGACCCCTCAGGCGCAAGAGGGCCACACAGCCCCCGCAGAACGCCCCAGAGACAGGCCGCGCGACAGCCTGCAGCAGCCTGCGGTCGTGCGTTAGACATTTCCAAGTGTTTCATTTCGTTTCTGTTTTATGATACACTGCGGTGCTTATTGGGAAATTAAGTAAAGCCAAACCATATTTCACTCTCTGCTGGCCAGCACGTAAATCCTGCAGGGGAGGCGCTGGCTCTGAATTGGGGGGCTGGCGTTGGGCGTTGGTGCAGGGAGGCAGCCGGTGGGAGAGGAAATCTCACTGGAAGGTTTTGCCAAACTCCGAACACACATAAAGATCAGGCCAGGACCCGCCCGCCCACACCGTCACCGCTGCCACCACTGTCGAGCCGACCCTGTGTCTTCTGCCCTCTGCTGACTTATGGTTTCAGAGGGGATCCTCGGTGTTAATTTTCACTTGATTTCACGCGTGGACATCTTGGGGAGGGGAGCCCTAACGATGCTTTAAAACACTTCGCCCTACGTTACCCACTGCGTATTTACGACAGCGAACAACCAACTGCGAGTGGGGTGTCACCTGCTCCCTCGCCACCGTCTCCAAATCCATGACCCCCAAGCATCTGCGGACTCACTAGGGTTTCACACTAGGAGGTAACAGTCAAGAGAGTTTCAGGCTCAGGACTTGCCCACAAAGAAGGTGGCTCACACGTCTGCTCTCGTCCCTGCTAAGCTCACTGGTCCTGAGGGTATTATTTCAGGGGCTCCCACCCACACTGCGAGCCCTGACCTGTCCTTAGCCCTCACCAGATAACCCCACTCTCTGCTAGAGAAGTGACACCTGCCTTGTCCTCATCACGCCCACAGGCCCACACACATTTGCCAGTGGGCCCCTTGCGATGAAGAAGCACCTAGGACTTATGTCATTTGGGTGTTAAATGCTGAGGACTGAGCGAAATAAAAAAAAAAAAGCAAATCTTTATAGCTTCAAGGGAACCTTGCCCAGTTTAGTCTCCCTAAGTTAATTTCAATCTTTCTTCTACTTTTCATTTTACTTTAAATGGAAATAGTTACATAAACCACACACCAGTTTCCAACAAATGGGAAACAAACAACAGAAACACCTCAAGAAACTTCTGAGGTGTTTCCTGGACGAGCAGAATCGAAACAGATGAGGAGCATCACAGTTCGCCTTTCCAAAGTTTTATCAGAATAATTCACGAGGGCTCCCTCTGACCCTACTTTTACCAAATTCCCTAAAGTTCCTCATTCAGGTCACCCGTGTCTTCCATGCCTTTCCCATCCCCACCTCGTCCTTCCTTGGTCTTTCTTTGCTTGTCTGCAATAGTTTGGTTTGTTGCTTGTTTGTTTTATAGACTTGTCTAAAATATAAGTGTGACAACACCGTTTGCCACCGAGATGCTAATGGATCAGCACGTATGAATGACAACTGGGCATCTAATGACATTATTAACGTGGCTTTTTTGTCTTGAGGCATGTTCGCAATTGCTAAGTCTCCTTTGAGTCACGACAGCCGCCCTTCCTGGCTTGTGTGGCCTTGAACAAGCCTCTCTTCCTCTTTCTAAATTCCAGGAGAATCATAATAAATACCCAACTGAGTTTTTAAGGAGGGAACATGAAATAACATGTGAAAAGGGTGTTTTTAAAAGAATAAGAGCTCCAAAATGTTTTTTTAAAAACTCACTATTTTATCGAAGTCTCTACTCCCTCTTCAGTGAAGCGATGATATGGAATAGTACTTGCCTCACAGAATTATTGTGAGGATCACATGAACAACAGAGGGCAGTTCAGGCGCTTAGTTCCGTACCAAGCCCGTAATAAGTGCTCAAAGACGTTCACCGCATACCGGGATCCCATGTGATAATCACGGCAGGTGTGGCCACGCCCACTTCATAGCTGAGGACACTGAGGTTTGAAAGGTCAAGGAGACTGAGACTCTGAGACTCTGACCTTATGCACCTCCTTAAAGCATATTTATAGCCAAATGGCTAGTGGGTAGCAGAAACCCAGTGGTTGGGGGTGACTTCGGGAGGTTTTTCTATTTAGGAAGGATTTAAGTGGGGTGCCGCAGGCTGCTGGCTCCTCTGGACGCATGGCTGAGGATCCACACGAGAAGGTACCAGCCCTGTCTGGGTTGTTCTCTCCTTAGCAGCTGCGATTCCATCAAATATTCATGAGAAATGCAAAATTAAATAGGATAAGGTGACTAAGAGAGAGACAATTGTCGCTTTTGCTTTTAATCCTCGCTTAAACGATAAAAGTAGCAAAGGGGGCAAAAATGGAGATAAGTTTAGCGACAAACACTAAAACTGCAGACTTGCAGGACAGAGATGCCAGGCCAGTCACTTTCAAAGCTTCTGAAACATCTCAACTATTTCAGAGTTTAGGTCCTTCGAGGAGGTGGGCTAGCTCTCGGGCGACGGCGGGAGACTGACTGGCCAGATTCTGCCGACAGGACCTTACAGCAGGTTGCGGGGCTTCGTGTCACGAGAAGAACTAGGCTCCCCAGGAAAGCCTCTAACTATCCAGCTTCAGTCGGTTTGAAAAAGAAGAAGGTTAAAACAACAACAACAACAACAACAACAACTCCAGGCTTCACCCAAAACACCGGTCCGGGAACTAGAGAGCTGGGCGCACAATAATTTCCGGTCACGTCAGAGGAGATTCAAACAGCGGACATCAGCAGAAAAGAATGGAGAAGCCTCCAGGACACTGACTTCATTGATACCCCATTTATCAGCAATTCCTGACTCCATTAAAGGCCGAGTTTACAGCGGAAAGAGAAGCAGAGCCTGAAATATGTCCCGGCAGATGGAAGGAGGGTGTCGGTGACGCTGCGGTTCAAAGGCGTCTGCAGCGTTGTTATCGGGGACCATGGAGTCGGAGCGGCAGCAGAACGAGGCGGCCCCAGAGCCAGCGAGTGATTTACTTGACCCTGGATGGGCGGAGCTGACAGCAGAAACCTCATTAATTGCGCGGGTCACTCTGGAAGACATTAATTTGGTTTGGACTCAGGACGAGAGGAGATTTTCCAGACATGCACTAGGAATTATGAAATCTCCACGGCCGGAGAAAGTATGTCCCAATCGCTTTTTGCATAAATCAAGCTGACTTTCTGAAGAAGGATAATATGCTTAATCAAGGAAGTTATGGAACTTCTTGTGCTTATTAGACAGAAAATATAACAGTATTTTATTTGGTTATCAGTTCTGGGGGAGAGATTTTTTTTCCCCCTTCTCTAAAGTTTTCTCTTGCCAGTGTGGAAGAGATCCTTTGTGAGCGCTGGAAGAACTGGACGTGTAAATAATTTGCTCTTTTTTCCCTCTTTCTTTCCAGTTTCAAGTGAGCCTGAGTGTCGTGTGGGCTTCTCCCCTGAGTCCTGGCCGCTGTGCCAGCTCATCTCCCCTCCTCGTCTGCCTTCCCTCTTTATCTAGAGCTTTCTAGATACTGAACACATTCCTATAAATAACAACCACCAGTGACTGGTGGGTGTTATTCTGTATATTTTGGTGGCTGGGGCCAAAATTAAGAAGTCTGGGATGAGGGCAACTTGGGTTGAAATACAAAGTGTATACTCCTAATCAGAACCACTCTGTTCTCTCTCCAAGTCTACGCGAGTCTGTGCATAAGGAGAACTAACGTCCTCTGGTCCCCACAAGGAGTCACGGCTCAGCCTGTGTGATTTAATGACTTTTAAGGTCTCTGACTTTCCCAGAAACCCTGCTTTTTTCTCTCATTGCTAAATGAAGGGGAAAAGGATATGGGGTACTTTTTGTGGGGCAAGGGGGGATGATCGAATTCAGAACAAAGCAGTTAGTTGAGTTATTTACATCAGTGAATCACTTCATTTTAGGGACACTGACAGACAGATCGAGTTATTCAAAATAGTCAAGAAGGAGAGGGAGAGGGAGAGGCGGGGAGAAAGACAGACAGACAGAGAGAGAGATTGAGACATGCTGCTAGGCAATGAGCTTATACCGCTGTCTGATGCGCAGGCTGCAAACCCCTTTCCTGATGCTATCTTCCCCTGTAAAGGCTGCATTCATCATGTTTAAAGCAAGGTTATCTCTGGCTGAAGAGAACATGCATTAGTACGTTTTACTCATTCAACACTGAACACTCCCTATCAACAACCGTCTGCCTAAAGGGGGCTAGGAGAACGAGAATTAATCACAGGAAGAGACAACTTAAGGGAGTTGGGCTATAAAATGGAATTCATTAGTAAGCCATAAAGTATTAGTGCTTTAGCGAGGCTGCTTCTGCCCCAGGGCTACACTGGCCAGCTCACCTGACAACCAAAAGCCATCTTCACCCCCCACACATGGGGGACGGAGGGAACAGAAAGCTCGCCAGTTGGGGGCTGGACCACGGGGTCTCTGGCCACACAAACTCCTGGACAAATATTGAGTCACAGCCTAGAAGAGTCCAGTTGGCACAGTAATCCTTAAATTCAAGGTCCTCTGCTCATCCCACCTGCAGGCTTAGAACTGCATAAGCTCTTCTCGTAGAGGGTCGTCACACCTGAGGCAGGCAAACACCCTGCTTATAAACACGGGCTCTGGATTTTGCAGATCTGGGTTCAGTGGTTCCGGCCCTTCTCAGCTGCGTGGTCTCGACCAAGCCACTTAATGTCCCTAAGCCTGAGTTTTCTCAAGAGTAAAATGGAGAAGTAACAGTACCCAGAGGAGCAGGGGAGTGAAAAATAAAAGGACAGGGGAGCTTCCATCGCAGCCCCCGACACCGGCATGTGCGAGGCGCCCCGAGCACACAGGGCCCTGTTGGATCGTATTTTAACTTAATTCTTTTCATTAGTAAAAAGCAATAGTTTTTCTCCCTGTGTCCAGTTACTTCCATTTGATCACAAATATATGTGGTCTTTTGCACGGTCCCCTGTCCTCATCCTCACCAGCACACACGTTCGCCAGGAGCCAGTGCTCCACTGGCTGCTTCCCTGACTGGCATTCAGACTCAAAGAGCTGCTATTAAAAGATGACAAAAACACTCAGATTTCTCCCCGCCTCCAACCTCATACTTAAAGGATGTGTCAAATCCTCTCAGAATAAAGCAGAAAACGGAGAGAGACAGTATAGCAGAGCTCTCTCCATCTCGATGTCTTCCTTAAATATCTTGAAATTACTCATTCAATGGCCCTGGGTATACAGTGGTTATTTTTGATTCTCTGATAATGAAATATTGGGAAAAGGGAGGGGAAAAACATCTATGCATCTTAAAATAACATCCTCAAAGTTCTTAGACTATATCAACATTAATGGCCCAGCTGCTACTTTTAAAAGCACGATAACCAAACTGAAAAAATCAATTAATTTCACAATGTAGAGGACTTAAAATGGAGAGCTTAAACAGAGAAGAATCCAGGAGCAATTTCTTCTTTAGGGCCACCATTAAAATCATGTGTGCAGGTATTTTTTGTGTGTTAAAAGCCCCTCCCAGCACCTACCTCCACTTCCTTGAGGCCATCCAGGAAGACAAGCGATTCTGACATTTCTGCACGTAGCAGAGCAGGCTTAGGCTGCTTAATATCCCAAGCCTCAGTCTCTTGTTTATGAAATAATATAATGTGCCTTACAGACAGGATCAAATAAGCCAAGACACGCCAGGCACCTCCACCTTCGTGTGGCCTTCGATAAACGGCTGGTGGAATTGTATGGTATTGGAAAGTGTATTAATCATACACGATGAGATTCCGGCTGCTGAGCTAACTCTGACTGACTGCTGAACCAGTTGTCACTGGCAGAAAAAAACAGAAACTGAATAACACGAAGCCACAGAGCTTGCTAATCATTTGCTTCAAACTTTAATAAATCCACCCACGGTTTCATAAACACTCAAGGTACTTGTTTTAACTGATGCTGTTCACTAAAATAACTGATCGTTTCGACTTTCCAAAATCAGCTGGTTGCTTTGTGGAAATACAGAAACAGCCAAAGCCATTTCTTTTTGCTTCTTAATGCGCAAACGAGCGCGTCGATGTCACTGTTATATTTTTCTCTCGGGCCATGCTGTCAGACACAAAACTAACGCACAGCCAGACAGACGCATGGCTGTGGAGCAGTAAGGTCTTCGTGCAAACCCCACCTCAGGAATTCCCGACGCTTCACTCCTGGTGCATAAGACACAGAAAATATTGGTCCCTCCACCATATTGCTTACATGACTTTTATTGTGGCTTTTCTGATTATAAAAGTAGTGGTTAGTGAGAGTAAAAAGTAAATGAGGAAACATATCAAAGAAAATGACTGCTACCAAAAAAACAAACAACAACAACAAAAAAAAAGAGAAAATAACAAGTCTTGGTGAGGATGTGGAGAAAAGGGAACTTCGTGTACTGCTGGTGAGGCTACGGAACAGCGCAGCCGCCATGGAAAACCGTAGGAGGGCTCCTCCACGATCTAAAAATAGAATCACCACGCGATCCGGCAAGACCACTTCTGGGTATATACCCAAAAGAACTGAAAACAGGATCTCAGGGAGATGTCGGCACACCCGTATTCTCGGCGGCGCTGTTCACGAAGGCCGAGAGGCAGAAGCAACTCCAGTGTCAACCGACAGACAAACGGCTAACCGAACGTGGCGCGTGCACATGGCGGAATATCGTTCAGCCTTAAAGAGCGAGGAAGTCGTGGCACGTGCTACCACGTAGATGAAGCTTGAGGACATCGGTCTAAGTGAAACGGACCAGTCACAGAAGGACAGATGCTCTACGATTCCACTTACACGAGGCACCTATGGCAGTCACATTCACAGAGACAGAAAGTAGAATGGTGGTCTCCAGGGGCCGCGGGGAAGAGACCATGGGAGTAGTTGTCTAATAGGCACGGAGTTTGTTTTGCAAGATGGAAAAGTTCTGGAAGAGGATTGCATGACAACATGAATACATTAAGTCCCCGATGTCAATAGGCTCTTTGATTTTAAGCAAAACAATGTATAACAAAACCAGTTTTACCGTAGGCTTATTGGTTCAAACAGGAGCTAATTTCCTGTAGCACCTCAGTAAAACAATGGCTAACGAAACAGCATTGTTCGAGGACCTGCTGTATACTTAACAATCCTGAACTGTGCCCTTAAACATCGCTAAGAAGGAAACTTCTGTTATGTATTTTTAAACAATTAAAAAGAAGCATCCATAGCTCATCGTATGGGTATAAGTCTGTTAATATTTTGATGTTTCAGTTCAAATCTTTTTTTCACTCGGCTTCAAACTGTTAAATTTTCCCATGACATTTCATATTCTTTTACAACCGTCTTTTAATAGCTGTACAGTATTTGACTCTTTAAGTAAGTATCTACTATGTGGCATTTAGGTTACTTTCAGGTTGTCGCTGCTACAAATAAACCATGATAAACTTCATTTTTACACAATTTTCCTTATATTATGTGTTCCTTATATTACATCTCGATGTCTTTAGCAATCGAGATCATTTTAGCATGGTTGTTGAGACCCTTTTGCTTCTAAACGCTTTGATTCCGAGAGCACACATGCTGGGATTTTAGGAGTGGAAAGGAAAAGTGAAGGACGTCAAGTCAATCTTTAAAAGACGTAAAACTCCCAGTTAGAAAACAGCAATGATTTCAAGATAAAGACTATGGAATTGGCTGCCCACACGTTGTCCCTTTCACAGAGAACATCTGTAAAGAGACGCAAACAAGCAGATACGACTGACACCGGTCAGCAGACGACCCCGTGTCCTTGGTGCGCCCACGATTAAACTTCAGACACCTGTGCCCAGAGCGCATCCTCGAGCCCTTTGCTACAGGATAGAATCACTTACTAAGACCTTGCTGCCCTCATAAGTAAATAACTGAGGACATCGACTCAGAGTGAGCATCATTGCTCCCCAGTTATCAGTGGGGAGACCGAGGCGCAGAGAGGGTAAACGCCTTACCCGGAGCCACACGGCTCACAAGGGCAGGGTCAAGGTTTAAGCCGAAGCTGCCTCTGCTTTCCCCATGCGACATGGCCTTGCCGAACATCACAGCTGACCGCGGAGCTCTGGGCATGGAGGGACACTTGATTCGCACGGTATCTCTGGCTCCCGATTTTCTTTATCTATAGGAAACCGGCGCTGCTCAGCTGGGGAAGACTGTGGGCCCGGTTTCTAGGGGACCCCTTTCCCGTTTCCTGTTCTACTCCCCTCTCCTCCCTGCACAGAACCCGAATAATTAAGTAAAGGAAGAGCAAGAATTGTGTCTCTAAAGGCAGCGAAATATCTTTGATTAGGAATGCTCTATTTTAAGAGAACTCGGAGCTGCAGATCCTATTTCCATATGGCTGCTGCACATGTTTATTAAAGGAAAGACTAACGAGAAGCTGCGAGTACCAGGGGACAGTCATCTTGTGCCGAGTCCCCGGAGGCCAGGGATTGTTCTCTGCCTTGAAGAGTTCGTTCTTAATCCTCCCCGCAGCACGGCCGTGTCCGTACGGGAAGCCTGACAAGGTGACTCGCTGGGGCTGTGTTCACTTTCATCTTCATGTGTTTTAGACAGGAAGAAGGCAGAGCGCTTTGGGGGGTGAGGGTGGGGGGCAGTGCATGGAAGTTCTGGTCGCTGTCACTGGCGTTCTGTGACCGTGGCATTCGCATGAGCTTGGGGCAGTGCCGTGCGAGATGTCGGGTCAGGTGGTTTCGGACGCACTGGCTTCTTCTATTCCAGTCAGCTGGCATCAGAGGCCTGCCAGCTCCTACCCCTGACCTCCCTGTCCTCACCCAGCTGTGGCTGCTGCTGTGTAGACAAATCCTTAAAGACGAAGAAATCGGCCGCTCGCGATGGATATTTTTTTTTTTTTTTTGACCATTGCTCAGTTTTACCTGGTTCCCACATCCATCCGGAGGATGTGCGGAGCCCCGAGGGTCTCAATTTTTTGAAGGCAGGGAGGATATGAGAACTATTAATCTCCTAATTATCATAACCGTGCGGGACGAATCCAGATCCCAAGTCCCCGGTCTCGCAGGCCACGCCCACATTTTTGACAAAATGTTCACGAGGTTTCCTCCCGCGTTGACCCACGCGCAGAGCTGCACGGCTGGGACACCCTTCTCCTCCCGCACGGGCCTTCTTCACAGTGCTCAAACGCGACTTCTGCAGACCAGTCATCTCCAAATCCTCTTCGCCGTCGTCTCTCAGCACATATCTGCTTTCACTCCGACGGATTCCATCTTCCCGCAGGCCACCTTTCCTATGTCCCTGGATCCTGCTGAGCTTAAAACACGAAAAAGTGACACCTTGACCGACCGCTTGGATCCCTAGCACCATGACCCAGCATAGCCGAGAAGGAGAGGGAAATCAGGCGAGCCCGAAGCCAGGTCCCCGGCACACTGTGTTAGAGGACACACGGTCCGCTGAAGAGGAAATGTTGTTTACAGGTCCCACGAGGGCAGGAAGGGAGGGAGATGTGGACCGAAGAAAATATAAACAATGAATAAACACGAAGGGCCAAGGCAGGACCGCTCTTCCCGCTGACCTGGACTTGGCTAATCGCGCCCCTCGTCCCGTTGCTTCGAGTATTCCCCGCCCACCACCCCCGCCACGGAGCGTTAAAGCTCCCCCTGCTTCGGGATACATGATAAAAGCTCAGACGTGGGCAGGAATGATCAGCTCCTGTGCCTCATGAGAACACTGGCTACTTCTGGGAAGAAGGGGGAACACGAAGCGTTTCAGCTGTGCTTGTTGCCATTTATTTCTTAACCTGGTAACAGGTAGGTAGGTACACCAACGTTTTTCTTTTCCTTTATCCCTTTTTAAAAGCCCAAAAGACTTCCTAAGAATGCTAAAGTCAACAAATAGGTAAAAGAAACTCATCAGCAAAGCCCACTTCTTGACACCCTCACCGAGGACACCGGGGCCGGCTTCCCAGGTGTGCGGCCTGCGCAGACTCACAGGACTCTGCACAAAGAAGGGTCTCGAGCCCGCCTTGATGCTCTGCTGTCACTGTCTTAAAATTCTGTGTCAGTGTTCAATGAGCCCACATTTTCATTTTCCACTGAGCCCTGCGTATCACGTAGCGGGTCCTAGCATTCTAAGGGACACATGTGTGTACTCAAGCCCAGAAACCATGGGGACACTCTTCCCCACCCCGATGCCTTCCTTCTCTGCAGGACCAAATGTAGAGACACCTTCGCTGGGACTCACAGTTAGTTGTAGACTTCCAGCCACATAGTGAGTGTGTGTGTGTGCGTGCGCGCACACGCATGTGTGTGTATGTTTTTTTTTGCTGCAGGAGGACACTCGTCACTCTTCCAATGGAAGTGGTAGATCTCACTCCCCACTTTGGCTAGGTAGAAACACCCTCCCACTGTCTCATCTTCTCTCTCTCTCATCTTGCTCATCTTCCCTTATCTTCTCCTCAAAAACCAAAGACAGACAAGACACGGAGGAGGAATAGGATGGTCAGAGTCGGTGGCAATTCTCAAGAATGGCGAGAGGAAGTGGTTCCAGACCTGTCCCAACTCCCCTCTTTGTACCAAACGAGAAGGAAGTGGCTTCCACTTATTCCTACTCCTCACCAGAAGTCACTTATTCTTAAAATGTTGGTTTGGATTTAATCCATCGAATGAGGACGAAAGATTTCTACCCTCCGATTACTCACAGAGCATGTACCCTCACTCAGAAAATGAACCGCTGTGCTTCCACAATGCGCAGGCACCGTATCGAGCCCTGGAAGCCCGAAGGACGGAACCCCAGTGTCTGCAGCCAGCACGTGCTCACGGTCCGCTGCAAAGGCAGGAAGCAAACCAGTTATAACGCGGGGTGGTCACTGCTGTCCCGGCGGTGGGTGCTCCGTGCTGCAGGTGCAAACCAGGAGCGCCTGGGTGGGTGGAGACATCCTGACCGGTGTCGCGTTGGGGTGCGGTGGGGGACAGCATCCCTGGCAGCGGAAACGGCGTGCGTACGAGCGTGCGGTGCATCCGTTCGGAGGACCGCCGCTCACCCGTTCATTCCTTCTGTATAAATCCGCACTCCTGCGTTCATCGCGGCACTAGTCCCAATCGCCAGGGTGTAGGAAGAACCCGGTGTCCACCAGTGAGGGACACCGACAGGGACAGCGTGGAGAGGAACCGTTTGAGACCCCCAGGTCTTCAGCGTCCGTTCACGCTGGGCTGACGGTCTGGGCGCAGAGCCCTGTCCGGTGTCTCTCTGCTACGGTGCGGCTTCCAGTTCATTTCTGAGAGGCCTCGCGCCGTTAGGATGGCCATTCCTCTGGCCATAACCGAACTTTCCTCTTCTCCTTCTCTTCTTCCTTTTTATTCTTCTCCGTTGGTTTTCAAGACCTTCGAGTTCCCAAATTTCAAAACGATGTTGTTCGTGTGTATCTCTCTAATGTGCCCTCAGTGGAAATGAATGCATATTCTTCAGCTGTGTTATTTCTTAGATAATTTCCTCCCTTTTTTTTTTTTAACTCTAATTAGCAAGATAATTTTCTCTCTTCCGTTTTTTCTGTTCTTTCTGTTTTAGAACGTCTATTAGTTCCCAGCCTGGTCATCTAATTTTCTTATTTCTTTTCTCATATATTCCAACCATCTACTTTTTGTTTTATTTTGTACATTTCTTCAACCTTATTTTCCAACCCTTGTAATGACTATTTTTTGCTTTTTAATTAGCACAAGCTCTTCCTATTCTCTGAATGTTCCTTTTTAAAGTAGGATATTGCTCTTTCTTCATCATATCTTTTTAAACATCAATGAGGACATCGTCTGGGGAAGATTTATTTTTAAATGCATTCTGGTTGCTCTCATTGTCTTGCCTTCTCCTGAGTGTTTTAACTACATCTCTATTTTCACCTTGGAGGGTTCCCTCAAATGCCTGGTGGCCCTTGATTATCCATTTCTCTTTCAGAATGAAACATTAAGATTTTAGAAGCGCTTTTTTTTTTATGTGAAAGTCTCCTTCTCAATTGTGAGCTTCATTACAGGGCCAGACTCAGTTGTCTCCTTGAAGGACCTCTAACAGTATCTTTAGATCCTTTTTCTTTAGCAAATTTCCCCGAAGACAAAGCACCCAGTCTCCCGCAGGGAGGGTACAGCTCTGACTCTCCACATTCCAAGAGCTTCGGGACCAGAAGCCAGGGCAGCAATGGTCGATATGTAAACCTTCGCTTAATCCTCCTGTTTTCTGGGTAATGTTCTTCTCTGCTATGCCTGGTATTCTTGAATCCAGGGCCTCTCTCTTGCCGCCTCTCCTGAGAAGGAACTGTCAGTGGTCTAGAGGTCACTGGGAAGGCAGGAGCCTGGCTGCTCGGGTTACAGGAGAGGACTTGAGGCTGCTTCTTCAGACTGGGGCCTCCGACGTGGGATCCTTGCCCAGGTCCTGCAGCTTCCATTTGCATGGTTCGTCCCACCCGCAGACGTTGCATTTTCAGCTTTCTCAAACGTGCAGAGTCATTTGCCGCTCGTCTATTCACGTTGCAGCTTCTAGATTTTGTTCTTATCTTTTTGTTTCTCTTGTCGATTAATGCTTTTGAAAAAAATTCCTTTCTTAGTCTACGGCCACGCCACCCTGAACAAGCCCAATCCTATCTGATCTCGGAAGCTAAGCAGGGTCGGGCCTGGATGCGAGACCACCTAGGAAGACCAGGTGCTATAGGCATAAAAAATAAAAAATAAAAAATAAAGGATTGTAAGCTGACAAGGTTCTATAAAATTTTCAGGGATTCTGGAATTTTCATGATAACTAATTTGAAAGAGACAAAGTTGGGGGAACTCTGCTCCCCAACTAAACTCACTCTACGCCCTGCTCTCTCGTGTGCACACATCCTTCGGTATGTCCACGGGAGGGTCACGCCAAGCTCCCAATTCCCCGGCTTCACACTCCTTGAATTGGACAGAGGCAGAGGAGGAAAGGCCCACCACACCTGCCTAGCTCCAAGCCCACACAGCCTTCCTCCTCCTTCACCTGAGATTCTTGGCCCCTGTCGCCACGGCTGCCCTCTCACCCAGAGGGATATAAGAAACCCCAGCTCGGCGTCCAGTGCACCTTCCTGCAATGCACCTCGCCCTACCCCTGTTCCAGATGTGATTCTGCCCGGGCCCCATCTTCCACACGATGCTGACACCTGCCTCCGAGTCTCCACCTGGTGACCCGCCTCATAGCTCCGTCTATGGAAAACTAGACCAGGATCGGTATTTAGCAGTATTTTCCATCTGGACGTTTCCCTCTCGATTAACCTTCATTCTTCAGAAGCCACAGAGCGGCCGACTGGTCAGCTGCTTCCTGATCTCACTTCCTGCTGGACGCCCCCCGCCAGGGGTAAGCGGCCCATGCCTTAGGACACCAGCTACCCCCAAGCTTCCCTGATCCACCTGCTAATGCGTGAAGTTTTCTCTCCATCCCTTGACATGAGCCACTTAAACCTGGGCTTGAATGAACTCCTCCACTCTTTTCCTGAAGGCGGCAATTCAGGGACTCGGGGGTTTGAAGAAGGACAACGGAAGCCAGAAGACGCCCCTCTGCGCTGCGTGGTTTTAGGGCCGGCCCTGCCCAGCGTCCTCCCCATGCCCTCTCCCCTCTCACAGTCACGCTGGGCCTCGCCTGACGCCTGCGGCCGCCCTTCTACATCATGTAATCTCTCAGCTCGCGGTTTCTCCCATTTCTCCCCTGACTTCTCAACTGTAGAGTTAACAGCCTTGAAAGGAGGAGCGTCGGGCTTTCTTCTTCGTATGGTCCTACCTCGGGATCATTCTGGGATCGTCTATCCAGTTCCCCCGCCATGGCCCACAGGTCGCTCTGTCCACAGTCCTGACGGGGAGACCCACCAGGGTGAGCTGCATCGCCATCCGCACTGTCAGAGAGGTGGCGTTTTCCCTTCACATTAATGACTTCGCCTCGCTCTTTAAGTGGGTACAATGACGCCTAGCTCCCAGGGAGTCATGAGGGGTCAGGGTACCTGGCACATGCCTAGCACAGGTCGACGAGCAGTGGGTGCCAATCCATGGATTCAGCCTCCCACAGCCAGAGTGGAGGGGCAGCGGGGAAGCCACAGCGGGCCCTGGGGCACAGAGGAGGGTGCCCAGCGCTGTGTGGGGTGGGAACCAAAACATGGGACAAGATCCGCCCGTCCAGTTCCATCAGCCCAAATCCAGAGCCTGTGAAAGCACTAAGGGGCCATTGCCTACAGCTCCCCCAGCCAAACAGAAGGCGCCCAGCCCTGCGGGAGCACGGTGCCCAGTGGCCATATTTCAGTAAGCCTCCCGACTTCTGAGTAAATAACTGTGTGCAACAGAGACAATAAACATCGCCTCCCAGCCTGAAATCAGATCTGCAGATGCCTCAGCGTCTCTGGCCTGGGCGGGCTGTAATTACAGGATATGTTACATTTTCTTTATAGCTCATCCTGATGGTTGCAAAGTGACCGCACCAGCCCGGGCAGTGCCCCGCTTGGTTCTGCTACTAGGGGTGATGCAAACCAGATGCTTCTCTGAGATTAATCATCAGTATACTCTCGCCCTGAGTCAAGTAGGGCTCACCATTTGCTTGGAGAAGCCATGTAAAGTGGTGATAAGCTGGGGTGACCTGCAACCTCCTGTTGGGGCTGCCACTCCACAGTGAGATAAGCCATTTGACACCCTCAGAGGTGACTGGGGAGAGAAATAAGCAACTGACAAGAACTAAAACTTCACCCAGCACGTGACGTGTCCTGGGGCATGAGAGCACTCCCCGGAGGTGCCAGGGGAGGATTTGTAGGGATCTGGAAATTTGGATAGTCACGGGCATCTTTTCTGAGCATCTACAGATATTGTCTAGCCCTAGACAAGAATCCCTTGGAACTCCTGAGCAAAATCTCTTCTACTTAGACACAGATTTCCTCAGAGATAGTCACACAATATATAAATCGATGAATGTGTAATTGAGTTACTCCTGTTACATCTAACACTGTAAATCTCAGAGTTGGAACTTGGCAATGTGAGCATCAATATCTAAAATTATCAAGAGAAAGTGTCCAGCATGAGGATGCTGACTGAAGGTGTGAGGTAGGACCCTGGGATTGGCAAGTTGGATGAGACCCGCAGGTAATTCCGATACAGAGACATGTTTTTTAGAAAGTGTTTTCAGGAACCTTTTTTCCAGTCCTGAGCCAAATGGGATCTGAAATGCAGAGGGGAGAAGCGCGTGCTCCCCGCTGCCAGTGTCAGAACCGTGAAGTCACTCAGAGGACCCACTCCCTGCCCCGCCTGCGGGCTCTGGGCCTGAGCACAGCCTCCACGGGCTGCCTGGGACCGGGCACCTGTGTTCAGAGGTCAGGGGTTTGTATGAGGAATGGCTGGATGTTCTGGCTAACTACGCGTAATCAGAAAGGTCTATGTTTTCAAAAGCTCAACTCAGAAGCATCTTTACCAAATATATGTCAGTTCTTGAGAACTCGCTTGTCAAATTTTCAATGGTTATACTCAGTTACTTTCAGTTACTCATTATATTTGCTTTGCTTGATGTAATATTTACTTTTCCACTTGGCAGACAGCTCTTTTTTTTTATAGGTGTCTTGATTTCATTGAGTAAACCATTAGCTGTTGGTGGGAGGCTATTCAAGTCAAAATACGATTCTTACTCTTAGATCCACACAGCCCAGGAAATTCTCAATTGAGTACTCTTTTCTAACTACTCTTCTAATATGAAATATTATATGTAATATAATTAACTTCCTTTATAATAATGGTCCAGACAGTAACAAGTGGCACATTCCTAAAAAGCCAACCCAATATCGGGGTTTAAGAATATTATTTTTTGTTTTTTCTGAATATCGTAATATGTAATTATAATAAATCCAAGCAAAACTGAATTAAGTTAGAAAGTGAAAGCTAACCACAAACAGAGTGAGAGTTAGGTTTGGAGTCAAAATCAGAAGTGTTCATTACACACATCACTAGGTAAAGTCTACAAAGATTTTGCATTTTGATCAGGACATTTTGGTGTTGCCATCGAAATGGTGAGGTTGCACCTTATCTTACTTCCGACTTCCTGTTAACAAAATAAATCAAGCTGGGTTCACAGACTAGTACGTCTGTTGGTAAAGACTTTACTGACTGAAAGGAAGGTACAGCGATAACCCGCACACGCCCTGCCCCACACATACGCAGCCTCCCCCATTGTCAAAATCACTCACCTGAGTCAAGTACTCTTAATAATAGCAGAACACCATGTATAGAGAACCTACCACCAAATCACATGCATTCTGCACGATAACCATTATTATACCCTTTTCCCTCATGTAAAGTGGCTTGGAGGCCTTCTGGAACATCTCCAAGGTCACGGAACTAGAAAGTTGCCTGAGATGCCGCTCAAAACCTACGCTGTCTGATTCAAAGCTGTTTTGTTCCCAGAGGTTGCCATAAAGACAATCCTTGGCATCTTTATACTTTATTCCCTGTAATCTGGTCCAGGGTCCTCTAAAGCAGGACATTTAGCCGCCCATATCAGCAGAGGAGTTGCAGCTGCTTCTTTTCTGCGGTGGTGGTTAGCGTGGCCATCACAGATAAAGCTGTCCCTTTGCCACTGGGGGCAGGATTCTGTCCCACTCTCTCCGAGGGGACCGTTGGGCCTTCCTGGATCTGTAGACGCAGTTCCAGTCTTGCTCATGCCTTCAGTGTTGCATCTGAAACGATCCAAGTTTCCCAGGTCACTAGGAACACCTGCATTCCACTGAAATGCAGATATTAAACAAAACCAAATGTAGGAGATTCTGGGGCTGTGTGTCATCTGTATCCACACTCCACTTCTCTCCCTCGGGAGAGATGCTTGAGACTTGATCACAAGGTCTTTTTGATGATGCTGCTAAAAACTGTTCAAAAAAACATTATCTCCTCTTTACACAACATGGGCTATTATTGGGCAACATGAAGTCATGATTACAGCGCACTAATTTTAGCTAAGTCAGACGTCTTCATGAAAGCCTTACTCATGCCTGCCCAACCACTGCTGACTGAGCCCAAGTTCACATGACTTTGGACAAAAGGAGAAACAGTCAATAACCTGCTGTCTCTCTGTCAAGCCTGAAGCAGGCGGTCCAGTTCATGCCTAGATCCCACGAGCTCTGCTGCCTGTCCCGGGTGACCCCACGCCATCCCACTATCGGCTGGCTTTTCAGAGACTCAGGCAAGATGGACAAGGTACAGCCCTGTATGGTCCTCACCCCACCCGACCCCTTCAACAAAGGACCTGGTTTTAAGGACCACGATGCTAATTCTTGCCTCCCTCATGGTCTTGGTTGTTCCCAAAGTGGGTCTTGTTATTCCTCTTCTATGATCTGCTTGAAGTACCTTGTAATCCTAAATAATGCCCCATAATGGCTGAATTGTTTGGGAGTTGGTTTGTTTAGTGGGTTTTTCCACTTGCTGTTTACCGAAGTCTCTGAGAAATTTCGAATGAGGTTCTGATCTACTGTTTCTTACTCTTCTGATTCTTACTCTTAATTGATTGGCTATAAGGTAAAAAGACTTGAGTTATGATTTTTTTAATTATTATTATTTTTTATCATGGCCTCCATATCCAGCCTTCAAGTGCAGGCATCTTTGGAGATACTGCAGGTTGGGTTCCAGATGACCACAGTAAAGTGAATATCGCAATAAAGTGAGTCACACAAATATTTCGGTTTCCCAGTGCATATAAAAATTATGTTTACACTATCCTATATCTATTATGTATCCAACAGCATTATGTCTAAAAACTAATCTACTGTACATACCTTAATTGTAAAAATACTTTATTGCTTAAAAATGCTAATCATCATCTGAGCCTTGCAACCTTCTCACTGGTGGAAGCTCTGGCCTCAGTGCTGATCACTGCTGACTAATCAGGGTGCTGGCTGCTGAAGGCAGGGTCCTGTTGGAATTTCTTTAAAAAGACAACGATGAAGCTGCATTGTTTGACCCTTTCATGAACCATTTCTCTGTGGCAGGCAATGCTATTTGATAGCATTTACCCACACGAGGACTTCTTTCCAAATCGGAGTCGGTCCTCTGAAACCCTGCTGCCGCTTTATGAACTAAGTTTATGTAATATTCTAAATCTGTTGTTGTCATGGCAACGATATTCACCAGGAGTAGAGTCCATCTCAAGAAAACCACCTTCTTTGCACATCCACAGGAAGCAGCTCCTCACCCATCAAGTTTCATCCTGAGACGGCGGCAAGCCAGCCACATCTCCAGGCTCCACTTCTGACTCCACTTCCCTTGCTCTCCCCCTACATCTGCGGCAACTTTCTCCGCAGAAGTCTTCAGCCTCTCAGAGTCATCCGTGAGAGTTGGAATCAACTTCTCCAAACTCCCGGTGATGTTGATATTCTGGCCTCTTCCCCACAAAGCATGAATGTGCTCAACTATTTAGAATAGTGAATGCTTTCCAAAAGGGTTTCAATTGACTTTGCCCAGATCCGTCAGAGGAATTACCATCTATAGCAGCTATAGCCTTACGAAAGACAGGTCTTAAATAATGAGACTTGAAAGTCGAAATCACTCCTTGGTCCATGGGCTGCAGGATGGATGTTGTGTTAGCAGACACAAAAACCACATTAATCTCATTGTCCATCTTCACCAGATGGACACTTAGCTGACCAGGTGCGTTATCCGTGAGCAGTCATATTTAGAAAGAAATCTTTTTTTACTAAGCAAAAGATCTCAACAGGAGGCTTAAAATATTGTAGATATTAAAGCCAGCCATTAGGCCACGAGCATCATATCCAAGTGTAGCACTTATTACAAGTCCATACCTAAGCTAGATTCTCTACAAGAGATGCTGGAAGGAAAAAAACAGCTCCAGATTCCAAGAGTTTGATATCTTGGTAAACTCAAAACAGTCAACTGAGTCAACCAGCCCTTACTGGAGCATACTCATTTCTGCCAAGGTACAACAGGTGAGACCCTCCTGCTCCACGAGGATTTGACAGCCGACTCAGTAATGGCTGCCCTGCCTTAAAACATGGCAGAGGATTACTACAAGACTAATAATAACAGGAGGAAAAAATCTTGCTGGAATTGAAGAGACGGGCCTCACCCAAAGTAGACTGCGAGGCCAGTCACCCCGGGAGCTCTCAGGACAGGATTATGACATGTTCCTCAGACCCTGAGCTTGGTGACCCTGTTACTTAGTAAGGTTCTACCAGTGTCACTCAGCTACTCTCTCAGTTCCTGCCTCTCATCATGTGACCGGGCAGCTGGTCCTGCCTTCCCAATAAACGCTCCAGAGGGAGAATCCGAAAGGTCTTTGTAATTGCCAGGCCCAACGTTTGGGCAAGTCAGGGACTGTGGCAGTTGCTGCAATTCAAGTCTCCAGCTTAGAGGCAACTCGGGGCTCCCTCTGTTCCCCAACCTGGAGCTGAGGGCTGAGAGCCGAGGCCCCGTCCCTTCCATCCTCCCACCTCTCTTTAGTCACAGGCAGCCCAGAAAGCTATTTAGCAATCAACACTTATCCTTCAATTCTCAGATGTATGTGATTTGAAAAAAAGAAAAAGAAAAAGAAAAAACAGAAAAAATATTCCAAGGACGTCAGAGTGAGGGGAATGTGGACAACAGATGCTGCTACTTGTTTTCGTCCTCGTTTTATCTGTTAAAAATCCATAAAGCATGAATAACAAGGGAGAAATGGTTCCAGCTTTCGGTAAAATCAAAAAGGGGGTATTGTACAGTTTGGGTTGTACTTCTTACGTTTTACGTTGTTTTGCTACTCAACACACTTTATTAAATCATAAAATTCTAGAGCAGGAATAGAACTCGAGAGTGATTCATCCCAGTTCCTGGTCTCGAAGCTGGTGACTGAGCACCCAGGCTTGAAAAATACCCCCTTTTCTTTATACTAATACCCCCTCCCTGCCATGCCAGCCTCATTGTGCCATTTAGAGGGTCTAAAATGTTTCATGGGTGCAGATATTTATTCACTCAATTTATTCACTTACTAATTACCCTGCTGAGCACCTAGCAAATGGAGGCTTGAGTTCTGGAAAACAGTAGTTGACTAAAATGAAAGTCAAATTCAAGTTCTTGGGACGTTAGGTTTCTCGCTCTCGTCTCTCCCTTCTACCGCCATTGTTGTCATTTCAAACCATGAAATAAACTAACATTATGGAGCATGTGTGGTGTCGAGCGCAGTGGTATGTTTGCTGTGAGGGGGTATGTGGGTGTGTGGGTAGGTGAGCGTGTACTTGACAAATGATAAAGGTGACAACATAAACCACCGAGATATTCAGTAAAAGGTTCTGGAGAAATCAGTTCCCACGTAGACACATATAGGATGTGGACAGACATAAAGAGTCAATTCACAAAAGAAGTAGCACAAATGTACAGCAGGCATTTGAAAAAAAAATGCTCACGTTTACCACCAACGATTGAAGAAATCAAGTTAAAACAATGAGATATCATCATCAGAAAGCAAAAATAGTCTGTGAGACTATAAACTGGCACTATCATCCTAGAAAGAATTCGCCACTGTTTAGCAAAACTAAATGCTTATTGTTCTGACCCAGAGAAGGCGCTTCTAGGTGTAAATTCTAGAACGGAGCGTGCACGGGTCCAATCGCGTTCCCGTCACACTGTTCACAGTCGCAGGCAGTCAGAGACAAACGAGTTTTTGATCACTAGGAGAATAAGTACGTTATGAGCAGGAGATGCATGCTATGCAGTACCAAACTAAAAAGCAGGGATAAAGCTCAACGATATATGAAAAAGAAGAAACAAAATGAGAGTTATAATGAAACTCCAATGATGTCAAAAAAATAATAATAATAATAACATCAAACGGATACACAAAACCACAGCACACATTTTACGAGTACGTAAATTTAAGGATACGTTAGAGGGGTTTTCTACCAAGGGCACATCAGTAAGATCTGGTCAAGAAAAGAGAAACTTCTAAGCAGGAAGGGAATCAGTGCAGAGACTGAGGTGCTTTCGAAACCATTGGAAAGGCTACAGGAGCGAAGCGCAGGGAAGACCCCTGCTAGTTTCCAAGTTCACTACCAGACTTCACATAAAACAGGAAGTTGGGACTGTCACCCACGAGGACTAACGGAAACGCCACTGATGGTTACAGTTGCACTATCACTGAGGTGGGCGATTAATGTGAGAAGCTGCAAGATCTAGCACCTGTCGCCACTACAGAAGCAGAACGGCAGCTCTCCAATCCCGGTGAGGGCATCTGTCCCCGCGAAATATCAACTGAGACGCTTCCGATCAAGGATCCTGGGACATGTGAGCATCCGCTTAACGACTCGGGGCAGCACCCGAAGAGGGTGGGAATGAGGCTGAATGCCGATGGCCACTCCCGGGGCTGCTCGGGGGGCCCACACGCCCTCCTCTGATTCACTTACAAACAAGAGCAGCAGCGGCGTGCACTCTGCCTAACCAGATGCAACTGTCCCTCGTCCAAACAAAGAGGCATTCCCCTCTCCTCAGATGCAGCGTCACCACTGTAACCATCACCTAGTTCAAGCCAATCCCCCTTCAGTATCATGTAATGGAACTTAACACGACATGCGCAATCGCCGACAGTGTATCTTTACATAACAGGAGAAAGGCAGAGGGGAAATGGAAATTCTGCATTCCTTAATACAGACAAAGGCAGGTGCACATACATGGAAGACTAGAAAGATGAATAACTGTTCCAGTCATCATTTCTGTGTCCAGGGTGGCATGGCCGTAGGCCCTTCTTTGTTTCTTGACTCAGAGACATGAGGAAAACGAAACAGAGAGTTGCCATCTTACTGCAGCATCTCCTAAAGAAAGTTGTTCCCACTTGGGGACTAAGATCACTAAACCAACAATGCCCAAACAGGCAGGCATGCGAAACAAATTTTTTCAAGTACTCCATGATGAAGATTGGTTATTAGGAATAACCATGCAAGAAGCCACCATTCCTTCCTCCCCTCCTAGCTCCTAGACAGGGATGTGCTAGCTGTGGGAGAACGTGCATCATGGGCTGGTCACTGGTTCAAAGCACATAATGTGTTTTATAGGACAGTTCTCCGCCCACGCAAGCTTTGCTCTTCTCACTGGCACATAATTTAGTCTTTACTAAGCCATGCTACCCTTCTGGAAAACCAGATGCTTCTATGAGATAGAGTATGAAATAAGGCCAGCGACTCTTGTGGGTATGAAAGCGCTCCCACACTTTTTCATTGTAAAATTAGTTTCTTGGTCACAAACAATATTGCATGGAATGCCATATGGTGAACAAGGCATTTTCCACATCCACAGATGGAAAAAAGCGCTGTAGGCAGGAAAAGCAAAATTATGTCTGGCATAACTGTCTATTCCAGTAAGGACACAATGCTGTACATTCTTGATGTAAGTGGCCCGATGTAATCAACCTGCCACCAGGTGTATGCCCAAGAAATACAATCATGCAGACTCAGAGGTCGTTTTTAATAGGAGGCTGGGAACCAGAGAGCTTAGACTCATCTTGTCCTCTCGAATCTTCCATACGGTAGGCATCCTTCAGTGAGCTTTCACAAGGGGCACACGCATCTTCTCATTCTACCCCCATTTTGAAGAGCCACCTCACTCATAACCCTGTTCCACTGTCCTGTGTCGTCGACCTTACCAAGTCCTGGACGAAAGACAAGTGTTGGTTTGTGCATGGCACAGATTCACACCTGCAGACAGCCTCTCGCCCGGCCAAAGGCAGCCACAAGATGCATCACTGGAAGCTATACCCACTGGGAAGATTTTTCTTACCTACTCTCCATTATTTATCTTTCAGGACCAACACTAAGGGAGACTATAAACCTACAATAATCCGTTTCCGGAAGGTACTAGCCTACAGTTAAGTAAGGTTCGACTGTGCTTTTTCAATCAACCTATCTGGAATAATCGCCAACGAGTTCACAGAAATGGATCTAGAGAGAGACGGAAGTGCAGCAGGAGTAGCTATCACGGCGGGCTGAGTCAGTGGCTCATGCAATATGTTTGTTGCCTTGGGTGCTTCTCGAACCCTCTCGAGTAGTTCGAGTTGATTGCACAGTCCTGCTGCATATGCTGACTTTTTATTTAGGGGATCAGCTAACGCCAGGTTCCAGCTGAGAAGTTCAAATCACGTGGCCACTCATAATATCGTGATCAGATGTCGCATCTTTCCTTGCGACCCAGTAGCAAGATAAGACCCAGTTCTCAAAAGTAAAATAGAATTTGTCTAAGGGTATATGGTATTATGACAAAATCCTAGGGGTCTGTACTTGAGTTCTTTCAGGATGGCTTGCCTGAGGCTCCACGAAGCATCGATACCTCCTGGGTTTCAGCTGCCATTGGGTCTGCTGCATCATGAAACCCAAGCGGAAGGGAAATTTGAACTGAAGTGTGGACTAGCTGCAAAACCATCTCTTACACTAGAATCCCTGAAAAATGACAGCATTCCAGGCTACTCAGTAAATGGGTCACGGGGGTGCATTCGAATATGGTATATGTTATCCCTAAACTCCAAAGAGGTCCACCAAATATTATGTATTTTCCTTAGTGATAAAGGTACAAGTGTAGACAGTTTTCTTTTTTATTTTTAACTTTTGACGGGATTCCTTGAATGCCTCAGATCACTAAGCTCGTAAACTTCACGGGGTGTCAGACTCCAGAATATTCATGGGTTTCTCTCCCACTCCCTGACACACGCATGTAATGGACCAAGCACCCCACTTCCCATCGCCACAGGTGCATAGGTGTGATATCCATGCGGGGACATAATCAACATCCCTGCAGACGAGAGGATTACAGCGAGACCCCTACCAGTTAAAACAAATGATTTCTGCTGGAAACAGAAAGAGACTTTTGGAAAGATGAAATAGACACACTTTTCTGTATTTTTCCCTGAGTACAACTAAACATCCAGGACACGGTATATATATAAAATACAGAATATACCTAAGAAGATTCTGAGAGTTGGGGACTGGGTATGTCCCTGGGGCTCCCCTTTGCTTGGTGTGTGCCAGGCTCAGAGCTGAGGAAGTCAGCAACTCAGGAACACCAGTGAGCACAGACCCAAAATGTCCTCAGCAGCGGCCTGCTCTCCCCAGCCAAAGAACCAGGGAAGGAGCAGCGTCACAAGGCAGAAAACTTTTAGACAATAACTGCTCTACTCCAGTCAACCACCACAGCGGGGGGAAAAGCGGCCTCGCCACTACGCATGCTGGCTGGGGAGGCTGGACAAGATGTGCCAGGCTCTGCCTTTAATGAGGACTGGTAAGAGCAGGCCTTGAGAAAAATCGGGATCTCCCATTAGGAGGGCCGCTTCAGGTGAGGTTCCTGCAGGCTTCCCCAGCCCAAGAGGGCTGGCCTCCTGAGAGAAGGATGGAGAAGCTGCCGGGAGAGAGTGCCAGTTAGACGCGGGGCTTTGTGGTGATCACACCCAGCCAGCCCCGCCCGCATGTGCCCAGTCCACTCTGTGTGGCCTCTCCCTGGTCAAAGCGACGTTACGGCTTTCGTGTGTGCCACAGCGAGGCTGTGAATTCAGCCCATGGTGCAGTTCTGTGAGGCACGGGATCAAACTGTGGCCCTGACTCTTTTACGCTTTGGCCCTGGAGCCTCAGTGTCTAAGAAATTCTTTTAGCTCTGTCATCTTAGCTCTCCAGTTCCATGATTACACTTTAATCGGACGATTTAAACTCTCTAGAGTAGCCACAAGCCACCGTCACACCCCTTAGTCCCAGGAGCCATTATTCCAACAATTAAAGTCGGCCACAACAGCCACTTGGTCACTCAAGGTCTTGTCTTTGATAGAAAATTTGCTCTAGGCAGCAACAGGTGATCATTTACATAATGCTTTTGCTATTGCATGCCACAGATCATTAATATTCATGTCACTGGCAAATTACATCATCAATGCTTTCAATTAGGTCATATGATGAATCCCAGCTTTACACAGACAAAGATGTATCTCCTGCAACTTCTACCGATACCAAATATTTTATCAGTCAAGATTCGGCCAGGAAAACACAAACACTTTATGTATATCAAACAAGAAAGGACTTAATGCAGGGAGTCAGGTACTTAAAAATTGTTGGAGTTGATGGAAGAATAAAAACCAAGGGAGGATGCTTCTACCTCTCAGAGAATTAGGAGGTTTCTGTCAACCAGGTCAAAAACTGCAAGAAATCTCTGTTGAAGTTCAAGATGATGCAGACAAAGATGCTGTAGAATCTCATCTCAGTTCTGATGTCTGCGTGCCTCAGATGGAGGGAAATTAATGACATCTGCCTCTATTCCGCCTTCCAAATCTTTAATAAGTGTTTCTCATTGGCAAAATATAACGTGGAACCTTACTGTCAGGAGACGCAAAGAATTGTGGTTCCCAGGATATTTGGGGAGAGTAGACAAGAAAGGTGGAATTTTGAGACTGAGTGGGAGTAGAAATTGAAAAAGGAGAAAAAATAAAATAAATTTAAACAAGAAAGAGCCCTTGTACAGATGATGACAATATGCACTGAATTAAGGAATATAAATAAGTCAGTTCTCTGCACCTGGGGTCCAGTAGGAAAAAAAAAAACAAGGAAAACGAAATAAAGAAACTCATTCAGTACATACAGATATACATTTTCTCTCTGGAAAAATAATGTGTGTAGTCAAATCAAAATAAGATATATACATACACGCGCACATATACCTTCTTACTGCTCCTTACTCAAAGGAAATTATTCAAAGAAACAGAACATTTTGCACACATTGAAAGCGCTTTTGCTATTATGTACTAGGGATACTGGATCCTTTCTCAAGAGCTATCTTCTGAGAATTCTGAATATTCCAGATTTGAGGATTTATTTACTTTTCCCTTTAATCGGGTCCATTTTTGTCTTCTATAAGGCTAGGTTATAAATTATGTACAACTTTAGAGTTGTCCTACATCCCTGATGGGTTGCCATTTTATCATTTTCAGTTACTCTCTTTAGCCACGGTAATGCTTCGGGCTTTATGTCTGCTATGTTCATTACTACAGCTATTCTAGCTTATTTTAGATTGTGATTACATACATCTCTCTTCCCATCATCTCTATTTTTAAATGGTTTGTATCTTTATATTTAAGGTCTGTTTCCTGTAGGCATTGTACAGTGTGTTTGGGTTTTTAATGAAGTCTGCTAGTCTTTTAATAATGGCATTTGGTCCTTTTTCATTTACTATACCTATAAATGTCTTTGTACTTAAACTACCAACCTACTATTTGTTTTATTTTTGTCTCACTTATGATAGTTTTTCTTTACTCTCTTTACTTGCCCTCTCTTGGAAGTATCAATAATTCTTTTTAATATTTCAGTTCCTCCCCTCCTAGTTTGTTAGTCATACATTTTTTCACTATTCCTTTTCAGTGGTTACCCTAAAGATTAGAATATCTATCCCTGACTTTGTAAACTCTAACATAAATTAGAACATTCATTTCTCAAAATAAAACATGGACTTAAAAACATTTTAAATCCCTTTTATCTCCCTCCTTCTTTTTGAGCTCTGTTATTATATATTTTATTATACGTATATTTTAAACCCCATAAGACATTACTGTTATTGTTTTGTGAAAACAATAGTAGCTCATATATGTCCAATATATGCATCCATTCTATTATTTTATGTTTCTATCTATATATTTTTTTTCTATCTGGGATAATTTTGTTCCTGCCTGAAGAACTCACGATAGCACTTTCTAGTGTATGTATGCTTATGATAAATTGCTTCTGTTTTTATATAAATATGAATTTATTTTGCCTTCATTTGAAATACTATCTCTGGGTATAGAATCCTAAGTTGACAGCTATTTTCTTCCAGAACTAACCACATTATACCATCGTCTTCTGGCTTTGGTTGTTTCTCTTGAGAAATAAGCCCGAAGTCTGTTATCTCTTGGAAGATTTCTTTCGGTGTTTCTCCAGCTGCTGTCAAGTGTTTCCTGGTCTTTGGTTTCTTACGTCTTACTATGATATGGCTAGGGGAGAGAAGTCAAGAGTGTCCCGAACAAAGCGCTCAGATGGCTTTCCCAACTTAAGAGGAGCAGAACAAACATGGCGATACTCTCCACAAAGGCTGTTGGGAGACACCAGCTTTGAGCATGAGTCCTCCGTCCCCTGTTTCCCATTGATCCCAGCCTGCGCAAAGCAATTCACCTCACAGCCCCTTACTCCCTCTTAACCATCCTCCTTAGAAGGGGTCTTTATGCCTATAGCAGGCAAGGAAATTAACCCAGGCCTCGAGCATCCTCAGGTAGACCCTTTCTTGTGCCTAAGATGTTAGCCACCTGTCCGAGAGCTCCCTGTGCCATTTCTTCCTGAAGGGCAGACAACTTAGTTACAGATCTTATGGTCTGTGGGCCAATAAGACTATTATTGGATGAGGTCATTTCAAACAAAAAAGTGAATGAATGAATGAATGAATGAATGCCAGACAGACCTATGTGATGTTCTTAAAAGACACAGGCATAAGGATCAAAACAACAGTCCCAGTGCCACTTCCAAAAGAGAAGTATATTGCCAAGGCGTGGCCATAACAGGAAAAGCCCAGGGGACATTGCCTAAAACACGACAAGACAAAACTGAGTAACTGTGTCCACACTGAAGACATTTCCCAAATGAGCCTTAATGAAGCCACGCCACAGCCAGAGAATCCTAAGGAGGGCAGAGACCGTGGCCACGCTCTAGACTCATAGGCGAGACCAGCCGTAGAATCCATCTTGTCTGGTTGTTGGTTTCTCCCAAACATGTCTGTTTACATATTTGAAATGAGGGAAATTCAATGGTCCTATGAAAATCTTACCAGAAAGCCCAACATGGGAGTGCGTGGCAGAGCTGGTGGCCCTGCTGCCTCCCTTTCTGCAGCCACCTGGCGCCCTGAGGAGTTCGGGGGCCTGGTGTCAGAACAAGCGCTCTGATGCAACCCCTCGCCTCACGTGAGAAACTCCACGCTCCCTGTCCCCAAGGTGCTCGCTGGCAACAGGGGAACCAGCCCCCGGTCCCCTCCTGACTCACAGCCCAGGGATCTCTCCGTGACACCTGGAATCCTCAGACTGGGTGCCCCATGTTCCCAGGGGTGCCCAGCGTGGGGGATGCGTTGGGGACCCAGAGACCTCAGGGCCCACAGACAAGGCCCGTTCCGGAGCATCGAATTTCTCCAGAAATTTGGTATAGATCTGCACAAGAGTATAAGAAAAACGTACAATGTGATGAAAACATTGAGCCTTCTCGGGATTGCTACTGATTTTAGCGCTCAGTCCCCTCCCGAAGGAGACGAGCTAAAAGCTGCTCCACGAGTGGCCTTTCTGAGCCTCACCCTCCTGCAAAGTGAAGATGACAACAGTGCTTGCACACTGGGACCGCCGCTTCGAGCGTATGCCACCCCATAAACCACCCAGTATATATGATTATCTTTACCGTTTGTACACACACGAGTGCGCTGGGCGGACTTTAGTGCACCTCCCGTATCTGAGGGATTGTCATGAACGTAGTTGGCTCACCAACGATAAAACAGTCATCGGCCATTGAATTAACATGGACAGAGTATTCACCTTCCTGAAATTCTGACAGTGGTTCTATCTGGGGAATTAGAGAAAACCGCCCGAATAAAACTCCAGGAGGAGAAAGCCGCCTTGGAAGAAAGATGACCCTGAGATAAACGACCATAATCAGATTTCAGTATCATTATTAGGACAACAAATCCCCCTTCGAAAACGCCAGCTGACAGCTCTGTGATCCGGTGCCGATAGGAAAGTAAATCCCACCGCAGTGAAATAATTGAGAGAAATATGACCGGATTCGATGTCATCCGATGAGCTGCATTCGATGATCATTTAAACAGTCGCTGGGTCTCCCAGTCCTGCCTCATGCAGCTCCCCAGTACGTCATGCTCTGTGGCCGCTCCCCATTGCTCTCTTTCTTCTCTAATTCCGGGCTCGGGAGTTGTTTAAATAAACCAGGTTTCCTGGGTGTGATTTGAAATAAATTAGCCATGTGGATGGCCGCCTTCCCACCAGGTTCCCGCTGGTTTCTCGCACATGCTACTTTATTCTAAATGCTTAGAAGCACTTTTTAACAGCAACTCGGCTGCACTAAGCGAAAAGAACTAAATCATTCACCTGCTGGCCCCATCAACCAAGAGGAACTGACTCAGTCACCCGATTGTACTATGCGCTTTGTTTGCAGCATGAAAAGCTGAGAGACAGTCTTAGAGTTTGATTCCAAGCAAAAGAGTCAGCCCCGAGAAGGGCCAGGAAGCAAGGCCATGTCCACGATGCTTTTTTGGTCTGTTTTGGCCTGGCCACCTTCCTGAGGTCACACAGCGGCCCAACCCCTCTGTCTGGTTGCCTGGATTCATTCACGAAATCCGACTTTCATAAATTTCACATTGATGATTTTGCATTTGCTGCCCAACATTTTTTTGCCGTTCCCCATCTGTTTATATGATGGAGAAGCCACATAAGAGGAAGAAATAAGAGACTTTCGAAATTAATTCCATGAAGTGAGAATTTACTGTCTCCACTGCTCAGGGGGGCACCAAAGAAGGGGCAGCTGTTCACTTTTAAAGCTGTGATGGCTGCTGCCCTCTCAGTCTGGGGCGTGGACACCTAGCTTTCTTTTCCACGGTCTAAAGGCTGACTTTCTTCTTGGCCTGCGCACCAAGGGTCTCCTGAAAGATCAACCAAGCGAACCAAGCATTCGGTGCAAATATTTAGTTTAGACTCACCCAGATCTGGATGAGTCGCTCAGTGTTTCCACTGCCATTGAGGATAAGAAAAGGCGAAAGTTCAAAGGGAATTTAGAGATGATCGAATCTCGACCACATTATTTTACAGGTGATGGAGAGGAAGTTATTCACCTGAGGTCTCATATCAGGTGGGTGGCAGAGCCAAGACCAGAAGCCTGCAGAACTCTTTACTCCCCAGTCCAGAGACTTTCCACAGTGACATGACCCCTGAGTCCTTCGCACCCTCACCTCGTCGTGAGTCCCCTGTGAAGCTCAGATTCAGGAAAATGCTGCCAGTGACAATGAGGACGCTGCTTTTATAGATGTAGATTCACATAACCTTTCTAGGTGACAAGAGTCTTCCCTTTGGTCTAGAAAAATTCCACTTCGAAGAAGATAAAGAACAGAGATATGTATAGAATTGTATGTAAAAATAGCTTAGCGGTTAACAATATGGACTTGCATTGCAAAAAAAAGGCCTCAAAAATATAATTGTTACCAAATTTTAAATGATAGAGAGACAGAAGATTTGAAAGACATGCCAATTGTGAAAAATATTTATTTCTGATTAATTGGATCATAAGAGAGGTGTTTCTTTTCTGTGCATTTTTACATATAATTATATATACTAATTATGTTTCGACTTTAATTTTTTAATTGTGAAGATATTACTTAAAATAAACCGAATCTATTAATGAGCATTCCTTCATTTCTGCTCTTGGACAACTCTTCTACAGAGCGCTTTGCTGAACCCAGTTTTCCAGTTGGTAAAGTGACTGGACCCCCCTTTGGCGCTAGCACCAAATTACTGACCCCTTCCAGCACCCCACCCCAGAGGCTGCATCCTGCTTCCTGTACCTCCTTTAAAACATATGTTCTCAGGGTCTACTGAGCTCCTACCACGAAGGTCGTGATCACCAGAAAAGCCAGTGATTTAGTCCCGAGTTCCAGCCTCCAACCGTCTTAGCATCTGGTGCCAGACAGAACCGTGGCGCTAACGTGCCCTGACGACCCCGCCGACCATCAACTTGAGTCTGTTACGCTGGGTGTCCCAGTTGTACCCTCAGGTCTGGCTGTAATCGGCTTCCTTAGCTGCGTAAGATTTCCCGGTCCGAAGCCCGCTTCCCAGTTTCAGCTTCCTCTGGTGGTTCTGCAGATTCAATGAGCGAGAATCTAGCAAACCTGGAGTCTGTGTCCACTGGAGCCATGACATGTGGAATGAACTACAGCTGAAGTCTTCAGAGAAAGCTCCCGAAGAGGCACGCACTGCCCCCCAACACTCACAGCGTGGCTAAAAGCTAGCAACGGTGGAAGAGTTTTTGTTTAAAGAATACTTATCAAGGATGGCTGAGATTTAAATGAAGAAGTTTGAAGGGGATTTAGAGATGATCAAATCCCCTATTTCACCATGGACACCGACAAGCCATGGGCACCCCCTAGAACTTCCTTGATGGCTCCTGGAGACGTCCCCAGTGTAGGATTAAACCTTAGTAAGTTGGCAGGAGTGAGATGGGGACAGTGCATCCCCCGTAGGGGTGCTTCTTTTTGCTCTTTATCATCTCGGTAATTTCAGGAAGTCACGAAAGGGATTTAAACATAACTTTAGGCACTCGTGTTTCTGAAGTTGTTTCCGAAGACTCTTCAGAGAAAGCAAGCTCGAGAAGAAAATCAAGCCAGACCTGTTAGGCAGCCTGGTTTTCCTTAAGTCCCAGCTTTCTATAAAAAAAATAAATAAATAAAGTTCTTCCTCCAGCATGTGAGAGAAACTCTTAGACGGGCTTCATGTGACAGAGGAACAGAGAAGGGGCAGCGGAAAGTGAGTATCACTGGCTCGCCTCGTGTGACAGGGGACTGTGGCTTCACTTTTATCCATTAAAACCGTGTCAGTGCACAAAATGTTGGCAAGACAGTGAATGATACAAACAGATGTAGCTAGCAGCATCGTAATGCCCAAAGCAGTTCATCTTTGAATATAATGAAATAAAATGGAAAAGAAAAAGCGTCTTTCTGAGCATCTGTTTTTATCTTAAGAGAAACCATCAGAGGTGAGAGAGTCTGCCGTTGGAGCAACATGAGCACGTGGCAGGCAGAGCAGGTAGGAGAGGGTGGCTCTGGGCTGGCCCGAGGGGGGCAGCCCAGGGCGGGCCTCATTCAAGGCCATCGATGGGGGAGCAGGTCATTCCGTCACAGGGTCCAATTTCCCAGCGGCGTATTTGTTAGCACATTCTACAGCTTCACGATGTCAGACAATACAGGGAGAGAAAGGCACTCGGAGCCAAGAACCAGAATGGAATTTCTTATGAAAATAGCAACGCTACAGGAACCCCTGTCCCCGACAGTCTTCCCAACGAGCCGGACCCAGCCACATCCCGAAGATGCAGAGGGAGAGACTCAGGGAAGGATGATGTGGTCGGTGAGCCGGAGCCCACGCAAGCACTTGATAACAGACCAAAGCCAGGATGCTATATCCGTTACGACTTCTAAAACGGTATTATTTCTGTTACATATAAACATGTTGATAAAGTTACATGAAGACCCACATTGGCCATGACTGTTACTTGGCTCAATTAAAAACCTCTTTTTCAAGTTATACTTCCTTTTCAATATGGACACCGGACAGGTTCGGGCATTCTAGTTCTGTCGACGGGAGTCGAACTCGTAGAGCCTGCTTTGGGAAAGGACTGGGCGACACCCAGCTCAATTTTAAGTGATGCCACCCCATCACCGTGCATTCCACTGCTCCCTTAGAAAACACATGTGATAACAGCATAATAACAGTAATGAAGCATGTACAAGAACGTTTGCTGTGGTGTTATTCATAATATTAAAAAACTGGAAATGAACAAAATGCCCATCGACACGGGACGCTCAATTAAACCAACGCATCATGCCAGTACTACCAAATCACATCCGCTGCGTGCGACAGGATTAATTTCTTCACGCTAACGTGGGTAGGACTCTAAGACATACTAATTTAAAAAAAAAAAAAAAGCAAATGCAAATGACACAGTGGGAACTCATTTCCTTAAAACACACACTCACGTGTGCACATGCAAACACACACGAAGCCTAAGCGTTTCCCGTGAACACAGCACGAGGCACATAGAATACACGGAACACGTGGGGGGAGGCGTACTTCGATCTTCCCACTGCGGTGAGCCTGGGGACAAGAAGGACGAGGAGCAGACGGAGGGACTCGGCCAAGAGACACAGCGGTCTGATGTATCACACTTTAATTTTTACATGGAAAAAATATTCATGCTCAACTTGCAACAGTAAAAATTAAATTTAAAAATGAGGGGGAAACACCTTTGCCTCCCTCTGCCTCACAGGGGAAGGGGGGCTGCAAAGGGACCGCTGGGACACGGAGCCCCGAGCCGGCGCGGTGACTGGGGCAGGACGGGCCCTTTGCACAGGCAGGTGGCACGGTCAATCAGGCCCACTGTGAAGGCTCCCAGCGCGAAACTGTAAATCCTTCTCCTTGAGAGGTCTTCCCTGGGAAGGGACCCCATGTCTCGGGTGGGAAGTTGGAGCCGATCGCCTTCAGCGTTAACTCTGGGATGCAGTCTCGTCGTCCAACACGGACGACAATGCCACGACGCACTGAGCGTCTGGGCGTGCCCGGCACGGGGCCGGGGGCTTTCTGTGCCGCCTCACGGACAATGATCGAAACCCCGCAGGTCCGTACAGTTCTTCCCAGTCTACGAATGAGGAAGCCAGGGTCGGAGTAAGTAGTGAGCTGACGTACGAGACCGGGGCTGCCCATGTCAAAGCCTGCTCTTAACCACCATGCTATATGCACAAAACATTCAGGGACCCCAGCCGCTCAAAGTGGGGTGGGTGTTTTTGTGTAATTAACAAAGAGCTGTGTGGCACTTTCTAAAATGCTTCCCAGCATCACGAGTAGCCCTGGTGGGTGGACAGTTTCTCCATGTCCAGGAACATGAAGCTGCCTCTCTAGAACTTCTTTCTGGATGTGACATTCCTCAAACTCCATCACAGGAACTGTAGGGTAATGGAGCTTCGCTGTCATTTGGAAGAGGCTGGTGGGGAGGGGTAACGCGTCCCCCACGGGGCAGGCCTGAACGGCGCAGCAGAGGTCCGTGTGCACACGAGCAGCTGGGTGTCTGGTCACGTCGTAAACTTTTATTGTGAAATGTGCAGCTGATGGGCCCAGCTGCAAAGCATCAGCATGTTTATCGTGACATCCCAGTGCATTCTGGGAGTGCTCTCATCTGACACTATTTTTGTGGGCCTAACCTAATTGAGATGAAGACATCACAATTACTCCGAGGTGCAGTTCCGGCTGTGAGGCACGTCACAGGCTTCCCTCTCTGAAAGTCCTCGTGCCCTTTGTTATGAGGGGCCAGACCAGTAGTGGGGAGGAAGGAAGAAGAAGGAAGCATTAACATGAGAAGGCAGCATGACCCGGACCTGAGCAAGCCTTTGCTGGTCACGTCCTTATCTGACCTGCGTCATCAGTTACCAAGCTCATGGGGAGGCTGTCCCATTGGCCATGCCTTGTCCTTGACAGGCTCACCAGACTATTGTGCTATACACTCCACATAGGTGTGTTTGTGTTTCAGAGAATAAGATGATCAACAGCCCGAAAATGGTTTTATTTTCTCCCTCTGTCAACACCCCGCCATGCACCTGGGCTGTCCCGAGCAGGCGGGTCCTTGGTAATGAGTCTTCTTAGAGCTTTGTCTTTTCCCTTCAGGACGATGACATTCTCAATGTCAGTTCCTCGTCCAGAACACAGAATCTGTGTTGAGTGACTATTTTCTCCGTCCCAAGGACAGTATACAATTAGTACTGTTCTAGATGAATAGGAAAGAAATTAAATCATGACATAGGATGGATGCCTTACACATTAGGGCTCAATTCTCTTACTGAAGCCCACTTGAGAAGTGCTTGTTAAGACTGAAAGATGCGTACAGCTATCAGATTAAGTCACAGAACCTCATAATGGAAAAGCCTCCTACGAGCCGTCAAGTCTAAGATCCCCTTCCTACGCATGGATTCCTGACGATACCCTAAAAGGTGCCAACTTGCCTCTCCCTGGACAGCTCGGCCATCAAGGGCAGCAGACGCCTGTAAGGAGAGCGGGACGCTCTTCCTCTAGATGTGGGTAGAAGGGGCCAGATGCAGGGAGCCTTGAAAGCTTAGATCAAGACGTGTAGACCGTACATTGCAGGTTGTGGCAATCCATCAACCCCACAGCTCTCTGCAGGGCCAGCATCTTCTCAAGCACATTCTCCTCTGCTTCTGCCTAATCCCTTCAGAATTTCCTGGAGAAGCATCTACAGAACTGCTGACAGGTCTCGAAAACGAATGCAGAGCCAGCAGGTAGATGCTATCAACAGGTAACGCCATTCATCTCCCTCGCAGAGCAGTGTAGACAGGAGGATTGCTCTCTCGCCTGTAACCTACCAAGACTGCCCGTACCTCCCTGGGTAACTTGAAAATACCCGGACACTATGTCTTATTTTGTTTTCTCACATCAAGCCTGGGCTGAGGTTTCAGGTGTCAAGTTGCAGCCAGAAGGGAGATTTATGGTCCTGTTATCAGCTTGAGACAGCAAGAGGCTGTGGTCACATGGTGGGGAAACAATAGCCCAGCAGGGAAGGCCACAAGGTCAGCACCTGGAATCACCTGTGCCCACACGGTCCCCGTGGGCAGGTGTACTGGGCTGAGCGATGGAAATAGAAATGTCCCGTGGGTCTTGGGAAAACAGCTCCATCCACTCAAGTCCTACAAGTACAGTCGCTGGCTCAGATGGTGGTTGCCCACGGCTAAATCCACTGTCACATATTTCAGAGGTGCTAAATCATTCCAGCAATGTATAAAACGGAACACCTATCACAGCTGTTTGGGACTAAGAAGGTCATGATAAATGGAGAGGGGGTGAGCGGGCCCCACGGGGGTTGATTTATGCTGTATGAAGAGGCATCCCGCTGGCTTGTCCAACAGGACAGCCAGTGTGCCCCCACCTTCTAAGGACAAAAAAGATCTTACAAGACAACTTCTTCTTGTCAGGCATGGATGGGCAAGGTGGGAAGGCAGAAACAGATCCCAGGTTTTCTCCAGCTCAGCCACTTACACTGGAGGACTCCTCCTCTATTTCTGACAAATCTTCCTCAACAAAATATATATATAAATGTATGATATTTGCCTATTATATATATATATATTCCTTTTCTATAGATGTTTTTAAATACACGTCCTCCTTTTGCTATTATATGCCCCACGTTTTAAACTCGAAAAATACAGCATATACGCATGACATTTGATAAATGTCATATGAAACACAGTCCCGTGAGCCACACGAACGAAGCCCTTGGGTTTCCCATCCTTAACTGCGCCACCATGTTGCCGTACCCTGTCGCCTTCCCCACGGTGCCATGAGCGGCGGACGCCAGGGGAGGGTCTCTCCGCTTCCCACCCCAGCTCCCTCCCAGCCATCAGGCACATACGGGCAGAGACGGGGAGAGCAGACGTCAGTGGACTTCAGAAATCCCGGCCCTAAGCCGCAGGGAAAACCTTCCAGTTCTTCCTGCTCTCTGCCCACGCGGCCGGTGGAGAACTGCGATTTGCCAAAGAGATTCTCGTCCAGGAGGCACTAGGCCATGGCCGCCACTTATTCCCTTGGCCTGCCACACAGATATCATCGTCTGCTGACTCAGGGCCTGGGCCGAACCTGAGCAGGTGACCCTGAAGGAAGCTCTAGTGTGTCCGTGAGCAGCTGTCTCCTTGGGAGTCCGGCTCAAGGCCTCTCAGGAGACGCTTCCTTGGTTTATCCTGAGTAACTGAGCAGGGGCTGGACGGCACTCAACAAATATTTACTGAGTGCCTATTACATGGAGACCGTGATGTCAAGGAGACGTTTCAGTTCTGTTCGATTCGGTTAACATTCATTTGGAAGCTTATACTGGCGAGAGGTGGAGTATAACAGGCTCAAGAAGGAGGTATGAGCCGTCCTGCCTGGTTCACACCCTGAGTCACATCTCTTTGGCTATTTTAAAGTCAAGTGAGTCATGCATCCCAAATAATGAACAACACAATAATGCCCAACACAAAATGAACACTGGATGTATATGAATCATTATGATTACACAGTGGGAACCTGGCGAAGCCCTTGGGCTGTAATGGTCAGTAGGTTATTCAGCAGCCCTCTAGGAAAATATAAGCTCTGGAGGAGAAGACACTCAGGCACAGCGTGCTGGCTTGGTGGTGTCCCTCAGTCAGTCAGCAATGACACACTGATGCACCCCATGCACTTTGCAGGTACACTGCCCAATTGTGCATGCTGTTTAAAAGGGATGTTTGCTACACTAAGTGTAAGTGCTCTGACATTGATGTTCCTCAGCTACATCACGGAGCTGAGGGGGGGACGATATGGTATGAGCCAGGAACAAGAAAGTGCCAAGCTTGCGCCAAAGAAAAGTCACATATTACTGGAAAAATGTAAGAAATGTATTTCATAAGTATATCAAAAAGTGCTACTTGGCCACAAGTAGTTCTATTCAAAGAACAAGGGTACTCAAGGATACTTTTGTCTGCTCATAATATCCAACTAAAGTGGATAAACTGTGGGAACGTTTATTATCTTACATAACAAAAAAGTCTGGAGGAAGGTGGCGCAAACATTGGTCCAGCAGCTCGATTACATCAGTAAAAACCAGACTCTCTCCATCTTTGTGATCATCAAACCTAAACCCATTGACTTAGTCTTTAAGCACCTATCCTCATGAACGCAAAGTGGCTGCCATCGTTCCAGTCCTCACAGGTAGACATGATAATGTTTGGCAAAGAATTTCCCACGGATCTATTTTTTTAGAGTCACATGTCCTTCAAGTTCCATTTGCCAGCACTGAATCACACGGCCATGTCCTAGCTGCGAGAGTCAAGGAAAGCAAGTGACAAGCGTTCTTAATCTCTGTGACGAAGGATAAGTTATACCACAAAAATACGTAAGCAATAATGTCTGCACGGTGAATAAGCAAATTTTCTAGAAACTCTCGATGCTTATTCAAACTTTGTGAGTTTTTGTTGAACTAGAGTAGTAATTATGTTATTATTAGATTGTTGAGTATGGCTTTAAAACATTTAATCCCCTCAAATGTGTAGCCAAATATTCTGGTATTTCAAAATGGACCACAGATATGGAAAGACTGAGTATTAGTTGGTACAGAGCAGCACGTTACTTAAGCAAATGACGTGCTACGAGGAGACCAGAGGATCAGCCAGGAAATCCATATATGTTCGTACTCTCATTCATTTCATCATTTATTTTTGAACACCTGCTATATATCTAGCTCCATTTTACATTAGTGAATAAGACAAATCCCTGCCCCAGGGCATTTAAATCTAATGGGTGTGATCGCATGGCTTCCAGTCCCCAAGACCCACAGAGTCCATTGTCCTAAGTTTGCAGTTTCTGCTAATCCGGTACTCCGCGGCCCTTCTGCCAGTACCTTTGTGCTCACACTCTGCAACCTGGTGATTGCATCTACTGTCTATAACAGTCTTATAAAAGCGTTTCTTGTCTCCATGAGGTCTACCAACGTTGGAGAATAAGAAAAACAGGACTTCCATTAATTTGTGCCCCCTTAAATTACGGGTCGTTTATCTTATTTGGCTCCTGTCCATGGTAGTAAGTTACTCGTGCAAATGAGATGCGGTTAGAGAATCAGCCAAGGGACGCACACAGATTTGCACAGGGCAGAAATAGTGCAGTGGGATGCATTCGTCCTAGCTCTGTGCCTTACGGGCCACAAAGCCTTAGGCAAGTCACTATCTGATGGTCAGTTTTCTCAACTGAAAATAGGCAAGATAATAATGCCTATATTGCCCTCTGTTGCTATTCTAATCATGCTGCATTTTGTTAGAGAGCTTAGACAGAATGAGGGTACAATGACCGGCATATTTTAGACACTCAGTCAAGGGAGTTAGTAACTGTCCTCACTGCTACCTGACCTTCCATCCTCATTTGTCCCTTGTCAAATAGAGCGAACCCTAGCAGCAGGTGGCCAGGCCGGTCAATTAATACCTGCAGATGGCACAGCGATCTGCTAATTGCTCCTCGGAGTCTTCCAGGTTCTAAATTGGTGTAGTAGCTCAGCTGCCAAGGACATCACGTTTCCCTCCGTCCTCCCTTCTGCCCACAGCCCTGCTCCTGAGAATCCGAAAGAAAACTCATTCTCTGGAGGCAGGTCAGCAGTTTGTGCCGTTAAAAATAGGTTGTTTGGACCCTGAGCTGGCATTTCTGAGGAGAGAGAAGGCACTTTGTGCCATTTTTGATTTCTTCATGCCCACCACCATAAAAAAAAAATAAAAATAAAAAATGAACACTGGGGATTTTGACATTTCTCTTATGATTCAGCTCTTTGACCGTGACTGGACTATGTCCTAACCAAGACCAAGAATGACAGAGGGCCTGAGAAGAGAAAAGGGGCCTAGAGAAAATGTCAGACTCACTTATTTATTCAAGCGGCACCACGTGAGGTATCCTCACTGCTGTGAATTAGCCAATGTTTTTTAAAAAATAACTGAGTATTTCTACATACATAAATATAACGCTATATTTTTTATCCAAATATATAATCATCATGGTCTCCCAGCAACTCGAAAAACCATCCGCTTTTTTTGAGCTTTCTCACCACAGATGTCCTTCCTGAGTTTCAAACCACGGCGTCGGCCTGCACTTCCTGCCAGGGAGGATGGGGAGCTCGCCGTGAGCTGGGGAAAGAGCCCCGGCACGTATTTTTTCGCCGCTATTCTAGAAGCACACGGCACGTTACCCACACCTCACAGCATCAGCATGGCCCCGGCCCGCCCTCTCCCGCGCGTAGTTATGTGGTGGTTGAATGTCATGGAACACAGTGGGAACACGGACTAGGAGGGAGGGGAAACGGGCGGAGAGAAAATCTCCCCTTTGACAGCCCCAAATGTCATAAACGAGTAAAGCGAGGGAAAGAATTTGGGGAACGGCCAAGCGGAGACGGGGCCCTGTTGTGCCCGCGGTGTTCAAGATGAGCACCGATCAGGAGGTGGATTGAGAGGGATCATTTCCTGACAAACTTCAGGAGCAAATGGCGGCTTCGCTGCCTGTGTCGGTTGCTTGGGTGGCCGTGACCAAGCAGCATTGGCTTAAACGACAGAAATGCATTTTCTTTATTTTCTCACACACCTGGGGGCCGGAAGTCCAAGATCAAGGTGCCAGGCTCTTTGGCTCCTGGCGAGAACCCTCTTTCCGGCCTGCAGGCTGTCGCCCGCCCTCTGCCCTCTTCCCGCGGGCGGGGGCGGCGGGGAGCAGCGCCCCCGCCTTCTTCTCGTAGGGCTTTGATCCCGTTGGACCAGATCCCCGTCCCGCGACTTCGTCCCATCTGAATCACGTCCTATCTCCAAACACAGTCCCGAGTGGAGACAGGGCTTCGACACAGGAATTCATGGGGGACCCGAGTCGGTCCACAGCACCGCTCAAGAGCTTTCTCTATGCGAAGGTCCCTCGCCCTAGGTCACTGCGGGCACCCTTAGCGCACACCGTTTGCTTCGTCTGTCGGTGGCCCAGGGACCTCTGGCTCCTTCGAAGCCTTGCGCTCATGCCCTCCCCTGCCCTGTGCTCACAGGCACGCCTTATCCTTCATCGGTACTCAAGCTCATGTTAGAAAAGAATCGTCGTTTTATCAGAGGATCCCGCTCATGCCAAGTTTTGTGAATCGTTACAGAAGCAAGGAGCATTCGGGCGGGAAGGGTTTGGGGTTCCGGCCCACTGGAAAGTCACCGGGAGCGAAGAGAAGAAGGGACGGACGCTGTAACAGCACGACGGGCTCCAGCTTCGGTGGCGTGGCTGTTACCCAGACAACGTGCTCCTCATCGCCGATACCACTCCTGCTGTCGTCGTGCACGGCTCCATTTTCCTCCTCGAAAGACAACTCGTGCTCCAAAGCCACGGAGAAGAAAAGGCCGGGTTCTTTACCTTCCGAGATCCCACATATATTTTATTCAGTCCAGCCATTATTTATTGAGCAGCAACTACAGGCCAAAGATCGTTCGAGGCACCGACGAAGTGGAGGATTAGGAGGGTTGATCGTTGGCTCTGTGAAAGGGCCTTCCCTCTGTCCACCCTGCGTGTTCTCTGTGCGACGTGAGATTGTGCCTGGCGACAGCGCATCACCAGGCCAGCGCACCCGAGAGGCCCCCCAGCCCATCGGGTCCGGAGTGGGAACAGGTCAAAGTCCGCAGAGAAATCAGTCAGAGGAAACGATGGTGCCGACGTCTCTGCAGAGCCCGTGAGGCCGTTCCCAGGTCCTTTCCTCCACCCTCCCTTCCTCACCGTTTCCTTCCCTCCGCTCTCCTCTGCTCTCACTCGACTGGGCTTTAAAGGGCTTGTACGGGATGCGTCTGGCGGATTCACAATGCACGTCGGGGAGAAATCTTGCAAGACAGAACTTACTGAACCCAGTGTTTTCCAAATGCATTTCTATCCTAGGGCGGTACGGACACAGCCCTGCGGGTGGCTCCTAAGGGCTGCTGACCAGTTTCCAAAGATTGGAGCCAACTCGCTAAGCTGCCCTAATTATAACTCTAGAGATAGGGGTTTGCCCTCGACTCTCTCTCGTCTCACCCTGCTGGACTTCTCCTGATTTGGGGCACCTGCCATGTGCCAACCTTGCCCTCGCTCTGCGCCTCACCCCCTCAGACTCAGGGCCTTCCCACGACCCCTGATACAGGGGACCACCAGGCCCGACACTTCCAAAACAAAACCTCAGGCTGTAGGGCAGGATTTTCATTTGGGATGACAATAAGGAATACTTACCTTCAAGAAATCATTAAAGGGCAAGAGAGAAAGCTCTTAGTTAAACAGGCTTAGATATTAAATTCCTCTCTTAGATATTTACAAGACACATCATTAAAGGCTCTGAGAAGGCCTCTACTGAAGAAACTTATCTCACCTCACTTTCCCAAATGCATTTGATCACTGTAGCCCTTTTAAATAACATTCAACTATGGCAGAAAGAACTACTGATCCACAGAACACATTTCAAGAAACTACTGCAGACCGATTTTCTCCTCTGAACTCCTCCTTTCCCATCAAATCCCGCTATTTTATGTTTCATTCTATCAGGATACAATTAGATAACTTGAGCTAATGATAATGGGATGGCTTAGTACTAGTCCCTACTCCCCAGAAGACAGTAAAAAGGAAAAAAAGAGATTGCCCTCATTTACAGACAAAGAAACTCAAACTTAGAGAAGGCGAGGAGCTTTCTGAAGTCTCGCCTAAGCAGTAGGTATCAAGTTGAGATTCAAACCTGGGTTGTCTAACAACTATTTTATGCTAGGTCAGCGAGGGAGGTGGGGATCAATATGCCCACTCTCTAGAGCTGTCTACTTTGAAAAATCACAGAGAAAAAATACATGAATCCCAGAAGAAGGAAATGAATCCCCACTAGCAGGAACCACGGAAGACTTGGAAGAAGCCAGGGAAGAAGAAGTGTGAGGCGGGTGGTCTTCCTTTGTGTGTTTCAGATCACAGCCCCCTCTCCCAAGGCTGCAAGGTAAGCTGCCTCTTTGGGCGAGGGCACCTCTCTCCCTCCTCCCAGCTGAGGTTGTGAGGATGTGCAAACGGCCACGCATTTACACGAAGGCACAGCCACGCAGTGGGCTCTACAGAAATAACTCCGGATATTCTGATTTGTGCAGCCCACATACATTGCCAAAGAATAATAGCCGAGCTATTAATATGAAACTTGCACTTTTATTTAATATGGAGACAAACGAAACCAACTGTCCATCATACACGCAATTTTTCTAACGAAAGGAATAGATTCGTGTCATGCTGTTTAATGCCCAACGTGGCACCTTTTAAAACTAAATGATGCGCTAGATGTGTTCAGAAGATAATAATCCTGAGAGATTATTTTCTGGGTGGCATCACTTATAAGGTACTGTAAATAAAAAAAGGGGGGGGGGCACCATCTGCAATGATAACCGAGCTTAGAGCAAAGTACCGGTGGAGTCCCCTCTGCCACCCAATGGCCATCTCATTAGGCTCCAGTCCTCTGCTGTTTGTACCTCTCCACCTTTGTTTGTTTAAGAGGCCTGACAAGGCAAAGGCTCCCGATACGATGTTTACGTTACGGCTTTCACTGTGAGCTTATTAAACTCATCATTACTTCATATAAGCTGCAGATATGTGGCTAGGGCCAGTTAGTGTTGACAGTAAGTAACAGACACCCTGTCACAAGGTAACATGTTTATACACTCCGCTAAATGCCTGGTGGATTCTGTCCCTGTAAAACCATCACAGATAATGAAGCTACTATCAGATAAGTGACTATAATAAATGACCGCGATTAGGGCTCTAGTTGAGAGCACTTGGTGGTCTTGCCAGCCAGGTCTGGATAAATCCCAGGCCAAAAGGGAAACTAAAAGACAAATTTAACTTTTACTGAATAATCGTTATAACTGACTTCATAAGTGACCTAATACTTGATCTAATAGAACATCATCTGATTTTAAAAGGAGCAAATTTAGTTTTCATCTTCCCTCCTTCCCATCTCGAAAGTAAATAAATCAACCAATAAACAAAATTCTGAAATCAGGTTCTTGCGAAAGTCTAAAGCAGTCAGCATGCCTCCTTCCCAAACATCCCCATGTCATGTAGAAAACGACAGGACATCTCCGCTTGGCAAAGCTCCCCCAGAAGGAGGGGCCTGTCTTGGGCTGTCACTGCACCCAGAATAAAAACTGGAGAAGAAACTAAATCCCCGAGGGGTCTCGGCACAAACTCCATGTGACTGGACATCACGGCTCCATTCAGCAGTTCACAAAATGCGACCATAGTCATGTCTTTAAAAGGTGTTGGTTATGCCAGGTTGGCTCTCGTGACGTGATGGCGAAATCGTGAGACGGAATTTAAGCGCTCTGATGCAAAGGTCTTTAAAAGACATTTATTTTCTCGTACGTTATAGCCATTTCCAGGACGACTTACAGATTTATGGCAAGCTTTATATATGTGTGTATAACTTAAGAACGTGCTGAAGGAAGGTGTCGGTCCCGTCCAGAGACCTTAAAAGATGATACCGGCAAAATGGAAACTGACTGCCCTGCAGGCCACTGTGGGATTATTTTTCACCAGTGACAACGACTTTGTTTATGTCATGTCACACCAGCTTGCCCCAGATGTCTCCCCACTCATTTTCCCTGCCACCCGCCCCTCACTTCTCTCCTCTTACCCTCCCCCACCCCCAATACCTCTACCATCCCCTCAGCCTCCTCGAACTGGAGCTCCGTTTTTAAAATGTGGCTAGAGGGGACATGATTTCTGCAATGGTATAAGTTTACTCTAGGGGCTTCTCTTTTCTTTTGATTTAATATTTCCTAATAATAGTTTCAGGAGAAATCGCCCCAAGCAGTAGAGTGGTCTCTCTGAGGAATAAATGCTTTGGGACTTGGGGGTGGGGTGCGGGGTGATTGATGGGGCTTTTTGTAGGTCCCTGTTGCCAGAAGACCTCATAAACTCAGGAAAGCTGCCTGGGCATCGGTCTGTTTACCTTTTCACGACTTTAAACGTGATTTATTTGACCTTTGCAAACTGGGATCATACTTCTTGCTGAAAACAGCGTGCATTTCAGCACAAACGGTGACTGTCAAGACGGTGAAGTCTCCGGTCGGAGGCTCTTTATCACTCTTTTCTCATTCTGATCTGAATGGGAAGTGTCTGCTGGATTCTTAGTACAAACACATTTGAGGGACATTGTCTAAATATACAGAGATAAGTGTGTGTTTATGTACCACATGTACATAGAGTTTCCATAACGATTTCTTAAACTATTTATAAATGCTCTGGATATTAGGTAAACACGAGGTAACATGGGGCAGAGAGAAACCTTGGGATCCGAGGCAGAACCTGAGTCTCTGACAGGCTGGGTGACCCTATTATATAATTTCACATCTTCCAAGAGAGACTTTTGGAGCCAAACCACCTGCATTGCATTCTCAGCTCTACCCCTCACTTGCTGTTTAATCTTGAGCACAAGTCTGAACTTCTCCATGCATCATGTCATTATCTGTATCTCATGAGGCTGATGTGAAGATTAAATGAGTGGAAACACGCAGGTGCTTAAAATGATGCTTGGCATATGGAAAACCGTAAATGCCAGTTATTACTACAACCTTCTGTAATGGGGTAAAATAACCACACCTACAACAAACACATAACGTAAGAACTAACAACGGACGATGCATATTGAGCACCTTGTCCAACTAACAGGCAACACAATCGTCACTCGCCCACTGCACTGAAGACAGCTCGCCGACATTTTTACTCGCGTCACCGGCACTGAACGCCGACGCTGGATAGATTTTCATGACTTTTCGTTAACCTGTGAAGCAATATGGCGGGTCATTTGTATCCTCATTGTACGTATGAAGAAACTAAAGATCACAAAAGACAGAATGACCTGCTCAAGATCACACAGCTCTTCAGAAACCATGTGCATTCTAATTAAAAGTCTGTGGCGTTATTATAATGTGATTGATCCCTTGATGGGTAGAGGATGAAAAAACATCTAATGTTATCTTGGGTCTGTGAGGCTCACCAGCTTCCCTTTCCAAAGGCCCCAGCCAGCAGAGGAGGTGGCTTCAGGGACAGAGCGAATGGCCCTGGCAAGGTCAGTGTTTTCCTGAGGTTTAACAAGAGAGGGAGAGGGGAAAGGAGGAAAATCATGTGACCGCACAGACCGGATCGGGAGAACTGCCCTCCTGACGGCGATCCTGGTTTCACCTCTGGGGGACATCTGAAAACGATATTTGGTGCCCGTGAGATTTCTATTTTAAAATGTTTTATGTCTTTTTAGAACTCAGCGCATCCATAGAAGAATGAACAACTGCAACGTGAATCCGATTCTGCTAAAACAGAATTGGGTTCATTTCCACGGATGACTTTGCGAGTTCTCCCAACAACAAAGAGGCCAGCGGGCGATGTGGGGAAGCCTGAGTGGGGGGGTGGGGGTGTGCTGTTACCACGAGGACAACGCATCTTGCAAGCCCAGTTGGCACTTGTGCTCTACTGATATTTTGGAAAGCTCCTAGGAACCCCCTCAATCCAAAGCGAGGGCTGAGGCTACGACGATTATTATGGCCCAGTTTAGTAGACAGAGGGCACAAGTCTTCCGAGGGATCAGAAGACAAGCCCTGGGGATGCCTGAAACCATGCTTTCTTGGGCCCCGGGGGAGGTGGGTGGCAATGATCAGCTGCTCCCTACAAATCAGCTGGAAGGCCAACCATTCAGGAAACAGACCCACCTGCTCCAACACTCCCAGAACCCTGACAGTCGGAAGGGCTCATTGGCCACGCACTTCCCGTGGTCCCAGAACCCCAACTTCCTCCATACCTCTCAGAAGCATCTGCACTGACAGATGCTGAAACGAGGTGCCAGGCCCCAACCCTGCACGTGCCCAGCTCCAACCCCTGTGAACAGAGAAGGCCCCTGGAGCTGCCCACCGTCTTCTACGATGACAGTCCATAATTTATTAGCCTCCGCATTTCTCTCCAGGACGTGACAATGGCATATGTTCTAAAGGGATGGCTGAAGGCCCATTAATCTTCAACCTGGCGGGGAAGAGACTGATGGTAATTTAATTTAACTGGATGGGTAAAGTAGATATAAAAGACCACAAAGTACAAATGACAAGATTATCAACTGCGCCCAGAGCCATCTGTTTACAGAGCTGCTTTGGTACATGGAAGCAGGCTGATCAAACATGCGCCGGGGTTCACGTGAGGTTTACGGAGGGGAGTCTCCGGCTGAGGTGGCTAACGGCAAGGCTCCCCGTTTCCAGGGAGAACGCACGGGACTTCTGTGGCTGGAAGAGGAACTTGGGCCTCCACCAGCTTAGCAAGCAGGCTGAAGTGTGAAAGGTCAGGGCACACTCAGAAATATTTCTCACCAACACCCACAGAAAGGAAACTCCTGAACTTAGTCACCAAGGTCCCCCTTCAAGTCCTCCCCTGACCTATGTCCCATTCCCACTCACTCACGTTTCCTCCAGTCCAGGTTGTTTGTCAGCCAGGGCCTCAGCTCTTTTCCCGAGGGAAGAGGCCTGCTGCCACCTCCGTCATCAGCCTGTGGGAGACGCGCCCACATCGGGCCATTTCGGGGAGCTTTCTCCTCACCAGCCCACCCCCATGCCAGGGGAGAAGCCTGGGATGCTCCTTTGTCAGCATCTGTGCTGGATCCCCTCCATGGGACATCCCTTCCTGCCGCCGCCCCACACACAGACCGCGGCCAGAGAGGAGAGCCTTCGCTCTCGCAGCGCCTGAGCAGGGTTTGCGCTCGAATGCCGAGGCCCTAGGCTCTCAATGGCCCCACGTTGTGAGGAAACTGCCCGATCCCAGGCTGGCTGAGGCCCTGCCCTGTGACCCACATCCACGACCGAAATGGCCAAGCCAAACTACGGGTGAGCAGAATCCCAGAGGTTGTCCCAAACGAGGCCGATGTTGGCATCGAGAAACCGATGGGCATTCACCGCCTCATGGTCTGCAGAGCGCCCATCCAGCACAACCCCCACGTAAGCCTACAGGCAGGCAGAGCGAGGGTCTACTTCTCCACGGGAAAACAGGCCAGGAGGGTGAGGTTTACCAAGGCAGCGAAAAGCAGGACAATATAGCATCCACGAGGACTTAGTTTTACTTTAGTACATTTTTTTCTATAAAATACCTACTATAGTAGACAGTTAACCTTGAACCACGTGGAGGTTAAGGGTGCTGACCCTTAACGTAGTCGAACATCTGTGGACAATTTTTCACGCCCCAAAAACTTAACTACTGACAACCTGCTGTTGTCCAGAAGTCTTACCAATAACAAACAGTCCATTAACACATATTTTATATGTGATATGTATTATATACTCTATTCTTACAATAAAGTAAGCTAGAGGAAAAAAGGTTATTTGAAAAAAATCACAAGGAAAATACATTTACAGTATTTATTGAAAAAAATCCATGTATAAGTGGAACAACACAGTTCAAACTCATGTTGTTCAAGGATCAGCTGTATACATACTTTGTAAATATGAATATAAACAAATACATACTAAAGCATTGATATATTATATATAGTATATACACCCCTGATGTAGCTACACCCTTGATGTGTCTACTGATTTACAGCTTATAAAGTATTTTTATATATAACATACACTATATAAAATATAAAAGTAAAAACATATATACTATAGTATATATTTTAGTATATGTATTTTGCATGTACAATTATATTTATATACATATATTTACATACGTATATGTTATATATATTTATTTATTCAAGGAAATATCCTTCTGTGACAAACACTAGATTACTGGCCTTCTCAAAAGTTATCACCCCCTCTCTCCTTAGTCACAGAGCCAAAATTTTGTCCAGCTGTGGCCAGAGATGCACTGGTCTCTGGAAGTGGACCCAGCCCAGGACCGGCCTGTGACCCACCTGCTGGAGGGTGTGTAGGGAGATTTTCCTCCATGATGAGGGGAAGACATCATGAGCAGAAGCTTGCTCACCCACCTTGCCCATTTCTCCTGCTTTTGAGAATGGACAAGCGAGGGCAAAATGATTAGAGCAGCAGCAGCCTTTTTGTGACAATGAGGAAGAAGGCCAGGGACGTCAAAGGGGTACAACTCAGAGCCTTGACATCTTTAAACTATTAAAGTAACCTCAGTAAACGCCATGTCACCACACTTGTACTTTAAGCCGTTTTGAGCTGTTTAATTTTTTTTTTTTTTTACGGTAGCTAAAAGGCTTCCCAGCTAATATGCTCTCCAATCAGATAATGACAAAACCAAGGACAAAGACCACATTTACATTTGAGTCCCCTCTGGAATCTACTCCAGAAATCGTCACTTGACAAATGCTGATTAGAATGAAGAAAAGAAGGAAGAAAAGAGTGTTTGCCTAACTTCCCTTACGAAATGGAAGTTGGCAGAGAGATGATGGCACCACAGAATTGTGTGTCGTCTATTCCGAAGTTTTCGAACTTCTCTATGGGTTACGAGTGCTGCTTTTCTAATCAGGGGGTTGTGTTTACGAAGGGACCACATCACAAGCCGGGAGCGTGCTGCCCCAGCAGCGCGTCGAGTCTTAACACATCAGCGTCTCGTCACTAATAATATCGGCACGTGCTCGCCGAACGACGAAGGAGCGCCGACAAAAAAAAATTAATGTGCATCAGCACCATACGTTTTTGAACAGATCCTGTTAATAAAAACGGCAACATTTCCATAGCCACACCCCTCTACACAGACTCTGTCTTATAGAACCCTTCGAGAATCTTCCGAAGGAGGAATGGGCAGACTGGGGCCATTTGTCCCTGGGAGGAAATGGTAGCCGCTGGGCCTCTGTCTGGCTGCACTGCGCACTTGGGCCCTGACGCAAGGCCACGTGGGGAGGGCGCGCCCGAGAGCGAGGCCGGCGACTGCGCGGCCCGGGAACCGCTCCCAGCCCCCGACTCCGGGAGGGGCCGCGCCCCTGGACGGCCGCCCGCGCTCCGCCTGCCTCTGCCCTGCAGCGACGGACGCTCTGGGCAGCATCCGCCGAGCGCAGGACGCGGCAGGGCCGGGGCCTGAGCCACGAGGCCCGTGGAGGAGCCGAGCGGAGCCGAGCCGAGCCGGGCCAGGCCGAGCCGAGCGGAGCCGAGCGGAGCCGAGCCGAGCGGGGCCGAGCCGAGCGGGGCCGAGCCGGGCCGGGCCGAGCCGGGCCGGGCCGAGCCGAGCGGAGCCGAGCGGAGCCGAGCCGGGCCAGGCCGAGCCGGGCCAGGCCGAGCCGAGCGGGCCGCCCCGGAATCGGCCGCCGCCGTTTCACCGCCTGCGACGACGACTTCTCCTCAGCATCACGCCGGGGCCAGCGAGGCGCCTGAAACCGCCGCTGCTCCCGCCCGGTCGACCTCTCCCCCCTGCCCGCGTGTTGCTACGGGCGGCGCCAGGCGACGCTCTCGTCAGAGGACAGACCGCGCCTTCGCGACACGGCTCTCCCTCACGGCCGCGACGCCCGGCCTCCGAGGCGCCGGCCCGAGGCGCGTCCCCACGCGACCCGCCGCCCCCGTCACCCGCCCCCATCGCCCCGAAGCGTCGTCGTCCCGCGCACTTCCCCGCCCCCGCCCCCCACGGCGCCGTCCACGCGTCCGTCTCCTCCCCTGAGCGCCGAGCGGCCCGCCGCTTCCCCTCATCCCCTCAGCACCTGGCCGGCGCGCTGCCGTGGCAACGCCCAGGTGAGGTGGCTGCTGCCCCCTGAGGGGATGCTCAGGGGCCCCTGTGAAGAAGCCAGCAAATGGGAATTCGCACCGGGAAGAACTGCAGATCAGAGACATCTGTGCCGTGGCGGCGATGACCGACCGACCGACTGACTGACCGACTGACTGACTGACCGAATGACTGACCGACTGACTGACTGACCGAATGAATGAATGAATGAGTGAATGAATGCATGCATGCATGCGCACAGCAGTTCCCCCTTAAACGTGCGGAACAGACTTGAAGGCGAAGATGCCTGAAACCGCGGACGGCGCGGAGCACGCCCGAGGCTGTTTTTTCCCGCGCGTCCTACCTCGTCACCGACTGGAAGGAAGCGCTTCCCGGCTCCTCCTGGGCACAGGCGACGTGCCGGCGTCACCGCTCCTGCGCTCAGGTGCCAGGACCAAGTCGACTCAGGGCGGCCTGCCCGCGAGCCCTGGAGCACCGGCAACAACCCGATGACAGAGATGCTCAGCTACGTGACTCAGGGGCGCCAAGCATCCACGTCTGCGTGGGGACGCAGGGCGGCCGGATGATTGACGTCGGGGGGGTGGGGCAGGGCGGGGCTCGCGAGACTTCCTCCCGCCGCTCAGAATTGTTCACTAATGGCATTTTCGGATCACAGGTAACTGGAACAGGCCGCCAAGGGAAGCTGCAGGTGGGGGACCGATGCACGTGAACACGTAACCTCCTTTGTCCCCGAAGGACCAAAGACTTGAGGAAGGTGTTCATAAGAGAAATGACACAATTTGTTCATGAAAAGAAGGTGCAGGAACTGGGGCTGGGCAGGACCATTGAGGCAAAACACCCAGAAGTTTATTGTTAATGGTGAAGCAAGTTCCACTAGATGAAGCTGGGTTCTTTTGATTATCGAAGCCCTTCATGAACCAACCCAGAGAAGGCCACAGCTGGTGGGGGCACGCCTTCACCTTTGAGTTGCATGGAAGCCAGATTACAGCCAAATAAACAGCAGACTATAGATGAAGGGCAAAACAACCTTGATTGCAACCCCCTTGTTTCACACATGTGATTATTGAAACCCAGAGGGACCAGTTGTACTTTAAGAAATATTTCCTGTTACCTGGAGGCCTGAGTCTAGATCCCAAGTATCCCAGCTTTCAAGTCACTGGATGGAGAATTCCTCTCTCAAAGTAAAAACAATTTGAAAAATTAGCTTTAAAAAAAAAAAAGAAACATATTTCAGAGAACTTGGTTCTGAGCAGTGTGCACTTTTGGATATTAGATACTTTAAAAGCTTTTGTTGTTGTTGTTGTTATTGTTGTTGCTACAGCTGTTTATATCTGGCATTTACGGTGAAGGAAAGAGAAGCAATGAATCGGGAGAAGAAAACAGCACACATACCCTTCCCCCTCCTCTCATCTCCCCGTCTTCCTCTGCCCCAGACACCGAGCACAGCTGCAGCTGGACGGGCCCAATCTACAGACGGATATGGTGGATCCCAAGGCGGAAGTCAAAGGACTCCCATGAAGCTCTGAGAGCAAAGGTTGATCTGTGTTAGCCTTTTCTCTGCCTAGCCTCCTAGAATCTCTCCCCTTGGAGATTAAGGGATTTCTTCCCTCTTATTGAATGCTAACCCTAGATTCACCCCCAAAGATTTGGAACACCCCTCCTTCCCATCCTATCCCCCAAGCCTCTCACTATCTCTGACCCCTTAAATCACAGAACTTTCACTCCTGAATTACGGGCCTGATTGGACCCGCCCCCAATCCTCTCCGAGTCTCAGTAGCACATAAAAGCCTTCCTAGCAGTCATGGCAAGTCATCCAAAAACCTAAATTGCCAGTGATCAAGGTGTGGGAAAGAGGCGAGAAAAATCTCCCAAGGCAGTTTTTTTCCCATCTACAAATATCTTGAATTTTTAGAATATACGAATTAGTGAGGAAGCTACCAAATTATTCCAGAGGTGTTTTTAGAACAGTTACTTTGAAATCGTAGTTAGTTTCATTATTGTTTAATAGTATTTCACCTTAAACACAAAGCTGGCGAGCTCAGACCCAGATACCAATTTCAGCTTCATCATGAAGAATGGTAGATGTTTGGGGAAGTTACTTCGACTCTCCCAAAATTTAGTTTCCTTAACTGGAAAGTGAAAATAATAATATCCACTTCATACGGATGACTTCTTACGATGAAATTAGCGATGGGACCAAGGCCTGGCACATAATAGGTACTCGATTAAAAGCTAGTTCTCCCCTTCCATTCTCCTCTGCAAATTATTCAGAATGCGTAGTCGGAGCCTGTGGAAACTACCACCACCTGGTGTACAGGTCTCAAAACTGCACGAGCAGGAGTGAAGGTGAAAATACCCCCTCGACTCAGGACACCGTAAAACCGAAATTCAGAAATGACTAAAAATCGCATGTTGCAAAGACATCAATCATATATATATATGAGATAGCCTACACTGGAGATTCCAGGACACGGAGTGGAATGAATCAGGGAGCGCTTCCCAGAAGAGACACCGCTCATTTAGATGTGTAAGGAGAAACAAAGGATGTGGGCTGATCGACAAGAAGGAAGAGAAATTTCCTGCGTGAAATTAGGGAGGAAGCTTGGAAGCACAAGAGAAAGGTCTTGGAGGTCTCGGGGTGACAAATAATGTCAACTGGAGATTTTATTAACTCAACCAGCCTGCTAAGCTTTCAGGCCTTTTGATCACTATAGAGAATAAGAGAGAACGTGGATGGCTAGGTGTCAGTCACGCCCACTACATAGCACCTGTCCTGGGATGGCCCACTGACAGTGCTCAGGCGCAGCACCTGGAACTTTGATCAAGAATTCCTTTCAGGGGAGAAGGTGCAGCAGCAGCAGCAGAGAGCACCCCAAGCCCCCAAGGCAGAAACCCCAGCGCGGTCAGTGGCATTGCCCTAGAATCATCTCGAATGCAGGGCTTTTCCCGTGTCCCTACCCACTTCCCCCCTCATATCAGCATCATGGAGAAAAGGATTCTATCTCCCCAAGTCTGGACGGTGCGTGATGCCACCTCCCAGAAGGGAGAAGCTATTCTGCCACTTTGCAGTGCCCAGAAGGTCACAGGCAGCGACAGAGGCAGGAGGGACCAGCAGCAGAGCTGGGCTCAGAACAGTGGCTCCTCCTGGCAGCAGAGTTCAAAACCAACCTTGTTTCTTCATAAAATCACCAATATTTTCCTCTCCGTAGGGCCCGCCCTTCCCATCGGCTACGTGAGCCTAGGTGGTCCCTCTCTGCCGGGAGACCTCCCAAACTGTCAGATCACTCATCCCTTGCGAGAGCCAGTGATATCATTGTGCAATTCTGCTGTTTTTTGTTCCAAACGGCCATGTGTGGTATGGCAGAGAGGATTTGGCAGGGGCTGGCCCGTACCCACATCCTTTACGATCCCCAACCCCCCAGCTCCAGATGTTGCCTTCAAACATGGGCCATGGCCTTGGCTGGGCCCTGCCCCAGAGACTGAGTAGATATAATTACTCCCGCCCTGTGACCACGGGTGTAGCCACGCCTAACTCTCTCCTACCGATTTGCCCTGAGTAACTACTCCCTCCACCCCATGTCAGAGTAAGTGGGAGGGGTATTTCATTTAGACATTTGACACCTTCCTTTGAAGGCAGAGCATGCGACCGCCTCTGATCAACATCTAAAGGCGGCCTGAGGTGGCCCCTCCACGGAGCCCCGCCCTCGGTAAATCCAGCTGGCCCTCACTGCAGGGACTGCCACCGCCACCTCATTTAGCAGCGGTTGCATCTGCTTCGGTGTGAGACATTCCACGTGTCCATGGTTCTGTTGTGTCAGGGGCTGGGGCCGCTCCCCCAAGAGTTCCCGGCCCCCACGAAAGGCCCCGTCCGAGCCTGTCGTCTTCCCCCGGGTGGTGGGAGCAGCTGTTGTTTCCTCGTCTGCAGCCCGGTGGTCACGACAAGGCCTGAAGGGCCCCGCCACCGAATTTTCATGCTTGGAGCTAAATCCATGTGTGCATGATCTTTCCTTGAAACTGTAGGAGGGAACTGTGTCCCTCAGCCTTCTCCTTGCAGAGTGCCGAGCTCATCCCTGCCCCCTTCCAACTTCAAAAGGCCAACTGTCTCATTAACCTAATTGCCCGACTTTAAGGAACTTACTTAAATTACCAACTAAAGGATGGCCATTTCTGTCTAAACAAGACATTGTAAAGTATTCTCACCAAAAAGAACTCGCTTTCCACCATGGCAGACGAATGTCTCCGTTCGTGGGTTATTGTAATAATTATCGTCGGTATGAATCTAAGCAAATTTGTATAGATTACCAGCTGTGAAACCTTTTCTCAGTGATGGCATTTGGAAAAGTTCAACCGAGCTACACTACAAAGACAATTAAATGTCCATACTACAGAACACTTGTCCTTTTGAAAAAAAGAAAGAAAGAAAACTCAGGAAAAAGAATACTGAAACTATCAGTAGCTCCTGTTGGCTACGTGAAACCTAATAAAATGACTAATGATAAATTTCTCTTCAACAAGGGCCCCCCAGCTGTGCTGCTTCTACTGGCTTTAGTCACTGTGAACGGGGCAGGGAGAGTGAATTATTGGTTAGACTCATTTTATTGGTTTGGGCTTGGGGTGGGGGGCAGTGGATTATATGGGAGATTCTTTTCATGTTTTATTTTTTCTCCTCAAGAAACAGCTGGTTTTGTCTTTAGTTTCAAATGTCCATTTAAAAAAAAATCAGAGCAATCATTAGAAGGCAGGAATTTGTACAAGGGAGCTCCCCAAAACACCTGATCCCAATCCTGGGGGGTTCGCCAGGAAGGGCGGCTTGAGCCTCCACTAGGAGAGGTGTGGAGGAGGGGAGGAGGGGCAGGATTGATGGCCATGGGCATGACTGGCGGGTGGGCCCCCAGTGGGGAAGGAAAGAGGGTACCATCCCTTAGGAAGCGGCCAGACTGTGGGCTGGTGCTGGTGCAGATGCTCAGCTGTGGCCCCACGGGCTCACTCGCCCCACGCAGGCTGGCCCCCCGGCCTTGCGGATCCAAACTCGGTCTTAAATTTCTATGTGGAGATGGCAGCTCCGGTCTTCAAGGTATCGCATTCCACTGCACATCCCCAGAGTGGCGTGGGGCTCCTGAAGACGAGATATGCAGCTTAACTCCCTGGGACTGGCACCTTCCAGTGGAAAGAAGGGGCCGGGGCTGACTTCAGAGCATGGTGTCCTCAGGCCCAGGGGCTGATTCCTGCTCGGTCCCTCTCGTGTCAACCGAACAGCCCTTTTCCACCTTAAACTGCAGCGCTGGGGATCACAAAAAGAGATCCAAAATCTAGACTGAAACTCAGCCTCAAATGTCTCAGACTAACTCCCCTTACCTGGAAGGGCCCAGGCCAAGGGCTCCACAAAAAACACTACAGCCTGTGTCTGCGGCTGAGCACAATGCCCTCCCCTGAGAGACGCAACTCAGAGACATGGCCTGCAGTGATGCCCACGGCTCGGCAGTGGTCCGGGGTTTCCGCGCACCCGCGTGCTGGTTAGCTCCCAGATTTAACCCCTGCTCCGTCCTGCCCTGTACCCAGGAGCCTGGCATCTGTGGGTCTCATCTCCTCCCCTGTCTGGTGGCGTGCAGGGGCAGAGGGGTGGAAAGAAGAGGTCAGAGTCGTTCTTTCCCCTGCTCCCTCCACATGGGTCTGGAGACGCCATTCTGCCCTCTGGCCACAGCCACAGCTGGGTGCCTTCTCTTCCCCAGCTGCGGGCTCCAGCAATGCCATTTCTCAGGTGGGAAACTGAAGAACGGCCCCCAAAGACAACCAGTTTCTGATTTCCGGAGCCTGCGCGTGTTACCTTATATGGCAATAGGGACTTTGCAGATGTGACTGAGTCAAGGATCTCGAGATGCAAGATTGGCCTGGATGATCTGAGCGGGCACTAAATGCAGCCACAAGTACGTTTCTAAGAGGACGGCAGAGGGAAACATGGCACAGAGGAAAAGGCTATGTGACCAGAAAAGCAGAGACTGGAGTGACATGGACACAAGCCAAGAAATACCAGCAGCAACCGGAAGCTGGTGGAGCCAAGGAATGGGTTTTCCCTTGGGAGCCTCCAGAAGGAACCAGCCCTGCCAAGACCTGACTCGTTTTGGGCCCCTGGCCTCCAGAACCGTAAGAGAATAAATTTCTGCTGTTTAAGTCACAACGTTCTTAGTCATTTGTGACAATAATCCTAAGAAACTAATAAAGCTCCCAGCCTCTGAGATCTGGGTGTGATTGGTTTCCCAACTGTGGCTGTGTGTCTTCTGCTTTCTGCCAGAATCCTATCTGCTACATTCCACTTCATTCTAAAAGAATTTAAGATGGTATATCCAAAAATATATATATGGTACAATAAGATTTAGTTCAATGAGAAAATTCAGGAGAAAAAGAAAATAAGGATAAAAAATGAAAAGCCTAGACAAATATCCAAAAATTTATGCCATGCGGCACTGACCACTTTTTGGAAACTGGCCTCCTAAGCTCCCCAGCAGCCGATGCAAACGGAAAAAGCATACCGATGCTAGTTTATTCTTTCTTAAACTGCACCGATGTTCGGAATCACCTGAATATTTGGTTAAACATCCAAATAGCCAGTCGTCACTTCATCCAACACCTATCTAAACAGAATCATGTACAGAAGCAGTGAGAATCTGGGTTTTAACAAACATCCGAGATGCAGTCAACGAGTTAGCGTCTGCAAGGTAAGAACGCAACGTGGGAAGTGTTGACGAGGAGAACAATGTTAAAGGGGTGTGTGTGTGTGCGTGCGTGTGTGTGTGTGTGCATGTGTGTGTGTGTGTGTGTGTGTGTGGAGAGATGTCTCCAAGTGTATAGCGGCCCTTCCAGCCATGGTCAAGCACTGTCCTCTCTGCCGCCACACCCACAGCTACAGGACCAAGGAAGCGACCTCGGCATGAAAAATAAGATTCCAACTTAGCCGTGCCCTGAATGAAGACACGAGCTGCAGGAGATTCCGGTGTCGCCTCCTTACTTTCCACTCTCTGGTCGCTTTCCGAACAACCCTCACACACAGCCAGGGTCCTTCCAGGGCCCTCGGGGATGAAGACACAATGTGGGCGTGTGCCATGGGGTGTCCTGTTCCCCAACAGCTAGGGCTGTGCGCATGAAGCCAATCCCATCAGGCCTTTTTTAGGGTGGGGGGCGGGGCTAGGTTACAGGCAGGCTCTGACTCTCAATGGTATAGTATGTCTAGATGGGAGGGGAACCTTGCTATACCAGGAGAGAGGCCAGACTGAGCATGAAGCACGAGGTGAGAAACCCACAGAAAACAGAGCCAGCGCCCTGATCAAACCACTTGTGAAACTCGGCCACCACACTTTCTCAATTCTGCGAAGCAATAAATTTCCTTTTTTTGAGGGGTGTGTTATCTTAATGTTGACATTACTTTTACTTGTATTGCGAAGCATCCTAGACAGTAGACCTGTTATGTTTACCTAATTTTTTCAATTAAAAATTCACATTAAATTTTAAATTTTTTTTAAATAAAAAGATTACAGAAAACCTCGGAGAGAGATAACTCTACCAAAAGGAAGCAGGAATTTCTTTTTAGTGACTGCTATTATTTTAGGAAACGCTTTTTTCTCTCTTCCTGTCCACTATACCGAAGGGATTGCTAAATATTCTGATTTCTGTTTTCCTCGTGATCACAGTCACCACGCCTTTAGATGCAACCAGAGACTGACCTTGAGCTTCTTTCTCTTTATCTGCTATTATAACGTAAACTTTTCAGGTACTTCCTGGAAAACATCATTTCAAAACTTCAATGATTAAACCCGCCAGCCATCATGAACTCCCTAAGCCAGGATGAGCAGTGATTGGGGGTTATCACATGGTCGTCAGCCGCAGGATGTATCCCAGCCAGGAGGCAGCCAATAGGATCCAAGGGATGAAAGATGGAGAACTCCATAGAAATGGCATGTGCATGGGACCCAGTTACAATTTCAGAATTCTGCCTGTCCTTTCCCATCCAGTTAGCTATTTCGAATGACTGCCTAGTTGATTTCTAAACCAGAATGGTTGATAGCTAGTCAAAAGTATCGGCAAAAATTCCAAAGCCTGGAGGCAAATTCACTTTCATATAAAAAACATGTTACTGGGAGAATGGGGTGAAGAGTTAAAGAAGTACTAATTAGTAGTTGATTGTTGGGTACAGGGATGGGGAGCATGGCAGAGGGGGTACAGTCAGCATTAACATGTTGGCTAGGTGGAGGGCCAGGGGAGAGAGGGAGCAATTGGGGGATCGTTTTATGAACATTATAGATGTCTAACCAATGGACTGTATACTGGAAACCGATTTAGATAAATACATTTTTTTTTCAAATGTTACTAATGGGAAGCTGTTGTTTAATGGATACAGAATTTCAGTTTTGCATGGTGAAAAGTTCTGGAGATTGGGTGTTTTAGCACTACTGCACTGGACACTTAAAATGGTGAAGGTGATAAATTTCACATTAAGTGTATTTTATCACCATTGTAACAGTATATAAGTATTCATATATATACATATGTGAAAGGGGAGGGGGATTTCATTTTCACCCAGCAAGGTTCGTACTTTACATATGTAATAACAATAATAATATCTAACACACATATAGCGTAGTAGTTTCCAATGGGCTGGGTACCAGTTCGTAACTGCTTGTCGCTTATTTTCTAATTTAAAATGCTCACAACTACCCTATAAGGCAGATACTATTATTATTACTATCATTATGCCTCTGATTTACTAATAAAGAAACTGAACCATGGAGAAGTTTTGAAACTACCGCAAAGTCACCTGGGCTGAGCCGAGATACAAACCCATTCAGTTTCACCCCAAAGGTTATACTCCCCATAATGATTTATCATTGAGGACTATTATCTCATTCTACAGAAGCAAGAATTGATGCTCAGAGTTAAGAAAATGGTCCAGGATCATGAAGACAGCAAGTGCAGGGTCTGAGAGAACCGTGAGGATGAGAAGAGTCTGTATCCGCACTGTTTCACGGGACAACCGCTGGCCACGGGGGGCTACGGAACAACGGACGTGTGCCTGGCTATGTTCTATTTCATTTTAATGAATTTAAATGTAAATAAGCATGCAGCACAGGTGTAGCTAGAAACCCAAAACATGTTTTTGAAATGCATTTTATTGTGATAAAATACAAAACCAAAATATTTTTTAAAACACTAGAATCCACACGCGCTCCATAGGCCGTCAGAGCCATGATGTCGCCATGCCTAACGTGGCCTCTGGGACACTGCATTGCACACTTGTGGAAAAGTTGATAACCTTTCATTGTGAAAATCGGGTCTCAGAGACCCTTAAAAGCCCCAGGACCACACTTTTTGAATCTTAAAGGACTGACAATAAGGAACAACCCTTCGCCCACCCGGCTCTGGGACTTCTTCCTTCCATTTGGGAGGACTTCGTCCTACCCTGCCACTGCCCCTCCCCCCCCCCAGTTTGGTTTCTATTGCTTGCTCCCAGACCCACAGACTTAGCAGGCTGGGATGGGGGAGATCCGGGGACTCTGTCCTGGACCACCCAGGCCACCTAAGGAAAGGAGACGGGACACCGTGGCCCAGCTTGCTGAGGGAGAATTTTCCTTCAGAGGTTCCAAGGCTCCGAGGCAGCAAAGTGAAATTCAAGATGCTGGAAAAGATGGAGGGGCCTCCGGTCCCTAGGGTCGCCGCTTCTCCCCCACCCCAGCGGACAGGAAAGAGGAGGCCGCTGGAGGCAGAGCAGAGAGGGCTTCGGGTGGCCTTCTGGGGCAACTCAATCAAAGAAATTATTTTCCCACAGACGAAGCCAAGAATAGCTTAATGACTTTCTCCTGATTGAGGAATAAATCTATTAATTTATGGCCCAGCCCCAACCCCGTTGTGTCAACCCCACCCTCTCCCTCCCCTTAAAAAATGTGAGAAATGCTTCGAAATGCCGCTTATTTTCGTGGCTTCCATCTTCTATGTCTTGCGGTTCATTTTTCACTCGCTTCTTTCGTACTGCTCCCCGCTCCTTTTCTTACCGCTCCCCTCTTCCATTTTCAGGTAAATCACAGCCTCTCTCAGAGCCATGTCCAGACCCCAGGACGCGCACCCCATTAGAGAGGCCAAAGCTTCGGAGACGCGATGTAAAGTCACCAACAAGGAGAATCGGATGTCTTTTCTTGGAGAGACACTGGCGAGCGCCGCCCTCCTGCCTACACGGCCTTGCGCATCCGCACACGGACCCGGACATGCGTTTTAACCAAGCCGGGGGATCCGGAGACAGAGCAGTAAATCAAGAGAAAGCAGAGGCGGAGAGGCCAGTGTCAGAGACTCCCCATTTCTCCTGCCCAGCGCAATTAACACTCTCCGGGGGTAGCTGCTAAGTGGCTGGGATTTATGGATGTGGCCACCCGCTGCCTGACCCCCACGGGGCCGCAGCTCTCAGCGGCCCCTCCCAAGAAGGACTAAGTGGGTAAACCCACCTGGCTTTGCGCGCGGGAATTCGGCCTCTCACCTGCACGACTCTACCTCCTGGAGAGAAGCTGTTTCATTCGAAAGCGAGATAATTTACATTGTACCTGGAGACACAGACTAACTTATTCCCACCTCCACTAACTGTGTGTGCTCCGGCCAGTTCATTAAGCTTTCTTTGCCACAGTTTACTCCTCTGCAAAAAGGAGACGATGAAAGTCATCGCCTAACTGGAATTTGGCAAAAAACAAAAGATTTAAAATATGTGAAGTTTTTAGAACTGCGCCTGGAACGTAGATATTCAGACACAGGACACCTTAGGACGCGCACACTGAAAAGTAGGGCGAGGATTATTAGCGAAGGTGCCTTAGAGCTGAGCCGGGCGTCCCCTGGTCCAGCTCACCAGTCCTGGGGACGGGGGTGAAGGGACCCGCCTCACTCTGGCTGCCAGGCTTAATGCGCAGCTCTCGTGAGCCGCTGTGGCCCGGCCTGAGAAAGACACAGTGGACACGCTTCGGGTCAATCAGGCGGGAATTCGGCAGGAGCACTCGGCCCTCTAGTCTTGACCTTCACTGGGTCACCTGCCCCGGCCTCCTCCCGGACGCAAAGCCCAAGGAATTCTCTTTCGCCCTGCTTTTTGATGGGCCTTTTTACCTGCCACGGCCGATGCGACCAAGGGAATGAAGTCTGGGCCCCAAGTTCCGAGGACCGAATCCAGGCCTCGAAGCGACGCCGGGAAGAAATGGCCCAGGGGGACACCGGAGACCCGGGACCTGTCCGCACTCGGGGCCGTGCAGCCTTATGCGGGGCCTGGGATGCCCCTCCACGCCCCCGGCGCCCGCGACTCCAAACCGCGGGTACAGACGCGCGGGTCCCCCAGGCTCGTCCCCTGCGCGCCCCGACTTTCGTTTTCAGCCGCGCCTGCCGGGCATTTTCCGGCCTGTGCGCAGCACAAAGCGGGGACCCGTGGGCCACCCGTGGCCGCGGCGCCTGCGGCCCCAGCTCGCGGCTTCGGGCGCGGGGGGCCCCCATCGTTCTGGCGCGCCGGGCTCTGGAGCCAGAAAGTGTACACAGACCATAAATTCCCCGCGTCCGCCCACCCACCCCGCGCGGCGCTCAGAGGCCAAGCAAGGTCCGCCGCCGTCCCCCAGCGCCCCGCTCCCCTCGGGCTGGCGATGCGACCCGCGGCCAAGCGCCGCTGGTACCGGCAGTGACTCCCTGCCCCGCGCGTCGCAGTCCTGCCACCAGGGCAGCAACGGCTCCCGGCCCCTGCGCGGGAGGCTAAGGTGCGGGCCAGGCGCACAGCGCGGGAGAGGCCGGGCCTGGAGGGGAGGCCGGGGGAGAATGGCAGGGGAGCGGCTGTGGCCTCCAACTCCTGGATCTCTCCATCTCGGCGAGGAGGGAGCCAGTGAGTGCGCGGGGCGCCCACTCGCTTAGAGATGTTCGTGTTGCGCACCGCCCGCCCCCCACTCCACGCCGCGGTCACCCCGCGGCCCGCGCCACGCGCACTCGGAACACGCTCTCCCCGGAGGCGCCGCAGGACGGGCCCTAACAGATGTCTGTGCGGTTGTGTCTACACTCACAAAAAAGCGGGTGTTTGAAATAATGATTCGACCAAGTCTCAAACCAAGCGAGCAAAGCTTTGCTTTGAAATTAGTCTCTGAAGAGGGGATCCCAGGAGCCCGCCAGGTCAGGAACCCGAGCGAGAAACGCGGGTTTTGAGTCGCGGGCGGGGCCACGCCCTCGGCAGGCGGGTACCTGGGCACAGTGACTCAGCCTCCCTTCGCAAAGCGGGCATCTGGGAGCGAGGAGCAGCGGGCCCCTTCCCGCCCCGTGTGGCTGTGAAGGTTAGATGAGACACGAGACTTTCAGTTCTTGCTTAAAAAGTGGGAAACGATTTCCTGTATTTTCGCTTGCACGAAGCCACCTTGGGCGATTTCAAACCGCAATCAAGACGCGTCCCCCCGCGTCCCCGGCCAGAAGAAATTCGTGGTGTGACTACGGGAGCGACGGTGACAGCTTAATAGCAACTCCCGGGACTGGGTGCCTCCCGTTCGCCAGGGTCTGTGACTGCTCCGTATCAGACACTCTCCCCTAACCTATGCGGACGGGACACGGGACGGCACGCCTGCAGGGTTCTGGGCACATGGTGGAGCTGGGGAGGACTCAGAAGGTTGCATGCGTCCCCCTGACCGCCATTCCTCTGCCGTGGGAAAACCAAAAGGGAGGAGGAAAGAGGAGGGAGAGACAGTTCCCATCGCTGAAGTTTGGGGTTGGCAGCACGCACCTCAAGGCGCCTTCCGATGGCTCCAGCCCCCGCCGCTGGTGGCCCCCAAACCAGACCCTGCCCAGCCCGTGGTAGGGGCTCTCCGGGTGTGTGCGTGTGTCGATGGATGATGCTTAACTTAGCCTGTGGTGACCTGAGGATTAGGGGCGCATCACCCTCGTTCCTGAGCACCGCCCCAGAGGAGTAAGGTGGCTTTGCTGGTCTTTCTTTTTCTTTTCCTTTTTTTTTTTTTAAATTATGCTGGCCTTCAGTTTTTAATAATAAAAATAAATCCCGGCCATTCGTTGCACTTGGGTTCAGAGTGGAGGCTGGCGTCCGCCACCTCGAGCAGACTGGCTACCAGGATGCTCCTCTCAAATCACACACCCGGTGCCCCAGGACCTCCGTGGTGGTCATCCCAGAACCAAGGCAGCCCTGGCCCAGATCCTCTTAAAACCCTGAGTGACAAACAGCAAATGGGAAGAGGTAGGGATGCCTCTAAGCAAGGACAAGCAAGAGAGAAGATGGAGGGAAGGAGATGGGAAATTTTCAATTACAGCCGGCATTTAATCTTAAAATTATGTGTCACAGACCAAGTCTTCAGGTTGGTTCCTTTTCTTTCTAGTGTTGCACCCCCTTGTTCAACCACAGAACTGTGCCCTCCACCCAGGAGGTCGGCACTGGCAGCTGGAGGGATCTGGAGGGATCTGGCTCTGCAGATGGCTGTGGAGGACCCAAGCCAGGCTTTTAGGGGCCATCTCCCGGGGCTGCCCATTGGCGCCGAAGGGGACCACCGTGGATGAAGTCGAGGCCTGAGGGCAGGTGTTGACCTTGGACAGGTGCTCATTTGACGGGTTGGGGATTCTAGAAGACAGAGGACCCAGAATTCTCCATCAGATCCAAAAGAGTGATGAACCAATCCAGGGATGCAGGACACAGCGAGATGCTTCAGCCTGCGCGCATCACGAGACAAAGAACCCTGTTCACCCCTCAGTTCATTCGCCCATTCGTTTGCTCCGCTCTCGAGCGCCCACCACGTGCTGGGAACTGCCCTGCGTGCCCACATCGCCCCATTTCAGCAACGAAAATAAACGGCTCTGACCAATCAAAGCGAGGCTGGAATCTGTCGGCCTGGAAAGCGATCAAGGCGAGTTGGGGATTCTCTCCCTGCTCGGCACCACCGCCCTACCCTGTGCGCAGAGACGCACCCCGGGGCGGAGCTGAGACCCAAAGATGCCCGGAAAGCTTCTGGCTTCAGTCCTGGTTCTTATGCCGACCGCTTGGCTGCTTGACCATGGACGAGTCACTTGACCTATAGATGAGGCCGTTGCTGCCTGGCTGCCCGCGACAGAAGCCCAGCGAGGTTCCCTCCACCAGGGTTAAGCGGCTTGTGAACTCTCTCTTGCCACTCTGTGATGGCCTTAGATCCGGACCCCTGAGTCTCCTCGGGCTGGTTATTTGGGGCTTCCAAGTCCGCGGGTAGCTCAGTGCCGTGTTGCTCAGCTTCCCCCTTTGTTTACAGCGCTCACCAGGCGATCTTATTATTCCTGTGGATTCGCTGAGACTATAAATAACCACAAGGGCCACAACCATGGCGGTTCGGTTCGTTTATTGGTAAACACTTGCTGAGGCACCTTCCTTGTTCTGAGCACAGTGCTAGGTGCTAGAATTTCTCCAGTCACGCAGCAGAGCCCAGACCTGCCCTCACGAAGCCGAGGGCGCCTTTCCCCAGCAAAGGGACAGTTGCTGTCCTGTTTCCCTTTCGAAGGTCCTCCCTCTGCGCCATTAGTTAAGAACTTAATAAAACGCCTGAAGTGCCATTTGTCCCAACAGGACTTCAATGGGGGGGGGGACACATTTCCTTCCTTGGACCCCAGACACTTGCTGAAACATCCCTCAAACACGAAGTGTCAGAAACTTCCAGGTTCTTTCCCTTCCAGCTCCCGAGGAAAAGTCCCAGCCATACCTGCAAGCATCGTACACAGGGAGCCAGGACCAGCGCCAGGAAAACCAAGAGCAAGAAGTGCCATGGACGCAGTGGACGAGCGTGGCCACCCCCGGCATCACCTGGCAGCCCATTCAAACGCTCTGGGCTGTTCCTTCAACGGCTTCCCTGGGCACACTGAATGGCATTCATGAGCCTGCATCACGAGGATTTCAGGATTTAATTTCCCGGAGAATAAAGATTGTCTTGCATTATTTTTCTTCTTTCTTCTTTCTTTTTCTTTTTCTTTTTTTTCCAACGGCATACATACTAACGAGAACCTCAACGAATAGCGCAATAAACAAAAGGATGGATGAAGGAATACAGTGACATCCGAGCCTGTGGCACTGATGGCATGTCACCCACTGTTCTCATTGCACGTTTGTTGATGCAGTTAATCCTCATGGTAATTTATGAGTTAAGAAACTTCTGTTATTTTCTATCATACAGGTGAGGAGACTAAGCCACAGGGTTAAATTTCCCAAGGTCTCAAGGTTAGTAATTGGTGAGTGAATGAATGAATGAATGAATGAATGAATGCTTCTTGGGCTAGTCTGGGTTCCCATATGCTCCCCAGAGACAGTCGTTGGGGTCACTGAAGCCACCCGCTCTGGGATGTGGCCCAGTGTTGAAATGCCCTCTGCCATCTCCCCGGTCTCCCGTTCCCTGTCTGGGCAGATGAGAGAGAAGAACCCGCAGGCACCATCAGGCCTCAAACCCTGTGTTCTGCTCAGAATCCCAAATATCGGGGACAACTGAAAGAAGCCGGAAAGCGCCAAGGATGATGCGATGTCCCGTGAGCAGGGTGCAGCCGGGACCCTAAACACTATTAGCATAGCTAAACCTGCTCCAGAGGCAGCACCGCCTGGAGGGTGGGCGACAACCTAGGAGAGACCCGGGCCTGGGGCGCTTGCGGGGACCCTCCTCAGGGACCACGGAGGGCACAAGCGAGCGGGCCCACTGGAGCCTCTTATGCTCTTTTGAAAAAGCCCCTGAACTTGGATAATCTGATTCCAACTTCAGGAGGTCAGCAGGGGTGTCAGGGAGGGACACCCTCTCCTTTCACACTGTGGGAGGAACCGACCCCACCCGGCTCCTGGCTCTCACTCCCCAGGGGACCTCAGGCAAGTGTCAGGGCTCCTAACCTCTGTTGCCTCAACTCCGAAATGGAGTCCGGAGAAATCACCCCCGCCTGGACATCTAGCCTTGGTTCCTAAAGTGACAGAGGGCAGGGCAGCTAAGGGACCCACGGGCCAGTGATGGGGAGGAAGGGGCGGGGGAAGGGCGATGCCTTGCTTCTTTGCTTTGTCAGACCCAGGTGGGGGCGGGGACAATTCCTTAGAAAGTGCACCCGCCTGCTCCAGGCTTTCATATCCTGACTGAGAGAGCCAAGGGCCGCTCATGTGACTTTGGGACCCAAGCCACTCTCATCACAACCTCGAAGGGGACGCTGTGAGCATGAGCGGTAGATCCGGGTGGATCTCCTCCACCGGCCCCAAGACCTGCAGTTGAAGGCCCCACCAAACAAGAGCTGCATCTTCACGAAAACCATGGCGGCAGAGCATGCAACCCCCTTCCCCAGGGGCTAAAGAAGGGGGAATGAGAAGACCCTGTGTGTCTCTGCCATCTTTAAATTAGTCTTCACGTGGTGTGGGGAGGGCCGAGTTCTGAGTCCCTCTGTCCCGCCCGGGGAGGAAGCTCCTTCAAGAAGGGTCAGGGCGCGGAAGGATTCAGGGAGAAGGTATCTGCGTCTCTTCCTCATTTCTGGCTGGCTCCAGAGCCGCCCCAGGCCCATCCTGCAGAGGGTCTGTCTGAGGTCGAGTGTGCTCGAGGGGAGGTGGGGTCATATCCAGGAGCAGGTTAAAGCTTCAGTCTGAACGCTCCAGAAAATCCCCTCTCCCGCACTGCAGGTCATGTTTCTTTTGAAGCCCTTGAGACCCCAAAGCTTCCGGAGGCTGAGGCTGCTGTTGAGCACCCGGGTGGGGAAACCTGGGGTCACCTCCCAGTGACGATAGCCTCCTGCATCTAGAACCAGAGAGACTGGCGGGCCAGGGACTCATTGCTCACCAGCTGCGAACTGCGCAGAACCCCTGCCAACACCCCAAGTCTGACCCTCGTTAGAGGGAGCAGCATCAGGATCCCGGAGCCACTGGTCCCCTCTGAGGGGAGCCGGGGGAGCAGAGGGATTTGTGACGACAGGAGTCTGAGTGCCTGCCCGCGCCTCCCAACCATACACACCAGGACTTGCGGGGTTGGAGCGGGGAGGCCGGGAGCGCAGTCCTTGGCTGGTTGCGGGCCACAGCCTCCCGAGCAGGGCCGGGCAGCCTTGGCCTCGGTGGGGACGGGGCAGCGACCGCAACTCGCTGCTGACAACTCTAGGCAGCTGGGTCCTCGCGGGCTGTCGGCCGAGGCGGGACACCCGGAGAACGCGGCGCCAGCTCCAGGGGCTTGGTGCGCGAAGCTTGGAGAGGGGAACGTGCGGAGACGAGCGCCCCGCCACGCACACGCGCGGGCCGAGGCGCTGCGGGGTCCTCACTGGGCTCTGCGCGTGCAGCGCGCGGAGCTGTGCCCGCGTGGTGTTCTCCGCAAGCAGCCGCGGTCTCCAGCGGACGGCCCCTCGCGTGTCCGACTCTGCGCTCCGTGCGCCTGAGTGTGTGTTCGACGTGTGACGTGTGCGCGCGCGCCTGTGCCCCCGGTGGCGCCGGGGTGTGAGACTCGCCGCCCCTCCCTCCGCAGCGCGACGCGCGCTGGCGGCCGGCCCGCCCATTGCGCCCGGGTACCCTTGCTCGCAGGGCCGCGCTCGGAACCCCAAAGCTGTAACTGCTTTTAGGAAAGGGGGAGCGAGGCCCGCGGGGCGCGGGGAAGGGGCGCGCGCCCGCCCCCTCCGAGCCGCGGCCCCTCTCCGCGCCGGGGACCTCTCGGTCCTGAACGTCTAGCTCCCCGCGCCGCGCCTGCTAGCATCGAACGGCGCCGGGAAGAGTCGAGGCGACCTGCCCCGAAACGCCGCTTCGCTCCCCGCGCCCCTGCCCGCCTGGAGTGGCCTGCGGTCCCGCGGCCGCTCTTCTTCCGAATGGCCTCTAAACGTCTCCCCGGCTTGCGCACTCGGTGGCGATGAGAATGCGCAAGAACTCCGGGGCCCCGGGCGGTTCCAACGGGAAAGTGTCAGGAGCGAAAGGCGAGCGGTGGCGGAGGGGCGAGCGCGGCCCGTGGCCCGCGACCCCTGCCCGCGGGGGCCCGCTTCCCGGCTCACTTCTCTCCCATCCTCCCGGCTCCACCGCGGCCCCTTGGCCGGGGTGAACCTGGCCGAGATGAAGGCCTAATTGTACCTGAAATCACTCATTACTGTTCCTGGCGATGATTTCCGTCACTTTTGCAAAGCCAGGCCCAGGCGGAGAAAGGCGACGGGGGTTCGGGGCTGGGGGCGCCTCCGGGCCTCGCGAAGAGCGGCTGCGAGCGCAAAGCCCCGACCTCTCCCCGGCTCCCCTCCCCAGCCCGGCCCCTCAACTAGGCACACGCGCCGCCGCGTTCTCCTTAACGCCAGGGCGGGATTCAAGTGCCTCCCAATTCGATGTTCTTGGGAAGTCCTGGTTCCAGAACTTTAATATTTGGGGGAGGGGCGGAGGAGACGGGTCTCAGTAATAAGAGCAAATCTGGGGTCCAGAGAAAATCCTGCGGTTGGCGGTTGGCGTAGCGGAGCCTGTGGAAGGCACGCAGAAACCACCCCGGCTCGGGGCTGGGACCCACGCAGGTGGGGAGGCTGCCCACCCCTCTTGCCGCACACTTAGGGAGAGCAGCTGGCTCACGTTCCCTTTTAACTGGAGGTCCCTCTGGGGCCTCCACCTCTCCTGCAGAGACCACCCTGGTGTTCCCTCTCCCCTCCCCCCACCCCCGCACATTCCTCTAGGGATTCGGCTTGATTTGGGAGACTGGGAAGTGGTTGACAGGGGTGGGAAATGGTCAGCCTTGCATCCCTGGGCTGTGCTCTGGGATCTGCCCACCTGTCTGATGCCTACCCCCCTACCACCACTACAGAAGAATAAATCTGGGGCCTCTATTTTGCCCCTTGGCTGGTAAATCTAGGATAGTTTTTGAATGCGTTCATGCAAATAGGTCAGAGTGGAGAAGAAGCTAAGCCAGGCCCGGGAGCCTTCTCGCTCCGGCCAGGGGCCTGGGGTTTGTCCTAGGCTCACTGAGCGTGGCCTAGGAACCCCTCTCCAGGCCATGTCCTCCTGAGGACCGACCGTAGGACCAGCTGCCTTGCTTCGGTGATTGGTCCCTCAGAAGCCTTGAGCCCTCCCCCCAGCTCAGTGCCTAATAGGCCCAGGTGGTCAGGTTTGTCAGCAATGCCTATTTGTAAAATCTCCCCCAAAGATCTTTTTACAAACTCCAAAGACTAGTTGTGAGGGAAGGAGAGCTGGGAAGACAGGTCTTGGAGAAAGGTTTGAATCTTCAACCTTTCGGGAAAATGTTGACAGGCCTGTCCCAGTTGCTGCATGGAGGTTTGCTGGTTTCCAGCTGCAGCGCGTTAGGGACACTGCCCCTCGAATCACCGCAGCTTTGGGGGGAAGAGAGCTCGACCTCGTCCCGCCGTGGCCCAGTTTCGCAGGAAGACTGTGAGCGTGTGCGTTGGGGTGGGGGTGGGGGGTGCAGTTTCACGGACCCATCGCTGGCCACCTGTGAGCCAGGAGATCCCGGTTCTGGTTTGGGGCCTCACCTTGGCGTGACCTTGAACGCGTCACCTCCTGCTGTGCAACTAGCTTGGCATCGTTAAAGCCATCTCAGGCCAGGCCTCCCAGCCCTCACCACTGTGGTCTGCCTGTCCTTCTCCCCAGGACACTACGGACCATATCCAGGTGGGGACCAGTCGCACTGGAAGAGCCTCACGGCTCCAGGCCCAGCACTGAGCGGCCGCCTTGTGAGCTGGGCTGTAACCATGGTCCTCTCCTCCCTGACTCTGCACCCTCTGGATCCCCCGAAAGGCCAGCATGCACACTTATCCCAAGCTCATCGTGTACCAAGTCACGTCTGGGCAGCCATCTGCCCCGTGGGCCTAACCGATTCCACGGCCAGCTCTGCCCAGGCCACACTCAGCGAGGCCCGGCTTGCCTTCCCTGGCATGTTGGCCTGGACTATGAGTTACTGACACCTCTGAAATGGTGGAACAAACCGCTGAGCCCCAACGCTGATCTCTGCAGCAAGGTGGCTCTGAGCTTACAGCAACCCGCTCCCCCCCCCCCCAAAAAAAATAAAGCTCTGGTGACATGCAGCACCGCGGGGCTCAGGCGGGGCTGAGACCCTTGACATCCCTACCCAAGAGCCCCAGGCAGCCAGGCGGCCTTTACAAACCGTAGTAAACATTTTATTTACAAGTCTGTGGCGTTCTAAGTGCAGTCTGGGAGACCCCTAGAGCAGAAGGAGCTGCAGAGTCGCTGGAGTCACGGTGTGAGCTGCTTGTATCCGGGAGAAGCTTCGGTCCGCGGCCGCTGCGGCTCCCCTGGGCTGTGCGCAGCGCGGGCTGCACCTGGCGGCCGGCGAGGGGCGAGATGCCGCGGTAGGGAAGGAGGCTCCGCTGCTGCGTCCGGCTCTGTCCTCAGCGCCACCACAGAGTAGGCACGAGATCCGGCCACGCTGGAAGGCTGGGCGTCCGCAGCCCGGGCCCGGAAGCCCCTCCGCCCACCTCCAGTCTATAGGCCCCCGAGCGGCGGCTGCGCGGGCTCCGGGCTCTTCGGCGCGCTGTCGAGGGCGGGCTGGGGCTCGGGGAGCGCCTCGGGGGCGCTGCCGCCCCCGCCACCGAGGCTGCCGGCGCCCCCCGCGGTGGCGGTGCTGCTACCGAGGCTGCCGAAGCTAAACCCGCCACCACCGCCGCCGGCGGCCGAAGCCTTGATGACCGTGGTCTGATTCAGAGACCCCTCAGTCCGCTCCGTGTCGCTGGGGGCCATGTCCAGGGACTCGGAGTCGCTGCTGTCGCTCTCGGCCTCGCCCTCCGAGCGGCTGAGGCTCCGCTCCTCCTGCTCGCCGTCCGCGGCCCGCACTCCGCCTGCCGGCTTCTCGCCCGCCTCCTTGTCTTTGTCCTTCTGGGCCTGCGCCTCCTTGGAGTGCCGCCACTTCATCCGCCGGTTCTGGAACCAGACCTTCACCTGCGCCACACGGGGAGACAAGAAGGGACACCTAGATGAGACACAATCCGACCGGTCTGCGGCCAGGAGCCGCCGGACAGGCCGGAAAACACCACGGATCGTCCCAGCGGGTCACCTCTGCCACCGGCCTGGCCCTGTGCTGCGAGCAGGGGCTGAGGGGCTTCCCAGGGAAACAAGGAGGTGGCCAGGGGTCCTCGCCGGAAACCACTAGGCCTGTTTCTCAAAACGTGGTCCTCCAGACCTCACCTGAAATAACTTGGATGCGTGTTGGAACGGTAGATTCTTGCACTTTGCCTGCAAACATCAACTTTAAATCCATGCTTCTCTAACCTCGCTTGAGTCAGGACCCTCCCAAGAATCTGATTAAAATCGTGGACCCGTGGCCCAGAAAAACGCACATATACCCAAGATCTTCTTGCACACAATGTCAAGGGTTTGGTGAACCAAGGTTAAGAATTCCTGCTAAGCTGGCCCCTCGTGGGCCGCCACTGTCCAAGGCAAGTCCCTAGGAGAGTAATTCCTTTTAAGGAGGAACTATGGGAAGCATAGAGGGGCCCAGAGGGGCCGGGGTTCAAACAGTTAATCCCAGTGGGATCGGGGCAGCTCTGGACGGGCAGTGGAAGAGCATTTCCTTGGCATGTGTGTATACAGAGGCTGATAAGGGCCCGGCCCCGGCCCCTGCTCGGGATAAGCGAACCCAAGCACAGGCTCAGAAAATGCTGGAATTAAACCTGTGCAAAGTGGAGGGAGGGGGTAGGGATGGGGCGGAGAATCTATATTAATATATACCGTCCCCTGGGGACTCAATGTGTTCACACAAGTTCCAGCTTCCCTTTTAAAAATAACATCCACAGCTGGTGGAAAACGGTGGGGCTCTTCCAGCGGGTGCTGGGAGGGGAGTTGTGCAATGGGGGACAGAAAGACGCAGCGACAGAAGTGGGGACACCTAAAGGCGCTACGGAGGAGGAGGGGGGCCTGCCTTCCGCTCCTGCCCTGCCCGGGGCGTGCGGCCCTCTGGGAGCAAGGGCCGCGGCGGCGGGGAGCGGCAGAACTGCGACTCTTGTCGCTCCAAAGCAAAAAATAAAAAATAAAAAATAAAAATAAAATAAAAATAAAAATAAAATAAACACCACCACCACCGAAAATAAATAAATAAACAAGCCTCCGGTTCTCGAATTTGAGAAAAGGAAAAAATTGATTTCAGAAATTGAATTCAGGTACATTAGATTTGCTTTTCTTTTTCTTTTCTTTTTTTTTTTTTTTTGAAAAATATCCAATATGCCAAAACCCCGGAAGCCACTGACATGCTCTTAAGACATCTAAGTAAATCTTTTTTTTTCTTTTCTCTCTCTCTCTCACTGTCCCCACTGGAGATTGTTCTTCGGAGTTTATGCCGTTAGACAATCGGGCTGTGGCCGCTCCAAGCGGACTCCTTGCCCTGCAGGGGCTAAGTAATTCCGTTTGAAATGATGTTTTCACTTCCTCACGACTGGGGATTTCACAATCCAGCAGCAGCGGGACCAGGAGGGGGGAGGGAGGACGGGGTGGGTGGGGGGAACAATCTCTTGACTTTGGATTTTTATCTCTTCTGAAATAAACTGCCTCCTACAGCGAACTGCACTAGAGTCGAGTACATAATGATTATCTCCCTGGCCTATTTGCTTTCTCGCGGTTCAGTCGCCTGTTAGCCAAAATAAACAGGCTGTGCTTGTTGACACATCTTTGGGGATGGGCCTTCCCTTCCTCTGTCTCCTCCTCTCTCCTGCCTCAAGTTGCGAAGTCCACCCTCTGGAATTCCAGACCTTGTGTTTCCATCAAAACAGGAGAGTCGGTCCAGGCAGAGGGGACCTGGGCCTGGGGCGCCTGGGGCGCCTGGGGCTGTTGGTTTGGAGCTTGGGCTGGCTTACCTGTGCATCCGTGAGGCCCAGCATCGCGGCCAGCTGCTTTCGGTCTGGCTTGGTCACATACTTCTGAATCTCGAACCTTTTTTCTAGGCCTTTCCTCTGCAGGTTAGAGAAGACCGCCCGAGACCAGGAGCGCTTCCTCTTGTAGGTCTGTGGCATGGTGTCCTTGGTGAGCACAGCATAGGGACCTGACAGCAGGGAGCAAGGGAGACACAGAGGGCTGAGTCGGGGCCCAGCCAGCAGCAGCAGGGCTGGGGGCTCATCGTGCTGCTTAAACCTGGTTTGCATCAACAGCCCCCCCTACCTGTGTTAGAAAGCCCTCCTCCGGAGAGTAACTGAACATCTTTTAAGAAGGTCGTGGGAAGGCCTAAAGTGCGTGTATGCTGAGTGAAGAAGCCCAGCGGCTGGTCCGTTAGTTCCAAAGGAAAAACGGAAACCAAATGCTTGGCCTTCAGGCATGTGAATAGCCAGCGAAAATGTCCCTCCAGCCTGAAGGATCTACAGGCAACAGCCCCCCATTCTCAATCGTGTGTGCGTGCACACTCTTCTGTGCCCACACGCACAGATGCCACCTCCTGGGGCAAAAGGGCTTGAGGTCATTTCAAAACGTCTGTAAGATAACACGCAGCATCTCTTGCTGCTGCATTTTCAAACTCCCTTCTCTGGCGAAGAGACTGGGGGAAGCCCCCGCCCCGACCCCATCTCGCCCGCCCAGGCACACTCTCTTGGTTCCGCAGGGCCCCCACTCCTTCCCTCAGGAGTCGGCTGAAGGGTGAGCCAGCTCACGTAGGAATCTTTCGGTTTCTCTCTCCCTACGCGATGGCCTCCACACACCCTCGGAGCGGGCTACACCGCGGCTGCCCTGTGAGGCGTCAGTCCTGAGTTTTCTGTCGGTGGATCTGCCCTTTCCATACCTGGAAACGTGTCTTGAAACTGATGCTGAACTGAATTTCTTGGGTTGGAGCTTAAGGGACTGAGGATAGCAGAAGCCTCGTTAATGGGATCTAGAGACGCGAAGAACTGGCCGGCGGAGGGCTGCAGGCCCGGGAGGTGCAGCCCCGCCGGCCGCGCACCGGTCAGCAGGGACGTCAGATCTGGGGACCAGAGAAAAGAAGAGTTGGTTACACCTCGAGGAAACCCTTACGCTGCCTGCTGATTTGTTCCTCCCCTCCCCCTCCAGCCTCCACCCCAAAAAACCCCTCTCTCCAGGCTGCGGCCAAGTGGCGAGACAGGAACTGTCCCGAGAGTGTCCCATGTCCACGCTGTTATAGCAAGGAAGGGCTTTACATGAATCGGCCCAAACGGGGTCACTTTCAGATGCCTTCCAAGAAGGCCACAGACGTGAGCCCTCCCGAAGGAGCCCCCCTAGTCCCTCCTCTTGGGGGCTGAGAGTCAATTTTGTTCCGCTACATTCCTTGGGTGGAATTTCACTAGAAATCAGATTAACGGAAGGGAAAACGTTCCCCAAAAGGACTCTCTCTGTCAAATAATATAGTTTTCTCTCTAGATATGTGATTGAAGACAAGACAAGGGGTAGTCATGTTAGCAAATGTTTACGCCAACCATTTTTATGAATGTTGATTCTGTGAGGTGTGTTTTTAAAGCATTCCCAGAGAGGTTTTTTACATAGAGCAGGTGAGTTTTAAACCTAGTGTTTCACGGTCTTCTCACAATTCATTTTCTTCTCCTTCCTCCTACCGACGTGTTCTGAATGGTAAAACCACTCAAAGGCACCCCGAGCCGGCCCAGGGACCAGTCAAGGCCCTGGTCAGAGGCCTGCGGCCTCTCGCCCAAGACCTACCTCTCAGAGTGTTGCCTTCCTTGACTTTTGGGTCAAATTCTGCAGACAAAATGCGATCGATTCCGAATTTGAGGTCCTTACTGGAGGGGGCCGGGGCCGAGCCGCTATGGTGGGGGTTCGCGACCACCCGCGCCCCGGAGGCCGGGGGCGGCAAGGCGCCGGGCCGGGGTGGAGGCTGCTGCGGCGGCGGCGGCTGCTGCTGCTGCTGCTGCGGGTGATGGTGGTGGTAGGCGGCTGAGAGCGGAGACAGCCGCTGCGGGAAGCCAGCCGGGACTTCGGAGGGCGCCACCACCGGGGTGGGGCGAAGCGGGGATCTGGTGGCAGCTTGGAAAGAGGCGTGCGGGTGAGCCGAGCCCAAGTGCGCGGTGAGGGCGGCGGCCGAGGCCCCCGCCAGGCCCTCCGGGGCCGCCCCCGGCTCCCCAGCGCCGGCGTGCAGGATGTCCGCGATGCAGAAGGACGGTTTCTTGACCGCCGCGGGGTCCAGGGGAAAGGAGCAGCCGCCCGGGCCGGCCGAAGAGCAGTAAGCGGCGGACCAGAGGCTGAAGTTGGAGGCGTAGAAGGGGGCCAGCCCGGCGGCGAACATCCTGGCGGGGTGCGCCCGGCGACCGCCGCGGCCTGGCCGGCCGGGTGGGTGGGGGGCGGGCGCGCGGGGAGCGGCGCGCTGAGGCCGGCAGAAGAAGCCGAGGGCGACCCGCTTTCGCTTCTCCGTCCGTACCGAAGGGAGGCCAGGGAGCCCGGGCGCCGCCGACGGCGGGGGCGGGGGCCGGATTCCGGCCGGGCACGGTCGGCCTGGCCGCGCGTCGCAGGCGGTGCGGGGCCGCGCTGCCCGCGGGCCGGGCGCGAGCGCGGGGCGCTGGGGCGGCGAGGCGGGCGCGGGCCGCGGCTCTGCACGCACCCGGGAAGCGGGGGACCGGGGCCGGGCGCCGAAAGAAAAACCCAAACGGCGAAGCCCTGAGAGCTAAATTTAAAACAACAACAATAATAATCCGTTACTTAAAAAAAAAAAAAAAAAGTAATAAGAGAAAAAAAAAAAAAAACTCCTCTCTAAAAACTCCCAAAGTTTTGGCAGGAGCTTTCGAGCCAGACTCCGGGTAGGACCTCGATCTGCGCGCTCATTGGCCGTCGTCCTGGCCAATGGGAGCGGGCGGTGGAGGGGCTTTGGGAAGGGGCGGGGCCCCGCCCCTCGGTCCCGCCCCGCCTCCTGGCGGCGGCCGCGGGAGCCGAGCGGGGTCCCGCGCGCTCTGCTCGGCGGAGCGGAGTCCCGCGCGCGCGGCAGGTCCGGGGGGCGCCGACCCTCCAGCGACTTCTGCTGCGCCGAACCGGCCCCAGACGTGCAGAGTCGGTCCCAGCGCTCCTGGGGGCGCTCGCGTGGGGGAAACCGAGGCTCCCGCACAAGGATCGCGGGTGCAAAGCTCGCCTCCCGGAACGCGCTGGCCGCCCCCCAGTTTCCCTTTTCTTTGCTTCACTCGGGCCTTTTTTTTTTTTTTTTTCAAGATTAGGCCTTTATCCCGAGAATCGGCGTCCAATACAAGGCTCCATCTCCTGCGGGCCCCCGCCCCACGCCGCCAGCCGTAGCTCCCGCGCGGGGACCCCGGGGCCCTGTGTCCTCGCCCTAGTCAGCACCGCGTCCGCCTCGCTGCCTCCGAGATCCTCTGGGACGAGAGCAGGGGCGGTCGCAAATTAGCTTTATTCCGAACTGTCGCGCAGTGACGACAGGAACGAGTAACTTTTCAAACAAAATAAGATGAATGTCCCCGAACGTGTGCCTCGGACGCAGCCAAACTTTCCCCCGAGCCTCAGAGACAACAAACGGGCCGCCGACCGAAACCCGGGAGAGTGGCACGCGCGTCCCCTCCCCCGCTGCACCTTGTAGGAAGTGTCACCCGCCCGCCTCCGCCGGATCACGTGGGCTCCGTTGTTTTGCAAGTGCCCACAAGAGCAGATTTCCTTGGGGTTAAATACTACTTTTAACTCAGTGACTGCTTCCCCAGGAACCCCTTGGGCCTGGTCGCCGGAGAGGCTGCAGGGGCGACCGGCGTCTTCCATTCGCACTTTCGGGTCTTCAGAGGGTAGCGTGGGGGCGCTGGGGGGTTTCTGCAACATCAACATCTCCATTTTAAGAATTCGTTCTCTTAAATTACAGTCAGAATGGATTTCCCCATCCCTCTCCCAAACAAACCACAGGCCACCCGGATAAGCTCTTCCTGCGCGTTTTCAGGAAGAAAATAAAATAATAATAATGAAACCACGAAATTTTTTGTTTTCGATTGTCCTAATAGGCATCTCTTAACAGAGCTGCTGTGCTTCCGTGGCATTTTTAAATTTCACTTCAGCATTAAGATTTCTTACCTAATAACCCCCAGAAGGCAACTGAGCCCGCCACGCCTATCTCGAGTTCAGGATTTGGGCTAATGAATTTCTAGCGGTTTCTATGTAGCCCCTTGTTGCAAGATGCTGTCATTTTAAGCTCTTGACTTTCTCCTAGAAAGTCAAGCACTATCAATCATTTCGGATCAGCCAGCACTGGGTCTCTAAGTCTCTCTCTCTCTCTCTCTCTCTCTCTCTCTCTCTCTCTCTCTCTCTCTCTCTCTCTCTCTCTCTCTCTCTCTCTCTCTTCTCTCTCCCTCCCTCCCTCTCCTTTCTTCTTTATTTACTAAAGGGTTTTTCTTGCCCTGCCGCTTACAGCCAAGGCAGAAATGGAATGGCGGGATAAGATGGGCTGAGGGTATCCGCACCGAGGCCGAGAGCCACAGCAAGACCAGTCCTGTTTCTGGCCAGAGGCAAAGGAGTGACAAGCAAAAGGCCACTCGAGGCGTTGGACTCTCCTTCGACGTCTCCAGTGAAGGCGTCGCAAGTCAAGGCTGGGGGTTCTGGCAAGACTCCGGTGGGAGGGCGCGGCCCCTGTCGCTTCCCAGCCCTCGGGGAGGGTCGCTAGCACGAGTGTGTGTCGCGGCTGCCATAAACCCTCTCTCCTCTGTGGTCTGGCGTCACTTGCAATTAGGTTGCAATTCCGTTTCGACTGCCAGCATTCCGGCCGCCGCCCAAGCCCGAACTCACGGTTCTAAAGAGGCGCATTTGGGCCCCGCCCCCGGCCGCCAACCCCCAAGTAAGACGCGACCCTCAGGCGTGGACGCGGGGCGCAGACTGGGCTGAATGCGGGTGGTGCGCGTTTCCCGCGGCGACGGGAACGCTCATCTGCGCTACTTCAAGGCCAGGAGTGCGGGGCAGGAGGGGCGACCTCCTGGCCCGGCCACGCGCCCCCTCTCTCTGCACAAGGCCCGCGGCTTGATTGTAAATCGCGCCTTGGCGGGCGCGCCCCTCGACCTCCCAGGCCCTCCGCAGCATCGCGACCCGTTGGCACCACCCGGGCCGACCCGGAGCTCCCCGAGGGACACGCAGAAAGGGAAAGAAACCTTTGCAACGACCTCCTGCCTTCCCCGCCCACCCACAGCCCTTCCCTAGGCCCAGGCCTCGTCTCCCTGGGTCCCTCGTCCTCTCTGAGCCCGCGAACTCCCCTCCTCCTTGCTCCCCACCCCTCAGAACCAAGAAAGCAGCAGGAAACCCCGGGCTCGCCGGAGTTCAGGTCATCTCCTGTTTTTTGATGGGCTCAAACTCGGACTAAATGAACGGATGTGCCTGCGAGATTGGTCTCAAAATAGAAGCGGCCTTAGTATTTTAGGATACTGCAGAAATCCTTATTTCTTCCGGAGAAAAACTCTATAATGACTCCTAGCACTTCCCCTTTTAATATTTGTGCAACTTTATCTCCACCGACAAGTTGCTTGGGTGACGCAAATCCGCCCTTGTGTATTACAGCTACCAAAATAAATGTGCGGAAATCAATTCCCTTCTAGCAATGAAAATATAAATACACAGCTGCGACTCTCCCCTTTAATCTTTGCTTTCCGAGCGGCTCCGAGCTGTGGCGAAATGAACTGGTCCAGAGCAATTGAGATGGGGTGGGGAGAGATGCGGGGGAGGGGGAGGTCTTTGAGGGGCAGAGGGGAGGGGAGGGCTCCTGGGGCCTGGTTAGCCACACGGATTCCGTGAAGAGGGCCTGGCTGAACCGAATCCACTTGAGCTGAGATGTGGCCGTGCTGCCCTTTGAGGAAGCGCATTAGTAAGGATGATTTCTCCGAGACTGCATTCACTGCACCAGCAAATTGCAATTGACAACAGACGCAGTCCTTTCATACTAGATGCTTACACATCTGGGGGGTGGGGAGGGGCTTCTGATTGGTTCTGCTGGCTGTCTTTAATACGTGGCCTCCTCTGGGTGTCTCACCACCCTGGAGAGGACAATGCGGGAGAAGGTCCACTTTACACCTTAACATTATGGTCGATGGGGATTTAGGCTTGAAAGAGGGGGTCTACGTCAGAGGCATATGCGTTGATCGAAGCCACAGATGGGTCTCATTACCCTTTGGTTGTCCCTGTCTTCGGAGTCTCCACGCTTAAATCACCAGCGCGAAGTCTCATCCTAAATCTGGGACACAGAAACACGCCAACGGAGCATAAAAGCTCAGCCGGAGTGGATGCTGAGCCTTGCTTATCACAGTCACGTAACTGCACGGGTGTGAGCCGTCCAGATCTGCTCTCTGCGTGTGTTTCTTCTGGCAGACTCTGGAAAAAATGATGTGCAAGGTAGCTGCTCTGGGGACTTGGATTTTAAATATTCTTTCAAACATGGGTACCTTCTGATTTCCAAGAAAGAAATGGAAACGATTCAACATTCACAGTCAGGAAGAGAAGGAAACACACCTCGCCCAGCCGTCTGAGGATGTGATTGGCATCTACGTGGGAATCTGCCTGTATTTTGCCTGTCATTCTGCCAGCCGAAGACTGATGGACTGCTGGGCCCAGTGCTCGAATTTAGTGCTAAGTATGGGAGTTCTGTGCCTTGTGGATGCTAAATACTAGAGTTTAGGACTCTAGAGGCTACGCACACACATACATAATGGATTATTCTAAGTCGGCCACAAGGCCCGCTTTCCGAAGACTTTAGTATTCCAGAACTAAATTGAGTGCTTGATTTTTTTTGAAGATACACGTTTGATATGAGATAAGAAAGGGTAATAGCAATGCGGTAGGACTACAAAGTTCATGGTCTCTAGTCACTTGGTTTATTCCCCTTCCTTTTACTCATTTCCCAGGTGTGGCAGACTCGCAAGTAGCCATCTCTTTATGTGGCCACACCCCGGTCCTTGACCTCTTCTTGCCCACGGATTTGGCTTCAGAGGTCTGATCCAACTTGCTCTTTCCTCTCAAAGCTCCTCATCTACTCCCTGTCCACCATTGCTCGGTTATACTAATTCACGTACAGGCACCTTTCTCTTTCTCTCTCTCTCTCTCTCTCTCTCTCTCTCTCTCTCTCTCTCTCTCTCTCTTTCTCTTTCTCTCTCTCTCTCTCTCTCACACACACGCTCACTGGGAAGCGTAGAGACGGGAGAAGGAAAGGCCAGGCAGTTTGGGGTTTTCTCCCGTTGCAAAGAGCTACTTCTCATTCCCTCCAAATCATCTCCTCCATACCCAGCCAAGAAAGACCTCAGACCTCATAAAACTTAATGGCACAGCCCATTTCAACATGACACATTGTAATAGAGACTCACATATATTTGCAGTGAAATCATGTCCCCATAAGAGTAAAATACGAGAGACCGTCTTTAGCACGTAAGAGATTTAGTACTTTGTTGAACGGGCTTCTATTTGGTAGCTGGAAACAGCCCTCGCCCCTCCCACTGTATTAGCCGTGTGCCTTGTAGGAGTTGGACTCGTTGCCTGCATTATTGAATCTGAGTAGCTGGGGTCTTGCCTCCAGTGAGTAGGTTGAATATTAAATAAGAGAAGGAGGCATAAGTGAAATCATATGTCTAGAACGACTCTGTTCTGAATATGTGGAGAGAGGAAAGCCATTCCCAAAGTAATATTTATCCAAACAAACAAGCAAACCCTTCCCTTCCTTTAGGACAAGTTTCCCAAGTTAGAGCAGGGGCCTGAGGACAGACAGGGACACAGACCACGTCTAAGAGGCAGGAACGGGAAGGGACCCTCTGAAGGGAAAGGACCCTGGGACCAACGAGAGGCACTTTGTAGGGCTAACGTGTCATCTCCGCAGAGGCAGTCCCCACGTGCCCACCTGCACCCCATCAAAGTTGGGACAGTTCTGGGTGTAGTGACAGAATCCTGCCAGCCCTGTCCCAGCCCACCAGGCCACAGCACCTCCTGCATCCCCGGCGAGCCCAACCACCCAAAGTCTGTTCTCTGCTGACACCTGCTGGACCATCTGTGCATTGTCACCTGCTGGACCATCTTGTGCCAACAACCTCTGCACAAAAGCTGCCTCTTCCTTTTGCAAAAACGCGGGTTTCTAAAATTGGCTTAGCCCAGCAGTTGTTTCCTCCCATGCTGCCGACCACACGGAAAGGTCCCATGTTATGTGTTTAAAATCGCCCGACGGGGCGAGGGAAGCTGCCTGTTGCCGACCTCGAGGCCAGTCCACGTCTATTGTCTCACTTATTCTGTGACCGAGCCCGCTGTGAGGATGCGGAGGAGGTATCATCATCCTGATCTGAGTGTAGGAAGCTGGTCCTCAGAGAGGTTAAGTGGCTTGCCGAGGCGACATAGCTAGGAACCGCTGTTCCAGGCAGCAGATGCTCTATTTTCTGACTCATCAGCCAGAGTCCTACCTCAGCCAGTTTCTGCAGGGGAACCAGTTTCTTCAGAGGACAAACTCTCCTCCCGCAGTCGGAAGGTGAGCCGGCTTCAAGTCCGGGGCTGGAGAACAGAGTGGCGTCGAACCCAGAGATTGTCACCAGAACACGGATAAACAAGGACAGATTAGGGTACACAGGTGCCCTTTCCTTCCCTCCCAGCAGCTGAGATTCCACTCCTGGAGGGTCTCCTCTTTGGAGCTGAGGCATCTTACTATGAAGTCAGGTATCTGATCCTTGTCACTGTGCAGACAGTTGTGGGCCAGGTGCTCGGAAGACAGAAGGAGGTGCCAAGAATGAGACAGGACCAAGGACACAGGCCGCTGTGGGTCGCAGAGGGAGCCGCGTGGGGACAAGGGGCATGGGTTCCTTGCGGAGCACGAAAGAGGGAGGTTGGAGGATGGCATTTTAGAGTTCCTCTCGGGTCTGTTCTCTATGCCCACAGGGTTCCAAATGACGAGGGGAGGAAGGTTGGGTGCCCCACACCCCAAAGCTCTGCCTTCCATTGTCCCCCACCAGCACCAAATAGCATGGTGGGATTTCAGTGCCCTACTGAATTACAAATAAGAATAATTGTTCATTTTTGAGGTTCAAAGCTACACAGCGGTGCAACTGTATTATAGTTATTTCATGGAGATGCAGGTATTCTGTAATCAGTGGCTGTTTTGTCTGAGTCTTAGGGATAAAAATGCCCATAAGACTAGTTGTCATGGGTCTTAAAAGAGAATCAGTCGAAAGGCAAGCCCGGGTTCACAAAGGATGTCACGTGACCGGGGTCCTCCTGCTAAACAGTGTTTGCCTTGCTCAGCCTTTGCAGGAAGTTTTGTTCCCAAGAGAGGTGGGGATGGCCTGAACCCAAGAATGGGGGCGCTGGGTGTAGATGAAGACAAGGGGTAGAACCGACAGCGTAGTCAGTGACGTCATCGTAAACGGTCCACATCGTATCAGCGCGTGGCCATAACTGTATTCAATCAAGAATTTGTAGACGGAGCACCCGATAATGTGACACCCAGATTTGTGGTTAGTTTTCCTCCTTCACGGAAAGATGCTAATAAAATATGTATGTTTCCGCGAGGTGATCATCGGTGTGTGAGTTTATGTTTTTGAACTCGGGGCTGATTGTTATGTGTGTTTGCAATGAGGCACACACAAATAAACTGTGAGGTTCAAAGCAGAAGTACTTACAGGTGGTTTAGAATGGCCATTAGCCAGGTCTGGAATATAATAGTACTACTTCCATATCCTCGCTTTGTAGAAAATAAAACACAGTTAGGGTACATGTGATCTTCAGGGTTTTGTCGCGTTTCGCATTTAATGGTTAGCTTTAACAGCGCTGTGATGAATCACAGTCCCGCTGTCGATTGTGATATTACCCTCCTTCCCCAAATCCCCGCCGGCAATGGGTGTTATCGGTCCTTTTCACTTTTACCAATCATAGGTATTATTACTTCAATTTGCATTTCCTGACTTCTGGTGAGAGTGCCCGATTCTCCCACTCTCTCATACAGGAGATGTTCGAAGCCTTTCGTGTTCACCAATCTAATTGGTAAAAGCATGATATCTCTTCAAAGGCCCGCCTGTTTCCCCCGAGCCCTTGTCTGGAAGAACCCCAAACTCCACCTGCCCTCCGCACTGGCCTACGACCCCTCTCTCTCTCTCTCCAGCATCATTGCATCCAATGCACATGCTTCCTGCCTCGTACGTCCGGTTTCAGGCTGCCCAGGACCAGAATCCAATGAGTGGCATAAGACTGCATGCAATTCACAGGTACGAACGAAAGAAATCCCTCCGCTGACATTCAGGTGTGTCCGTGCACGACTAACAGTGAATCACCCTGAATATTTACAATATTCCCGCAACTAGGTAGAGTTTAGAAACAGGCCTAGGGAGGCATTGATCCAAACCCTCTCACGCCCACTCCCGCCCCCAGTCATAATATCCAGGTCACCTTTTTCCACTGCAACTGGAGAGTGGCATCTATTTCGCTCGCCGGCAAAACCCCGACTCCAGTTCCGTGGCTGGAGCTCAGAGAAGGCCTCTCGGCCTCAAGCTTTCCCTCTTTCCTCTAGTGCCTGGCCCCTCCTCCCTGCCCCGCCCTCCCTTCCACAGCAGCCACGTGCAATGGAGAATTCCACGCCACAGGTGCCATCTCAGGTGCTCAAGCGGCAGGAGCCCCAGAAGCCTGTGGGTTGATTTTAAGGGGCTTCCTTGCAGGTGCTCCAAAGCCGGCATCCTGGGCAGCAGGGAGCTCTACACAGACCCCACCTGTTACCCCGCCTGTTAGCCCACCCATTACCCCACTTGTTACTCTACCTGCCGGGAGGCGGAAAGGTCTCAGTCACCCTCCCCCTCTTTCCCCCACACTCCCCTCCACCATCACAAGTACAACGTAGTCATCGAGGACACGAAGAATCTTCTTCTGAATTTCTCTAGAATTTTCCAAACCAGGTGCCGACTGCCCTGGATAAATGTCTTTGCTTCGCACCTAGACAGACAACAGTGGTGAGTACCGGGGTCCGGCACTTACATTCTCCCACTGGCTCCTAAAATCAAGCCCAGGAGGGAGCTGTTATTAGTAAAACGTCATACCCCATTTTACTCGTGGAAATAGAGTTTTAAATGGCTAAATAACTGCCCCGAGGTTTGTAATTGATGCACACAGGACTTCAACCCGATTTTTTGGCCAACGGGGCCCGCCCTCATCTCTTCTCCAGCCTCTCTTTGTTCTTGTTCTTTCTATACTTCAAAACTGAAGTAGAAATTCAGACATTTCTAGAGAAATAAAAAATGTGCAGGTATAAATAACTCGATCTACGTATGATATGATAAGAGAACTAAAAGGGTATGCCAGAAAACGTCTGACACAAAAATAACGACGTGATCAACGCCAGCGCTTCACAAACTCTTCCGGAAAATAAAAGACGTAACACTTACCGACTTACCCTATGAGGTCAGTATTACCTTGATATCAAAATCAAGACAAAGATGCCATAAGAAAAGTACTCAACAATATCCCTTTGAATATAGAAGCAAAGACCCTTAACAAAATACTAGCAAACATAATCCAGCAACATACACTCTAACCTTTTGAATGTTTTTAGAATATGTGTTGTCTCCGCTGAATACCACATTTTACACATATCGGCTCTATATGTGTTATTCTTTTATTCTCATAACTATTTATATAATTATAATTAATAATCATGATATTATGTTGTTACTTATTTTTGCATATTTAATCTTTTTTTATGTATCTTCATCAATTTCTCCTTGCATGTCTATTGGTTTTATTTTGTATATTTTGAATTCGTCATTAGATGCTGAGGTTAACAACGTCTTTGTAGACTGTACTTTCAATCAATGTGAATCTGTCTCCTTTTCCTTTTAATGCCTTTTGACCCTAAATTCCATTTTATCTCATTAATACTCTCATACTAGCTTATTTAAATTTCAGATTTTAGAATAGTGTTTTATTCCCATAGTCCAACCTTGAAAAGAAACAAAAGCATTTTCAGAGAAGTTGCCTTGAACTCTTGTGTGTGTATGTGTGTGTGTGTGTTTTTGTTTGTTTGTTTTTTTGTTTTGTCCACAGCCACAGAATTTTCCTCCCCAAACACAAGCATTTTCGTATAGTAAATATCTATCTGAAGTTGAGGAGGGGCAGGGAAGAGGCTTACATGCCTGAGCTGCCTTCTTGATTCGGTCTCTGAATGTTATTCCAGCGCTATGAATGCAGCCAGGCTATGTTCTCTTATATTAGTCTAGAGTTGCAAATTCTCAAGTTAGATCCCAAGAGAATTCCTTGGGATCTGTCCAGCTCGGGGCCTTATGCTCTAGGGAAAATGTCCCTAGACTGCTTCCTAGCTTGTTGGTGGGAAGAGAGAGATGAAGGGTTAGCAGGTATAAAAGTGCCGACAGACGTTTGAGCCTTGACCTTACCCATCCTGAAGAGTTTTCCAGCTTTGAGTTCTGGAAACGCCCCCACGTGAGAGACTTGCTGACAGTTCAAACAATGGGCTTCAATCAATTAGTTGATTAATCACCCACCAGTTTTGACTTACTGCCTTAATGTGGATAACCATTACAGATCCAAGCCAGTTTCTACCCTTAGGGAACTTAAAATTTACATGACACTAAAAATAGTTAAAATATTAATTTTAAATATTAAAATAATTGAACAAGTAACAAGATGAAAAGCTTAAACCCAGGGGTATGTCTTGGGATGATCCTGTTGGTCTTAGAAAAGTATTATTTGGATAGTTTACAGATCCAATAGATGATAGATAGATAGATAGATAGAGAATAGATAGAGAATAGATACAGATGTATTCTACAGAATAGATATTACATAGTGTTACAGAACTCATGCATATACGTTCCACAGAACTCCAAATTTTTTTTCTCTCATGAAATTCAGATTTCCTTTTTCCTGGATATAGTTCAATATTTTTTAATGCCTGGGAAGCACCAAGTTATTTTAACAAAGAACATGTAAATAATGAAATTAGCACTTTATGTTTTACGTAGAATTACGATCTTTAAAGGGAGCATTGTTTCCTGCCGGCCAGCCCTTGCACATAGCTCTCGAAAACTATTCCCGATATTAATGGGAACCACACCCAAAGCGTAATTTATACCAAACGACCACGTAGAGTCGCTGACTACCTATTTGTAGCACAGGTGGAGGATCAACTCTTCTCTTTTATTTGGCGCCTTCTGAGTTCCTGCCCCCCATTCTCAATCTCGTCCTGCCTTTTCTTTCCCTCTCTCCCATTCCGGCTCTGTTCTTTGTTTCTCCCACCAGGCCCGACGAAGTTATTCCCAGCCAGCGCTCGGAACAAACCTTCCTCGGCGGGCCTCCCTCCTGAGAAATTAGGTGGCCGTGTCAGTGCCTCGGATGCCTATTTTTACACTCGTGTTTGTCCGGCGTCTGACGTGGTTTATCACAGTCTCTCCAAAAGCCCATTGTTCAGCTCTTCAAGAAGAATGTTGTTATATTGACTGTTAGTGCGTCAGCCCGGACTCTCTGGAGGAGCCCTTGGATGAAATTAGATAATTTCCATTAAGAGACCGTGCATTATTAGTCCCTGGTGCCAAACTGGAGAATGAGCCAAGATGACTATTTCTGGCCAGGCTCTCCACAGGAAGGAACCTTCTCGGCTTTAATGGGATTTTGCTATTGTTGGTTGCCTTCTGTTTGACAGCAGGCCAGCCCAGGGTTGGAAATTGTTTAGAAAGCTGCATGAAATATAATAGAACCCCAGCCATTTGCTGAGGCACATTCCTGCACAATGTTTATTTTGAAGAAGGGGAAAAAAATATATTGTCCTTGGCAGACAACAATTAAAAAAAAAAAAAAAAAGGCAGTAACTTGAACCTCTGACCATATGCTTCTTGTTGCCAGTTGTGTTTAAAAACTCCCTGTTGGTATCAGAGAATTTCACACCGAAGTGATAAATCTCTTGTCATATTTATAAGCATCTTCATTACAGACCCGGGAAACTATTTAAAGTCACCAGGGCCCTCAAGCATGAGGCTGTTTGGAGTGAATGAGTGATGAGAGTGGGGGTCTCAGGGAGTCCTCCAGGCTCGCACTGACCCCAGTCCAGGCCCAGAGGTCAAGTCCACAAACATCCCTCTGCCTCGCTGTCTTGTCTAAATCCTGCTGGCCCAGCTGCAGGGGGAGCTGAGCCTTTGGCGAGCTGGTTGTTCCCTGGGCAGAGCTGACTATGGGAGCAGTGGAAGGTGGTGGGAATTAACTTCTCTTTGGGCTTGAGGATATTGCAAAGATCAGCCTTTGATCAGAACGGTGGGGTTTGGGGTTTGGGTTGGTTTTTGTTTTTTGATAAGCCTGGCTCACCACTTGAATTGGCTTGGGAGCAAACTGGTCTCTATCGTGACAGTACAATTGCATGAACTGTCTAAGGATATTGAATTGTTGGACACTTTTATATAAGATTGAAACCCCTAAACTGCTTTCTTACAGATTTTCTTTCTATCACGAGTTTGGCTCTCTTTCACTGTCTGATCCTTTCTGGGCTACACGTGTGTGTGTGTGTGTGTGTGTGTGTGTGTGTGTGTGTGTGTGTGAATCCTAAACCAAACCAAACAAAATAAAAGCAAACCAAACAAAACTTAAGGTGGGATTTCAATAGACAACCCTTGAAAATGCAACCAAATTCCATTTGTAAGAAGAGTTCCTTGGGCGAATTAAAATGCATTTTCCCAAGATGGTTTAAAGATAAAATCTTCACGTCTAGAAGCCTCTTCCATCATTTGACATTTAGATGTCCTCAAAATGTCGCTTCCTTTCAGTTATCCAGCATTATCCTTGACCTTTTCCTCTTTAGCTCTGTTAATAAATAATATGAACAACTACGCCTCGACTGTCAGCAACAATGAGGGAGAAGGGAAGCACAGATAATTAAAAGCTAATCACCAAATCAACTTGAGACGTAAATGTCATCCTTTTCCCATGGAATCTGTCGTCAGAAATGATGACCACAGCCAAAACCGAGTGACGGGTGCTGGGCGAGCCCTGTGCCAGAGTGTATGCCACTCGTGGACAGACTCCATCCTTTGCACACTTAAGGAGTGCTGTCTTATTTCAACCCAAAGGAGCCCAGCGCAGCCACCAGCCCCGGGAGTGAGTTCCCCGCAGCAGGTAGCATTCTAAGATGGCCCCCAAGTCCCACTACCCGGGTGTACATGTCCTATATAACCCCCGCAAGGTCCCTACAGATGAAGTCGTCAACACTAGTCGTCAAGCAACCGACCAGGAACACACATACCCGGCAGATACTGTGGGGATGCAAACCCCAGGGCAGAAGACGGGCTCCCGCCTGCAGAAAGCTGGGCCACTTCTCAGGGAGCACCGCCCCCCGAGACCGGGAACCCTTTCTCACCCTAACATCCCTCCCTCTCTGCCGAAGTCCTGCGCACGCCCTCACCTCTCCACTCGAGACAGACTCTGAGGACAGCTGCTCCCCACCTCGGCCACACGACCGTCACGCATTCGAGGCCTGTCACGGAGTCACCGCCCGGCCTCCAAAGCAGGGATATAGATGGTGACCTGCCTGCTGGGGCGACGGGGAGAAATAACTCATCGAAACATCTGGGCGGGGCGAGGAGGGGGCCAGAAGAGAAGGCTGAGCATCTCCCGGCACCCCATTCGTTTTCGAGGGCAAAGCACTCGGGATAGGAGGCGTAAAAAGAATGCGGGAGATAACGGGCCCCTCTCGGCCCAGCTCGGGCCGTTTGTTTTCAGCGAGAAGCCGGCACCACGAAGGCCTCCCTTCGGCCCCTGTCACAGCACATTTCACATCTGTCCTTTGACTCGTTCTGGGTGGTTTTGATTATCTCCTGCTCAGAAATGTTTGCTGAGACTCTAGCTGAGCGGCAGGAGGAAACTATGCCTTCGGACAAAAGAACCTGCCATTGTGCCCTGGGCACTTCAAAGCTCTCACGATACCTTATTTTTTTTATTATTTCTTCTTTTTTCCCCCAAAAGTATGAACAATGTATTTCGCATTGTTCTGTGGGAAAATATATTTCTTATTCGTTGGAGCCTGAGCTGCCGACAAATGACAAAAAGCTCGAGTGATGCAAGCTAAGATTTGTAAACAGGCTTTAAATCCCATTTTTTTGGTTTATTCGTTGTTTCTAAATAGCATGCGATCGCACCAAGTAGATCTCGCTGCGGGCATTAGTAGAAGCTCAGGGTCCGGAGGCTGCAACGAGATGATTCCAGACTTCGTGTTAGCCACCTTCATTTAATTCTTAATTCAATGTAAGTGAGTATTATCGTAGGTGTGAGACGAGCAGAAAGAGCCTGCACTCCTTAGGCAGGGCCTGACGGGTCTACCAGACCAGACGCTGTGGTAAAAGACACTAACGAGGGCCCGTGGATGGGATGGACGAGGGCAAAGTTCAAGTTCCTTTAAGACTCGCTGCACTTGGACCTCCCAGTTCCACGGATCGCTCCGAACGGTGCGTCAGTAGAACAGACGCGGTCAGTCAAAACAAAATGGTATGATAGAGATAGCTGGAATCGAGCAGGAATTCTGCAGGTGGCGAGGAAGAAGCGGAAGGGAGGTAATGAAGTGGCTCTGTGTGGCCCGGCCACGGAAGCAGAGCTAACCGACGGCGCGGAGCTCAGGACTCCCCTCCTCTCGGACACCACGCGGCCTTCTCCAGTGGCACGCGACCCACACTCCCCCATCGGGGTTCGTTTCCTGTGCTATGAAGTGAGTGCAGGGGGCTGCTCCCCTCCTATTTAAACTGCTTACCCAGCATCTAGCAAGGCGCTTGTGGGACGTGCGTGTTGTGGGAAAAGAACCGCGAACAAACCCCTGGGCCTAAGGGGCATCTCGAGAAGGATGCGGCGGCTCTTTTCCTTTCTCCCTCCAATTTCCTGGGTGTTTTTTTTTTTTTTTTTTTTTTTGAACACCAGCGTCGAACATTTCCACATTCCCAGAAGCATCACACCACAATGCCCCAAGCTTGGGGGGGAAAAATGTGCCGTTTCATATGTTTATAACAACATCTGGCTTAATACCATACAGTTTTTGCTTAGTCACAAACCAGAACAAATACTTTCAGGTTTATAACATCCTTCTACTCAGAGACTTAAGGAATCGTGGTTAATAATGCGGACATTCCACTGCCTAAGAAAAAGCTGCGTGATTCTTTGGGACTGAAGAGTCCGAAGAGACAGGTTATTTTCAAGACAGATTTCAGGTTTTAAAGCTCTCAGTGAAGCTTGAAATCCATCTTTTCCAGTTCACGTGAAAAGAGTTTCCTCGGAAGCTTGGCTGGAAGGTGGAGAGAAGGTCACCACTTGGCACAGCCCGAGAGAGCAAGGCGATCCCTCATGAGCTTCCCTAACCCTCACCTGAAAAGCAAAAACCAAAAACCAAAAGCCGTACCGCTGGTCTTCGTGTTCTTTATGTTGCTAATGCTCTATTTCATCAAAAGGCACTGACTGGTTAAAAAAAGAAGCAAATATTCTTACGCAACATCCTTTCTCATTTATTCCTCCCCACACACACGTGCACACGCAGTCGTTTGCCACGTGACCCGTTCACAATTATTAAGCCCCAAGCATTGCCCCTTCCTGGCTAATTAATCCAGGATTAGTTAATGACAGGTAGTGAGCGCAGTGGCTTGGGGGCCCAGGGCGTAGGTTCGGTGCCTCGCTGATGGTCAGGAAGATCCAACAGGGTGGATGTCCTAACCCTAACCTTAACCCTAACCTCCGCAAATGTCTGGGCATTTAGAGTGTGGACGTAGTTTTAGATTTTAAAAAGTCCTATTGATTGATTGATTGATTGATTGATTGATTTAGAGAGCAAAATATTTCTCTTACTATTGATAAAAGGCAGGCTGGAGGATGTGAGAATACAGAAGCAATGAAATTATTAGTACTGAGTCACAATACAGCTGACTGACCTTGCACGGCACGGGGTGGGGGGTGCCGACCTCTGCACAGTCGAAAACACCCCTGTAGCTTTGACTCCCCCAAAACTCGACTATCAGGAGCCACTGTTGATCGAAAGCCTCACCAACAACACAAACAGTCAACTAACACACACTTCATGTTCTATGTGTATTACAGACCTCAGTCTTAGGATAAAGCAACCTGGAGAAAAGACAGAGCTAAGAAAGTCACAAGGAAGAGGAAGTATATTTACGGTGTTTATTTTTTTAAACGGGGGGGGGGGGGCAGGAAGGCGGAGTGGACCCACTCAGTTCAAACCCGTGTTGTCCAAGGGTCGACTTGTGTTGCCTTGACCCAGCCAGCCTCGGCAGCGCTGAGCAAAACTGCGAGCCTCTCTAACTAGGCCATGGTGTTCCTGCCAAGCTCCCCACGTAGACCAAAGAGACCAAGCCCCCGACACCCTGAAATCTGAAGAAGGGGTGAAGGAGCAGAGCTGATTCACTGCTCCCACACTTACCAGTGAGACTCCTGAGCAGGGGAGGCCGAGGCTAACGTCCCTTCTTTAGGACACACCAGGGACAAGTGTTATTATAGCACTAAAGCAACAGGCAGGGAGGCTGCCGGCTCCTCCGCAGAAGTCCGGTTTTTTCATTCTTTGAACCCATCACGTTGAACCATTATGCCTGTGGTCAACGGGAAGCCCTCCCCCCTCAGGGAGGGAACCAACCCACACCCCACTACCAGCCACTGCTCCCTGATAGGTCTTCCTGGTCCGGCAGTATGGGTTTCCGTCCCATAAGGTTCTGAGATGGGTCAGTACAGGACATCACGTTCTTCAAGGCCTTTCCGGAGTCAAGGCAGAAAACGCAGGACCGTTTCCACTTCCCAAGTCAAATCATTTCCAACCACACTGACCCCATAACCTACCAGGGGTTATGCAGCGAAACCCAAAGAAATCATAAAGGCGCCCCAGCAGTAAGGTACTCTGCCCTTGCCCTGAACCCCACCTCAAAATATCAAATTGCCAGGAAGCCGAAAGTCCGAAATTAAATCCCCTTCCAAGTGAAGGTCCGAAGGAAGGTAAAGCAAGAAATGAAAGTCTGAAGTTCAATGATCTCACCCCCCATTAAGATAAAGTTCAAAGACAGTACATTTCAACTCCTTTTTCTCTTTAGTCTCGGCAAGAGGAATTCTTGACCTTCTAGATGGGGCTCATGTTCCTTTGGTGGCTGCACCCCGACCTGTCTCTCCAGGAAGGGGCCTTGGAGGTTGGATTACTTCCACTCCAAGTCTCCGATGCGCCTCACTTCATTTTCTTTATTAATATTATTTGTTTTATTTATTTTATTGTTATTATTATTATTATTATTATTATTATTATTATTTTAAGCGAGGCAACCCTTGGTTGGCCTCACAGATTGCAAGGACCTTGTCAGCTTACAATCTCTTATTTTTTGATTTTTTACATCTACAGCACCTGGCCTTCCTAGGTGTATTATTATATTTTAATTGTGGAAAAACATGCACAACTTAAAACTTGCCGTCAATCATGTTCAAGTGCGCAGTTCAGTAGTATTAAGTACGTTCCCCACCGCCCGTCTCCAGAACTGTTTTCATCTTGCAAAAACGACGCTCTTCTCCCGTTAAACACTCACTCCCAGCCTCCTCTCCCCCGGCCCGGGGCAAACACCCTTCTCCTTGACGTTTTTATGAGTTTGACTACCGTAGGTACCGCATACAAGTTGCATCATGTAGCATCTGTCCTTTTGTGACCGGCTTCTTGTACTTAGCACAATGTCCTCGAGGTTTACCCGTGTCGTCCTAACGTGTGTCCGGATTTCCTCCTTTTCAACGCTGAATACTATTCCGTCAAGTGCAAACACCGCACTTCACCCGTTCGTCTTCCTGTTCAGGCACACGGGGCTGCTCCTGCCTTTCGGCTCTTGTGAACCATGTCGCTGCGGGCACGGGCGTGCGCGCCTCACTTTGCGAAGAGATCACAAAGTATTCGCCGCACGGGAGATCGGATTGTCACAGCGCTGGCCTCGCACCAACAAAATTTTGAAAACACTCCAATCCCTAGTCCCAGAGAAATTCCAGGAGAAGCCCCGTTTCTGAAGCCGACTGCGGGCTGCCGCCGAAGGCCATGGCAGGTTGGGAAAAAGCTTCTTCTCGGGAAAGGGCAGCAAATGGTCTTATCCGAAGCACTCATCGGTCACTGCCGGTGACCCCGACCCACACAGAGGTTAATGACGGCACCGCGTTTGCCATCTCTGGGGAGACAGACTAACCCCTGTGAAGAGCCCGCTCTCTCGAAGCAGCGTTTGAGACGTGACTGCCTTAAATGCATTTTCACGATGCAAAATGAGACCACGATCCCGAAGCGTTTCTTAGAGGGGAATCTCTATCCCACCGGAGGGCCTTAAAATGTAGACACTACAAAGGCCTCCACTCTGAGTGTGGCGTACCGAAGAGAAAGACAAAGCGTTCGCCCCGTCCTCCAGCTCATGCCCAGAACGTCGCCTGCATCACCTGCCGACATACGGATTGACGGATCGACATCTGGGAGGATGCAAAGCGTCAGGCAAACACCTGAGGGCAAGGGACCCCTCCCACCAGGAGCGCGACCTTGGGGCCAGGGGCCTTAGTGCAGTTAAAACTTTAAGACGCCGTAAGACGTGAGAAATGTGGTTGAGCCACACGCGGCTAAGAGCTGAAGTCTTTATTTGGTTTCTTTTCCAGAGCCCTGGATAACAAGAAGAATGTGACTTTAAGAACTACGATTCACCCCACCAGGAGGCGAGGGTGTCCAGAAACTATGTGAACGATCTTTCTCGACGTGCCCGAGCCGTTTATATCTGTCCGACTCCAACATAAAACCAGAGAGGGAAACATGTTAACCGTCTCAGCCTTTTTGTAGCACGTATGCGAGATCCCTCAGCCCCAGATTTTTCTCTAGGACTTCAACTGCCTTAAAATATAGACTTGCATTTATCTTAGCCACATTAACGAGATCTGTTTGACCAATACGTTTATATTTATGATGACTAAGGGCAGATTATGGTTGTTAAAACTTGTCCTTGGGACATGAAAACACTCTTCTGTCATTAATACATTCTGTAATGTAAACTATGAAGTCAGGTCAACGTAAAGGGTAAAAACATTCCGAAAGTATGCGCACATCATTTTTTAAAGCAATTGAGCCTAATGGAATAACAAAAGTCATCATAACAAACCATTACAGCCTTGATCCTGGCAACTCCAGCCGCAGAAGAATCTCCGAGAAACGGGTCATCATTCCTCCAGTGTTATGGCCTCAGACGACAGGAAAGGCTCGCAAACGAGTCGTCGGAGCTCAGATCCTCGGTAGCTCTGTGAGCGCCGGACGATCAATTATTCGCGTGTTTACAAAGAGCTTTCGTGGTTGATGTTAACCAGAGCCGCTTGCAGGGGAGAACTCTCCAGCTGTCCTGTGCTGTCCCGGGCCTCTGGCTAACGAGCTGCTCTAATTGCTGGGCTCATCATCTGGAAGGTGGCCCTCCCTTAGCCCCAGTAAATGCAATCTCTCCGAGACTTTCATTAGGTGGAACACTATTATCAGAAATAATTATGACAACGGGGCTTTATTGACAGTGCTCCCAGGAAATCCGAGAGAGAGAGAGAGAGACAGAGACAGAGACAGAGACAGAGACAGAGACAGAGACAGAGTCAGAGAGACAGAGAGAGAGGAGTCAGACTTACTTTGATCTCATAAGGCTCCACCAGGATGAGCCTGGACTGTTGGAAACAGGCTGGGGATTGGTAGAGGAAACAAAGAAGAAGAATCGGGCACTGTGGGCTTGCGAGGGAGGCAGGAGGAAGAGCAGTCTGGAATGTTCCGTGACGGTAAGGGCATATGACTGAGGACTACCCAGGTGAATAGATTAGGCTGGTCAGTGGCGAAACCTAAGTGAACTTGACCCACTCATTGGCCTCAGAAGAAGTTGGATGGCAAGTCGTTTCTCAGCCTTTTTTGTTACCTTGTGTGATCGACAGCCCCATCCAGGAAGATGAATAAGGCAGCTCCTCCTTTGGAGCCAGGCAGAGAGCATGGGACCAGGTGGCCCCCCGGGCCCGTGTCAGTTGTGTTGGAGGGAGAGCAGGGTCCCCCGTAGAGCTGTGGCCGGGGCCCTTCCTCTGAAGGCAGTGCGGTCACAGCTGACGTTAAGATTACTTCAGATTAAAAAATATGTACAGATTTTTATTATTTCAGGTCCCAAAACATTTGCAGTGCTGAGCCAGATTTTCCCCCGGGCTTGAAACAGGGGAACTTGAGATGACATCGTAACTCACTCGTCCATCTCTAAGAACGTGGTAGCAGCAAACACTGCCGATAGGAGATTAATAATACAAAGTGCATGTTTACGTGTGGCCAGGGGCAAGAGGGGCCAGGGGTGACTCTGCTGGGGGTGACGGCAGGCGGCCCCACTGGAGAAAGGAGCCGCAGTGGACGCGAAGCTGGCAGACAGCGAGGGGGCCCCTCCCTGGTGCCCGTGGGCATCTGGGAGCTCCCAAGACCCACGACAGGAGAGCTAGGAGTCTAAGACACGCTCTCCTCACCTCCTTGAATCCTTTAAGCCCCAGTCCATCCTTCCGCCAGGAAGAAGACAAGAGGAAGCATTATCCCCAGGGGAGGCCTCCTCCATGCCACAGGGAGCCCTTTTCACTTCTAGAACCTTCCCACGAATGCGCTTCTCCTGCTAACTGCGGTTCTTTGCTCCTTCTGGCGATCGATCGCAGCAGCATTTATCAAGAGAATCAGAACAGAGCGGTGGGGAGGCCGGCGTCAAACATCAGCTGGATGCTCCGGCGGGCTCCAGAGCCTTGAGGACTTGCCGGCCTGGGAAGCGGAGGGAGGCACGCGGGACTTCTCCGTTTCTGGTCCAGGGCGTTCTTTGGGGAGCCACCTCCAGGCAAACTTTCAGAAGGCCACGGGCCGATGAAACTTGGGAAGTGCGGGGTCAGGGTATGGTGCCACCACCCCGGGACACCCACACTGGAGGCCTGGCCGGGGAGACGCTTTGGCGCCTGGAGTGACCCTTGCACCTCTGCTGTCTGCCATCATGGATTGTTATAATTTGTCACACTCGGAATTCTAGGGGGGCACTTGGCATGGCACCCCAGCGTGCCAGAGCTGGTGATGGCAGCCTCCTCACGGGGCTAGTTAAGTTCCCTGGCCCCTCAGGAAGTTTCACCAAAACCCCAGGACACAGCGGAGGGGTGCGGCTCATCGTCTCGCCCACCTGGAGTTCTTTCTCAGCTTTGTGTGTAGAGGTTGCTGCTTTTATCTCCCGGCTGTGAATTTCTAACGTTTTAGCAGAATAGCTGTGAACAGGAGCCATTCTGCAGGCAGCCCAGAGTCCTCCCACACTGGCCCTGTCCAGATCTCCAGCTCTGGATCTGTAACTCTCTCTGCTGTGACTGCCACCTGGAACTAAACAGCCACCGGGGGTGGGTGCTTTGGCCTGACCTCGAGCGTCGCCGCTCGCAGCTCTAAGACCTTTCTGAAGGGCTGGGATGGTCGGCAGTCCTGACCCCACATTTCAAGCGGAATTGTGTGCACATGGTCCTCATCCAAAAGCAACTAGACATCAGCCCTGCCTTTGGCATCAACCAACTCATAAATATAAAATAAACACAAGTAAATGGCTTCTAAATCTCACTGACAGAAAGCCTGACCACTCCCCTGACATTCGAGGGTCATCGGGAACCTCCGAGAGACACAAGAAGACTCCCTCCAATGAAGAGGGTGTCGGGGTACCCCCCTCCATTTTAAGCTCACCCTGCAAGGCAGAGACTGATGGGGTCTGCCTGAAGCATGGCCTTCACACAGATCGGGTCACCGGGGAAGTGAATTACCATTTACGGGGGTTAGAAATTCATGACTAAACCATTTCTCTTGCCACTGGTTACAAATACCTAGGAACAGGCACCAAACCAACCTGGAATTTCTCTGCCCTAACTATCAGCGGCTCTCAGAAAGCCGATATCCACGTGGTTTCATAAACATGGTAGCCATTCTTCCACAGCAAAGTGTGCAGAAGACAAATGATAGCAATTCGCCAACCAGAAAACGTATATACGTGCATCTGTTGACTTGTAACTTTACCTCAAATCCAGGCTAAAGTCCAATGACCTCTGACCCTTTTTATGAAACCCCTGGAAAATGCACTGCTTTGGGTTAAAAGCATGTTTACTTGACAGTTCTTCAAAAATGGGCATCTGCCTGGGGATGCTGTGTGTGAGCAGACGCATTTAGGAGAGCCCTGGTCAGGTGTCAGGATCATTGGCTTTGTCTGCTCATCTCTGTCAGCTTTCGAAGCCTGACTCGGCACCAAGAAGCTAGCGAGACCCGGAGCTGGTCAAAGTAGTTTTTATTTATCCATAGTTTTGAAACATTTTTTCATGATTTCATCAACTTCCTAATACAATTAAAGGACAAACGGGCAATGAAAGGTACACTTCATCAGACCTTAGCATCACTTAATTCCATCAGTAGACATGTTAGCTATCGTTTTTTAAACAAATCGACTTACATTTTTTCCTTGCTCCTGAGAAAGGTCTTCAGTGGTTTACTTTGAATCACAGTCCCGTTTCTTCTCATCCGCGGACTTTAGAACTTTTTCACCCTAAACGTGAGAAGCAGCCAGTCATGAGGCGTGGATGGGACCAGTAAGGATACTGGGGGACTCTGGGACAGACAGCCATCCTCCTGAGCGCTTCCAGGAAATCGAATGTTTCCGGCAGAGAAGCATAAAACACCTGGAGTTAAAAAAAAAAAAAAATCCGGGATGGAAAACTAACACGGCATCCACAGGGATTTTTTTTCCATTTTTTCCACAGCGGGCTCTGAGCTGCCTCTCAACGCCACTAGATGGCACCACCTCCTTGCAAGAGGTTCCTTTGTGCTCAAGTGTTCCCAGGGTCTCGGTCGTTTCCTGGGCAACGTGAACGAGGGCGATTCCCCTCCGCGGCGCCCCCCCAGTCCACGTTCAGATATTGGGGGAAGTTTTGGGGACGCACACGAGATACCCGACGCTTCGTCTCCTGGCAGGGAGGTGTTTCCCGACCTTGCTTGTCCCCCCGCCGCTGGTCAGAGGCTGACGGCAATGGGGCTCCCCTGAGCAGGCCTGCCAGCCTGTCATCGCTTCTCCCCCGCAGTCCCGAGGCGCCGCGGGCTCCCAGGGAGTCACCACGTCCTCACAGACACTGGACCGAAGTGACAGGGCCAAGTCCAAGACGACGTGTGCTTCTCGCGTGTTCCCTGAAGGCCAAGCTCTCTACGCCCTTTCAAAACGTAGCCAGGGGTGCGCGGGGGAAGATGAGGTCACAGTGTAGCCTGTTTTGTTTTTTTTTTGGGGGGGGATCTATTTAATTTCCATTGCATGCCCCATGCATGGGGGGATAAAAACCTTCCAGAACATTCCTCTCGCTCGCTCACGCCTCCTCGTTTTCTTTCCCTAAGGAGCAGCAATGAGATGATGGAGATCGGGGCACTCTGAGTCGGCGAATAAAGGAGGAGGAGAAACAATTATTCCATAATCAGTGTTAACCGGGGGGGTCTTCAGGACCTTGTCATTGAGGGGACTTCCTGAGGTCCTATAAGTCATCAAGACTGCGCACCTGTGCTCTGAGGAAGGCCCCGAGAGGAAGCGCTTGGAAATCACAGCTCTCCAGAAAACGCGGAGGTGCCCGCTGCAAAACCCGGGACTTGGCAGGTGTGTTGTTGTTGTTGTTTTGTTTGTTTGTTTTGTTTTTTTGTTTTTTTTTTGGTTTTTTTTTCCAAAGGCATCTGAGAGTCCAGGACCTATGACGCCTTTTCCCGGCCCAGCAGGTACACGGCGTCTCCCACTTTGATGGTCCCTGGGTTTTCCGGAACAAAATACTGTCCAAAGAGAGGCGATTTGCCGTACAAGTTTTGCTCCGAAGGGTCACACAGGCGATAGCTGCAGTAGGAGAGAGATCACGAGTCACAGCCACTCAGAAGCAAGAGCTCGCACAGCACGTGGCTCCTTCCAGGCACAGGCGAGCCCACCCCACAGGGCACCGCGGTGTAGCCCAGCCAGCGAGCACCCACCCGCCACCGGTCTCACGGAACACCGCCCCCCAGTGGACACACTGCAGAAGCGCACCCAATGGCCACAACCCCCATCTTCACCCCATGTTTGTTCCCTTTCTCAGGAGATTAGGTACTTGATGTGTTCTGACATCGGTGGTCACCTTCTTGTTCCCAGACCTCTGCCCTCCTGACTCCTCCAGGTGAGTCACCGGAACCACCATCCTACCCGTCACTCAGGCTTGGAGCCCTGGAGTCTTCCCCGACACCTTTGCCCCCCACAACCCCCGAGCTTGTCCAAAGCCCTGGGGTCCTTCCCACACCCCATGGTTTGAATTCTCTCTGCTCTTCTCCCACTGTCACAGGCTTGCTCCGAGCGAGCTCAGGCGACGGCATTACCTTCTTGACCATCCTCCCTCCCTCCTTCTCCCTCACCCTGCCTTTCCGTTCATTGTTGGCACTGCACTTTCTTAATTTCTCGATCTTGCTCCGGGCTGAGCATTCCCAGGCTGCGACGTTCAGTGGCTCCCCAGAGCCCGAAGAAAAGCATTCCAACCCTTCAGCCCAGCACGCAAGGCCCCTGCCCGGCTGAGGCCAGCTTCTCCAGACCCTCGCCCTCTGCCCCTAACATGTGGATTGCACTGGACACCTGATGTCCATTCCCTCTGCACCTGACTGGCTCAGTAATTCCTCTGACGTGGCTCTGGAATGTCCTTCGTCCAGGTCCCCATGTATTAGAACTCTACCTCTCCCTCCAGGCCCCAACTCAAATGCCACGTCTCCGAGGAGGAAGCCCAGGGCCCCCAGCCAGGAATAATCGATCACACCCGCCTCCATTTTCTCTGCCTGCCCCGTGAACACGCGCATGCTCCGGCTGGTAGTGTCGGGGAGCGCGTCTACTTGCTCTGTAGGACAGGGAGTCCCCGGAGAGCAGAAGCTGGGTCTAACTCCTTTCTACTGCTCCCACCCGACACCGGGCCCCTCCGTCACCAGTGACTGAGAACCATGTGCGAAACGGATGACTGCGCTGGTGAGGAAATTCCTCTGTTGGCAGAAGCATGGACGTCTTTGTCAGGAAGACGCAAGAGGCCCTGGGAAGAGCGAGCACAGCAGACGTGTGGGAATAACGCGGCGAGATCCTCCCCCTCCTCCCTCCGCCGGGGGAAAGTGTGCTTTCAGCTCCTCGTTTCAGCTAACTCCGATTTTACATCATTTCTAAATTTAAAACCTTTTTAATAGAAAGCATGAGTTGCATTCTATCATGCTTAAAACAAGCAAACAAACTATTGCAACAACTTGGTCCTGATTTTGTTTTTCAGATCAGAAATGGCTGATGAGAAAACAGACAGGGTCAATGTGGAGCCTGGTTCCGGACACCCTCGGCTCCGCCGGCACCGTGCGGGCTGGCGGCGTGTACATGTCCACTGCTGAGTTCCCACAGCCTGGGACAGTGCCTGGGACACCTCAGCCATTCAGACGTTGGCTGAACAAACCAATGACTATAAATCCGTGAAGGAAAGCCACGAGCCACCGACCCAGCCTGCCCTGCCTGGACAAGTGCCCCGCCTCGCTCCATGGTCAGTGACCTGGACCCAAGGACCCAGACGGCTCTCCCGGGCCATGTCTCCTCTGCCAGCATGCAACGCCAGGGGCATCTGGGGATCTGCGTCTGTCCGAGGGTGGCCTCTTCAGGACGAGGGGCAGATCAGCTACTGTTATGACCTGGGATTCCTCCTAGCTGCCCAGCTCTGTGGTCTGAGGCTCTGATGACCCCAGGGGGAAACTGGGAGTCTGAGTTCTGCATGTCACACGCTGGCAGTTTATAAAGACCACAGATATTATCTCTTAATTCTCACGGCAAGCCTCGGTGGGGATGGGATTATCCCCACTTTACAGGGGGGCCTCAGGGGAGTAACCACCTCGCCCAAGAGCACAGATCTAAGAGGTCAAGCTGGGACCAGAAGCCAGGCACCATAGCTAGGACACTTCCCACTGGGTATGTGACCCTGGTCATCTATACACCTGAGTCCAGACGAGGCCTGAGAAAGAACCAGCTCTGGTCACCTGGTTCGCAGGTGGAGGTCCATTTCGCTGTCTAGGAATACGAACGGGAAGCTGTGAGGGCGGAGAGGTGGCTCTCGGGTGGCCCCGCCTGCCAGGGCGTCCCTCTGGCGCCAGCCTGCCAGGCCAGCCCTCCCCAGTTCTCACTGGACCTCAGCTCCTGCAGCCACCTCTGCCGCGGGGCTGCGGGGAGGCCCGAAATAAGGTCCGCAGCGCCCCCTTGTGGGGACGAGGCAGTCGCGCAAGCGGTTATGAATTCGGGTGCTCGCCGAGTTTTAGGACTGAAAACTGTATCGTCCCGTACATGCATCTTCTATGATTTTTAAAAATATATATAGGTTTCTGTTGGAATTAACATATCGCAAACTCATCTAAAAGCTCCTTTCTCAGTGCATTTCTCTTCCGCTGAACATGAAACATGCACCCGCTCTGACGGGCAGGAGGCCCGAGCCGCTTGGCTTAGACGGAGGTCCTGCTGCTCGGGCTGCAGTGCCAACGCGACCCGGTAACTGTGAAGCGCTGGGCGCCGGTGACGGCCGCTCGCCGCTCACTCTGCCTGGTTCACTCATCGACTGGCCCGTGCTTGTGGGTCTGGGTGTCCCCACCCAGGGGCACGGGCCCCTTCCCAGGCCTCTCTGACTACCCCGTGAAGGTCCGCGGAGAGAGGCGTGCTGGACACGCAGCACGTGGCGTCGGAAAATGCCCCGAAGCGACTCCAGGCTGCTTCTCCCCGAAGCCGTCAAGTTCATACAAGTTCATAGACTAAGACGACCAGTGACCGCAGCCTACGTGGTCACTGTGCGCGGTATTCTATCGTCTGTTTTTTAAATCATATTTCTTGCCTCATTCTGAGCAGCTGGAGAGGTGTTACGAGCCCGGTTTTCGCAAATAAAGAAACGGAAACTGTAAGAAGCTAAGCGACTTGTCGGAGTCCCACAATGAGCAGGTGGCGAGCCACGTTGGGGTGGGGTGCGTTACTACCACTAAATCCTCCCGCCCCTAGCTCAGCACAGCACAACCGAGCACAGGTGGCCGGTGGCAACTGTCCTGATTGTCGCACTATTTATGCCTCCGACAAAACTTTCGCCTCCACAAATCAAACGTGCTTTCTTCTTTCTACTAGGAACAGGACATTTTGGAAGCAACAATGATAACCGCTCGTACTCTGTGGGAGTCAGGGTGGATGTCACTGTTCCTTAAGAAAGAAAAGACCAGTTTCATCTTCAAAGTTTCCGGGTAGCAGGCAGAGCTCCCCTGGCTGCACGGCACCCCATTCGCCCTGAGACCGGCTGTGCCCATGGTCACATCTCGCCCCCTACGGATACTCGGTCTCCCGTTCCTACCTCTTCAGGGTGTCCAGTGGCTCCTTCCTGCTCATGACACCGGTGTCCGGGTCCACCGTGGTTAAAATGCACCTGCGCACACACACACGCACACACACACACACGGAGCGTGACACAAGGAACAAGGTGGAGTGACCTCGGCCTCCCGCCCCCCCGGCCGCGGAGGATGTGCCCCACCTGGAGCAAGCCATCACTCTTCTCAGCTCCACGTCCCCGATGAGAAGCTCGTTCCACGAATCCTACGGGACGAAGCACAAGACATCACGTGACCACGTCTGAGCCTGCGGCCGACGCACCTGTGAAGGGCCTTCCCATGAGCTGACACCTCGTGAAGCCACTGACATCAAAGACGGCAGACTGTGCACGTCAGTCCTGAGGGGCCACCCACCTCCCTGTCCCCTCCTCACTCCACCTTGGATGTGTCACTTCACTGACTTGGAACGAAATGCACCCTCTCTTCTCATTTGTCAAACTGTGGTTGAAACTCACCTCCTACGGGAAGCCTCCCTGATTGATCTTCTTTCACCCGAGGGGGGGACGGAGAAGTAAGGGGGCAGAAGGAGTGGCAGAAGGAGAAGAAGGGGTACGGAGAGCCCACATCAGATTTCTTTGTGTGTGCCCCGAGGTGGACGAGACCCTTAAGTCAGGGCAGACGTGAGTCTCGCATCTCCCCCGGCCAAATGTGGAGAAACCAAGAGCAGCCACAGCCTCTTCTCTCTGCATCCCCCACTGGGGTTCAGGAAGCACCCCAGCTCCTGCCTGCAGCTGGGGTCCCCGGTACCTACTCCTCAGGACAGATCAAACCAGTGGACTGCACCCCGTGAACCCAGCAGGGGAGATAGGTCACACATACACGAAAAGCAAATGATCATTATATTTTTTAAAAGGTCCAGAAAAAACTATAAAAAGGGCCGAGAAGTAGCGAGCGTGTGCTGATAGAACCGTGCGAGCAAGAACTGTCCCTGCCATGTAGACAACAAGTCTTCATGCTGCTCTGGTCGGGGCAGGTTTATGGAAAAGGTGGAATCGGAACTGAGCCTTCCAGGGTGGAGATTTTGAGGCGCCCGAAAGAAGGGTGAGGGGACCCCGGGAAGTCCTTAGAAGGAAGGACTCGGACATCTGTGTGGCCCTGACCTTCTTACCCTCAGAAACAGAAATACCAGGCACCTGAAGGCAAAATCTTCAGGTCCTTCGTTCATCGCAAGCCGCAGACAGAGCTCCGGACTCAGGATTTTAACTCTAATAGTGTTATTCTTGAGCTATGTATGGCAGATTTTTTAAAAATCATAACGTGGGTCTGTCTCTCCACTGCAATTTTCACAGCAGCCGGGAAGGCTGGGCTCCTGTTGACAGAGCAGCCCCGGCCTGTCCTGCATTCATTTCTCCACCAGGGGGCACTGTGGTCATTTAAAAAAAAAAAATCCGAGAGGAGAGAAACGAGGATTCCAGTTAGGAAAGTAATTGGTTATTAATTCAAGAACTATTTCCAGGGCCCCTTTCCTATGCAGTAGAAACTGTTAGGAATTTATTCACAGACAAATAGGTAAAAATGCCAGAGGGCGAGAATCCATTCGGCAAAGGGGAGGAAGAGGAGAAACTAACGTATGTCAAATGTCCCCTGTGGGCCCAGAAGTGTGTTAAACGCGGAAGAAGAGCACTCGGAAGCCTTCCCACCGGAACGCATCGGCTGGAGGCGACAAGAGACTCCATCGGCACAAGCTGGGCGGAGCTTCAGAGCAGAGAGGCATCTCCTCTAGGTCTGGGGACTGGCTGGCTTTCCGGGGGAGGGGACTTTTCCTCTGGACTTTCAAAGAAGGCCGGGAGTTTCTAAGCGGGTGAAGGGCAAGATTCAAGGTAATCAGCACGGAAGGGAAGGAGGCGAGGGAGCGAGCCAGGGAGGCGACCCGAGGCGTGCCGGGCAGCGGCGTCAGCACGTGCAAAGGTCCTGGGGTGGGGGGTAGGGCTGGGCGGCCGGAGCAGGCTGGGAGAAGGGGAGAGTGGCAGGAAATGGAGCCCAGCAGGGCGCAGGGTCATGTGGGACTCCCCATAAAGACCCTATATATATTTTTTTACCTGAAGAGAAATGGAGACTCGTGAGAGGATTTGGAGGAGAAAGACATGATGTGCCTTACATTTACAGGACGACCTTGACCTACGTGTTGAGAATAGACCATGTCTGATGGTGGGGTCGGTCAAGGGCAGAAGCAGGGCGACCGGCCATTGAAGAGCAGCTATCGCAATAACCCAGATGAGCCAGGACGGCGACTTGGCCCTGAAAGGGGCCGGAGGAGAATGGGAATGGAACGGAGCCACCAAGTCACAGCCACTATCTGAATGTGGGAAACGGGAGAAAGCAGAACAAGGCGGGTCCCAGTCTGGGGGTGCCAGCGGGTCCTCGGTGCGGAGAAGGTTTTGAAGAACAGACCAGAAGCATGAGTACGGACAGAGGTTGCGACAGACGTGGGCATCTCCCCAAATCCATACGTTAAAACCGCGCCCCCCACAGCCATGCTGCAAATGCCGGTCTTCCCAGGGGGCCATTGACGGACAAGAAAGCCACCTTCCCCCAGACCCAAGGGCCAACACATAACGCATCTTTCGGAAGAATCTAATCTAATCTCAAAGTCTCATACCTTGGGGGGAAAAAAAAGAAAGAAAAAGAAAGTTACATCCAAGGAAAACGGGCGGGGAACCACATCCGTACCTCTGCGTAGACGCCACACCCTGAAATGACGATATTGGGCCTGAAGTTCGCTGCTTTGACTTTCTTCTCCAGCCTGGAGTTGAGGTCCGCCAGCGACGCCTGGGAGAGGATCAAGAGCGGGCTGGCGTCCGAGTAAGCGATCTGGTGAGGAGAGCGGCCGTCATCGCACACGGCGCTAGACCTTCCATGGACCCCTCCCCTCCCGCCTCCCATGTGCACACAACCTTTCTAAGGATTTCTCTAGTTTGTTTGTTTTTTTTTCTTTATAGAAAAAGTCACAGTGATTCAGTCGCTCTGAGGAGCCTTGCGGGTAACAGGGATTACATGATAGAATGAAGAGGACATGAGCTTAGGATCCTAGAACGAGCTCCTAGCAGGTGTCCTTGGGGGAATTCCCTCTCCTTTCCTAAGCTTCGAGGTTTTCAGATGGTTAGCAAGGTGGTTGGGTTTGATGGCCTCGTTACGTGCGATCACTGATTCTGTGGACGTTTATTTTTTATGCTGCCTGCAAATCATTGTCAAGTACTTTTGCTGACTCTGATTTTTTTAACGGCCCCGGGGACTGAGTTTCACAGCGCCGAGCTGCCAGCCCTACTGTCACGACGAGTCCTTGCAGCCTTGTGGTGTTAAGGGCTGGTCATTTTAAGTCTGTGGATCTCCATCCCACACTCATTGTCCTCATTGCATTCAAACTGTGAAAAGGTTGGACCCCACATGCAGTGACAAAACAGAGTGAAAAAGATCCTGGCATAGAACAGTTCTGGAACCCAAAGGGCACCGGAAGGCTTCTGTAAATAGGGAGGTAGGTGTCCACGGGCGACTATGAGGGCGCCACCCCCAAATCAAGAAGCACAGACGATGTTCCCGAGGGAAGGGCTTGATTTTTGCCTGTGGGTATTGCCTGGGGGTCGCCTGGCAAAACAAGATGGAGCTCCGCAGAAATGCACCCCTACCGGATGGGCTGGAGGTAGACAGTGCTCCGCAACCAAGGAAGCCCGCCTCCCACGGGACGCCCCAAAGTCCCAAGCTGAGGGGCCCTCCTCTGACCTGATCTTTGGGCCGGAATACATCGAACATTTGGTGAGGCTTTCTTGGTCGCATGTGAGGCTCAAAATGCACCAGGCGGTAGGGCTGTGACTTCAGGAAGCTGGTGACCCACTCGGCTGCGGCCTCGCCACAGTCTCTGCCCTGGACCTCCAAGCCGTGCACTCTGCGGGGGGTGACGAGAGAGAAGGCTGGGCATGGCTTTGAAAACCTGGGCGCCCTTCCATGTCCTGCCCATGTTGGAATAGCTACACCAAGTTGTGCTGTCCCGGTCATTCCCTAACTGCCAGGAGACATCATTTTAGCCTGGCACCACCTCTGGGAACATCCAGTTTCCCCAAAACTATTTATCAACAAGATGGTCCTGTCCCCGCTGATTATTCTCGGCTTTCCTGACAATTATTCGTTGGCCATGTAGGCATGGGTTTATTTCCGGGCTCTTGATCCTGCTCCATCGAACTATGTGTCTATTTTTATGCCAGCGCCATACCGTTTTGATTATTGTAGCCTTGGAGTATAGTTTGGAAGCAAGAAGTGTGATGCTTTGTTCTTGTTTCTCACAGGATTGCTTTGGCTATTCGGGGCCTTTTGTGGTCTCATGCAAATTTTAGGATTGTTTTTTTTTCCTATTGCTGTGAAAAATGCCATTGAATTTTGACAGAGATTGCCTGGAATCTATAAATGGCGTTCGGTAGTACGGCCATTTGAATATTAATTCTTCCAATCTGTGAACATGGAATACCTTTCCATTTATGTGTCTCCTCAATGCCTTTCATCAGCATCTTAGAGTCTTCAAGGCACAGATGTTCCAACTCACTGGTTAAATTTTAAGGATTTTAGTATTTTTGACATTGTGAATCAGATTGTTTTATTTCTTTTTCAGATCTTTTGTGATTAGTGTTTTGAAACACAACCGATTTTTATTTATGTTGATTTTTTTTATCCTGTAACTTTACTAAATTTTTGGATTGAACAGTGTCTTTAGGTTTTTCTCTATATAATATCATATTATCTACAAACAAAGATATTTTATTTCCTCCTTCCCATCCATTCTAAATTGACCTCCTGAAAGTCAGAGGGTTGAAGTTCACGTCCTATGCCTACGGAGTAATGAGGCCCTTTGATCAATAAAAACCAGGAGCATCTACCTGCCTTACTCTTTTCTGGGTCAAGATGAAATAAAACTAGAATGACCAAAATAAAAATGCCAACATTCATACATCCAAATGCATTTTACCTTGCAAAGTCGTCACCTTGGGAAGCAATAGATTCATTCTAACATTAATCATAAATGACTTAGAAGATGCATGAGAAATGAGCCCTCCTGATGGGAGTCTAACCTCATTTTTAAACACCCCCGTCCCCCCAAAAAATCATCTTACGTGGGTTGATCACCTCCTTGTTCACCCAGCTCAGCTCCAAAAGACTCGCACACTTCCTCCGAACATCAAATCCACCGCAAGAGGGCAGAGATTTCCAGAATTCAGTGTGTGTGAGAGGTCGGCCTGTGTGCATGCGTGTGCATGTATGAGTGCATATGAGCGCGTGTGAGCCGCGGACCGTCTAACATGTTCATTTCTGAAGCATCGCGCGCCGAGGCTGCACTACCAAAATCTAGGGACAAAGGCAGCCTCGAAGGTCACCTTGCTATTAAATGTCTCTTTTCTAGTGTCTGCCTCTTATCTCCGGACTCAAACCCCGACTGCCATCGAAGCCCCTCAGCCTGCCTGCCACGCAGCAGCACAGTGTTCCCTTGGTAGCTTTTGTGGGTGGACGGAGGCAGCAGCGGCAGAGGAGGCGGCTGACAACCATGGTCTTCACTGCGTTAAACCGTCTGCATCCGTCTCTGCTCCTTATAAAAACATTTAAGACATCAGCCCTCTTGACCTGATGCTTGTTTCCATGGCGACCTCTACGCGCCGGTCCGGGGGTTCAAGTTCATTTAAACATCTGGAACCCGAGGCTTTTCAATGAGCGGGATTTTGTTCCTCGTCACCTTCCCGTTTCTGCTGTGTTCTGAGCAGCCTCGGCTGTGCCGCTGGGCCCAGCACGCTGCTGACACACTGTCCCGAAAAATGCAAGGGGAAAAAAGTCCAAACGTTCCCAAAACCTTTGACGGAGATGCATGGACACCAAGTAATAAGCAGGTGTACTGGCCGTGATCACGGACGGCCTTGTCGCCCCAGGGCCCCCAAAACTCATCGGAAATCTTTAAGGCACTGGGCTGATGTTACGATTCCAGATGCCACAAGAGATACCACAAGGGCTGGATAAGAAACTGAGTCCCAAGCATCCTTGACATCTTTGCCCAAAGAGGCTAAGCCTTCTCGTTTTGCCATTTTCAAACCCGTTTCCTGTTTAGTCTTTGAAACACAGGCCAAAGCCCATAAGGGTCCATGAAAAATGTTTCCACACCATTCCCAATGGATAAAAAATTAAACGGAAAAAATTTTCACCACAGCAAAGTCTGGGTGAGTATCTAACCATGGCAGACAAATAGGAACCAGGAGGTGGACAGACGTGAAATACAAATTGTAACGGGTGTGTTAAAAATGCAAACTAAATCAACGAGAAATTACCATTTTCCCCATCCAAATGGCAACATATTTTTTAACGTAATGATCAGGATATAATTAGACAGGCATGCTCATGAACCTCTGGTAGCCACGTACCTGGTTTTGCCATTCTGCAAAAACAATTTAGCAACATATATCCAAAGTCTAGGATCCATACTCTTGTTTCTAACAAAACAATTGTAAAAATTTTTTCCCTAAGGAAATAATAAGAGATATGAACAAAGATTTCTATCAAGATATTTATCAAAGTCTTCTTCCAGCTTGGGAAAACGCTGAAAACAATTCAAATGTTTAATCTTGGGGACAAGTTAAAATGCATAAAGGGCACTCACAGAATGAAATGTTTGCCAATATGAAGAATGGTATTTTTGAAGATTTTCTAAACAATATGAAAAAATACTCAATGCATCAACTTGGTGTGAAAAATATTAGCTATAGAGACAGAAAGAAAATACGTCAAAATATTATTATAGTTATTTTAGATGGTTTTTTTCCCCCTTTTTTTGGTACTTCCCAATTTTTCGACTATGAATATATATTCCTTTTAGAATAATAAAAAAACCACCCAAATAAAATAGAAGTATATTATTATATGTCTAAGATATTATAGAAATTGTATTGGGGTTGCATTTTATGAACATCGGGGGGATCTTCAGATGTTTTTTTCAGTTCACTGCGTTGTTTGATGTGACATTATTGTCTACGACAGGTCATGGACTAACGTTTAGCATTCACATCGCATTTTAATTAAAAGGCAGACACTGTGACAAACGTATACTTAGGCTAAATTTTTAATTTTTCCCATAACGGGATTAAAAAGTCAACTCTGGACGCGACTTCTTAGAGGCAGCCCTGGGTTTGCTGGACTCCTCGCCTCCTCGCAGCCCTTGTGACCCCGGGAAAGAGCTTCTGGGCCCAGGGCCTCCCCGGTGACCCACCTCGCACCCCTGGGTGACTGCAGGTCAGATCGCCCTTCCGGCGGCAGCTGCTCATTTCTATTTTGGAACTTCCTTTTGTGGGACCTAAATGCCGCGCAGGCCACCTCGCCATTTGTGACTCCCGTCCTAACTCAGAGTCGTAGGGTTCCTGCTTTCCAAGCAAAACAGGCCCCGTCCTCTGGTCAAACAGGGATCTAACCTTTCCTCTCCCAGAATTCTCTCCCTCGGTCACTCCCGCCCCACGTTGGTCCTTCAGCGATGTGTTTTGTCCCCAGGGCGTTCTACGCGGGACTCTTACGTCTGTCAACCCCGCGTCGGCCTCCGTTTCTGAATTGCTATCCCGTTCCTCCTTTGTGTAGATCATCACGCTCTTGAGGACCTGACCCCACATCGGGTGCATTTGTCATCGAGGGTTAATTGCCGGTCATCTGTCTCAGGATCCCCTCCGTAGCCGGCACTTTCATGGCCCCGCATGAGTGAATGCGCGTGCCGGGGCCGCGAGTGGCCTCTTCCTTACCTGCACTTGACCACGGCATTCGTGGGGGGCGTCTGGACGGGCAGCAGCAGGTCCTTCGTGTAGGCTGCGCTGAGGGTCAGGGCATCCCCCTCGCAGATCAGGGAAATGAGGACCAGGCGAGGCTCCTGTCGGGCGGTGACCATGTTCCCCTTCTCGTTGATCACAAGCCAGAACCTGCCATTTTCAAAACACAAGACGCGCAAGGCCCGCGGTGACTGGCAGCCGGCACCTGCGAGACCTTCGGCGATGTGCTGCCATGGGCGATTTCCTCCCCGGAAGCCCGGTGCGTGTGGCCTCGCGTGTGCCTGTGTCTGCCTGCCTGCCTGTCTGTCTGCCTGTCTATCCGAAACACCGACTCGGCAGCAGAGCAAGCCTGAGTCTCAGTTCATTTCCGAGGGTCTAAACATTCGGAGCTTCCTGAAGGCACAGACATCAAAGGTGTTCATTACATTTCCATCTCAACGGCCAGACAGTCTGACCGCTTTCCTCGAGCACGGTCCAAGGAGAGGACGAGAATCTATTTTCTGGGAAGACTTTCCGGGGCCTGCGGAGGCACAGTAACAAGACCACTGCTGTATCGGTCACGGAGCTTGGGAGCCAGGTGAGCACCATACGATGCCACACACACCTGGCCAAACCCACCTTCCTCTTTAAAAAAAGGAAAAAAAGCAATGTTTTGATACTCAGGACTGTGAATTTTGCAATTTGCCAAGAGGTCTATTGTTAATAGGGACAACATCTTTTCTGGCCCAATGCTCCCGGTCTAGAGGTCCTCTACAGGAGAACGAAAAAGAAAAGAGGGAGAAATGAGAGCAATAGAGAGGACCATTCCCAGAAAAAGAACAATGCAATCGTGTAGGTTAGCTCCCAGCTACCGGGGGAGCCAAACGCATTGGCGTCTTGGTAAAGCTGGTTCACACTGGATTGAATGATTCCCATTACAGAAGTGATCTCATTGTGCTTTTGGCATTCATAGACAAGAAAAAAACACGGCAGGTGTTTGGGGTCACCACCTCCAGCAGGTCGCCATAGTAGAGGTGTTGCGCGACACTGGAGAGTTTGGCTAACGTGAGACCTTCCCTGAACTGCCCTGTTATCAGCCTTTCACCCTGGGCCTCAGCAGAGCTCTGCCCCGTGCCAAATCCTTGGGACTGGCATATTCTTCCGAGTAATTCTTCTGAGTAATAACGGACGTCTGATCTTTCTCGATACAAATTCGATCGCGTCACCTCTCATGCAAAGGCCCCTCTGTGCTTTCAGGGTAAAATACTAACTCTTCAGCAAGGCAGGCAAGGCCCCTCACGATCCAGATGCCCGCCCAGCCGTCGTCACCTCCCGAGGCCCTCACACCTGCCAGCCTTTCTTATGTTTAGAATTTTTTTTATTGTGGTACAATATATATGACGCGAAATGCCAGGCCTACTCTTAGGTATAAACCCAAAAGAGCTGAAAGTAGAGACTCACACAGATATTCGGACACAAACGTTCACTACACCATTTTTGAGCACATGATTCAGTGGCATTAACTATATTCACAGTATTATGCAACCGTCACCACTAGCTACTTCCAAAAACCTTCCATCACCTCAAACTCTGTACCCATTAAGCAATAACTCCCCATACCCTCCCCCTCCGGCCCCTGACAGCCTCTAACCCACTTCCTGTCTCTATGAATTTTCCTATTCTACAGACTTCGTATAATTGGAATCGTACGACATTTGTCCTTTTGGGCCTGGCTGACGTCATTGAATGTACTGTCTTCGAGATTCATCTATGCTGCAGGGTGTCTCAGAACTCCGTTCCTTTCCAAGGCTGAATAACGTTCTGCTGTGTGTCCACGCCACCTGTTTACGAATTCACCCCCTGATGGACATTTGCGTGGCTTCACCTCTGGGCTATTGTGAACCATGCCGCAGTGAACACCGGTGTGTAAGGATTTCTTCAATCCCTCTTTTCAATTCCTTTAGGTAAATATCTACAACTGCATCAGCCTTTCCCCCAACATACCTGTCTTCTCAAGCCCAGTGTTTGTACCTAGCTTATTCCCTCTCTCTAGAATGTCTGTCTCCCCAACTTACTTGCCTGGAAAATTCGTAATCATTTTTAAAGTTTCAGTTCAAGCTATGAAGTCATTCCTGACCATCCCCAAGTTTCTGATGCTCCTTGGCACTTGTCCCATCGACAAAGTTATCACATAGAACTAAAAGCTGTCGTCTGCATTTCTTGGTCCCTTTCTGGTAGGGTGATGACAAAAATAAGAATATACCACAGTGTCTGGTATAAAAGCCAAGTATTACTATCTGTTGTAATGCGAGTTCAGTATATGTTTTTTTGAATTGATAAGGTAAAATTCCGATGTCTTTTGCCTCTGGGCCTACAGAAACAAGTTCTACCATCATTCAGAGTCTGCCGAATGAATTACAGACTAGTTAGCATTCTTGGCTTCCTTCCCGAAGCAGAGATGAGTAACTCACCTTTCAATTATGCCATGAACTGCCCTCTGTCTGGAGAGCTGGAAGGAAGAAAAGCTACAGCCCCCATTGTCCTGCCCTGCGGGCTGGGACAGAGGCCGCGAGGGCTGGTCGGGGGAAGGACCCGCAGGGCACCCTACAGACAGGCCCAGGGCCGGCCTGAGCCAGACTCAGAGGAGGAGAAAGCCACTCGCTCTGGGCCCTTCCGACCTCTGCCGAATCCCAGGAATTCAGAGATGGAGCCTAGCCTGGTAGGGCACCACTAAAAAAACCGTGATTTTACAAAGCACCACTGAGCGAAAGAGAACACAGGCGAGTTCCCACGGGGTGTGTGGCCGTGAACCTATTTCTTTATCCGTAAAAGCGTGCCCCAGAGAATTAGGGAGAATGACCTATTCAAAAGCACTCCGAGGCTGCAAGAAACTTGAGCATCAACTTGTGTCACCACTCTTGGTCCCTGTCACTCCAGCACCCTGCACCTTCGAGGGCTGGGCTCCCACTCCAAGGCGCCCCAACACGACAACGACTAAAAAGACTAAAGCGCGGGGGACCGATCCCGTCTCAAGGCTCCCGCCGGCCGACCGACCAGTGAGACAGCCATCCCGAGGCCCAGCGTCCCCGCCCTGGGGTCTGCTCTTGGGAGATGACAGGGGGTCCCCACGCAGCCCCTGGTTATTTGTCAAAAACCAAGGGGCTCCGCAGCCCTCCCCCGCCGCCCCGCGCCCCGGCCCCGCGTACCTGTCCCGCAGGTGGCCGCGGCGCAGCCCCAGGGCGGTGCACTCGGCCTCGCTCACCGCCACCCCCTTGCAGGACTTGACAGGGTAGATGTACAGCTGCTGCACGGTGCCCACCTGCTGCAGCCGCCCGCGCCGCCGGGGCCGCGCGCGGCGCCACGCGAGCGTCCCCAGCGCCACCAGGCCCAGCGCGGCCGCCGCGAGCCAGGCGGCCGGGGGCTGCGCGCCCAGGCCGAGCGCGGCCAGCGCCTGGGACACCGCGGCGCCCATGGCCGAGCGGGTCCCCGCTGTCGCGCCGCTCACAGCCCGCGGCAGGTCGCCGCCTGCGGGGACTGCTGGGGGGCGGCTGCCGAACCCCCTCCGGGCCTATCGGAGCCCCGCGGCCTCCTCCGGAGGGTGGGTCCTGGGCGCTGGGGGTGGGCGCTGGCGCCGGCACGGGGGTGTGTCCTGCCCTCCCCCGCCGCCGCCGTCTCCCTCGCTACGAGTGGTCGGTCGATTTACATATTCCTGGGTTGTTTATCTAACCTACAAAGATAAAAGGACAAACTTTGCAGGACAAAGCATTATCTCGAATTAGAAATCAGGCGGCGGGGCAGATCCCAGGCTTTGGCATAGCGGGAGCGGGCGGGCACGACGTGGGCTCCGCACGCAGCGCTCGGCTGCCCCCCGCCACCCCCTTCGCTCGCCAGGCAGGGGCGAGGGAGCCCGCGGCCGGTGGCGATCCGAGGAAACGGGCTGCGCCGGGCCTGCAGCTGTCTGTGGCTCAGGTCGCCCTCGGCCTCCTCGCCCCGCCCCTGCGAAAGCCGGGAGCTGCGCTCGGAGCACGCGGGCCACTGCCGCCTGGGCTTTGCAGCCCGCCCCCGCCCCCCAAGTGAGCTGACACGGGACTGGGCTTGCGTAAACCGAGCGCCCCCCTCGGGACGCAATGCTCATGGACGGCCATGCGTGCCATGCGTGCCATGCGTGGACAGAGGGCAGCGCAAAACACCTGGGGACCGCAGGACTGGAGCCCCACACGCTCCGAGAAGAGTTGGGCCGGGGGCGTTCAATTTTGTGTATTTCTGTTTCGCTCTTTCCCTAATTTCTCTTCAGAAATTTAGAAGGAAAAAATTTTGCTTCTCTGTGTTAATGGTTGACTTTAAAGTTACCCTGACTTTTCAGTTTCGTCATCTCCAAAATGTACCAGGGATCTGGCTCATTTAATGCCCTTCCCTTGCAGGGGGCTGAGAACAGAGGTAAATTTCAGTCCCAGGACCCAGCAAAGAAAAGTGGAGAAGGGACGGCCGCTCCTCACCCACCGCTGGCCGTCCTGCCTTTCTGTGTCTTTCCTGATGACCCCCACTCCTCGCCCCAAGGACAGGAGGTAATGTCTGCGAGGCAGTCAGAGTGAGGAAAAAAATGAATGACAGAGGTAAAGTCCTATCAGAACACCAAGAAAGCCCTGGAAAAAGACTCATAAGTACAAAAAAAAAGTACAATGGAGAGCCACATTTATTGATATTAAAGTAACCACAAAAGTATAAATTGGTTAGTTCGTTCATGTATTACTTCGATGAGAATTATTGTTTAGTCATATCAAAATAGTTCACTTCTCTTTGTTGCAAAAATAATTACTCGCATCTAAAAAAATATACGCACAGACTTCTCTCTTCCTACATCGATTCTCAGATTCCATGCTCTTTTAAATCTCATTCTTTTATCGTACTTGGAATTCCAGCTGGCGCGCCCACAGCTACATACAGTTACTTTTATATGGCTTAACAGGGGTGTAACCGAGATCTTTACAATCATTTCCATACTCAAGTACAACCTGATTCCACGTCAAAAACACTTGAGCAAAAAGTCGCTGGGACTCAGTAGTCATGTAAAAACCACTCACAGGATTTTGTGAGTGTGTTTGCATATAAAGGCATCTCAGAAAACCTATTCCCATTTTTTCTAAAACATGGAACGATAAGTAATAAAATATAAACATTTAGAAAACAATTTGGTAGCTTTTTAGCGGATGTCTTTCAACTTTCGTTACTCATCAATATTGATGTCAGAGATTGGAGAAGTAAAATAGTTACACTGACATTCGAAATAATTTTACAATTTTATTTATTTAAAAACTCTTCATTAGCTAAAGTCTATATACCTTCTTATTCCCAAATCACCTCTATTACTTCCCTTGCATTAACTTGGAGCATATGTAACTCCAAAAAGTCAAAGCAGATTCATTTCCTGGGTGACGATGCTCAGAGGCTGGGTGATGATTCTTTAAGGTGTTGGTGTGGCAGTCGTTAAAATCTTGATCAATGCCTCTTGATTGCTGAAACCTGAATCAACAATAAGAGTCTCTGATTATTTGCTTATTTCTCCTACCGGTCATAAATAATTCAACTGCCCACAAAACAGGTTCTAGTACAACCACATCCCACACCAAATTACCTTAATGAAAAAAAAAAACAGCCTTAAAAGGGAGTCACCCAGCAGTTCTGACACCAGTTTGGAGCAGGGGATGGTTCTCCCATGCCATGGGGGCGCGTAAATGGGAAGACCCCCTTTTGGAAGCAAAATGCTAAAAAAAACTAGGCTTTTCCCTCATGAGTCAATAATCCCACTTTATGAATCTAACTTGTAGAAAACCATGTTTTACTTTTAAAATCCTCTGCCTACAAAGTAATACATTACAATATCATTTTTAACAAAACTGGATATAGTCCAAGTGTCAAATGCTATAAAATGATGTTTAAAAGGTGTCATATATTTATATAATGTGATGTTACAAAGCCATCATAACATTTGAAGGCATTATGAAAGTGTTTATGATAGATACTATTTCATATATTATACAACATATGATATATTATATACAAATAATACATGTATATTACATATCATACAGCTCATAGCTACAGGACACACACAAATAGCCATCCAGAATAAAATTCATGAACACTGACAGTGGGTGATTTCTTTCTTCTACTTTTCTCTTATTTTCTAAATTTGCCATGATGAATATGTCGTGCATTTATAATGGAACAGATGAACTTGTACATAATGAAATTTTAAAGAGATAAGTAAACAACTCAAGTAACCCTGGTTAAAGTATGACTTGATATTTTTTAAAGACTTCAGTCAACCTGTTGCGGACTTTTCCAGAATGCAGAAACGTTAGTACGCTCACACTTAAAGTGAGTGAGTAACATCTCTTCTTTCTAAAGCCCAACAGAAATGAGTCACCAGAGAGGACACCTCTGGGTGCTTCCAGAGGGCAGGCAGCAGGAAAGACTTTCTACCAAGTCCCCCAGCTGGGACCCTGAGGGGCTGGCACTTGTGCAGGAGACGCATCCTCAGATCAGAGAGGCAGGAGCGCCCAGGGCTGGTGCAGCCAAGTCTGTAACGAAGCTCAAAGGGAGTTCGGGGACAAATGGCAAACGGCATCTATGCCACACTGAGGCCCTGGGCACTCCACGCCCACAGCTTGCACCTGCTAAGTCACGTGTCTGCCTGGAGTCTCACCTCACGCACGGCTCTCAGGAGAATCTTCCAAAAGTGCAGCTACCTTCACCTGCGAACTAACTTTCAAGAACCTTCTCCCCACCCTCATCTCCCCTCCTCTCTGCCCTACTGCCCTCTTAGTTCCCTACAGTAGACTAGCTCTTCTAGGAGCTTCCATCATATTAGACCCCTGGAGCCCTCTCTTGATTTGCCTTCCTCGGCAAGTTGAGGTTCCCCGGCCATCCTCGAGCAATCCTCCATCACCCCGCCCAGAAAGAATTTGCTCCTTCTCTGAAGCCAGGAAGCACATGTCTCTTCCCGAGCTCTCATCTCTTCACACATAAAAATGACCAGCATAAGTTGCACGAAGAAAGAGGCCCCTTCGCTCTACATCTTATCCGCTCCTTGGCCCCAGGTCAGTTGACCTCTCCGAGCCTTTGTTTCTCGTCCCTGAAAATGCTGATTACCACACCTATCTCACAGAGACCCTGAAAGGATGACAAAGGATAGCATGCTATCTGAGGCTCTTTAATGAGATCACCGGAAATCTGAGGGATCCCATGTGTTTGCTGCCTCCATCCATTGCAAAACAGGATGGGACTGAGTGGGTCTGAGATCCAGCTGGGAAGGACCCCTACTTGTTAAGGTACCTCAGAGGTTACTAGACTCCATCAAATGCAGACGACGTATGAAAGACCTGGGCTCAGGCACTGACCTGGGGCCAGTCAATCGCGGCCTGACCACTGGGGACACAGGATCAGCTTCACATGGCTCAGGCTTGGCTCCCTTCTCCCCAGGTGGGGCATTTAGCAACAGCAGGAATTTTACGATTTTCCCTGGATTTCGGCCCATCTTAAGATGCATCATTATTTGAAGCATCGCTAAGATTTTTTAAAATGGCATCCTGAATATTCTAAGAAGAAGATTTCTGATTTCAGAGGTGTTAAAAAGTGGACAAAGTAGGTATCTTAGAAGTGGTGAAATATGGTTATAGTTATGCAAACACCTGATCGTATGTAACAGGTTGCCAGTGGAAGGTCCGTTCCTTTTTGCCCACCTCCAGGGCAAAGCCTGTCTCATCTTTCTGTTCACTGTGGCATCTAAAACTGTGCCCCACATGCAGTAGTAGTTACAATGATGCCAATAAAAATAATAGCTAATAGTTATTGAGTTCTTTATACATTTCTGTGGCAATGTTGCAACATGATATGAATTAACCTTCGAAATAACTTTTATCGATTGTTTTGGGGATGCCAATAAGGGTATGGGGGCTTAAAGTATTGAGTTAAGTAACTCAGCTGAGTTAGGGTATGTTGCTGCCGGGATTATGAACCCCAGGTCTTTCTAATGCGAGGTAGAGCTGGTCTGGACCACTCTGCTGTGTGGTCCTGCAGGGGGCCAGGTGAGAAGCTGAGACAGGCCAGAATTAGAGAGAAAGACAGTCGAGAAATTTTGGACATGTGACTTTAAAAACTGAGCTATAGATTTTATGAGAAGAGTTACTTATAAACTTCAATTCGAAGTGTTCCCACTGCCTTTCTGATTCCTATAATTTAGGGGTCAAGCTTATTCTCCAGGACTCGGGGTTTTATTTGGCCCGATGAAATCGATGTGGGGGCATTATGTTCTTCCTTCTGATTCCGAATCCAGGCACCGTGACACACTGTTTTTCAAACTTGAAATCTTATTTTAAAAATTCATTTGCTATAAAGCAGTTAACGTTCCTCCCCAGGTTGATTCTGAATAATTTAAACACTTCCCCTTCATTTTTCTATCAGAGACAGGAAAAAAATGAGTAAATAAGTGCAGAACTCTTGAGGATCGCTCGCCTTCATGTCCCGATTCCTGATTACAACTCCTTAACGAGCTGGGCGCACCTATCTATCTGTCTTTCTGCGGGAAATCCCGCATCGGGGTTTTATAACTGAACGGGGGAGTGTGGGGGAGAAGGCTGGTGGGAGAGCATAGAAAAAGAGGGGATTAAAAACAAAGGGCGTTTTCCAGCTGCTCATTTTCCCAAAGGTCAGAGCCGCAAAATGTGAGAACGTCTCCGCGTGAGAAAACGGGGCGGTGACCCTGAGGCGCTGGTTCTTACCACGTCACCCCGGGGGGCCGTCACTGTACCATGCGATACACGGGGTCGCCAACTCTCAAGCTTCCCACCTTTTCCACCAAAAAATAGTTCCCAAAAAGTGGGGACGACTTGTATAAGTGCTTCTCTGAAGGATCGCACAGGCGGTAGCTGAAAGAAGCAAAAAATCCATTGTCAGGCGTACAAGGGAACAGTCACCTAAAGGCTTTCGAAATAATCCCACGTTTTCCTCCCTAGGTTATTTGCAAATGAACGGCCAGCCTTTTCTGAAATGTTGACAGAGAAGTGAGTGGGAAATCGGTCAAACTGCGAATTATCTTGGTTTTTCTAGAAGTATCCTGAGAGTCTAAACAATTTTTCCATGGCTTCAGTTGAGGCCAAAAAGAAAGAAGAAGAAGAAGAAAAAAAAAAACTTTTCTCTGTTACTTAAAATAGTTTGTTTGGCTGTGTACCTCCAATTTCACCACTCGTCGGGAACAAATGCTCATGCAATCTTGAAACGTAGACGCTGAAATCTTGCTTACTGCATTTCAACACTGAGCTTTCTACCCCTCCAAGTTCAGGAGCCCAAAACTGAGGTTTCTTTTATGAACAGAACTTAAGACAAAGATGCAGTCGGCAGGCGGACAGGACCCCTGGGGAAGTTAATTTTTTTAAAGGCCTATCTAAAGAAAACAAATTAACTTCACTACACCTTAAAAAAAAAAAACAAACGGAATTGTAAATCTGAAGTCTTCCAGAAATAATTTCTTGACTCTAACCTAAACTCATTAGAAACCAACGACAAAACAGAGGAAAGGGAAAGAAAATAGAATATATCTTCAAAAAAAAAATGTTAAGTTTAAAAACACATTCTTTGTTGAGAACTAAAGTCAACCAGAATTCTTTAAATAACAAAACAAAACAAATGAAAACACCCTGGCATAAAGGAAGCTTCTGGGTAAACAAACGTCGATAACTCATTACCTTCTGTTATTTTTCTAACATTTCATTATACAACTTCGATTATTCTCATATTCCTTGATATCGATTCTAATAAAGAAATCTGAGTCGCAATCAAAATATTTAAGGTCTTAATTTGGAAAAATGCACATAACGTTATTAAAAATCAATATGAGATACAAAAACTTCAACACTTACTATTATATAATTAAAAAATTGTCAAAAGGACTAGAAGATCTGTTAAGGAAAAAAACAGAGGAAGCAACACTCTCTTAACATTGTTGGACGGACATAAACTGACCAGAAGGCAGGGTGAAAGGTGCTCAGACATTGTTCCCACCCACAGGGAGTTCCAGGTGGGGACAGCATTAAAAACACATTGGACACGTGATCTACCTCTTCAGGGTTTCCAGGGGCTCCTTCCTGTCTATTATGCCGGTATCCGGGTCCACCGTGGACATGATGCACCTGTCACGCAATAACCGAGGGTCAGGTAACCGTTAAGAACCGGTGGGCAAGCCACACCCCAGGGGTTTGAGTCTCGTGAGATTCCGTACCTGGGGCAAGCCAAAACCTTTTTCATTTCCACGTTGCCAATCAGGAGTTCATCCCAGGTATCCTAGGAGAAAAGGAACATTCTCTTTTGAATTAAGAACGTGCGGGCAGTTCACTCTTTGGCTGGTACTAAGGATGAATGAAGATGCCGAGAACCATCTTCCAAAGGAGGCAGCTGGGGGTCCAGGCCCCACCTCTCGACTCGCGGCCTCGGACACCTGGCGGCCAGCACAGCGTGGACGGACCGTCTCTGGTGGGCAGTTCGCCACGAGAATCATTAATGAACTCAGAGGCCAGTTTATCAATATGTCGTGAGGAACGCACAGCTTACGAGGCAAGCCCACTCTCTCCCTAAAGCTAAGCTGCAAGGGAAGCCAAGTTCAAATCCGACGGTTCTTTGAGGAGTGAAACATCACCCAAGGGAACCAGTTGAAAGACTCACACATTCAAGACTTCTGCCTCCGCACAGGGGCACCCCGCCCATGGGTCCTGACACCCCACTGGCCATTGGCCCCGCTCTCCCGGTCCATTGCATACTGACCTCGGCTGTCCTGCTTCTTCCAGAGACAGACCTCTGACCCCCCTGGCCCCAGAGTGAGTGCACTGCCAGGCAGTTGAAGGAGACAGAGTTGTGTAGACAACTTAAATCCAGGGACCTCTGGCAGACAGCTGGAGCACACGTCCTCACCCGGCCACATGCTAGCTGGGTGGGTGACGCTGGGCAAGTCACTCGACTTCCCCGAGTCTCCGTTTTCGCATCCGGGAAATACTGCCCACCTCAGTGGCTAACAAACATTTTCTGCCGTGCAATTTATATTTTTATAATTACCAAACCTTGGACACAACCAAGATGTCCCTTGGTAGGAGAATATAACAGTAAGGGTTGTATGGAAAAGCTCTGCGCCTTCCTCTCAATTGTATTGTAAACCTAAAACTGTTCTAAAAATAGCCTTTTTTTAAAAAAAATACATTTTATATTGTTTCCTAATGCTCTTTCACACACGTCCTCAATATATAACTTAAACAAAAGCTTCGCAAAATAATTCTTAACCTTTCAACATTGAGTTTACTCTAATACCTTTTATTCTATTATTCTATTGCTTTTTCTTTTTAATGCTGGTCAGGATCCGCTAAACTGATATAATCCAATAATGGATTGTGATCTGTGGTTTGGGAAAGATAAGCAGGGGCATTAAACGGGATAATGCGTGTCATGGGTCTGACACATTGCCTGCTATATAACGGGCATTTAATAACTGTGAACCATAATTATTATTATTTTTGTTATTGTTTTATATATTGTTATTTTTATCATTGCTTCTTCAGAAATCCTTGAAGTCAGGCAGAGATTGCTGTCTTTATATCAGGACAGAGCCTTCTTATCCAAGCACCCAAATAAAATCCTCACTTATCCCGACTCCCAGGACAGAAAACGCTGGTGATGATGAATATTGGAGAACCCAATATTCATACAGGCTTGAGCGTGGTGGTGAGGGGCCGGGATGCAGAATTCGAACCACAAATGTGTGGCTTCAAAAATCCACTGCCTTTCTAGAAACTTCCTGGAGAAGCACTTTCCGAGGGCCAGACGCCACCCCGAGGGGTTTCTGCAAGCTTCTCCACTGTTCTTTCATAATGTGGAGTGATGAATATACGAACAGGGCATTCCAAAAGAAGCATCCAGCCCTGCTCACCAGGAAGCAAGCAAGGTTCAGGCGATGCTGACCCCACAGCAGTGAACCGCAGAGATGAGACGCACCGGTCAATTTTATCACTTCAAAATTTCATTGCTCTGCATTCCCAGAATCCAAACACGCCACAGTGGCCCAAGGGAAACCGCGTTTGAAATAAAATCTGCTTTATATTATGAGTTACATGGTAAAAGTACAAAGCACTTTGGGTCACAAAGGGTAAAAGGTGCACATTGCATTCTCTTATGATTCTACATTTTGGCAATAAATAACGGCCTGAATTTTTCCAGCATGCTTAGGTTTGCTATCTATTTTCTTTTTTTATTGTCAGCTGGTCTATTATTTACGTGCATTATCATTTTACATTAATATTTAACGTAATTAGTCCCTCTAATTGAACAGGTGATAGTTCCGCGATGATGACATGTAGACTGGTTAATACATCAGGCCCTTAAATATTGCATTTCCTAATTGAAAGGAGACCAAATCAGCAATAGCAGCATTATTTTATAGTAAGGATTTTTTTTTCCAATGTGCGTAACCAGAGGATTCTTCTAAAAAAATTATTCCAAAAAAAAAAAAAATGGAGTATTACTACTTCTGTAAGCCTGCTGCAATGCAAGAATAAAGCAACAGATGTACTCAAGAGCACAAGCTCACTCAACATTTTTTTATTAAAAAAAAAAAGACTCTACCCACTCAAACTGCCTAAGGGAACGCCGTTGGGCTTACATCGGCCTTAGGTTCAGTTTGACAAGCTACAGGAGAAGGAAAATCCTTGTCGGCAAAGTCACCGAAAAGCAAAAAAAAAAAAAAAAAAAAAGAAAGAAAAAAGAAAAATCAAATCCGTAGGCTGGAATGAGAGAGTTGTTTCTTCTTCCTCAGGTTCAAGGTCTTAAACTAAAATTAATATCAAAACAATTTACCCTTCAGGGGAAGCAAATCCAGAAAACTTTTATTCCCTAAAAGAAAGTTTCTCTACTTAAATCTTGGCCAAGAGGCCGAGAAATTATAAAAAAAAAAACAAACAAAAAAAAAAACGACCACGAGAAAGAAAGTTTCCCAGAAAATAATGGCGCAATTAGAGGATCCTTGTGAAAGGATTTTTGCTTCGTGGACTCATCTGGGGTCCAGGGTTTAGTGGCATGCGTTGCTGACGCCGAGCGCTGATCACACCGAGCGTGTGAGGACGCCACACTTACAAACAGCCCGGCGCCCACGCCCAGGACCAGGGAGCAGGGGAAACAGATGTGTTTACAGAGAAGCTAACGGGCCTTGGGCCTTCACTGGACTTTCCCAACGCTCTGTACTGAATTTTGTTTCTGTTCTTTGTTTTTCTTAGGGGCCCCCAAATTGCATAAACTTCAGGCCCCACCAAATCGGGACATATTCCTGGGGAGAAAAACCAAGTCCCTTCTGTCAAGGAGCCAGTGAGGACGCCCCACCTCCTGCCTCTCCGCCCCCTCTCCACCCCCTCCTGAGTCGGGGCGGGCGTCTGCACAGGGGGACCTCGACGGGGCTGCCGAGACAGTCGCAGGCCCTGTCTCCATTGTCCTGGAGGTCCCAGAGTCCTGCTCATCTACAGGGTTTTTCAAAAACACCTCCGGGGAAGAAGCGCCACGGCCCGGCGTTTTATCCTTCCGTCTTGGCGCTCAGCCCAGGGAGGTGCCACGGTGACGTCTCGCCGGGCGTATCGCGGGCACCGGCAGTTATCTGTTGGCTGGCTGCAGATTCGCTTCCTCGCTCCAAATCGTTACCAGCTCCTCAGTATCCACAAGATGAAATTTAAATTCCCTGGCACGGAGGAGGGACCATCCTCCTCCAGCCATTTCTCCTTGACCCCTGGTGCTCCTGCAGTTCTGAAATGCCCCGGTCCTGGGGACCCCTTAATGTCACGGCCCCTCCAGCTGTCAGGTCTCCAACTGGCGGCCTCCTTTACCCAGAGTGACTATCACTGGCCCTTGTCAGCACACCCAGCACACACACAGCTACACACGCACGCATGGCCTGGCTTCGGGGTACCCTGGGCTGACCCCTCCCCGCCCCCGGGCCTCCCTTCTCCAGGCAGAGGTAGGCATTTCCGTGGCCGAGGAGTTGGCACTAGCTAAGTGTGGCATTAAACATGGCTCACATTGGGCTGCCATTCGCTCTCGTACTGGGAAATTTGTAAGGGGGGCAGAGGGCCTTTGCATTTCTGTACCCAGGACTCCTGGACACACAGTGCCTGGGCCATGAAAGATGGTCGGTCACTTTTAACAGATGTAAAGAAGGATTAAAGAATATAGGTGACTCACGACAGGTAACAGCCGCACGCAGACGACTTCCATCTACGGGGCTATTTTTTAAACCATCGCATAACGTGAAGCGCCAACAGGTGCAAGGATTTCTAGTAGGCTCTCGGCGAAGGTCCGTCCTAAAGGACAACGGTGACCAGCAAATAGAAGGAAACGCGGTCGCCCAAGGGAGCAAAGGACGGAGAAAGTTCCAGAGCCCCCCGCCTCAGAGGCAACCATGCGGGACCTCTAAAGTGGAACCTTGACCGCGACCGAGAGGTGCAAGTCTCGGGTCCAGAGGCCAGAGCCGCCAGGCACACGCCTCCCAAGGTGTGCGCCGCCGCCCAACTTCGGGCTCCTCGGGAAAAGGAGAGAATAATACAGACGTCGCAGGGCATCATACGGACCAGAGGAAGTCAGCTGGGTGACGTGATTCCTTAGTTCAGCGCCCGGCACCCGGGAAACACCTGATAAACGGTGTTTGTTGTCGTCTAAAGTTTAGCCCGTCCCCAATGCTCACACCCTTTGCTGATGGTGATCTCGGGCTGCAGCTGGGTTCCGACTGGGGTTGCCCTTTGGGGTCCCAAAGGGCCGTGTCTGGAGAGGGTGGCAATGCCTGGTGTCAGCCGCGTGAGAGAGCACGTGGGTCTTCTGGGAGAGAACTCAGGGCCACGGTATGCAATGTCCCCTGGGCCCCGTGCCCAGGCAGGTCTCCTATACCCTCTCGGCCACCGCTCTGGGGCCTGGGGCTTCCAGCAGCCTCGAATCTTCGAGGGCCCCCCTGGGCGGTTCAGGGAAGGAGAGACGGCTGGTCTCGCCATCTTCGTCCCCTTTTGTCTCCTGTGAGCTGTGCGTTTTCCAGCCTCTTCCCAGACTCGCTGCGTTTCGGCTGCTCTATGGCTTGCTGTGGGGCCTGAGCACTAAAGGGTGAGCAGCGCCCCCCTGAGGCCAGTGAGGTGATGGCAGCAGCCATGAGTGAAGGACTCGCCCAGCTTAAGATGATGCCCGGGGAAGGAGTGTCCCCTGCTGTCAACCCTAAAGGGTCCGAGTTGGCACGAGATAAAGGAGAGAGCAGTTCTATCACCGTGCGGAACATCTCTGAGCGTAACACACAAAACCACGGAGCCACTTACCTCCTCAAAAGCCTCGCAGCCTGTCACCACGATATTGGGCCTGAAAATCTCCATTTTCACTTTCTTCGCCAGCCTGGTGTTCAGATCTGCCAGGGAGGCTTCAGAGAGGATCATGACCGGGCTGCAGTCCGGGTAGGCCACCTGCACCAAGAACGAGGCGCCGTCAGGCCTCACTGCCCCCAGGAAGCGCCTGAGACCGACCGCAACGCTACGGAAGCTTTAACAGTAAAACCACCTGCCTGCGGGAAAGGGGGGGTGATACCAGGAACGGCGAGTGACACTTGGGCTTTAAAAAGTGGCCACGTCGGCCCCGGGCTCAGGGCAGGGTCCCTGTCGATGCGCTGAGGGCGGCAGCCGGGCTCGGGGCCCGCCTCACCCTCCAGGCCTCGCTTCCTCTCTAGGTCCTCGCTCCAGGGCCCAACAGGTGACCCTCTCCCCATCCTCATCAGACAGAGGAAGGGTCTGCGGCCAATCAGCTCTACTACGGTAAAGATTTCTTTCAGCCGCCACCGTTCACGCACCGTGCGTTTACTAAGCACCTGCTATGTAGTGAGGGCAGGTGAAACCCCAGCACTCAGGGAGCTCGTCGTCAGGGGTTTGGGGGAGACCCCCCCCCAAGGGAGTCGGAGGCTGTGGCCTTTGGGCTGCAGCTGACACAGAGGGCAGTTTTCTTCAGGAGGGAGGGTTAAGCTCCTAAAGGAACCATCCCTCACCAACCTCGAACACGGCGCCGGGAGAAAGCCCGAACCTTCAGGAATCCTGGATTTAGCCCCAAACGGAGCCCTCACTTTCACCACCCTAGCTCCCATCGTGCTGGGAGTCGCCCCTGGCGTCCCCCTGCATCACGGGGGTGCCCCACCCAATCCGCTTCTCGCTCCGTGCCCAACACCTGCCCAGGTGGTGCCCTCTGGGCGACTCGCCTGGGCCAGGCCTACGCTGTTCCCACGGGGATCCCGAGGCAAGCTCTCAGGGGGACAAGAAAGCAGGGAGCCGGAGGGGACAGGGTCGAGGGCAGCAGGGCGGGGCGGCGCTCCGAGCGCACCTGGTAATTGTGCCGCATGCCTGGGAGAATCTTTCCCGAGGGTCTCGCCTTCATGTTCTTTTCAAACTGAACCAGCCTGAAAGCCTCCGTCTTCAAGAAGTCGGTGAACCACTGGGCTGCTTCATCACCACAGTCTCTGCCCTGGATGTCGAGACCGAAAACCCTGGAAGGGGGACGAGAGAACATGGGGCTTGGCCCCCTGCGCCCACGTGCCGAGCGAGGGCCTCGCGGCGGGTCAGCCGGGCGGCTGGGACCTGTGTCTGTGCAGAGGTTCCGCGGAAGGGGCCGAAGCCCGGCGGGAGCGTGCTCGCCGGAGCAGGTGACGCCTGCCGCTCGCCCGGACCCGGTGGACGTGCGGACTCCGGTGGGGTCAGAGGCTGAGCAAGCTTCGGGATGCCGCAGCTGCTGGTCCATGGACCGCACTTCGAGGGGCAAGGATTTAGGGGACTTTCAGAAGGGATGAAGGATGCGCCGCAGGTGTGGTAGGTAAATCCTGAGCCTGGAGTCTGGCAGGATGGGTTCATATGGGAACTCTGCTCGTCCTTAGCCTGTGACCTTCAGCAAAGCATAGCTACCCACCCCCCTCTAACCACCGCCTCTAGGTGTAAATCGTAGATCATACTATAGCACCTGCCCCATGCGGTTCCATTAGATAACACAATGGTCTTCAAGGTTTTCATTTTTTTTTGCTTGTGTGCCCCTAAAGGAATTTTTTTAAGGGTATGTGTACCCCTCATAAGCTGATGTGGAAACTGTTTTACGAGTTTAATTTTTTGTGAAGGCTATCACGTCCATTGAATTGTAAATGTTAATATTTAAAATGAAATTATATTATAAAGCATTATACATATTGTCTATATTATAAGTATATAAACATTTTATTAAAATAAAATAAAGTTATGCTTTGCAGACTGAGCGATGGAATCTTAATACCATGACAGTCTGATTTCCACTCTCATCCGCTTTAAAATACACGGTTAAGGTCTTCTTTCACGGTCCATATTAAAAAAAAATTTTTTTTTCTAGCTCTGTTGAGATGTAATTGACATACGGCACCATGTGCCCTAACGACGTGACCTACCTATGTTGTGGAATGACCTCACAATTAGTTTAGTTAACATCCTCATCTCATGAAGACACACACACACTCACACACACACACACACACACAAAGCAAAGAAAAGAAAAAACGTGTTTTTTCCTTTATGACGAACATTCTTAGCACCGACTCCCATGACGACTTTCCGGAAAACCCCAACACGGCCGCGTGAGCCGCGGCCACCGGGGCGGGTGACACGCCCCTCGTCTGCGCCTCGTCCGGCACGGCCTCACGCCAGCTCACGGCTCCCCTCTGCTGTCTACGAGGCACACACGTGATCTCCTCCCCTGCGTTTGGTTTTGGGTTTTTTTTTTTTTTTTATTGTCATTATTCCACTCATCAGTGAGATCACGCAGCACTTGTCTTTCTCTGTCTGACACGTGTCACTGAGCCAGTGCCTTCGAGGTCCGTGTTGTTGCAAATGTCACAATGTCCTTCCTTCTCGGGGCCGAGTTACAGGACTGGAAACGCCACCTAGTGACACGCGTACGAGACGACGGGCCCTCGCGCCCCGAACACATGCAAAGTGGCGCAACGATTTCAGGGAACAAGCTGGCACTTTCTTATAAAATTCAACGGGCGCGCCTCAGTTCACGTGGTTGTGGTAAAGGGTCTCCTTTACTTTTTTCTTCCCAACTCGAGGTTGTCGAGTTTGAATTTAAGTGTGTTCTAAGCTCTGGCGAGCCGGCTGCGATCGTCACTGTTTGTCACTTTCCATCTACTTTGTGTCGTTCCTGCTGGTTTTAGCAGTTCTCGTGACAACCGATCCATTAAAAATGGCTTGTAAATAAGCGGAGGCTGGACCAGTCCCTACAGTGAGAGCGGCTGGGGCGGGCGGTGTCCTGACTGGCCCCTCCCCGCCCCGTGGTCATCCACAGCTCCCAGGGCTCTCTGCTTCCATGTCATCCAGAAACACAACGGATGCGTCGAACAAAATTATATGAGAACGGGTTGTGTTTTTTGGGGGGATCGGATTAACCCTTCTACAGGGGGGTCGGTGTCTCCCCAGAGTTCTGCCTGTTTAGTGAGGCGAGGAAAGAACATGCAGGGAGAACTCTTTCGGGGTCGCTGGCAGAGTGTGCCAGGCGACTTTCACGTCAGTCACTCGACACCTGTCCGCCGAACACGTACTCGTGGGCCGACGGTGGCCTCCAATCAAACGAGGCGGCTACGGTTTTCTTTCTCCCCAGTGGATTTCTTTGCGCAGAGCTGGAGTGTGTGAGAGGGCCTGCCCCCTCCCCACGCACAGGCGTGGGGAGCCAACGCCGGGGAGGCAGGCGGGCTCGAATCCCAGCTCTGCCTCACGTGAGGACGACCTGAGTCCTGGCCCCTCACGTGCGAAGTGGAATTAACGGGTGCCCGCCTTGTGGGATAATCAATGGAAACGTTGTGCTTAATGCATCGCTGCCGCTTCAGGGTTTTGAAGTTTCAGGACTTTGAGTGATGGCTCAGCTCAGGCATTCTGCTCGTGAAACAGAGAACAACCTGCATGTCCCCCTGAATCTGGAGGCCGTGGGGCAACTACATTTCCACATGCTGGAATGCTCAGGTGGTTGCAAAGGGGTCCGGAGCACCCCACGGCAAGGGTCAGGGCCTCTAGGACTTCCCGGTAGCGTAGGACAAGGCTGGGCCGAGCCACCAAACTGGCCGGCCCTGCAGGGGCCCCACGGGCTGGAAGGCAGCCGTCTGGGGCTTGCCTCTGGCGCCTCTGTCTCCGTCCACCTCGCAGGGCACCCTGAAAAGCACCAGCATCCTCACCGCCCAGCCCCGAGACGCAGCAGGCAGCATCCCCACTGACTTCCTTGTCTGCCCGGCCGGTGGCCAGTGGGCTGGCACCTCTGAGCAGAAGCCCATTCAACTTGGAAAAAAAAAAAAAAACCCTATCGACTGGTTCTTTGTACCCCCTCTCCGTCCGTGTTACTCATGCTGTTTGACTTTCTGTATTTTTTGATGCTTTGACATCTCGGGGCCTTGCCGATTCTAAAGAAACTGTCCCTTCGCAGGGCTAGTCACCTGCTAGAGACAGTAAAGCACCTCTCATATGCATGCCAACCAAAGTAGGCCACCTACACTGTTGTGCACAGCCCTGGCCACGACCTCCCGCCCTCATCACCCAGCAGGACCAGGCGCCAGACGGTGGGGATGGGCTCCGTGCCCCGGCACCCACTGAAGCTGTTTAAATAGCAGATCCTCAGCGGGTTTACCCGGCCTCGCCCGCTCTCCCCTGTGGGATCACAGCGAAGGCTCCTGCCTGCCTTTCCCCCATTCCTTCTGCCTCCCGGCCAACCCTGCAGCTTCCGGGGAGGCCCTGTGTGGCATGGGCCTCCTGTGAGTACAAAACATGTCTTTGTGCCTGGCTTACCACACCCGAGAAAACAAATCCCACGCGCCCTTACATCACAGCTCACAGCCGACCCCTGGCTCCAGCCCAACCCGGACTCGACATCCCGGACACGTCTCCTTGATCAGCCTCATCACCGGCTGTGCAGACAGAACGCAGGGAGGAGCCCAAGGGAAACCCGCCCATAGGTCCCTGGGCCCCGAAGCCAGGTACCTGCAGTCGTGGACCGTGTGCGAGGAAGGCATCTTGCTTGGCAAAATCAGCTGGTCCACGCCGGGAGCCCTGAAGATCAGGGAGTCGTCTTCACAGGTGACGGAGACCAGGACCAGGCGAGGCTCCTGCCGGGCTGTGACCATGTGTCCGTCCTTCTTAGTCACCATCCAAAACCTGCCGAGAGACGGACAAGGGTGCACTCGGGTCCTGGGAGCAGCTCTTCCATCCTCCCAGTAACTTCCCTCTCCCCAACTTTCTAATTCTTCAAAATCCTGTCCCCGCCCCGACTCAAGAAGCAACTATATATATATATATATTTTCCTAGACAGTTATCCAGATCTGGCCAAATTCTTTGGGTTCAAAAGTGGGCGCCCCCCAAAGGGAGCTTCTTTGGCAGAAACAGACCTGGGAGAGAGAGCTTCTGACCAATGTATGCAAATACCCAATTCCAAAGATCCAGAAAATGAGGCCGGTCGAGGGGCCCTCCCTTCCTGCTTGGGTAACTACGTTGTGTCTCTGGGGCCTCTGCTTTGACCAGAAACTTCCCTGGGCCTGTCGAATGTGCCTCTGAACCCCAAGTTGAGTTGTCTTCCTGATCTTCCTGTTGGAACCAGATGGGGCCAGAACCTCTGGTCCAAGTGGCCTGAGAGCCTGGACAAAGGTCATGTGATGTTTGTGATTCGAGGAGGAGGCACGTTGGCCCCTATTTCGTCTGACTGGCTGTGGGCGCCTGTGTCAGGGTCCCCCACACAGCCTTTCCTCTTCGTGCACACATGTCCCTTCTCAGAGAAGCAGGGGTCACGAAAGTCACCTGTTAGCTGAGGATTCTGGGCTCAGTGGTCAAGCACTCTGCATGTCACGTCCATGGAGACAATGGGGCTGAGGCTGGCCATGCTTTTATTACAGCAGAGAATGTATTTGGGGTTAAACCACACGAATGATTTGACTCCTTAAAAAATAAAAGAAAAGTGCACTGCCCTCAGGGAAAATGAGCTTCAGTAGCGCTGTTTTAGACGGAGCAGAGGACGGGCAGGCGAGAGCAGGGGGCGGCGAGCTGTGGGCCTCGAGGAGTGAGCAGCCACGGAAAGTCGGGGCTTCGCAGACCCGAGCAGGATAAGGGCTGCTTTCCCAGCACCCGAGGAAGACACCTCCAAAGCGGGTGGGGCCAGGCCTCGCGTCTGGGCCAGACGGGCGTGTCTGAGGCCACCTGACAGGGCATCTGACTCACGGGCGGGCGAGGGGGCGGGTCTCACCTGGGGAGCCTGCCAAGCGGGGTACCTGTCCCGCATGCTGCCTACGCTGTCCCTTCCCCGCTAGCCCGCATGGCAGGGGGCTGGGGGTGTGGCCGTGTTTTAGGGGTTTTCTCGGCTCCCCCCTTCCTGAGGACCGGGATGCTGGGCCGTGGCAGTCCCCACCCCTCCGAGGAGGCCACCTCTTTTCTCTCCAGGTGCCTTGGGTTCCCAGGGCTCTCCGGCCTGCTCACCTGTGCGGTTCTGTAAGCTGCCCCCCCCCCCCACCAGCCTCATTACCCTGCCAGTGGGGTAGGGATACTTTTCACCTCTGGTACACGTGATGCCCAGAGAATGAGTAATTAACTCTGTCTGCCAGATCAAAAAGAAAGGATAAGCCTGGAACGCAGATTTTTTTTCGTGACCGAGCGCGATGCCAACCTAGTCTGCCAACCTGAAATCGACACCTTTGCTTCACACATAAAACGTGAGTGCGGGGGGGTGGGGGAGGTGGGGGGGGCGGAGCCCTGGCTCAGTTTCTGCAAAAGAACAACAGTGTCCCATCCGACCAGCCAGCGGGGCGGAGAAGCGGAGCCCGAGACGGGTGGACAGTCCCATCGCTAAAGTCCCGAGTTGGCCTGGGACTCAGGAATGACCGGGGCTGACAGCGCAGAGGGCAGAGTGAAGGCGGGAAGAATCCAGGAGAAACGGCACCCAGGACCGTAAACTCAGGGGACTCGTTTCTCCGAGAGGCGACAACCATCTGTGTGGGAGTGATAAGGGGGTGACGTCAGGAACGGTCCGGACAGGTTTATCAATCACCGAGGCTGCCGGAGAGAACTGGACTCTGCAAGGTCAAGGGCAGCCATGGCCTCTGAGCCAGCACTTTGCTGGGTGGAATTTCAACGCGCAAAGGTCGGGGTGCTGAAGCCGGACGGTCACGCAGCTAAGTGTCTCTGGGAAGGCGAAACACAGAGCACTTACAGAGGAAGTCCCTGGCGTCTGGGGCAGTTCCAGCGACATGGATTCAAAACAGAATTAAATAAAAAGGCCTTTTCCTGCCTTCCAGACTGTAGCTTTATGGCTGGAGTCTCAGGTTGATGGAACAACAGCCACCATTTAGCAGAATTTTTATCTTTCCAGTGTGTTTTCAGGTTTCATTTACCTTTTAATAAAATAAAATCTAGATTAGAGAGGGTCTTAGAGATCATCAAGTTCGATCTCTCTCTCTCTCTTTATTCACGAATGAAAAAAATGAGGCTCAAGGAGGTCAGTTAATGACCTTGCCAGGTCTCCTGATCCTGGTCCGCGATCCTTGCACTTCACAGATGGAACTCGAGAGCTGCCCCCACAGAGATCTGAGTTCAATTCCCCTCGGCCCGTAACGCTTTTGCGATCCTGGGGGAGCTGCAGTGTGTCTGTGACTAGCCAACCATGTTTTGGTCCGTGTTATTCTGTTATGATGTGGATGAGATGCTGTACGAATGGAGCTCTTGTTTACATCTAGCAGCCTATGGTAGAAGAGGTTTCCTCTGGCTTAAAGTCACCGAACCCACTGAGGACTTCCTCTGCGTACCCTTTCTAGAACCGTTTCCTTATCAGCCGAGAGGAGATGATAATCCGGGCCACGAGGTAGCTGAAGAAGCTCATCTGTGTGACAGCACTGACTCAGGGTTCACTACGTTTTAAGCACCAAATCAATGTCCTTTCTGTAGCCTTCCCCTCCACCCCGCCCCCGGCCCCACACCACACCGCCCGTCCCGAGCGTTCCTTGTCCAAAACCAGGGAGAGTCGATGCAGGACGCCCGCAGAAGTGGAAAAACAAAGGACAGATACGCTCTTCCTGTGGAAGCGACAGTCGCAGCAAAGTCGTAACAAGTGGGAGAGCGGGTCGTCGAGGCAACCCGAGGGGACACAGGTAGGACCTGGAAATCGCTCTCTGCAACAACCTCCATCCTTCAAGTCAGAACTCGCCTCCCCCGGAGGCCGGAGGGGGCCCAGCACCGCCTGGCCGAAGTCGCGCCCGCAAGCAAGCAGCCGGCGAGCAGAAACCCGGTTCAGCCCTGCACGCTGGAATGAACGCTACACCTGTTCTTCTTGATGGGCCCAAATAAACCTGTCACTCGGAGAGTCGGGGGTCACCTGGGAGCTGTTGACACCGCGCACGAGCCGATATACCTCTCGGTGACCCTGACCCCGCAGGTCTGGGGTTAGGCGAGGGGTGCAGGGGGGCAGGCAGTCCCTCGCGAGTTACGTGGTCCGTACACGCAGCACTGCTCTAGAACAAGCTGAAGTTTTTTTTTGTGCCGTGGGGGCCCACATTTCCTGACGAGGATAGCGGTTTTCGGAATAGAGTGGGTACATATGTCCTGGGGTGCACTCGGGGCAGCCGGCTGCCCCTGCTGACACCCCTTGTCCTCCACGGAAGACCTCACACTACTTAGTACTCATTAAAGAGGGTCAGGTGGGGACCTCTTGGGTCTCCCAGGCCCCTTGCCAGGAACTGGGGACCGTCAGGAACAAGGCCCAGCAAGGCCAAAGCCGGGCCCTTGAACTAGGCTTGGTTTTGGCTTCACTGCAGTTTGCCCGCTGCTGCCAAGGAAGCTGAGAGCAAACAGGGGCCTTGGCGCTAAGCTGGGCAGCCCGGGCCTTTCACAGACAGAGGAGGAACCTCTCGCCCCTACCCACCTTTCCAGCCCTGAACCGGACATGAACTTGGCCTTCCCCGGGAAAAGGATCACAGGCAGAGGCGCTAGCCCAGGAAACCCAGGTCGCAAACCTCTGCGCTTCTGCCCGGGGACAAGCCCCACCTCCAGTACTGTGCCCCAGCCCAGCAGGCCCCCCACCGCCCGCGCCCCGGCCCCGCGGCGTACCTGTCCCGCAGGTGGCCGCGGCACAGCCCCAGGGCGGTGCACTCGGCCTCGCTCACCGCCACCGCCTTGCAGGACTTGACAGGGTAGATGTACAGCTGCTGCACGGTGCCCACCTGCTGCAGCCGCCGGCGCCGCCGGGGCCGCGCGCGGAGCCACACGAGCGTCCCCAGCGCCACCAGGCCCAGCGCGGCCGCCGCGAGCCAGGCGGGCCGGGGCTGCGCGCCCAGGCCTGGGCGCAGCGCGGGGAGGCCGAGCGCGGCTCGCGCCGACGAGGCCGCGGCGCCCATGGCCGGCGCTGCGTTGGCTGGTGACACAGGGACACGGGCGCCCCCGCCGAAGGCCCGGGCGGCAGGAGGAGCCAGCGCTGGCCCAACCCCCCGGCGCAGCGAACAGTGACAGAGGCTGCGGGGGTGCCGCGAGAGTTTTAAAGGTTTAGGAACCCCTTTCCCTGGCAGGTGGCTCTGAGCACCGCGGCATTTTCGGGTCCAGAGCCCTCCCCGTGGGAACTCCTGCGCGGTGAGCCCAGCTCCTCCTCGCAGCCTGAGGCCAGGTCCCCGGAGGGAGACACCAGCCCCCAGCCCACCCGGCCTCCGTCAAATGCCGCCTGAGGCCAACCTCCTCCCAGGGGGTTTCACTGTCCCCGGGCTAGGGCTACTCGGGTGGAGGGGCCTCTCTCAGAGCACCTTCAGGAAGAGCTTACAATGGCAGTCTTCCTTTGTCCCTTTGAGATGCATACTTATGGCTGACAGCTCAGAAACGCCCTTTCTCAAGGCCCCGAAGCCATTCCTTTGAAAGGTCATCAAGAAGAATGGGGGCTTGTCCCCCGTTCTCTGTGGGAGGGCAGAATCCCCCTTCAGTAACTGCCAGCTAGAACCGCAGCCGGCCTAACCCCGTTCACACCCACCAACCCGTCCCCTGCCCTGTCCCCCTCCCTGCTCCAGGATTCGCCCTTGAAAGATCCCAGTCACCTGGGCAAACGGGATGGAGCTCAGCTCTTTCTGGTACGGTCCCCAGCAGTTACGGAGTCCCGTCCGCCTTCACTGGGGTCCTTGCTGCTGGGCTTCTGCATCTTTAACAGCTCCATCCAAAAGGGCACTGAGGTGGACAGTGGATTTTCCTAGGCAAGCGAAGGTTTGAGGTCGTTTGCTTATTTCGCAAAGCTGGTCTCTTAATTCGTGGCTTAAGGAGGCAGCCAGCAGGCCCCCTCCCAGATCTGAATTGGTCACTCTCTGGAAAAGAGAGGTGCCCCCCAGGTCCAGGACAAGACTGGGGACGGAAGGGAACCCGAGGAGCCAGCTCCCTTTGGCCTTTTCTAAAATAAAGTGAGTAATCAAAACCGACCTGCATTTCCCCCCGGATAGCCCGAGCCGGTGAAACCGGCCCCTTCCATAAACACACATTGTCATCACGCTCAGTGGGTTTCTTTCCCAAGCATGGTGTTGCAGTGACGTGTGTACAAACTCGCACCTGACTCCCTCTGCCTCAAACGGCCAGGCCACTCGAGGCGGCTCTGAGCCCACCCTCCACGCAAGGCTGCTGTCAGAGCACACTTAAGGAAATAAAATGCTCATTTAAAAACTTAAAAGTTGCCTCTTTGGGTCCTTTGGGTCTTTGCCCAACACACACACACACACACACACACACACACACACACACACACACACGGTGGGCTTTTGTGATACTCCAGAATCAGTATAATGCATGCAAATTTGGGTGTCAGTGAGCATCTGGAGTTAAAATAATAGAAATGGTAATTGTTAAGGGTGGAAAATTTTCAAATGGGCAACTTCTACTTCTCTAATCTGTTTGCTTGTTTAATGTTTAACCAGGGTAGTTTTGGGAGATACTCTGTGCAAAGATCTGCTAATGGCCAACCTCTGCTTCTGTAAACCTGCTTGCTTGCTTGACGTGGTTTTAGGCTTTTTAAGCTATCCCCTCTGATCTCCTCCAACCCTGCGCGGTTGAGAGTCAGTCGCCGGCCGGCTAATAAAGGCTCACAATTCGTCTCAGTTGGCCCCGTGGGTCTTAGATCTGAATTGCACCACAACAGTAATGATCGTAGTACTTGGTATTTTGCAGGACTTTACAGTTTATGGAGTAATTTGACATTCCGTTCACCGTGGATCGGAATCTGCTTCGAGCCTTTTAGGGTAGAAGGTCTTCACTTTTCAGTGTCCAAGAGTGAACTGGGCTCCGAAACACTAACCTTTGCTAACAGTGTTCTCAGGGGACTGTCGATGGACACCTCCGTGCCCTTTTAGTCATTCCCGAGAAGGGTCTCTGCGTGCCCCCAAGCCCGTCCCCAGTGCCACCGCCGCCTCCTCTTCCTCCCAGGGAGGATGGATCGGGGAGAACACCCAGCTCACAGGGTCACCTGTGTGTTAGCCAGGTGCCTCCTTCAGGCTGCAAAGAGGAGACACCCCGGATTACGTGACAGTTGTGGGTTGCGGTCGGGATACCCAGGGAAGAAGTCACGCTTCAGCTGCCCAGCGCCAGCCCCAGACCTCCTGAGGCTGAGAGCACAGAAGGCCCGAAGGAAGACACGTACGTGGCCAACTCTTCTTCCGGGGAGAACACCTGTCATTCCAGCCCTGTGCTGTGCTGTGCATTCAGGAAGAGTCTCTGATCCCTAGAATTCAGAGTCCAGGAAGGGTTACATTAGTAAACAGTTCGGTTATGAGATGACAGGAGCTCGGGGGGGGGGGGGGGAGGGGAGATAGGGACCCTTGGAACCTACCGGACGCTGGGTCCCCACTTCAGGCAGAGACGCTGAGGCTTGACCAATGAGGGACTTTTTGCTCAATGAAGAGTCAGGGAGAGGGTAAACAGAGAAAATGACTGAATTCAGTTAAGACTGGGAAGTAGAGGGCAAAGTCTGGGTTCAGGGAGAGAGCTGGGAAGATAAACAAGCCCGGATGGGAGAAAGACGTACACTGTGTGGAAAGGAATGTGGACTCCATCCAGAAGACACACCCGGCCCCCCCCAAAGAACGTTATGTACTGATGAGAAGAGAAATTGCATGGCTGCAAACATGGAGGGTATGGAAACTTTTCACTTGCGAAAGATGAATAAACAAATAATTGCAACATAAACGAAGTGATTGTTATACTAGAGATATGGCTTAGAACTTTGAAAGCATAGGTTGGGGGTAGGCAGCTGGCTAGGGCCTGAAGGCTTGGGGAGGAAGGATTATGCAAACTGGGTTTTGAAGAATGTGCAGGAGGTTTTTGTTTGTTCGTTTGTTTGTTTTGTTTGTTTGTCCCTTTGTTTTTAATGGAAAAGGGAGGAAGAGCACCTTAAAGAGAAATAGAATTTTCTAAAGAAGCCTGAAGTATTCTTGGAGGAAAATACTTTTGTATGCTGATCATGATAAGAGGTGAGGCTGTCAGGCAGAGGGAGACCAAATTGCATGGGCTTTGCAGGTTGTATTAGGAATAAGACTCTCTTTCCTAAAACGTTCAGATACACCCTCATGGACATTGGCCTTCCGGAAGCTGGGGAACTATCTTTGGATAATTAATTTTTTTCCCCAAATAGCAGGAAAAAAAAAAAAAAGGTGAAAAAACTTTTTTAGATTTCGAGATTTTTCCTCCCATTAAAATCTCCTACTTTTTGCTGGTTAACATAAGAAGTAAAAATAAATCACTGTACTGTGCACACATAAGTGGGAAAACTCAGAAGTGAGTGAATAAGCCTGTACTTTTTCCTCCTTGTCAAGTGTGGTCATGGTTGTGATCGTCATGTTTTATAGACAATGTCGCCGAGATCGTCCCTCACGCATGTGTCGGGATGAACCCGTTACTGTGTTTGGCTTCCCCCGCAGCCTGCAGCCCCGAACCCTGGCCTGCCTCCTGTTTTCCCTGACTCACGCAGTTGGTTTTGCTTTTGTTTTAGGTTTTGGTTTCTTCCAATAGGGAAGTATCTAGTATGTCTAGAAAACGAAAATATCGGGTAAGGCGAGCTGTATATTCTTCGTGGCAGCAACCAGCTGGTGGGTCCGACTGGAGCCTGTTCCCTCCGGATGTCACCCCCCCCCCTGCCCCCCAGGTAATGGCCCAGCTCCTGCCCTCCGTGAGTTCAAGCCCGCCCCTCTGGGTCCCCGGCAGTTGCTCCGAGTTTCCACCAGGGGGCGCTGCCACCAGCGTTTGGGAGCGAAGGGCGGGGAGGAAGCGCTTGCCCCTGGTTCTATGGGGCGGCGGGAGGAAGTCCTCTCTTCCTTCCTGGCCAGCAAGTCCAAAGGCGCAAACCTCCCTTGACCCAACTCGGTGGAGAGTGGAGACTAAGAGCCACTTGGAGGTCACAGATTTTGAAATAGACAGAGGAGAAACAATGCTACACTTTAGATGCCCCCTGACTTTGGAGTAAATACTTCGCAGTTCCAGAAAGGTCTGCCAGAGACAGAACGTTGTTTGGGCCGCTCGGCGACCCTGCATCGGAAGTAGAAGGTGTTCGTTCCTGTGCCCGGAGTCCCCTGTCTCACCTAAGAGCACCCCCCCCCCCAGGCCCCCGGGAACCCTTCATGGACAAAGACGAGGCCAGGAAGATGTGGCTAGAGGCAGGAAGCGCAGAGTGGACCGGCCGGAACAAAGGTCGAGATGTGTCTGTCACAGCCACTGCGCGGTGACCTCCCGTCCGTGGGGCCTCGTGTGTCCACCTGTGTGTCTCGGACACAGTAAAATCTCGGTTTATATTCAATCAACAGATAGGTGATGCCGTGAATTCACTGGGCCTCCGCCTGGATCGGGGCCAAGGTGTAGGGGGTCGGGCTCATGACCCGAGGGCCAGGACCTTCTCGCCCCTGGCCGGGCCCCACCCCGCCACCCTGGACGTCCCTCAGGCCATGACCACAAGTCTCTGCAGCTCTGATCTGGAGGATGTTACCGGCTGTGATGCAGAACGCTGCTTCCTCTCCCGTCTTCAGTGGCTTTTCCTCTGCGTTCGTTTTCTTTGGCCGCTGCGGGGAGATCAGCTTTTCGTCTCAGCAGTGTGTGCCCTGCTCGGGGTGAAGGCACGCAGGGTACAGGTGCCTGGGGCCGGCCTTTCCGAAACATGCCCTCCCTCCCTCCCTCCTCTCACTCCCTCAGGAAAAAACTATACAGAGTGCGTGGGCCAGGGCAGGGCGACTCACAAAATAATCCCTATTTCATTCTGTTTATTTATTTAACGCTCCAAAGTCTTGAGCAGCTTTTCCAAGTTCCACCACAAAATAATGGCTCCGGTATGATGGACACTACGACACCTGGTCGTAAGCATCGCTGTATTTCCCTTTTTAAATCAAGATGCAGTCCGCGGAGGCGGAGGACGTGTGGCAGGTGTCCAGCACGGCCCCCCGACGAGGGGAGGGCCAGGCTTCCTCATCTTCGTCTTTCCTTCCAGGAAATGTGAAGGAGACGAACGTCTTTTCAGGACCCCGAACTCCTCGAAGGGTTAAAAGAAGCTCACGGGCAGGTGTGTGTGGGCCCAACACAGGGCACTGTGCCAGGGGGTGGCACTCTCCTCCCTCCTCCCCTGCCCGAGGCCACCAGAGGCTTACCTCTAACTGGATGACAGGTGGGGGGTAGGTAGCGAGCGCTGCCTGTATTGGGCAGAGAGAGGGGAATTCTGCCTAATAGTCAGGGCCGGTGGTCGTTTTAGTGTACAGACCAGCTGGACCACGCCCATGAGACGGGTGTGGAGGGGCAGAGGAGACAAGTACGGAGCAGGTTCTACCCAGGTGAGCAGGGCCAGGAAGGTGGGCTCTGCGGCCTTCTGGATCTGCGCGGTCTCCAAGGAGGCCTGACGCCTCGCGGCCTCCGTTTCCACGTTTAAATAACGAGGAGGATGAGATCTGTGTCTCTGGCTCGTTATGAGGATTGGACCACGTGGGGCACTAAGCGTCCAGCAGGCCTGCACTTACCTGCGGTGTGAGCACCCCGCCCCCTGACAGTGCCCTGCCTCACATGTTCGCACATAAGACACGACCCCTGCCCCCACCCCTGTTGGCCTGGAATGTGCCTTTGGGCAGCCCCCGGTGCCAGGAGAGACCAGCAGGGACCATGTGCTCAGTAAGCCCCTGCCAGTTAGGGCCCGGGCCAGTCACACAATGCCCAGGCTCCAAAGTAAAAATGACAATAACGGCACAGGAAACTCTGTGCAGAAAACCCTGGGACTTGGCCTTGAACATGGTATTTCTGGCCCAGCGAAGAGGCATTGTGCAAACTAAGTAAACAGTAGTCTTGGCCTTGAGCTTAAAAGACTCTCAGCCCCCTCTGCGCCTGCCCACCCACCGCCACCCTCCGGTGCCTTCCCTGTTGCACAAGCGGCGATCTGAGAGAATTCTCTGATTCTTCTCCCTCCCTCACCCCTACGCTGGCCTCAGCAAATCCTGCCACCTGGTTTTATCTGTAGGCGCCGGGGAGCCCATACCTTCCCGTCACCCCAGGTGACAGGCTGTCTCTGCAGACACCCTGTAGCCCCTGCCTGTCCTCTGCCTCCGCGACGCCTACCCCAGGCCCAGCCTGTCCCCCTTTCGGCTTGGGGGGGAGGGCTTTTCAAAGCATGGAGCTGACCCCACTGTCCCTCTCCCGTCCCCACGAAGGACCCATCAGAAGTTTCCCCTTTGTTCACGGCACCGCTGAGGCCCCCAGGGCCCCTTGCCGCCCCGCCGTCCCCTCTCCGTGGGACCCGGCCACTGCCCCTGCATGCTGCTCCAGCCACATGGGCCTCCCCTCCTCAAACAGGCGCTGAGCTCCCGCCCCACCCACCTCAGGCGCCCCTGACAGCATTGTGCAGGCTTCTCCCCTCCTGGAACACCGCCCCGTGGCTGGCGTCCTCTGAGGGGCTGCCCTGGCACCCCCGCTGGAGGCCCTGGCCCCCTGGCGTCCGTCCTCTGTCCCAGCCGCTGCGTCTGCCCCTCCCCAGGAGCTGTCCCTGCTCAGGGCCGGGCAAGGGCGGGCGCTTGATGGACAGCTGTCTGGGTGACTGACTATGTGACAGAAGGAAGGGGCTGATGACCGAACGACAGCGTGCCGCCCAGCGCCGTTCCGACTCTGACTCTCCCAGACGTGGGGCGTAAGGACAGGCCCCCAGCGGACGCGCCCGCAGCCGACCTCGGGCCGCAGCAAGTCCCACGCGACCCTGTGCCGTCCGCCTTCCGTCCGTCCTCATCTGCACGTCAGCAAAGGTCCACGGAGGCCCTACTAAGCGCGAGGCAGTGACCCAGGCACTGGGGACGCAGCGGTGACCCGAACAGTCCCTGCTGTCACAGAGCTTGCATCCAAGTGAGGGGAGTGAGACCCCAAATAAGCAAGCAGCTGACAGCGAAGCAAACGCAGAGGGGGGGCAGCAGCAGGGCTCTCAGGGGCGGGGGTGGGAGGGAGGGATGGGGGATGGGGGCGGGCCACGCCCTCCGGCGGGGGAGGCAGGGCTTGGGCAAGTCCCCCGCTTTCTCCGTTTCCGCTTCCTGGCCCATGAAATGGACTGATGACTCCGTAGGGCCCTGTTAAGGCATGTGGGGTCCCGCCCTCACCTGCTCCAGAGCCATGCCTGCAGGACTGGCCCCAGCTCCCCGAAGTCACCCCCTCCCAGGCTGTGTCCCAGCTCCCTCTGGGCATCCTGCGGCCTCTCGGTCAGGCGGACTCCGCTCACTTCCAGATCCTGCCTAGGGCAGCAGTTGCTGGTCAGGGGCCCGCCCTCCCTGCCCCCCACACAGCACGAGGGGCGCTGAGGGCAGGAGCCTTCCTGGGGTCACCTTGCTAACGGCCTCCATCCTGGTCCTGCCCAGGCCCCAGGTGCTCTCTACAGAGTTTCGATTTGTGTTTTGTGTTGGCCGATTTTGCCTTAGAGGCTCCACCAAGCTTGCGGTCGAAATCCGGGCTCTTTCCTTTCTTTTCCTCCTCCTTCTTCTCTTCCTTTTTTCCCTCCTTCCCCAACTACATTCCAGCATCACGGAGGAATCGCATGTGTTAACGGCCGATTCTAACACGGAGCAGAATAGAATGGATCCAGGACTCAGGACACACAGGACCCCACCGTGTCCAGAGCAACTGACCCATTTCAGCCGCTGCGATCAGGGAAGGCTTCACGGAGGCAGTGGCCTTGAGCTGAGACTTGAGAGAGAAGCAGAAATCCCAGGCCAGGGCAGGGAGGCAGCTGACAGAGGGCCGGGGCGAAGGTCGAAGGTCAGGGAGGGAGCGGAGGGCGGAGGGCGTGGTGGGATTGGTGTAAACAGCAGCCAGGGCCAGAAAAAGAACTCGCTGCCTCTCCCGGCCCAGACGGAGGCTGCTGGGGAAGCCGGTCATTGTTTCTCTTTCCTCCCGGAGGGCAGGGCGGGGGGAGTAAAAGATGAGCAGCTGGAGGAGGGGGGAGGCGGGACTATTCCTCAGCCGCAGACTGCCAGAGGAGGGGACAGATGCGTGCGGGCCGCGCTTTGTCCCCGAGGATGGAGCACGGCCGGCCCGAGAGGAGCCACGGCGCCTGAGAGCCACACAGCGACGCGCTCCCCTGCCAGCAGGAGGCAGGGAGGCCCCGGGCGCCTGGCCCCTCCGTCCTGCGTGGCATAGGCCTTCTCACACCCTGCCCAAGTGCACACGGAGGCCACGAGCCCAGGGCCTCGGCGGGGCCCCAGGGCAGGCGCTCAGAACGGATCTGCTGGGTAAATGGATAACCACGAACAAGAGACTCCTGGGTGGTGAAGGGAGGTTCTGCTGGTTGTTACCACAGAGCGAGCAGATCGCAGTGAGCCACTGCGGAGAGACCTGCCACCCCTCCGAGAGCCCCTGGCCTTCCCGTCGGTCCCCAGGCAGCTCGCTTGTCCCCTGAGCACTGCGAATGGGGAGCTGACAGGAACCCTGCATCCCCACGTCACAGGGAAGACAGCTTGGGTGTTGGGGACTCGTCACCCAAGCAAGCTCAGCATGCAAGTTCAGAGCCTTTGCTTTGGGAGAGAGAGAAAGCTCCAATCACAACCCTTCCTGCTCGTCCAGCCACCCTGCCCCCCACCCCGCCCCAACCCGGGGGGTAAATTTTTCTCCCAGTCCTCCGCAGCCCCGAGATCCTCCTTCCCCTGGATCTCCAAGTGGGTTTCTTTTCAAGCTAAGGGAAAGGGGGGCTCTAACCCCCATGCAAACCTGGAGGCCACCCTCAGATAGAGGACGAGTTCAAGGTGAAGAAGGAGAAGTGGGAGGTGCCTCTTTCCTCTCTCTCTCTCTCTCTCTCTCTCTGGCTTTCCCTCCCTCCCTCCCTCCCTCCCACAGGTCAGGGGCGAAGGACGGCCACATGACAACCTGCACACCCGGTCCTCCGGTCCTCCGTGCTGGTCCACATTCCGTCTTCCAAATAGCCCTCTAAAGCAGACACTGTTTACTCTGCAACCAAAACCAAGCCCAGCCCTGAAATTCCGAGGGGTTGGGGAACTTGTCCAAGGTCGCAGGGCTGGAGGATTCGCAGCCAGTTTGTGCCAGTGCTCTTGCTGTCTTGGGGGCGGCTTCCCGCCGGCCTAGGGCTTTGGCCTGCAGCCCCTGGGCCCTGGAGTGAGTGACAGGGGGCTGGCTCTGTGGGAACCGTTTGTTACCAGTCAACGGGGATAGTAACCGTGGCTGCAGAAGTCACGCGAGGAAGCGAGACAACGTAAATAACAGACCCCCCTCTCCCGCCCGGCCCCGGCCCTGTGTCCTACCCGCTGTACCTTGACCTTGGCAAATCGGCAGCTAAGGAATCTCAGCATCTCAAAAATCCCGAGTGTGATGAGCCGGTAAGTACCTCGACTCCCTTCGCAGAGGGTTCCTAGCTACTCGGATCGCTCTACTGGAACCAGGAACGCAAGGTGGATGTGATTACGGCGAACGCTCCCCTCGCCCTCCCGGGCCGGGCGGTGCAGGGGCCTGAGAGGAAGCAGGGATGCTTGGCAGGTGGCGGGGAGAGCCCAGCTGTGCGTCCTGGGCCCGCGCCCCCGGCCACCGCCTCGGAGCGGCCTTCCCTACCTTTCCTGAGCTTCGGTTTTCGTGTGAAACCCAGAAAATAATAATAGTATCTATGGAGGAAAGAGAGGAGAAATAAAATGGAGTCACTGCAGGCAAGCTCTAAGTTACTACCATCGAGCGGGCTGAGGCATGAGGAACCAATCCTATTCCTGCTTTACCTAGCCTGAGAGCTCACACTTTAAAATTTTCCAGATCTACATAAATGCTATCAATAGCTCTCTGATTGACCCCTGAGGGCTTAGGAAAGAATGGTCACGTGTGCGGACCACCTGACATCCATTATCCAGACCACAGGACATCTGAGAGATGACCGTCTCGGACCAATCCGGAGGCTAAGAGCGTAGGGCTGGCTCTTCTCAAGAATGTATTTATTACCGTAAGAACTCTTAGCTTTTCTTTATTCCTGCGGCTCTGGTTTTTAAACCCAAAAACCCTTGCACAAATCTTGGCCATTTCTCTCTGGCCAGAGCCTCCCAACTCATTTACGCTCGCTTGACACCATCTCCTTGCTTTGTTACTGGGAAGGAAACGAAATTGAGAATCTAGAGACATGAAGTCGCCGAGCCAGCAGCCCAGCGCCTCCGGCGAAGGTCACAAACAACCTAACGCCCTCTCCTCCTCGAATGCTGAAGATCTCAACACGCACAAACTGTCATCCAAAACCTAAGTGTCTCTGCTTCCCAGATCCGTGGCTGTGGGCGTGATAATACTACCTGACTCAGGGTTCTTTCGAGAATAAAGATGTAATAAATATGTAATGCTTTTCTTTCCTCCTCCAAACGGTAACTCCCCTGCAAAAACAAAACTAAACAAAACAAAACAAAAAAACGGATTTATCTCACCATTTTCTATATTTCTGAAACGAGCAGAACAAAAACAAAACAAACGATTTCCCTCCATTTCAGACAGAGAAAGCAAATCCGGCCGAAAGCGGCCCCCTCCGAAATCCAAGAGCCAGCAACAGGAAGGGCGGCTTCAACGACTTTCCTGCCGATGGTGTTTGAACCAGAAACATGCGTGTAGCGTGTTTAGCGCCTGGTCAAAAGGTTACACGAGAGGATTCCCCGGGAAACACCTTCAAAAAAATCCAGGTCAGTCCTGCAGGTGTCGAATTCGGATCCTCATTTGCACCTCCGGATGGAGGCTCAGGATGGAAGGCGCTGAGCACCCTGGAAGCCTTATCCACGCTGCTGGGTGGACCACTTACTGAAGCCGGTTCTGCTGGATTTATCGAGAATAGCCCCATCTTTAACAGCTGAGCAGAGTTTCAGGGGAGTGGGGGCCTCCCTCCTCCCTGCTACCCCGGGCCTCAGAGCGGTGCTGGGCTTCCCCCAGCTTGTCCCAGGAGGTCGCCCAGCTGGCCCTCGCCTGCTGCAGGAAGCCCTCTGCCACGGCGGCTGTCTTGGGCAAGGCCAGAAAGTGAGTGGAACAAAAAAAAACTTCACACACAGAAGATTAAACCAGTTGCGGGTTTTATTCACATAACGGGGCAAGAAAAAGACGCGAACGAAGGCTCGTGGGCAAGCGTGTAAAAGAAAAGCTCTAAAACTCAGCTCTCAGGACGTGGACCCCGATATTAAAAAAAAAAAAAAAAAGAAAAAAATGAAAGGCAAAGAGGCCACCTGCCACACGGGTGTCCGGTCACAGCTGGGCTGTGTTCTGTCACGAGAACCTGGCTCCCAGGACAATCTCTGTGAAGTTCCAACTTTTGAAATTTTTAGGTGCTTCATAACCAGACTTCGAGGATCAGGCCAGATGTGTGGGGCTGACGGTGTCTCCAGTTTGGGGGGCAGGGTGGGAAAAGGTCTCCTCAGGAGGCCTCGGCAGCTCTCGTCCCTCCCCGGGCTCACCTCTCCGCCTGGCCAGGGACCCGGGGGGCATGTCTGGGGCCGGGCAGCATCCTTGGGCCGCCCCGGGCTCCCTCCTCCCGTCCTCCTTCCTGTGACCAGCAGGCCGCGCACACACCCGACACCCCGCCAACTGTGCGTCCCTCTGTCTCCCATCACGCCTCGTTTCGCGCGTGGTTGTCGTTGGACGGGCCACCACCCACTCTCTTCATCTGGGCTAGAACGAGAGCACCCGCCTTCCCTTTCCTCACGAAGACTAAGGGTGCAGGAAACGGAGCTGAGGTCATCTCAACACGAGCCTCCGGAAGGGGACGCTGAGCCTGGCGCCCCGGCCACGACGTTCTCCTCCGCCTGCTCCTTCTTCTGTCCAGCCGTCCGTGTGGCCACCTGCCCGGACTCACCACGACGGACGAGGCCTCCCTTCCGTGGCCTGACGAAATGTCCAGGGGCGGCAGGTCAGTGCCACCATGGACGCTACAGACTGATGGGCAACGCCTGCTACGTTGGACTTCTGAACGTTCTAGAAACGGTCAGAACGCCGGTTTTCCGTGGGGATTGGCAGAGGGCCTGGAGTGAAGGACCTCCTCTTCCCTTCGGCTCCCGGCCGATGGTCCCGTGACAGTCCCCGGGTCCTCCTGGGGCAGTGTCAGGACTGCGGCCACGCGAGGCTCTGAGTCCAGGTGAGACGAGGTCAAGGACAGCGCGGACAGGTGGGGATGCTCCCAAGGCGGCCGGTGGCACCCCGCGGGCCTCGGAGGGCTGCGGAGCAGCAGTCACGGGGCCTCAGGCCACCTGGCTGCCCGGCCGCGACCCGGACATCCCCCAACGCCGATGACCCCGCCTGCGGCCTGCGCCTCCGCTTCTCTCGGCCGACGGCCCTGCACCCCGTTTCTACTTCCGCGGCACCTGTCTCCGACTTCCTGGTCCCTTCTCTAAATCAGACGCTTTCGTTTCCCGAGGAGGCGTCTCCCCCTTCCCACCCCGAGACGGAGCACCCTGCGTGGGCGCGGATGTGGAGATGATGTCGGGCTGGTGCGGCCAGGCGCGGGGCGGGAGGCCCACGACGTCGGCCGGCCACGCGTGTGCGGCTGGGCCCGGCCGCCCCGCACGCTGGCCCGGGGAGCACGCGGCCTCCCCCGGCCTTTCCCACGCGCCCGGCCTGCACCCAAACTTGCTGTCCCCTCCCTCACCGCCAGCTGCACGTCCATGTCAGCGCAGGGTGCCAGCGACAAGCTTTTATCTACTTCCGATAGTCACGACACGTTATCAACACAGTTTCGGAGCGTCACAGCCTTCAAAGGGAGGGTCCTTGCTTCCTTCTCAAGCCTGTATTAAACTGGTGACCATGGGGGTGAAGGGAGGAGATGGGGGGACGTGACTTCCACGACCTCAGAGGCCGCCAAGGGCCCGCAAACGATCTCGCCCCAGGTCAAAGCCCTGCCCCCCGCACCCCCACGGTCACCGCTCCGCTGCCCGCCCAGAGCGCTGGCGTCTCCTCGGGGGCTGCTGCGCCCAGGGCCCCTGCCACCTTCCCGCAAAGGCTCCGGCTTTACTGACCTAACTCTAACCCGCAACCTGATACCGCTGATTCTGCGTGGGACGCTCCGTCGGGGCCACCCGCCCCCCAGCAGAGGGCAGGGGCCTCGCCCCGGGTTGTAAACACTCGTCCGTTTCGACAAACAAAGGCCTTTTTCCCTTCCAAGGAGTTTGTGGGTTCGAGTCCGAGAAGCTTCTGGATTTGCACGGGTCCCAGGGCAGAGGCTTCTGCTTGTCCCGGAGACGTCCGCACCAGCAGCTCCCACTAGCGGACAAACGACCCCACGCTGGTGGCCACTCCGAACGGGGCGGAGTAGGCGGCGGCGAACCCCTGCAGGCCGATGACCAGGTAGTGGCATCCTTTGATGATGACCTTCCCCGCGTTCTATTTTCAGGAACAGAAGAGAAGAGCAAAGGGTGAGGTTAGGCAACTCTGTACTTCCTCAGGCTCCAGGGATCACTTTGCCCCATCTTCCCAGAGTAGATTAGCAAGTCGCCAAGGTTTTCCCAAGCCCGCCCCCAGCCCCAGAACACGTGAGGCTCAGAAGAAATGTCACCACCTTGTCAAGCGCTTTCAAGTGCTGTGTGTCTCCAGATAATTCAGAGATCTTGGGGTCGTGGTGAGGCTGCTAGCCTGCCTCCCTGCCTCCCCCCCTCCCTGCCTCCCTCCCTCCCTCCCTTCGTCTATAATCTGTCCTTAGGTGGTCTCATCCAATGACCGTAAGCGTTACCTGTCTGCTGACAACTCCCAGATTTATGCCTCTGGCTCAGACTCCAATATTCAAGGACCCACTCCAAGCGTCCACTTTTTGACCTCACGATTCCTCTGCCTTTCCTGGCCGCACCAGGCAAATAAACCTAGCTTGGATCGGCTACCAGCACGTCCCTGGTGGCCTTTGGCCATCGAGCTTCAACCAGGAGATAGTACGGAGGACTTAGTTGTTCGTGATCGTACACATGGTAACAGGCAGAGCCGAAGTTCCATCCCAAGGAAGTCTCATGGCAGGGGGGCGCCCTTCACCCCACGCCATACGCCCCGTTTCATGAACCCAGTGTGTAACCACTTGCGGCCTGGGCTTAAATTCCAGCCCAGTCACTTCCTTAACTTTCCGTGGCCTCTTTCCCTCATCTACAAAATGGGAATATTTAGTAAGCACCAGGCTGGGTCGTGAAGAGGATTAAACAGGTGTGTGCAAGGGAGGCCCTTAGGACAGACAGGGCCCGGCGCCAGCTGCAGGTGGGTAGGTGGCCCGGACACCAGCTCTTCTTACTGTAGAAAAAACACCGTCTCTCCTGAGACCACAGCCATTTAGGCTCGTGGTGGCAACACGTCGATCTGAGATGTTTTGTTATCCGCTCAGGAAAGTTTCTTAAGAGCGTCCTTTCCTGGGATGGGATGAGGGAGGGGGCTTCGTTGCCGTCCTCACCGTCTCCCCGGAACCCAGAAAGGGTTTCCTCTGGGACAGCCGGGTCACGTGGATGGCTGTCAACACTGAGAACCGTGACCTCTCGGGGAGGCCCTGAGGGTGGAGGGTGCGTGCGTGCCTGTGTGCGTGCGTGTGTGTGCGTGTGTGTGTGTGTTGAGGGGGAGACGTTGCTAAGGGACACATCAGTATAAACGTGTAGCGAGATTCGGTGGGAGGATCCTACTCGCCTGTTTGGAGTACGGACAACAGAACGGTGCCTGGGAGCTAGCCTTTCTCAGCAGGGCCGCCGGCCTCGGGGACGGCCGCATTAAACTTGACATTTGGGGTATCTGTACCTCCATTTTCCTCAGCCTGCTATTTTAAAGAAGCAGCTTGTCACTTCATCTTTGCAATTTTTTTTCCCTCTGGGTGGGGGTGGGGGAGGGAGGAAGCTACCAAAATAGCTCCGCGGTGGGAACACTGTAAAAACAGAGATTTGAAATGATGGGAGGCAAAGAAATGTGCCACCTCTATGACGGGGACCATTTCGGCGTCATTCACGGGGGGCAGATTTCGAGTTCTGTGACCTGAGGAGAACTTCCGAGCGAGGGGCGGAGGGGAACGGGGGAGCGCGGGAGCGGTCGGTGGCTGAATGTTGCCCCCCTCCTGAGAGGCCCAGGTCCCAACTCCCAGAATCAGCGCATCTGGCAAAAGGGAGTCTGCAGATGTGGTTAAATGACGGGTCTGGAGATGGAGAGACCATCTGGATTACCCAGGTGGGTCCAGTCACTACGAGGATCCTGACGTCTTTACGGGACTCCAGAGAAAGCCAGCGGTCCCTGGAAGAGGAATGTGGGGGTGCCGGGAGGCGACCCAATAACAGCAGCAGGAAGGCCAGTGAGAAGGAACTTTGAAGGTGCTGTGCTCGTGGCCGTGAGGCTGGAGGAAGGGGATCTCGGAAGCTGGACCGAGGAGAAACGGGTCTCTCCGGGAGCCCCCGGAAGGAGAGGGCCCTGCCGATGACGTTAGCCCAGGGACACTGAGCTTGGGCTTCCGGATCCCGGCACTGTCGAAGGACAAACGTGTTTGTTTAAAGCACTGTTTGTTCCTCTCCTCTGCCCCCTCAGTCAACAGTTACAAAACCTTTTGTCACATGCCACGTGCTCCCGAAGGCCTCTCCACGCATCCACGCATTCACCCCTTACCATGATGAGCCCAAGTGACAGATGAGGAAACCGAGACAGGTGGGCACAGCCGAGGTCGCGCGACCAGTAAGCGGCCGGACGGGGTTGGCGCCTGGCAGCCTGGCTCCCGCGCCTGCACCCTCGCCCCCTAGAACGTGGGGACCTCTTTCTCCCTCTTGAGCTAAAGGTAATTCCACACATTGCATTTCTCCTCACCAAGCCTCTCCTGGCTGGCCGCTTGGTTAACAAAACTTAATTACTTTCCTGTCTACGGCCACGCCGCCCTGAACGAGCCCGATCCTGTCTGATCTCGGAAGCGAAGCCGGGTCAGGCCTGGTTAGTACTTGGATGGGAGACCACCTGGGAAGACCAGGTGCTGTAGGCATACAAAATAAGAGATTATAAACCGACGAAGTCCTTGCAATCTGTGAGGGTCAACCAAGAGTTGCCTCACCTAAAAAAAAAAAAAAAAAAAAAAAAATTTAATTTCTGTCCTTACCCGCACCTCTCCCTGCTCAGGGAGGGCACCTATCACTTTAAGCTAAGTTTGGGGGTCAGTTTCCTCACCCCACCTGCTTCCTCGTCCCAATCGCTTCTGCACGGGCAGGAACTGTGAGGCCACCGCCTCCAGCCCCGAGGCTGTCCCGCTGAGCAGCCTTGAACAGACAGCCAAGTCCCTTAAACTCCAGTGTCCTCTGCTGCCAGACGGGGTCCCCGGCTTTCCCAGGGTGTCGAGAAGATTCGGAGATACCTGTGCTCAGCACACGAGGCGCCCCGCGGGAGCCCAGAGAACCGCACCGCACCCCGGGAGCGCTGGTCTCATTACTGAGCAGGGGACGGCAACGTGGAGCCGTTTCCAGTTCACGCCTGATTCGCCAGACCCACGTAAGGTCCAGCGTCACCTGCCGAGGGCAGCAGGGGAAGCCCGCCCCGTGGTCGGCAAAGGGGGAGTCGGCTACCTTCTTCCTCTACGTGGGAGCCCAGCTGGTCACCTCCTGAGCCGCTTCAGAAAAAGCAGAGGCCGAAGCGGCTCCTTCGAAAGGCCGAAGGGCCGTGGCCAAGGCCGCCACGTGACAAAGACCCCTGGCCTCCCCGTGGGGTCCACTGGGCCGGTGCGCATCGCTCCGGAGCACACGCGTCCTCACCTGGCCGACGCGGCTGACCCCCGCGGGGCCCGCCATCCCTAGTCGACCTGCTGGTGGGGTTTCTTTACTCAAAGTACGAGTCACGCAACATAAAAATGAATCATTTTAAGGTCAACGCTTCGGTGGCCCCGAGTACCCTCACCACGCTGTGTGATGACCACGTCCGGCCGCCTCTGGACATTTTCACAACCCAAAAGGGAGAGTAACCCAAACGGTTCTCAGCCGGTGGGACATCCCGGGGAGAATGTTGCCGGAACGCAGATCGACGGGGCTGGCACGCTCCGCTTTCCAGCTGGGTCACCACGCCTGTCACCTCACCGAGCTCAGGCCTCGGGGTTCCCATCCTTAAAGCGGGGACACTGATTTCTGCCCCGCGGGGGGCTCAGGGGAGTGAAGACGCCCCGGGGAGAAGAATCACCTGGGAAAGCGAGCCTCGACCCTTGAGTGACGGTGATTAACCAGCCGGCCGGGGACGCGGCGCTCAGGGACACCTCTGCTCTAGTTTGTCGTTACTTGCAACTTACTTTCCCTTCCCTGCGCGGGTCACAGACGGGACAGCTTGGGAGACGGGAGTGGGGGAGTGGGGAGAGGGGGACGCGGGAGCGCCCCACCGAGGGGGAGCAGGTCGGACGGTGGGGACCCGCCCGGGTTCCCCGCGGGGGCCTCAGGAAGCCCGGGGCCGGGGCGCGCGCCTGCCGGACCCCCGGGGCAGGGGCGGGGCGCGGGGTCCCTACCTTGCTGTACTTCTTCAGCCTCTGTCGGTACCTCTTCTTGGGCTTGTCGCGGGGCGCCGGCTCCTGCAGCGGCTCGTAGCGCTCGGGGAGCACGGCCAGGTGCACGCGCCGCGCGCCGCGGCCCCCCGGGCGCCCCTCGCTGGCTGCGCTCGCGGCCGCCTCGCTGTCCCCCAGCTCCAGGTGCTCCAGGATGGCGGTCGCCTCCTCGTCCGCGTCCTGCCGCCCTCGGCCCCGGGGCCCGCGGCGCGCGAGGCTGCTGGCCGCCTTGCCTCGGAGCCTGGCCGCCACCGTCATGCTGCCTGCGGAGCCACCAACCTTTGCTCCGCGCGCGGTGGAGCCGTGCGCGCCCCACACCGGCCCGGCGGGGCACCCGAGGCCGCAGCGCCCCCTGGCCGTGGGGCCCGGGACCGCGGCGGCGCCACCCGGCCTGGCCGCGCGCGCATCCCACCTGCGTGCCCAGGGGGTGAGGCGTACCCCGAAACGTCAGTGCGCGTGCACGAGGGGTGAAGCGTACCCCGAAACGTCAGTACGCGTGCACGAGGGGTGAGGCGTACCCCGAAACGTCAGTGAGTGTGCACAAGGGGTGAGGCGTACCCCGAAACGTCAGTGAGTGTGCACGAGGGGTGAGGCGTACCCCGAAACGGCAGCACACCGTGGGCTTACAAACCACGTCCCACCGCACTTCCCACGAAATTACGTGACAGTAGCAATAAAGATTGTGCTCGGTGCTGGCCAGGGCAGGGCAAGGTGACCCGGACACTACGATATATTCCTGGGCGGAAGTCGGTGAGGAGGTTGGCAAGGCAACCAGAGATATTTATCAAGAGCCCTGAAAAACAGCCATACCGTTCTTGGGCCTCTGCTAAGGAAAAACCCAGAAAGACAAAACAGCGCGTCCGCGCCGCTGATCACAGTCTGGGCGAGCGGAAAGCGGGCGCAAAGCGACCCCGCCGGACCCGCCAAAATCCGGTGCCGAAGGAACTGGCCATGTGATGTAATCATTAAAACCACGATTTTTGAGAAAATCACTCAGGAAGATATGTGTTCCCAATGCACTGTGAACCTTAGCCTGTTCATGCCTTATTTTCTTATGTGGGCAAATATTTTTCGATTCTTGGACATTTAAAGTATAAAATAATATGGGTTATTCATTAATATTTTAATATGAAATTGCGTGATGTTTTTACATGCTTTGATACGTTGCTATAAACACATGGAATAGAATTTTTAAAACTAGTTCTGTGATTCCAACTTAAAATGTATAATCAAGACTTACAAGTTTTAATTGAAAGGAATACAAAAATAAGTTTAATTTGCTATATTTATAAGAATGATATAGTCTTTTACATGGTTGAAGCACTTGAAAAGAAAATCAAATATATTAAATTCATAAAATCACTTAAAATGTTTAAGATAACTAAATTAAGTGAACGGTAAAATCTTACTGTGATTGTTAAATTGTATTAAGTTTGTAAATAAAACAATATACAAGTTGAATTTAAAAGGTTATCAGAAACTGGATTTGTGGATTTGTAACTTTACTAAAGTAACTTAATTCAGTAACTAAAGCAGACCCTAAGTCCCTTCTCTGTGTACACAACTGACTCCAAAGTAACAAATGAACAGGACAAACAGAGACTCATGGTCAGGGACAAAAAAATAGACTAGTGGTTACCAGAGGGTAGGGGGTGGGGGAGGAGGGGAGAGAGGTAGACGGGGTAAAGGGGGTCAAATATGTGGTGACAGAAAGAAATCTAACTACGGGAGGTGAACACGCAATGCAATATATATATATATACACACCTTACTGTTAAACTTACCGAACTTCGTTAACCAATGTCACCATAAAAAATTAATTTGTCTATGGCCACGCCACCCTGAACAAGCCAGATCCTGTCTGATCTCGGAAGCTAAGCAGGGTCGGGCCTGGTTAGTGCTTGGATGGGAGACCACCTAGGAAGACCAGGTGCTGTAGGCTTAAAAAATAAGGGATTGTAAACTGACAAGGTCCTTGCAATCTGTGAGGTCAACCAGGGGTTGCCTCGCCTAAAAAAATAATAATCATTAATCAATCAATTAAAAAACAACAACAAGAAAAAAAACCGACTCCAGAGATTCCCTCAGAATGCATAGCAAACGGAGGCAAAGGTGAGATGCTCATGGGGCCTACAATGTGTTTTTGTTTACACACAATACTTTTCAAAAAAAAAATCACGGTGTTTAGCTTGCCTGTTAAAGGCAAAACACAGGAGCAGCGGAAAACCGATCTCCAGATTAAGCTTCTCTTACGGGCGAGTGAGCAAGACTCACGGAAATAACAGAAAGCGCCTCGAGGCGCTTCGGTGTGGGCTGTGCTTCATTTGCTCCCGAGTGGAAACGTAAGCCGTCCTAGGATTTCGCCGATCACACCGTGGTGATCGAAAGTCCCCAAGCTGCAAACTCGGTCTCGGTTTATGCAGCCGACTCCATGTAACACTCAGAGCCTTGACCTTGACTTGAAGTTAGCCCTGTCCTGTCCCCTGGCACCAGTACCTTATGGGGCGTCGTTTCTCTTCGGTCCTCCACAGCGGATGTGTGTCTCAGCTCCCAAGCATGCAAACCGGTTTCTGGCCCTTCCAAGGCCAAAACAAACAAATAAGAGTGGGGGCGGGGGGGGGGGGAGGGAGGGGAAGTCTTCCTCCCCGTATTAGCTACTCCTTCCTCAATCCCTGGCAGTCTTGTGGTTTATCCCTGTTCCTATGCTGAGCCTGGGGGGCCCTTCTAGATGGCCACATGGGACAAGATTTCGTATAGGGAATTCAGAGGTCCCAAATCACCAGAAAGGCTGGAAGAGCAGGCTGTCCACTGGGCCGCCTCCGGCGTGACTCCCGGAACCACCAGCCGGGCTGTGGGCTTCAAGGACACACCACCTTAATTGCCATCTAGGGATCGTCCCCAGCCGTCACTCACAGAGAGCACCAGCACCAGCCGCGCCTGCTAGGTCTACGCTGGCAACACAGACATCTCCTGCCAGGCTCTTGACACTCACTCGGCTGGCGCAGAAAAATCCAACCCTTGCAGGACCACGTTCACCAGCAGAGGCAGAGAAAATGGCAAGAAGCATCCGCCATTTCACCCCGCTTTGCCTTCCAAAGCTCTGGGGATGCGTACCTGATTAATACTTTAACTTGCTAACTTCCCGCCAGCACCCAAGGGACTCCTGCGTTTTCATCTCTAGCCTCTGGTGCACAGGGGGAAAAAAAATGTGTGTGGGGGAGGATGCCACGTGCTAATCCATTCGAACCTTTCCTTACTGCTAAGAACTACAAACCTGCCCTCCAAGGGAGCCAAAACAGCAGACAGGTACTTTTGTGAAACATATCATCAGTTAGTGAGTGAAAAAGTGTTGAGAGACCTCGGTCTTAAAAATAAGTGCTTATTTGAAATAACTTGCATAAAAAGAGTTACAGACTTTCAACTGGAAACAAAGTCCTTTGGTAGTCATATGAAGACTTTGTTTTAATCCTTTGTTTTGTAATAAATGGAAAGAAAGGTGGGATCTATATGGGCCTAAAGTTTTATGAATTGAAGTTGCCTAAAACTTTGAGTTTATTTTTATAGAAAAAGCTTAGACTCAAGAAGGAACATCTCCGGAGCTGATAAATAACAAAATAGATACAACGAGCTTCATTTTCCAAGGGCTGCATCTTAAAGTGAGTGGGGACAGCAGTTTCTAATCCCAGCTGAGTCCCAGGTTAAAAAATTTATTTTTTTTATTTGAGGTCTTCTATATTAACTATCTTTCAGTTCAAAAGGTGATAAAAATAGATGGCGTAATGGAATGGAGAAATTTAACACGAGCATTTTTTGAGTGTTTTCTGAAAAAACTACATCTGTGTGTGATCATCTCATTCCTGGAGATCCCACTGAACGCAAACTCCAGAATTTCAGGCGTAGCACCTTTTTATTTCACTAAGAGGTCAGGTTTCGGCACCGAAGATGAGGAAAGATGATGTAGTAACAGAAACAGGATTACAGGCAAAGCATGTGACAAGTGGAATTTGTTACAATGGTAAAAACAGGGGTCCTTCCATGAATTGCTTCTCCTGAAATCTGAACTTTTAAGATGTTGTCTTCTCTTTTGCAGAGAGCAGGCTGTTCCAGGTTGAGGGGCTGACCTCTGGGAACCCCCCATGGTAAGAAAACAGGGGTGCTGAGCCACGGGTCTAATTAGACCGAGCTCGCTTCTGGTCAGCCAAGCGTCAGATTTCTGGGCTGCCATGCAGAGGGGCCCAAATTTAGGATCTTGTCAGTATGTGGCCTGGGAGGGGCTGGGCACAGTGTTGCCATTTTGGTTCACCTTTGACTTCCTCTCCAGCAGGGACCTGGCACCAACCACGGGGCGAATGTTCCAGAAGGCTTCCCGGTGCTCCTCCTCTGCCCTTCCTTAGCACGAATCCGGGGCTGAGGGGGGCGATTACAGGGTTACACGGTTTGTTCACTTTCGTTTGTTTGTTTGTTTGGGGCTCTCCCAGATTCCAGCTTAGCCTGCCAGCCTGCACCGTAACTCAAAGCTTGGCTGTTGTCCTTACGTCCTCTCCCAGGTGGCCTCTCGATGCCAGGCAAGGCCACGGCTCTGCCGCCCACCCGGCTCGGTGACATATCAGGAATGTGAGCCTCCACGCCTGGCTGCTCGTCCATGAGAAAGGCGTGTCGTTTTCTGAAATTCTGTCCGCCAAGGCTTGCCTGCAGCCAGCACCCCTGGGTGCCACCACAGAATCATGTTTGTTTGTGCGTGCAGTCGTACCTGGGTCACCCAGAGCCAGAGTCTTTTGAATCGTTCTCCATCAGAAGCAGAAGTCTCCTGTGGGATAAAACATTAAAGCGGGATATCAAACATTTAAAAGAATTCCTTAACAATATGAAGGAATTCTCTTATTTGAGCATATCTATCTCAAAACCACTGGATTTAGAAAACGACTGAGCTATCTGCACTTAATGATATTGAGAATAGAAAAATATACGTTTAGAGAAATGAGGTTGGAATTATGGCCCTGTAAGTTAATAGAGTATTTCTGACAAAACCTAAACAAAAATCTGCATTGGCATAATATATCCTTCCTTGCCAACATATTCTAAAACATATACATATGTACATTCTATGTGTATTTTTATGTGTGTATATATATAAATATAAATTATGTTATATATTATATTACATATAAGTTATATATATTTATACATTATAACTTATTATAAATATATTTTGTATATATAAAAATATAATTTCTTTCCTGGAGGTAGGTTAAGATACTGTATTTAGGATACAGCAACATGAGAGATTATCATGGTTTACATGTTTCATAAAACTAAATAAGTTACTATTATAGTTTAGAATTTTAGCTTGATATGCCAATACTTAGCATTATGACATATTGATTAGAAGGGAATACCGTCATCCATGACAGAGAAAAGAATTATTTGAAGCTGGGATAAAGGAAGAAGAAAAATTGAGACGTTCTCATTAAGATAGGATTAAGCATAATAAAATTTTAATTGGAAATACGAAACTAGATTCTAAAGATATTAATAGAAATTGAATGGAAGTCAGAATGAACTTGTCCTGTTTTTCTGAGAACGGACAGATATAAATCTCACGCATGTTGTAACCGTGCAGCGAGTCATGGTAGGTGAGCCAGGTTCTGTACTTTGAAGATTGAACTGTTGCAATACCTCTATTCATCTTCGTGATGACACTGATAAAGCTGGCTTACCCTTTTGACAGGGGCTGAATACAGCCACAAAGTAGAAAGCAGAAGCTAAAACTCGAGAGCTCAGAACTGTTAAATGTTGATTCCTTCCAACTGAAAATGAACTGAAACACTTAGAATTTCCAAAACTCAGAGTGAGCAATTATTTCACTTTTCTAGACCAAAGTAATTTTATGTCGAATCCCATAGTGCATTTTAAGGACAAAGGCATGTATAAAGAAAAGGTTGAATGTTATTTGCTTTATAATTATTAGTACTGGTATCACTATTTTGAATCTATTTCTCTTATTGGCAAGTAAAAGAAACGCGTTATCATGTTGGCTTTGCTATGAACCAAGAACTTCAGAGTGACAATTATGTTATAAAAAGATGCATAATTATAGTTTGAATATAGGATTCAGAGTTTAAATATTGTGGTGGTGAACTGATCTTAGGACTAAATTGATAATGGGTCTGCAGTTAGTACGCGTGCATCTCTGTCCACAGAAAAGGTCTACAAGTCACAGTATCCCAGGGGCGCTAAGTCAGATAGGCACCCCCCAGGGCTCACAGTTCGGTCTCTAATATCGATTTCCACTACTGGGGCTTAGGATGTTGGCCAATGGCATGCCCAGGACAGAGAAGGTGGAAGGCGGGCCTGGGGTATCTTGTTACCAGAAAGCAAAGACACTTTAAAAAAAAATGTGTATTTTTATTAAAAGGCGACATGGGACACTTAAAGGGTTCCTTTGGCTAAACTGTGACATTTTGATCACTGAAGAAAGAACTAACGACTACAGATAATGGAAACAAATCGAGCCAATGAAAAGCATTCTAAGAGGAAAAGAAAAATGCGATGTAAAAAAAAAGGCTACGAAAGACTATGTTATTTTTAACATCAACTTTAATGTGTCTTGGCCCTGCTAGATTCCTGCACTATGAAAAGAATGCAGGATTCCATGAGGTTCCAGAAAACTTACGTGAGCATTGCACGTGGGCATGAGGAATCCAGCGGAAGTGTCACGTGCCTTTGGAGCTACAGGGAAGATATTTAAATAACCTGAGTGAATCAAAATATTGCCAATTCCAGTGTAAGCACTGAAAAACGTTAGCCTCAAATTCGTGAAGAGGCAGAAGAAATAAGACCTGCGATTAGTTACGTCTGGGGATGTGGGCCAGAGACCATGCACTGTGAGGGGTGGTGGGGCCTACGTAGTTTCCCCACTGTTCTGGGCAGTAGTGCAGCAGGCACTGACCTCTAGTGGTTCAGTCTGGTAATAACTGGAACCAAGAACAATTCCAACGTGTCAAAAGGTGGAAAAGGCATGATGTGGCCTTTCACATTTCTGTGCTTCTGGCTGGAATGCTACGCATTGGGTCTGGTGACCGGACCGTCACACGTTGACTGGGATCTGTGCTTGACAAACGCATCATTACTTAAATGCAGCTCGAGAGACCAAACTTTCTAAAAACGGACCACACAGAGAAAGCTAAAAGGGGCTGTTGATGAACAGGGTGGAAAGTGCTGGCTGGGGGTCCAGGACCCGGGGTGCAGAGCCTTCCCGGGCCGGAGGTTAGACCAAGTCACTTACATCGTTCGACCCGGCAGAGAAACGAGAGTGTGAAGGAATGGTTTCTCAGGCTACTTCTGTCCCTGGTTTTCTGAGAAGACAAAGCGTAGAAGCGTTTAAAAATGTGAACCGATTTCTCAGTCTGGATTCACTTCTTTCCATAGTTAAGTCAAAACCTTTTAACACACAGGATTATACTTTTAAAAGAAAGGAAACATCACTGCCGAGGTTTCAAAACCTGTTTTGTACTTAAACTCTGATGCAAGGGCTTGGATTACTCTACCCTTTCCAGCCCCTTTACAAACCGCTGAGAAAAAAAATGTCTGCGGTATGCACACCTGTTTTGAGGCCACTTAATCCTATAATAATAATAATAATAATAATAATAATAATAAAATAATAATATGATGATGATGATGATGATGCATTTCTCATTCGATGAGGAAGCTGTACGAAAATGAAAAAGGGAGCTATCTTTCAAAACAGAGAACGGCGGTGACGTGGGCTTGATGCCAAATGCCGTCAGGGGAGATTCTCCAGCTTTGTGTTTTCTAGTACTTGTCGGGTATTCTTTCCCCAAATCAGCTCACTCTACGGGGAGGGGAGGAAAAAAAAAGGAGACAGTGAGATGCAAGGCCCCTCAAAAGTATACGAATTTGTAATCACCCATCTGGAAAGAACATCGAAAGAGACCCACTAAGTGCAGCCATTGGTACTGAGTTTTATATGCTGATTCTACAAAACCGTAGCCATTCTTAATAATATATGTGTGTCTAGGGTGAGGGCGTGCCTCCCACGAGCTGGGGTTCTTTCTGCCCTTTGCTGTTGTGGCTGTTTTTTTTTTTTTTTTTCCTCCTTTTGTTTTTGGTGGTAAAATATTCGTATAAAATGAACCGTCTTCGCCATCGTAAGCGTCCAGTTCAGTGCAGCTGAGTGCGTTCACATTGTCGTGCAAACATCATCAGCCTCCATCTCCAGAACTCTTCACCTTACAGAACTAAAACTCTTCTGTCCCCGTTAAACAGTAATTCCGTTTCTGCCCCCCTCAGCCCCTGGCAACCACCATTCTGCTGTCTGTCTCTGTGATACCGGCCACCTGCCACCTCACGCGGCATTTTTCTTCTTCTGACTGGCTTACTGCCACTTAGCTACAGGTCCCTTAAGGTTCCACCAAGTTGTGGTAAGCGTTAACATTTCCTTCCGTAAAGCTGAATACAATGCCATTGTTTATCCATTCCATTTTGCTTCTGCGTTCATCTATCGGTGAACACATGGGTGGCTTCCACCTTGGGACCGTTGTCAATAATGCTGCTGTGAACATGAGCACGAACATCTGCCTGAGTCCCCACGTTCCGTACTCCCGAGCTTGTTAGGGGTGGAACTGCTGGATCCTTTGGTAATTCTATTTCTCCTTTATTTCTAGCTTTGTTGAGGTATCATTGACAAAAGTGTAACATTTGGCGTGTACATGATTTGATAGACGTGTAAGGATTTCTACTGAGGTAATACATCCACCGCCTCACTTACATATGTGTATGTATACATGCATTTATATATTTATATTTTGGTGAGAACACTTAAGATCTACTCTCGGCAAATTTCAATTATATAATACAGTATTACCAACTATAGTCACTGTGCAACATACATTAGATCCTCAAACCTTACTCATCTTGTAAAGTTTGTTCCCTTTTACCAACCTCTCCCCACCGTCCCCCCGTCTTAGCCCCTGGCCACCACCATTCTACTCCTTGTTGGTTATGAGTCTGGCTTTTTTTCCCCCACATATAAGTGATGCTATGCAGCAATTGTCTTTGTCCGGCTTATTTCACTTAGCATAATGCCCTCCAGATTCACTTATGTTGTCGTACTTTTTAAGGCTGAATATTTCACAGTAAATATATAAATACATTTTCTTTTTTCATTCATTCATTCATTCATTCATTCATTTGTTGTTGGACACTTAGGGCGTTTCTGCAGCTTGGCTCTTGTGAATAACGCTGCAATGAACATGGGAGTGTAGATCTTCGAGATAACGATTTTGTTTCCTTTGGAAACATAGCCAGAAGTGGACTTCCTGGATCTATTTTTATTATGGTAGTTCTATTTTTAATTTCTCGAGGAACCTCCATCCCGTTTTCTACAGTGGCTGCACCAGTTTACATCCTGACCAAAGGGTCTAAGGGTTTCCTTTCTCCACGTCTTCACTAGCCTGCGTTGTCTTCCGAGTTTTTGGTGAGTTATTCCAAGAGGCGTGAACTGATAGCTTGTCGCTATTGATCGGCATGAGTTCTGTGTATATTTTAGCTGTTAACCTTTTACCAGACACATGGTTTGCAAGATTTGCCCCTATCTATAGGTTGCCTTTGCATTTTGCTGGTTTCCAGAAACGTTTCGGTTTGAAGTAGTGTCGCTTATTTTGGATTTCCCTTCCTTTGCTTTTTGATCTAAAAGCACGATCTAAAATATCATTGCCACGATCCATGTTAAGCTTACTTCTGATGTTTTCTTCCGTTTCACAGTTTCAGGTCTCATGGTCAAGTCCTTAACTCGTTTTGAGTTGATGTTTTGTATGGTGTTAAAATAGCGGTCTAGTTTCATGCTTTCACACGTGGATATCCAGTGTTCACACCACCATTTGCTGAAGAGACTGTCCTTTTCACCTTGCACATTCTTAGTATATTCTTGTCAAAACTTAACGGACCATATACATGTAGCGGGTTTACTGATGGGCTCTCTATTCTGTTCCATGGATCTGTGCGTCTGTTTGGATCCCGGTGCCGTGCTGTTTTGATTACTGTAGCTTTGCAATATAGCTTGCAATCAGCGAGCTTGTTGCCTCCAGCTTTGCTCTTCTTCCCTGCAGATTACTTTGGCCGTTTGGGTCTTTTGTGGTTCCATACTAAGCTTAGGATGGTTTTTTTCTTTGACTATGAAGAATGCCACTAGAATTTTGATAGGGACTGCAGTGAATCTGTAGATTGTTCTAGGTAGTGTGGACGTTTTAATGATACGAATTCTTCCAACCCTTTCCATTTACTTGGGTCCCCTAATTGCTCCTCTCCAACCAGAGAGCAAATCCGAGCTGAGGTTACCAGTCAGTGCTTTACATAATGTGCTTTTCCTCAACCTGCGTGAACAGTGGCACCTCCCCTCCCCCGCCCAGAACATGTGGCGTATTTCTAACACGTGTCTTACGACCATGACGAACTTGAAGCCTTTCCTCTAAAGGGTCTTTTCCATTCTGCCTCTTAAATTGTGACCGTCCTTCAAATCTCTCAGAACTCCTTCCTTTCTCACGTCCGTAGAGAACTCACCCTTCTCCGTACACGTGGTCCGCGTCTGCTCGAACGCGCGTCGTTTCCTGTTTGGGTGTGTTGTTGTTGTTGTCGTTGTTGTTGTTGCTGTTGTGTCTTTTCAAATGGACCTGAATCTTGGAGAAGTAGAAGCCCTCTTTGACAATTCCTTCGTACGTCTTTAGACACGGTAGCTACCTCAATAGGTACTTTTAAAATGAAGATCATCTTGATTAACTTACACGCGCTGATGGAAGCATTTACAGTAAACTGGTATCTTGCTCATCACGTTTATCTTGCTGCCCACATTATGAGGTGGAACTGTTGGTTTAGAATCACTTCATGACAAAGCCTTTTGGACTTCACACCAAATTCTACCTTAGAGGATATTATTGGGTCAAGGTTCTGGAATATAGTTCATATTATTTATCAAATTTTAATTTTTCAAATTAAATACTGTGCCCCCAGTCTCCACATAGTAATTAATTTAATGTCGGGGATGTTGTGTCAGATAATACTTAAACAGAAACCAAGGAAATCCTGATATCATGTAGCCAGTGAACATAAACTGGTATTTATTTATGCAAATATTGTAAAATTCCTTTAAATCTTCAAAATAATTATGTGGTAATGAATATATAAAATGGGAAATCTAAAGTGAATATCAAGATTTCATTTTTAGCTCATAAAAAATATTGAAGTAAAATTCCTTGCCATAAACACAGAAGAGTTGACAGAGTGAAAAAAATATTTTAAAAAATCAGTTTTTACCTTGGGAAAGGCATGATGTCTGTTTTTTTCAAAAGTATTTCAACAATAGGAATTCCTATAAAAATATTAACCATTTCTCGTCATAATGACATGTTGGTGAAAACCTACAGAGAGCTTCACACCCTGCCAACTAAATTTAGAACCCATGACATCGACTCCCCATACGGAATACTTTCGTTCTAGAAAACAGGTAATTCAACATTCTGATAAAGAGCAAAGGACAAGTGCTTTATTATGAGAACCGTTCAAGTAAAATTTCAGTGTGCACCAGTGAAAGTGAGAAGATTTGCATCGATGTTTTTTTTGAAGGAACACTGGATTAAAAAGGGGCTACACAGCTGTTTTTTGTTTTTGTTTTTCCAAACACCACCCTTTGCTAAGGCAAAAATACACTTCATTCTAAAACAGAACTGGTACAGAAGAAAGCTACAACGCGGTACAGTACAGAATGGAAGATTCATCCTAGTCTGGAAGCCATTAGGAAACGGCACGTCACCTACACTTAGAGCTTTCTAATGTAGGGTAGAATTACAGTATTTATCACGGCTTTCGTGTTTTTTCAACTGATCAAATCTGAGTCCACTTTCTATTTCTCAGGAGTGTGCAGATGGGGCCCGTCCCTATGTCGATATTACAGTAATTACAACATTAAATAACATTGCACAGTCAACCTCTAAGGCTAATTCAGTAGAAAAAAACAAGTATTAAAATGTACCTTTGCTAGTGGTTTCACATCGCATGTAACACTAATTGTGAAAGAAAAGTAGGCAGATGCCCAATTACAAAACTGCACGTTGCGGGCGTTAATGACGTGGCATAAATACAAGAGATCTGGCAAAACAGGAAAAACAAACGGGTTACACGGGGAGAAACGGATCAACCACATAAGCGTACATCGATGATAGGCTGTTATCGATAGTATGTTTTGCTCAGCCTCTCTTAGGGAGTGACGTGCAGGTGTCGGGGGAAGGTGAAATGGATGGGAGGAGAATTAGACGAACGCTCCCAATGCCAGTTAATTCCTGAGGTGGCATTATGTCTTAACCGATGCACTGATCAACACTGTGAGGACGAGTCTGTGCTATGAAACAGTCCCGACATCACTACATTCCCGCGATGACACTGTGGTATTTGGAAGGCAGCAGACCTACGTGGACAGTTTACACTGGAACAGCCAGACGAAGTGTTGATTCTTTTTAATTTTGCTGCTACAACTCGCAGTGAGCCAGAAGACACTTTATCATAAAGTCCAAAAGAAATCTGATGTAGGTTTCAGGTTCCTCCCTTCCTCCCAGTTAGCTCAAGGCAAAGCTATTGTTTATTCTCGTGTACTTTATTTTAAAAACTCTAAGTGCCAACGTTGTAAACATTTCCTATCTTCTCAACTAAACCTTGTCTGGTAACAAGGATAAGAGCAAAGAGAAGCAGGTTATAATTCTGTGTATAATAAAGCTGATCTATTTATCAGCTTCTGGTCTAAACTTAAAATATGATTTAAAAATAATTTTTAAAAGTACATGCTACAATCATAAAGACTATTTCTGTGCACTTTTCATTCTGGACACGATTTCCAAAACTGCATGATGGAGGTAAGAATTTAAAAACCCACCAGAATGTAAATAACAGTGAAGAATATTTTCAACTCAAAAGCATCAAACGTACATTTCTGTGCAGAAATCTCGACAAACTATACAAGTCTTTAAGCAATCATCTGTTTTATTATACAACTCTATGAACAGAAAATGAACAGAAATACACAATATACTTACCTGTACAGGTGAACTTACTTTTTTTTTTTTTTTTTTTTTTTTTTTTTTTTAGCTACAGACATTATAGTTCACGCTGCCTTTAATTTTACAGTTCATAACTATGTATAACCTTATTGCGTTAAGGGCAAATTCGACACGGGGAGATCGACAGGCCAGTCACGTCGGGTGCCACCGGTACCGCTCAAAAACCGTACCTCAGAATCCGGCTGTTACCTCCCCTGAGCCCGTGAGCTCGCGCCGCTCTACAGTTTAAGCTCGTTTGCTATTTTCGACGCGACGTTCTTGAAGGCCATGGACGTGCCGGATATCCGCTTGAAGCGCACGCCGTTGAGCGACAGGCGGGGCAGCTTGCACACCTCCATCTCCCACTGCACCAGGCTGTCCCGCCGGGCGTCCCCGTGGACGCAGAAGAGCAGGAACCGCTCCTTCTGCTCGTAGTCACAGCTGTTGGCGTCCAGTACCTTCCGGATCTCCCTCATCATGTCCCCGGGGTCCATGGCGCTGGTGGTCTTCATGCTCCAGGTGAAGCGCAGGGAGCGTGGCTTGCAGTCTCTGCCCTCGTCCTTGTCCCTTTCTTTCGGCTCCCCTGATGTGCTTCTGGGAGGGGCGGGCCGAGGAAGAGAAGGGAAAGAAAAGCCCATTCAGCACAGACATCGGGACGCACGTGAACTCTACGTGGTCGTCATTCGGCGCGTAATAAAACTGCCCGATTTGCAGAACTGCCTTCGGGGAGATACTAAGGTTTCTGTTACTTTGCTGGTACAAATGTAGACTCCCCCCCCCCGCCCCGAGGACGGCCTCTGTTTTGACCTTCCTTACTATCCTCTGTCTACACTAGCATGTTTTCTTACATAGATCGGGTTTGCAGAAGTGAAGAACTTAATAATTTTTCGGTTCTTTCCATATTTTTCCTTTCAGTGTGCGAAAGCAGATTCTCCACTTTCTACACATTTGTACAGGAAAGAGACCAAGACCGCGAGCGTTCTGCTTGCAAATACACATTTTTGAAAAATAAAGAAAATTTCTTTTTTGTACTTTTGGGTGACCTGAAGACAATAGGCACATATGAGATGTCTTCTATGTGTATCGCCAAGGTGTTGCCAACGGTAACGATGGCTGCAGAAAGCTCCTAAAGATGCTGATGCTAACGATAACGGCCACCATTTATCGGGCACTTCCTAGGCGCCAGGAGGGGTTCTAAGTTCTGGCCTCGTCTGTATCGTTTCCTCGTTTGCCCCTCACAGCAACCCTAGGAGGAAGTCTGAATGAGGAGCTGGGGGCACGAGGAGTCGAGGTCACGCTTCTACGGTCACATAGCTACGTGGTGAGTGGTGGGGGACGCAGCTCAGACCCACCGGGTCCGGCTCGAGAGACCGTGTTCTCCCCATCATGGCCCACTATCTCCCTGACATGACGGACCCTCACTGGAACTGGTCTGGTCCCACATAAGCTCCTTACTGCTTCTTCTTCTGTAAAATGGTTACTTTTCGCCTGGTGGTTCTGAGGGCCAAATGGCCAGCAAGTACCTCGTAGACGGTACTTATTCAGTAAGTCTGTTCAAAAGCCCAATGAGGACCGAACCAAAGGGACTTGCAGTCACACTGAGAGGATGCGATGCACGCAGGGTAACTGCAGTATGGGCAGCCGCGTGTGACACTACACACTACTACACGTCTCAGAGGACAACTGAGTAGAGAGAGAGAAAGGACAAGGCGAGAGGGCTCGGAAATGACGACTCGCTGAGGGAAGACAGAAGGAAGCCGGGGAGTTCGTCCTGAGTCGCCGTGTGTCGGAACCCCGCGTCCCGTAAGCCCTGCGCTCACCTTAATGCCTTGGTTTCTGAAATGTCCCACCTATAAGTATGAACACAAGCACTAACGTGTCATTCATGTGGCCTCTAGCGGCCCGTCCCCCTGCCAATCACAAAATCACAGACCCTGGGAGCCGGGCTTGGCCACAGGTTTTGCCAAACCCTCCGCCTCGTCTGACTGCGCTCACGTTTGGGACCCCTCGCCAGAACGAATACGCGACCAGCGCCGAATGCCAGGAGCCGTGAGGGACGGCGGGTGTGTTCCCACCACTGGGTGCTCGCGACGGCGTGCGGCTCACACCCCCTCTCCCTACATACCCGGGCACCGCAGCGTTCTGCGTGATCCTGGCAAGGCTCACTTTCGGTGACGTCCTTTTACTGAGAAAAGGATCAGGACATTTCACCTCTTAATTCTTCTGCTGAGACGTATTTGCCAGGACGGAAAGGCCGTTTCTCTACAAAGCACGCCGTTCAAAATTATGTCGAGAAGACACAAACTTACAGCCGAGTTTTACTTAAATGTGAGGAACGGCGAGGCAACTTAGGAGGACCCATCCCAAAAGACGCACTGCCGACGCACGCACTGTCTAGTCATTAGCTGCGTCCGTGTTCACTGAGTGCTGTCAGGGTTTCGGAAGCGCGTTCTCACACCTGGCGGCCAGGTGTTAACAGGGGCTCCTCACCTGGAGGTGTCGGTTCTGCCGCTGGCCTCGCCTTCACTTGGATCCCTCAAAACAAAGCGAAGGGCGAGATTTAATGATAAAGTGAAAAGCGGATCAAGAAAACCGACATCTAAAGTGACCTTAAATACAATCAACCGTTGAGCAAATTTCTAGCACGACGGTTTTCTGCTACTAGTCATTCTAATACTATTTCTTATGTGTTTCAACATAACCACACTTAACTGTCATTTATTGAGCGTCTACTGGGTACTGTCATAGCGCAGAGGCTAGGTGACAGTTTGGGATTATTATTATTTAATTTTTACATGATCTTCCAATTCTCAGACATGATCTTAAAGTTATAATTTTGGTTTAGTTTAGTTCGATCTAAAGTTAAAAGTATTTAGTAATTATCAATAGCAAGATTCAACTTCATACCTGTTATTAAACAGAATTCTAGTAGCCGCTCAATTTAGAAAATACATTAACCTTATAGTTAGAAATAAAGCTCAACACGTACGTATTTCTAAAAATAAAGATCAATTTTTAAATAAGCAATTAACTTATTTCAGAAGTTATGCTAATGATTCATGCACATGATAAAATATGACAGCAAACCAACAGCCTAACAAACCAAGCAGGTGAGTCTACAAACAAAAATTCAATCTTAAACAGAAATACTGACCTTACCTGGATATCCACCTGTGAAATAGAACCAGGAAAACTCGACTACTTGTCCTTTTGTTGAATGTAATTAACATTTTTTGTTTACCAAAATTTTAAGTACTTCGTCATTTTCAAAAGTAAATAAGTATCTACAAGGAGCATCAAGTTATAAACCAGTTTAAACATATGAAGAGATGGCTTGTGATAGAAAAATACTATTAAAAAGCTGGGAAAAATTACCAACTTGAACCCTTAAGTTAATGTTTTCTTAACGTTTTAACCATTACATTATTTATGTAAAATGACTCCAGTTGGAATAACATCAAGTGCGACTTTCCTCACTCCCTCTTCACCCCAAATTAATAAAACACATCCATCCACTGAGTTCTAAAACATGAAGACATCTTAACCCGGTGGTTAAAAATGTGAACGCCTTATGCATCTTAGGGCCTTTAGCTACAGGCCCTTCTTGACAAAAGCATTGTGTAAACCACATTTTCCTACTTGAACGAAAAAGGATAATAAGATGTGTTCTCAAAACGGACTGGGGTTTCTAAAATTTTCCATTTTTGAACACGTGGCGTTTTCCCTGGGAAGTGTAATAAAAATTCATCTATGCAAATCTGTTTAGGTCAGAGCACACCGAAATAAATGCGGTCTCTCCGGAGCAGGTGCCAAGAGGAGCGCGCGCCCGGCGGCACGCCGAGGCGGAGGGCGGGCCGTCGGCTGGGCGGGGGCGCCCGGCACGCCGTGCGCTCCGTGGGACACCCCGGCAGGGTCCCCACACGCCGTGTGCACCGCGGCTCCGTGCGCGCGGCCTGGTCCCGCCGGGGCCACGGGCCCCCGCACAGCGCGGACGCGGTCACACGCACCCTTCTGCCGTCAGCACCTCGGACAGCGCTCCGCGTCCCGGACTTCCGCCGGGGTGGGCAGCACCTGCTAAGGGATGCGACTTAGCGTCGACCTCAGTGCGCCCGGCAGCTCATGCAAGCGATGTCTACTGATCCACGCTTATTTTTAGAAGACACTGCAATTTTACTATTTTATCAGATTAGAAATGTACTATTTTCTTAGATTGGTTTACTTTTTTATATATTCATTTTGGGTTTACTATGTTTTGATATAAAGTTTTTCTGATGTTAAATTATGTGAGTCATCTATACGATGGTAAGGCACAGACTTTTTAGGGAAAAAAAAAGGGAAATGACATATTATTGGTGAGAAGTTTAAAAGAGTTCTGAAGAAATATTACTTGAAGGATAAATGTAGAATCCTATGTAATTGCTTTTTCTAATCCAAGGCTGTTAAGGAGGGTGAACGTTTTTGTTAAAACACAGTTTTGATATCAACTTGTGCTCTTTTCCCCTCTACAGAATTTTTAAATTCTCATTTCATCCATTTTTTTTCTTCCCTTTCTCTTCAGGAAAGAGATTTGATGTCTTCCTCGAATTTTTTTCTCCAAATTTCTGTAAAAGCGCAGCCCTAATATAATAAAACGTCACACCACTATGTTTTGGGAAAAAATAAATCACTATGAAGATTATGAAGATTATGAAGGGCCCCCCCCCCCAGCTCCTGCCGGCGTTCCCCGGGGGGGGTGCACGGCCGCGGCCCGGCACTGACCTGCGGGCGAACCTGGACGTGATCTTGCTGATGAGGCCGGTGGAGGTCCCGCGCCGTGCGTGCACCAGCGCGCCCGCCTCGTGCGCCGGCGACGCGGGGGGCCCGTTGTATGCGGCGCCGCGGCGCTCGCGCAGCTGCTCCCCGTGGAACGTGCTGCGGCTCGAGCTCCCGCGGGGGAAGCGGGTCCGGTCGCGGTCCCGGTCCGGCGTGGCGGCGCTGATGCTGTGAGCGGACGGGGACGCGGCGGGCGCGCGCTGCGCGGGGCTGCGGGGACGCGGTAAGACACGGCGCTCAGAACCAGGGCGGGGGGGGGGCATGGGGGGGCCAAGAACTAGACCGAAGCCTCGCGGGGCTGCACCTGTCATCCCTGTTCGACGTGTTCGCCTTAGACAGAGATGGAATGCGGTGTCTGCCCTATCGTCGTACCCAAAGAGATACAATCTCGGTCTGAAACTAAACGCCTTTTCTAAAAATCTGGTTCCGAACGATTAAGAAATTACTGACGTTTATGCAAAGATAAACGCTCGTCAGTAAGAGGAATACAGGAATGCCAACGCAGAGGCACTGCATACATTTTTTTCTCTTTTTTTTACTATTCGCTAAACTTACGTCATTCAGCAACATGGAATATGAATGTTACTGTTTATCCAAAAGCATCTGAATAGAATCTTTTGCTACTTGTAACTCAGGCCTCGGTGACAGCACATGACAATGGAAATACGGTTAACGAATCTAACCATCAGAGATGTTCCTGAATTTGAGGATTCCTAACACTGACTAATACTAGAAAAACGGTCACATAATTTTACGCCTGGAAGGCTCTTTGAGAGCCGGTTTCACCGCTAGCTCCTGCCAGTTATTTCTTCTTCACTGAGCTGAGCTTTTAGTGTCCCTAAGAACGAGTGATGGGCAGGAGCTGGGACAACTGCCCAGAGGTCTCAACATCCAGGCTCAATCTTTTCTTGTTGTTTCTGAATCACGAGAAACTCAACTACCTACATGATGTATCAGGCAGCAATACTTCCCTTTTAACAATGGGTTTCAAATGACATCCTTCAAGGAAACTCCTCCAGAAAATGATTTAAATTATAAGCCACATGTTTGAAAACAGCAAGATTATGTTACAGTTCAACTTCTTTGCCAGGAACACTGCATCCTCACACACAGGTCTTTAGGTCCTGCTGCCTAAAGTGCATTTTCACGCGATGCCGCTCTTTTTAAGAACTAATGATGAACAAAACGCAATGCGACGAGCACGTTACCTGGGTCGGTAAGCTTCGGCGCCATCTTTAATGGTTGGCAGTGTAACTTTAAGAGGGTGGCCAGAAGCGGACATGGACTTCTGGTGGCGGGGTCGTGCCGAGGGGACAGCCGAAGCCACAGCAGCACCTGCAGAGGACATGCTACTCACGGACATCTCCGTAAGGCTTTCGACAGAGAACAGTTGGGAAGACCATGGAAATGCAAGAAAGAAGAGTTGCAGTTCATTACGACTGAAGAACTCGGTATTTAAACAGCTAAGCCGACTCACCCCCTTCATGAGCGAAACACTTTTACAAGAAATGAACATTAGTGGCGTGAATAGTGATTGACAAACACGATTCTTGTGATTCACCGCCACCTTCCGTGGGCAAGATGTCCTACACACTTGCTCTCCCTGTGTGAGTCTGAGAAGGTATGAAATAAATGACTTTTGTGAATAAAATGTCTACGACTGGAGACATTTTTCACTTTCCAAAAGTCAGTGTGGTGTGTGTGATGCGTTGGCTGCGGTTCGCTGTCCATTACACAATAAAAATTCACAATTATAGCCACGGCACCACTGCTAGGAACATTATTAAGACACATTTAGCTCATACCATTAATCGCCCGTTAACTGCTGCAGGAGGAAGGAGCTGCGGATTTGGCCTTAGCATAGGGAAAAGAATCCCAGTTGGGAAATAAATTCCCAATCATTTTTCTAGCCTGAATGATCTTATGTCCAAGGACGATACCTTTCTATGTCTTGTAGTAGCACTTACTGTACATGTCTATTAATTAAGAAGAAATAAATGTAGGAACAATCTGTCCACTCTACTGAAATGACTAAGGAATAGAATTTTATTAGAAGAGGCCCCCAGACCTTTTGCAATATATGGATGACTAGTCCTGTATTACAACTCACGGTGAAAAGAAGCGAAAATTATAAAATAATAAAAACAATATGGTTTATCAGTACTTAAATAAAACACTGAGAATTTTATGGTTCTCAATGATCAGCTTTAGAGGAAGAAAAATCAAGACTGTTATTTGGATAAAGTTAATGACTTGCTGGCGGGTGAAGGGAAGGAAGGAAGAAGGTCGCAGCAGGTGTATGAGAGACTAATATACAAGTTATGAAGGTCACATTAGGATGGTATGATCTGCTTGGTTATAGAAAAGTATTAGATCATTTTTAAGGGGTTTATTTGGAGAGTCTCAGGTCGAGATTCAGCCCTCGCTTTCCGTATTTCCTTCGCTGGACAGAGGACAGATGGATGCCTTGGTAAGGACGGCCGGTCACAGTCTCACCAGCGTGCACTTCCTCCCCTCCTGACCTGTCTGCGCAGGTGTGTCCCCAAGGGTCCCCCGCGGGGCCGCCGGGCGCTCCGCCACTCACCTGCTGTCCTTCCCGTTCTGCAGCGCCGTGTAGCGCTCTGTGGCCCGCTCACAGACGTACGTGTTCCTCCTGGCCACGCTGCCTCCAGCGTACACGTTGTTCTTTACGATGGAAGAAGAAGAAAAAAAAAGAAGAAAAAGCCGCTTTTAAACCCTGACTGCAGTTGTGGAAAGTCAAAGAAATGAATTCAGGCTGCTAATGACTCGGAAAAAAATGCACAGTGGAACTTCATTCTCTTAGAAAATCTTCTTCTTAACAAGCTCGCTCTCTCTCCTCTCTCTCGCGGACTGCAGGAGTTAGAGGCAGAGGCTTTAGCTCGCTGTCCTACAGCGAGCAGCTGGGAGGAGCGGCCGCAGATACTGATGTAGCTTCTTCGCTCCTGGCCCGCTGCTCACCTCCTGCTGTGCGGCCTGGTTTGAACCAGTCTGTGCCCCGGGGGTTGGGGACCCCTGCTCTAGCTGATGTTTAGATAACGGAAAATAATGATTTGCCTAGGGAAATTACTTTAAAAAATGTATTAAGCCTTATTATAGTTAAACCACTTCCAAACAGAGTCTGCCTTCATTGAACAACTTATTTGTAAATATAAAATTAAAAGCACCCATATAATATTACTTAAGCATGACAAATAGGAAAGATGAGGCAGGAACGTTTAGTGCACTATTCAGTGGTGAGGCTAAGTGTAATTCAAAAAATTCATATTTGATTCTTTCGTTCTCAAATTGCACTGATGAGAAGCTTAGCACCTTTTGTAGGTTCCTTAAATGTACGATTCACTTTAAAGTTTTGAAACTTTCAAAAAAAAAAAAGAGAGATAAAGGTTTTGAAAAACCTTTTAAACAAAGAAATCCTCACGACGGATAACCACCCCAAATGACGAAAGACCAGACTACCGACTCACACTGGGAACGGCTGCAGATTTCTTCCTCTCTGGCCCCGCGAGAGGGCTGGCGGTCATCTCGCTTTTTGACCCAACCGCGGCGCTGCCCAGTTTGCGCGCGGTGACCTCTTTGTCCCATTCCTCTCTCTGCTCACTTTCCACGCTGTTGGCCTGGGGCCTTTTCGTATATGACACGGCGGGAGGAATGGATGGGCCGGCTGTGACAAATCATTTAAAAAAAAAAAAAGCATCATTAGCTACCGAGCGATGCACCTAGTTTCTTCTTACGAACAAAAACGCTATTCGACAATATCTTTGTTTGCATATTTCACAATCCGAAGTTAAGATTAAACTGTTAAGTTAGAAAAGGTCAGGGGATTCTAGTTATCGGTCACTAATGGAAATCTGTGATTACTGGGACATGAGCACACGAAGATGTGAATGCGGAATGCTTAAAAAAACCACGGGTTTGGGTGGAGTCGATCTGCCTCTCCGCCTGTCTGACTTTCCCCACCATGGTCGCTAAAACGCCGCTGCTTCTGGTTTGCTGAGACGCTTCGCTGGACCTTCAGGTGAGCAGGGGACTGGAGAGTGCTGTTGTTTAGGTCACTACTGGGCCGCGACCTCTGACTCAAGTTTCCACTGGAAAAGGACTCACCGCCTTCGAACTGTGAGGAGAAGACAGACCATCAGGGTTTGAAAGCACAACAATGTTCCCCGAGTGACGAACGCCCCCCCTCTTCTCTTCCTAATCTGGCCCACTCGTCCGTCCGCACGGGGCGTAGTCGGAACGTAATCGGATAAACCGCGTGGGGACAGACGTGCAGGCCGGCACACGGGGAGGGAAGGACCTGGACGTGGCGCGCTTCCACGAGCACGTGTCGTCTTCCGTGGTCGTGTCCGAATGGCTCCGGAGTCTTAGTTTAGTTAACACACCCAGCGACCGTTACCACCCATTTACTGGTTGTTATGTGCTAGGCACTGTGCTAAGCTCTTCACAGAAATGACTTTGTTTAATCATTATGCTTTTAAAAACCCTGTTCGTTATTTACCTGCACTTTATAGACAAAAAAAAACAAAAACAAAAACAAAAAACTGAGGCTGAGAGAGTCAATGGTCGGCTCTGGATTCGAACCCGAGAAAAAAATCTAAAATTGGAACTTTATACACACACATATGTGACGTATTTTTTCCCCCCCACCACATTTACAGAACAGTATCTGGTTTACTGGCTGTGGTCAAGACATCGCACCTACCTAGAACGAAGCCGGGTGCATTTGGGATCGATACACTATCCCTCTTTCTGTGACCTAAAAGACGTTTGTAGCCAGCAAACTTTTAACTGAATCGCTGGCATCCCAACGGGAAGCCTAGATTCACGTGTAAAGATACTAATGACGAATAGCGGAATAATACTGATAATGAGAATCATAATCGAGACTAGCTAACACAGCACACAAAGGAACTGTTGTAAGGATTTCAGAGGTACTAATTCATTTAACCCTCAGTGATCCTACGAGGTGGGGACTGGTATTACCCTCATTTTACAAGCTAGGAAACTGAGGCACAGAGAAACCCAGGAAATTGCCTGAGTTACCTCGTTAGTTGGTTGGTGGCTGGCTAGGGTGGGCAAAGGGGCAGGGATTCAAACCCGGAGAACCAGGCTCCGAGTTCAGGCTCTTACTGCAGCCTCGTGAGTTTGTAGTCAGTATAGTTCAAACTTGACTTTAATTCGTGCACGGGCTGGACTCTGTACACGCGAAATCAGTGTTTCCTTTGTATTTATTTAAATTAACAGGAAAGTTAAAGAGCTTGGGAGTGAAACCGAAAACGTAAGCAGAAACACTCCAAAGACCTTAGAAATAACCATTTGTGCTACACTGTCACGTCCTCTTGTTTGGGTCACAGTCCCTTCTGCACACCCAGAATAAGCATGTCACCCTCGACTCTGGGGGGGGGGGGGGGGCGGGGTGGCATTCTCAGAGACGAGACCGTGAACGCTGCCTCTCAGAGGCGAGGCGCTGGTCCACGCTTTCGTAACGGAACCTCTCGGAGTACTCGGAAATAAAATCAGTTCATAGCTTAGCGTCTTGAGTTTTCTAATAAATGAAGGTGTTAGGGTCTTTCTGTTATTTTTGACACCACATTATAGCTTAGGCTTAGCTGTTACCAGCTCACGAAATGATTTACATTAACCTAAAACAGCGAAACACTTACTTCGGGTGGTTTTCTACCTAGAAGAATGTAAGTAGCCATAACTTCGTCATATTTCTGATTTATTAAGGCGTCATTTATCTCATCTCGTGCAAAACCCATGGTGACCATGATATCTGGAAGTTAAAAAAAAAAAACAACAAAATACAAATTTTCTGGAAATGGATTTTAGAAGACAGACCATTAAAAATGGGCAAGTTCCCCAACATTTACTATTTCAAAACCGTGTTCTGAAATTATAAAGTATAACATCTGTTACAAAAAATTCTGGATCATTAACATACGGACGCCACAGTCACAGATTCCCATGCGGAAATTCCCGCCCCCCTGGATGCTACATTCCTGGGCCCGCTCCGTTGCTCACGGCCCAGCACGTCCCTCGTCCCTGAGCTGAGTGCCTCTGCGCAGCCAGGGACACAGCATCTGCCCCTCCGCGGCACACGCGGGACCCCTCCTCTCTCTCCATCACACCCTCAGACGGCTTCTCTCTCCTGACCAGCTTCTGTGCTCCGAAGGCAGGGTGCCTTTTCTCTGGAGAGCTCCAATTCCACAGCTGTCCTTCTGAATAGAACCCTAACACCCTGGAATGCTCCTCCCTCTGCCCTGAAGCCCGACGAGCGCACGGCTGAGACGACTCAGTGGTGACGTCGTGGTGGCTTTGGGCTCGAAGGAAGAATGAAGAGAGCAGGCTGGGAGCAGAGCCCCGGCTCGCTGTGGGAAGGCGGGCCGGGCTGGGTGCGGAGGGAACTGAGAGGGGGAGCCCGGGGGTCTCTCCCTTTCAACTCTATGTTTTGGTCAAAATACACGCCGTGTTTTGCTAACGTTCACCAGTCTGATCGGTCCTGATATCTGAATCAGCCATTCCCCTTGTTAGAAATTGGTGAATGAGATTTATCTATATTATTTAAATTTTTATACCACTGTTGCCATCAATTACCTGAGAAGAAACTAAAGAACTTGAAATTGGTAATGTTTAGTGTATATTTGGGGAAAGAAAAGACGGGAATGCAAGTATTTTTCAAATAAAAACTGCTCCCTATTAATCGGGGGACTAAAAGACCCATCAGGCGTACGGACGACACCGCTCAGAACGGTTAAATACTCACCTATCCTCTTCGTGTCATTGAAATCCGGCTCGGGCTCAGTATACGGCTTTAGCTCTTCCTCTTCGTGACCAGCATTCATCCACCGATCCTTCATTATTTGCTAGGAAATAAATTCTGCATTATGCGTGGCCAAGCGGAACATTCGAACACTCACCTGCGCTCTGGCTTTGGCAAATGTGACATTCATTGGTCCACCCGCTAAGAATCACGTGACGTTTTCAAACTATGGTTAACTGTTTCCGGTCCGATGAGCAGGCCAACAAGAAATGCAGGACTCTGGGACATACTAACGCACCTCAGGCCCGCTATGACTGCCGTCTCACGCACCTGCCAACCCTCCTGGTTCATACAGCCCGCTGCCCGTATTCCTGGACAGGGACGATGTTCCCGCTGGACAGTGTTAACCGCGGGACCCACTGATGTTGACCTCCACTTCCCATTTTTACATGTAAGATGAACGAAGCGTGGACTGCACATTTCAGGCAAGAGTATGTTGCATCGAGCTAGGACTTGAGCGGACTCCTGAAATCGAGGTGGCATTTGGATCGGGAGCAAAGTCACAGCAGAGGGGACGTGGGACGGGGCGGGAGGAAGAGCCGGCCTGTGACTTGGAACCAGGGGAAAAGCAGCGAAAGAATGAATGGGACGTAAAGACAGCATCTTCGGGTGCCGCGTTTGAAGGTGACCTGGCAGCGTAGGGAGCCAGGCTCTGTCCGACGAGGAAGCGCAGCGGCAGTTCAGAACCGGCGCCGGGAGAAGAGCCAGCCGAGGCCGCGCGGGGCGGAGGGGGGACACCCCCCCCCCCCCCGGCGTGCAGCCAGCACCAGCTCCACCGCTGCGCGCGCCGCGAGGCCAGGCCGTTCCGGGGAAGGCGGCGAACCGCAGAGACACGAAAGGCCACCGGGCGGCGCCGAGAGGAGAACCCGGACCCGCTTCCCTCCCTCACTATCCACTCGCGGCGGCCGGGGGTCCACGCAGCAAGAACGGTGCCACAAGGACACCTGCGTGCAAAAGCAAATCAAAATCAACTGACGAGGAAATCTCCTTCGGTGAAAGGAAGGGAAGGCGAAGGTGGGAAGAGCGAGCTGCTTAGGAGGACGTACGGGGAGGTGACGCGTTTAATTCTAAATTCGAAGGTCTTTTCCGACAACGAGGCCCAGAAACAGCAGAATGGGGGTGAACGGAAGAGAAGCGACGTGCGCCCCTTGGCTGTGTGGGCCTCGCGCCTACGCGCAATGCCTCCACGGGGACCGGAGAGTGAACGGAAAAGCCAAGGAGAACTGTCCCCAGCAAACAGAGGTGCCGTGTGAGTAAACAATACAAGCTGAACCTCTGAAATTCTATTCGTACAGGCTAAAATATCACTCTTAAAAAAGAGATGGGCAAAATACTTAACAAGTAAGTCGTTCTTATTACAGAATCAGAAGGAACAAAGGTTAGACATTTTGGTTACATGAACCACAGATGTGATTCTGCTGTAATATACTTAATACACTTATAATAGTGTCTGTTATTAAAAATAACCTCACATATGGATAAGCAAGCAACATGACAGTGTGTTAAGGAATGAAATACCCATTTCCAGTATGTGCTACTTAAATATTTAAAAATTTCTGTACTGATGTTGAGAGATTTCTGCTAAATTGTTTTTGCTCTCAGGTACTAATTTCAGATACATCCATGAATTATTTACTGGATCAGAATTTTCATTATCTTCTTTTATCCTCAAAATATTTGTACTGACTAAATACAAGGTTTCTGGACGGGATCAAGTCATTTCTGCCAGAGGCTAAAAGTCAATTTAATCCCTATTTTTATGTTGTTTTAACTGGATACTTCACTTCAGGACAAAGAAGAAATGAGAAACCAATTGCGATAACTTCTGAGTAGTGAAAGAACCGTGTTACTTTCCTTAGCTCTAACCACAGACAAATTCGATGATTTGGCAATTTTCCTAAAAACACATGGGGAAAATGTTGTTAAAAACAATCGCCGCTTCCCGGAGTATTTTAATTATCCAACGTTAAACCCAGAGGACAAAAAAAAAAAAACCTACTCACTTCCAAGCTGCCTCTCTTAATTGGGTTCAGCACTAATAACTTCTTCAGAAGGTTTTCACAGTCAGTGGACATGTAGAAGGGAATACGGTATTTCCCTCGTAAGACTCGCTCACGCAGTTCCTTAAAAAAGCAAGAGACAGCACTTAGCAGGCCGGCTTTTCAAGTGAGTGACTGTGTCTGGGGATCAAGCGTGAACATCAAATTCGGCGGGTACCTTTAAATTCTGGCCATCGAAAGGCAAGGAGCCACTGACCAGCGTGTAGAGAATGACACCGAGACTCCACACGTCCACCTCGGGCCCGTCGTATCTCTTCCCTTGGAAAAGCTCAGGGGCGGCGTAGGGGGGGCTTCCACAGAACGTGTCCAGTTTGCTCCCGACTGTAAATTCATTACTAAAACCAAAGTCAGCAATTTTAATATTCATGTCAGCATCAAGGAGAAGGTTCTCAGCCTAAGAGGAAAATAATAAAAAGGACAATGTAAAGAGCCTACGTCAGGGAACGTCTGCATCACAACCGTCTCAGAGCCCGCACACGCATGTGTCGCCTCTCACTGTCATCCGCCAGCGCAAAGCCAGAAGCCCGGCACGGCCCTTCGACGTATCGTCCCTGATCAGAACGACGCCTGCCGAAGGCTGAATTGTAACACTGTGAGAGGAAAGCTCTCCTGTAGATGCATATCTGCGACCGTTTAAGAAAAGTGATTCTAAACCCGTTTTTTTTTTTTTCCCCCCTTCATAGTAAGAAACATCCTGGAACTGCATCTTAATATGACCTATTCTGGAGAATATAAATCGACATCACACTCATCCACTTGGGCTTAACCCAACAAGTTTACCCAACAGTACTCTATTTCAAGGGGGTATCTTTGGGTGATGTGAGGCTGATACCGAAAATAACGGCCAATCAGGACGTCGTGACTGCTGAGTTCGCCCGTTCGTCCTGTCCCATGGAATGTTCCTGAACAAAGTTCTGTTCTTTCAGTGAAAGAATGCAACACAGACTCCACGCGATCTTGTTGGTTTCCACCTTCCCTTTGCTGTTTGAAAACTACATTCTCTTCTGGAGCTAAATCATGGTAGAAAGCAGTGACTTCCACCCCCAAGCCCCCAGGTTTTGAAATCTCTTTTGCAAACGCGAGCAATACAATAAAGGATTTGCTTTTGTGTGTGTTTTGTTTCAAACTCTGTGTTACAACGGATAGACTTAACAAGGCTCTAGGTTACTTGGTAGATACGTTTTATCAGGTTCTGAGGAGTGAAATTTGACTAAAATGAAAATCGGAGTTCTTTTTATCACTGGACGGCCTAACGGTCATCAGAGTCGGGCACCGTGCACATCATAAAGCTCTTCCCTTCCCTCCCTGCTTCTTCTTGGCTTTTTTTTAAGGTATGCTAGCTTGGGATATTTATTTTGGAAAATGGAGATACATCCAGCACCCAAAAAATATATGATAAAAATAAGATGTGGTTTGTGATATGATTATTATAGCAGCACATAAATTTGGGAGATTTATATTAAATCATAGCACTTGTGGACTGTGTAACAAAACCAGGTTATTTTGATGTCTCGGGCCTGGCCGCTGTAAACTCCCGAGGCCATCTGTGAGCGAGCTGGACTGTGCTGGGTCTCTCTGAGGCATCTGGATGGATTATCGGAGAACCCAGGCTCCCTCAGAGGAGGAGAGCTCGGGGGTGGGGTCCTCGGGTCCCACCCAGGAGCGCGCGGGAGACGCTCTCGTCTGGGTGAGAACATGGGGTGCTGACCATGATTTTTTTGCAGATTTCCTTCATATGAGAAATGAGATGAGAAGCTGGGAGTCAAGCGCACAGGCTGGAGAACGGTCCTCTTTATGTGTGGACGTGACTTCCCCTTAAAATAGCTGAGGGAGGAAACCGAGAACTAGAAAAATCTGGCTCAGTAGAAAATCTGTAAGCTCAGAAAAAGGAAGCCAAAATACAGGGGTAGACTTTTGGCCACGCTTTCAGACAGAATTTCCAAATTGAACAAAAAGTAGTGCTAATAATTGACAGAGACGATGGGAAAAGAATAAGTAAAGAATAATGTGGGAGAAGAGAGATAAAGGAAAAAAAGACAAATGTTTTAGCCCAGGGACTTTCTACCTTCATAGTCATGTTTTTTTAAGGGGTGTGTGTGAGGAGAGTACCTGAAATCTATTCTCTCAGCAAATTTCCAGTGTTCGATGCCGTATTATTAATTTTTTTGGCTATGACACCAGAAGCTCAGGCAACCAAAGTGAAAATAAACATTTGGACTTGACCAAACTGAAAAGTTTCTGAACAGCAAAGAAAATCATCAGCAAAACACAAAGGCAGCATGTGGGCTGGAGGAAGATATTTGCAAACCAAAGGTCTGATAAAGGCTACTGTACAAACTACATAAGGAACCCATTCGACTCAACAGCAAAAAACCAGACAACCCAATTCAAAAATGGCCAAAGCATTTTTTTTTTTTCCAAACAAGACAATATACAAATGGTCAATTGGTACAAGAAAAGTTGCTCCAAATCAGTAGTAATTATTAGGGAAATGCAAATCAAAATCCTAATGAGATATCGCCTCCCACCTGTCGGGATGGCTAGCATCAAAAATACAAAAGATAAGTGTTGGTGAGGATGTGGAGAAAAAGGGAACCCTTGTGCACTGTTGGCGGGAATGTCAATTGGTGCAGCCGCTGTGGGAAACAGTATGGATGGGCCTCGAAAAACTAAAAATAGAACCACCGCATGATCCAACCATTCTCTCTTCTGGATATAAACCCAGAGGAAATGAAACCGTACCTCCAAGAGACATCTGTGTTCCCGTGCTCACTGACTGCCACAAACGTTTCTTGACTGTCACATGTTTCTTATTCCAAAGTGTGCTAGTTTCTACTAACAATATGCATTTGATGTTCATAACAACACTTAAAATCGTTCCTTACTCCTTTGAGCTTTAATGTGAAGAGTGAGCATTGGCTTTGACATCAGACGAATCTGGATCTGTGCCCTGACCTTGCTTCTGACTGAATGCGACCTCGGGCATTTTTAGTTAGGGACAAAGCCCCACATTTTACCTATTAAAGTAAGCTTATTAATGGTGAATCAAATCCTCTATGTTTTAACGCTAGATAACTTCTCTTTCATATTTCCTTCATTTTCTCAGTGAAAGTACTGCCTTTCGTAAAGTTGCTATGTAGATTAAATAAATGCTAGTTCCCTTGTAGAGTGCCTAGCACAACTAGGCGATCAAGCATAGCTCCAATATTATAAAAGACCTGTTAGTAATTAAGAATTTTATAAAATCAGTGGCTCACCTTAAGATCGCGATGAACAATGCATTTTTGATGGCAATACTGTACAGCGGACACAATCTGAAATGAGTATTTGGATAAAAGATTAAAAAATGTTTTGGTTAAAAAAAAAATCACAATTTCCCCCAATTATCACCTCCGATTTAGATAAATTACCAGGTCGGATGTCAGAGTAATATTTAATAATTTCACGGTTCCTTTAGTTCAGAAAACTACACATATTAAAGTGATGAAAAGTCCACTCTCAAACGTGGAAAATGTGGAAAAGTAGTATTCTCTTGCTAAAATACACTTAAAATATTTCTTTGTCATAGTCCGTGAAGATGGTTATATTTCTCTGTTTACATGATCAAATGTGTACAGTTTGTAGCTCGGGTCAAATGGTTTATTTATTCCGATTGATTTGGAGAACGCTACGTCCAAAGAAAAGCTAAACAGGTTTTTTCTTTCCCTTCTTTAGGACTTCTCTGTTTATACGTTAACATACATGTAAATTCTCTTAGGGAAAACTCCGATACCAGCATTCAGTGTTCTCCAAACTTGTTGAATACAGGCCTCCTTTAATTGTAGAATCGGTGTGTGTGTGCTTATAGAAGAGGAACTGAACTATTTTTAAAGAAAATATTTTAAGTTCCAAATATTTAAAATCCCAAAGTTTGGGATATAGTAAGTTGTCTGCTGAAACTTTACTTCGGTAAATTTTATGGACAATTTAGAATTCATTAATCTGTCATTTCTATAGCAATTTATATAGCATGCTCATTTTACTCCCTTTAAATTTGAATCCTGAAAAATTAAAAATAAAATCCTGGATTAACTTAAATTACTTTTTCTTATTTTATCATTTCTGTAATAAGTCATTTTCAAGTTGAACCAGAAATAGAAATATCTTACCATATTCTTCTGCCAAGTTTGCAGGGTTCCTAGCCTACCTACTAAATGAAATTGACCGCAGTCTTTAAATCTACAAAAATATGAGTTCTAACACCAAGACATCTTCTATTATAAAAGAAAATAATACAATAACCTCTTCAAACAGTACACATATATACTGTATGCATAAAGCTAACAATACTTGGTAATAATTATTGGATAAAGGATTAAGTATTTTTCTATCTGTCTGGTCTCTATTTCTAAGACCATCAGAGTTAATGAGCCTCATCTATAAACATTTCACTTTTTATAATCCCCTACAAATAACCATTTGTGACTCTTTCAAATTTAAATTCAGGAAGAACGGATTTCTTTTTTCAGTTTTCCATTCATAAAAAGCATAAGAAAGCAGGAATTTTTCTTCTTAAAATACCATGTACCCTAAAGTGCAGTTTGTGACATCGTCCATTGAACGTCACTAAAAATATCAGCAAAACAAAGTTGAAAACTGCTTTCCATACCTGCCTAAATTTTGCACGGGCCTCTTTTTCTTTCATTCTTCCGTGGGCAACTAAGTAATCAAATACTTCACCTGAATCGGAAAGGTAAAAAGCAGGCAGTAAAACAGACATAAAACTTTAGTTAACAACATACGCAATGTCAAGTTTTTGCTGTTTTTTAAAAAAGCTTTTGGCCCACAATTTTCTGATCATTCTATGTAAAGCACAAGCCATTACATTGTGAGGATTACATGAAATAATGCGTGTGCTTAGCACGGTGACTGGCAAATAGTAAGCACTCGATAAATTATATATTTGTATCTAGGTACACAGATATATTACATATACGTATATAATAACAATCCCATGATATAAATACTAAAAATCAAATATGTAATGGCGAACGTCAGATGAAACTAATACACTACAAAGTCAGACAGCATATTATATTAAGCATATTCAAGTGACTTAATGGGATTGCGGAGACAGAAATGAATGGGTGCTCTAGCCGACTCATCGCAGTAGTTAATTCTAGATACGTGAGGTTAGGCTGGGAAGGACGCACACACAGGAGTTCAAAAACGTGCACGACTCTCCAGTTCTGCCTGGAGCGCTCAGACACCGAAAGCCGACGTGACTCAGTCCTTCGCTCACTACATAGTGTGTGTTTATGGCTTGCTTCCTCAACTAGAACGTCACCTTTGAGATTAGGGACTCTGTCTCTGCTTATCCACGGGTTCCTAGCACCCAGAATATTACCCAGTACGTAGCAAACATTTAGTAAATATTGATTGCGTGAACGAAAGGAGGAATAAACGTGCTATTCCAGAGTAGACCTGACGCCTTCTTTAATGGGCTCTTTTGGATCAAACGTGATCCAGCATCAGAGAGGAGTTCCCTGCCTTCCCCGCCACAGGACAGCTCTGGTCTCTGTAGTGAACCACAGTCAACTCATCTTCTCCTGGCAGGAAGGAGGCCGTCACGCTAGACTTCTGTGTGCGCGTCCGATTCAACCCTAAAAGATCTGGACGCTTCAGAGGAAAAACATGAAGTGCTTTACTTTGCAGAGTCGCCTGGCCATTTCTAGATTCAAAGGGCGAGAGAAGGATCCTCGATTTACTGCCAGAACCATGATGGTTTTGTGGCAGGGTCGCTGACGGGCAAGACTAAAGCAGCCCTATCACGAGCCATCGGAGAGGAATGAGGAGGCTTCCTGGTGTGGGCTGGACTCCGGGGCACGTCTCTCTACCCTGCGCCGTCCCCAACGACGCCGGCGAAGGAGGGCAGTGAGGACACTCCGTCCCAGCCATCGCTCCCCTACATTAGCACCTGCGGGGATGACTGTACTTACCCCGCACTGTTATGCATATTATATGCGTAATATGTTATGCACATTAATATTAGCCCCGTGGTGGGCCTTCGTAAAAACGGAATGGTGCCCACAAACGACAGTTGCCTGTAATTTCTCATATCGAAGCATGTCTGGCCCCGTTCTCTAGATGACTCGAATGAAACATAAAGAGTCTAAACTAAAAATAACACTCAGGATTCCCACGCTGACAAACTGTTAAACAAATCTAACTAAAGGACACAAAAATAGAGTAACGGCTCATTACGTGGTATTTGTAGGTTCATTGATGTTATTATAGACCTACATTTTGTGCAAATTCTCATGGCTGAATAATTTTTTTAATCCAGTAATGATAAACATAATAGTATAAGTGTTTAGATTAAGTCGAAAAACCTGCATTGAAATATTTTGAGGGTGGAAAGCAGCTTTGTAAAAAAAACAAATCTACCAAAACTTTCAATCAGTATTTAAAAACTGAAAAGGAAATTAGCATGCATTTGATATGTGCAGTAAATTTCCTTTGAAGTTGACGAGCTGGCACAGACATACATAATTTAGATGCTGCGGACCAGAACACATCCTCTGTATTCCAGTTACATAAAATTTGAATCAACAGAAAAACCTATATACTTTATCAGCTAAAAGGACTCCACGCTAAGTTTTCTATTGATTAGCAAAAATGTTAATTAGCCAAAGTAGTTTAAATAAATTACAGCTTCCCCCACTTCTTCAACTGCTTAAATTTTCTGAGCCTTTACAACAGTCAAACATTCTCCTATAAATGTATTTTACTATTTCCCTGTCGACTCAATCTTCTAACTTAGAAAATATGTAGATCAATACTTGTTTAGATTGAAATATTTTACGGATTATCTTGAAAATGTATGTATATTAAGACTGTCATGTATGTATATTAAGACTGTGAAATAAATATTTGGCCTAGAAAATGCTTTTATCATAGACTTTATTAAGTACCTTCAGAATTTGAGATTTCCTGCTTATAGTCAAGAGGTTCTAATTATCATAATAATGATAAGTAATAATATAATAATGAGATAAGAGAATGAAAACATTCATAGATAAAAGTGCAAATTTAGAGTTTTGAAAAATGCCCCTAAGTAATTTTTAAATAAACCCCAAATCCAGCTTTCAAATGTGAGGTCAAGAGGTCTTAAAGCCAAACACACACTGATTTTCCTTAAGGTCTCATTTAAAGGCATGTTAGTAAAACCACAGGCTCGTAAACAACAGTGAAGACGGAGACGTCACAGTGAACCGTCAGGTGCTGATGACTCCATATGCTTCGATCCCCTCCTCTTACCCCCACTTGCGTATTCCATGACTAAATAGAGGGTCTTCTCTGTTTCGATCACTTCAAACAACTTTACTGAAAAAGAAATAAGAGATGTAACTCTGTAACTGTTAGCACATACTGAACATGCTTGAATAAAATCCAAGGTAACGCTAAACCAGTGGAAAATCTGAGGGTTTATTAAAGGTTATTAATTATAATTTCAACTTAAAAAATCCTCTCAAGGGTTATTGCTATGGTGAAATAAAACTATTGATCGTGAAGTAATTTGGAACCAACTGCTGGTGAGTCAAAAGAGAGTTAAGTTTCTGGGATTAAAATACATACCTTTTTCTAATTAGAGTAATGTAATAAAAGGAAAATCTTAAAGTCAAAATAAAAGTTTTTAGAATGATAAAATTTTACCTAAAGCTTTAAAAGATACTATAATATAATGGGCCTATCATAAAATTTTAAAAGATCTTTAGTATAGAAACAAAAAAATTCTATAATCATGTGATATAAAATTTTCTGGTTAAAAATTACTAAATTATCAGATTTATGTAGTTGAAATTATATACCACAAATAATTATAGTAATATCTCTGATAAACAAAAGATTTTAAAATGTGCCAGAAACAAGTAAAAATAAACAGATTAAAAGAACTGTTTTCTACATCTTATAATCCGATAACTTTATATAATAATCGATAAATTTATTTGTTAGTATGAGGGCAAACCAGCATTGATAGAAATAAATTCATTAAAACTGAAATCAACTATTTTTTTTAAATTCAAATTAGTTACTTTGCCTATAAACTATACTCAAACCACAATACATATTATCTGGAATTCATTTTTTATAAATACTTGGCATGAAATCTCTCTTTTAGAGAGACTGAATGAAAAGATACAAAAAAACATTTATATGCGTTAACTCCAAGTTACATCCATTATTTTAGTGGAGAGCAGAAGATAGTAACCTATCATCTTTCATTTGACTGCTCTCTACATTACTAGGGGAAAAAAAGTAACCTAGCAGAAAACAGCAATTTGTAGCCTTTAGTTAACTTCTTTACAGTCTATTTTTACCCGAAGTATCATTTTCTCAGGTTATCATTTTTCTTCTATTGATACAAAAAGTCCTTAATATCTTTCAAATACCCTCAAATGGAAGAAAATACTTGTCATTAATTTACATATAAATTTCATACCTATGTTAGGATGATTCAATATTTTCATGATGCGTACTTCTCGAAACAACTATTAAAGAAAAAGGTAGACATACTTTTATTATCAAAAAACACTTAAACAGAGAAAAAATCAAAACACTCACTTGAAGAAAGTCATCTGCTCATAAGACACTACGGAATCCCAGTAATGAACTAAGAAACGAAGTTTGTGTTTCGGCCCCAAGTCTAACTTTGCTGAGACCTGGTTTCCAGGGCAAGTTTAACTAGATGAACTTGAATGGTTCTGTTTGTGTGTGTGTGTGAATAAACTATACTTTAAAAACTTTCATTTGACTGCTCTCTATATTACTAGGGGGAAAAAAGAATAAAATAGTGTGGAAATGAAATGAAATGATCCTTCATATGATTTTTATCCAAAACGACATTTTGTTGGGGGGCTGCATTTGGTTCTTTAGTCATCCCTCATTGATCAGATATTTTATGAAAGATTAAATGATAGAAACACAGGGCACAAACCATTTTCCATAGGATTTTTAGGGCAACACATAATATTAAAGAATAAAAATATATTTACCACTTTATATAAAATCAAAACAAAATGAAAGTCACTTGAAACATGAATGTTAAAATTGCCTTCCTTTAATTTTACTTTTACACAATATAAGGCCCATTTTTCAAAAGCATGATTTGGCATATATATATATATATATATATATATATATATATATATATATATTTTTTTTTTTTTTTTTTTTACTCTATCTTGCCTTTGAGAATGGGTTGGTGTCAAAATCAAACAATTAGTCCCAGAAAATAGAAGAACCAATAATTGACGATACGCCAAAAAGTTTGTATTAAGACATATGTTTATTAAAATAAAATCTAAAGTTAGTGCTTTCAGAAGTTACTTTCCTCTAAGGAAGATACACAAATGAGCGAAAAGAACATGAAAAGATGCTCGATACCATTAATCATCAGGGAAATGCGAAAACAAATCAAAACCAAGATGAGATGCCCCCTCAGACTCCTTAGAATGGCTACTATATAAAAACAAACACACAAACAAACAGCCAGAGAAGAATAAGTGTTGATCAGGATATAGAGAAGGTGCGCACGCCCGAAGGAACTAAGAGTAGGGTCCCAAAGGGATACTTGTACCCCCACGTTCGCAGGAGCGGCACTCACAACAGCTAAAAGGGAGGAGCATCTCCAGTGCCCACTGACGGTTGAAGGGACACACAAAATGCGGTAAAGACACACAATGGAGTATCGTTTCACCTTAAAAAAAAAAAATGGAAATTCCAACATATAACACGAACCTGGGACGTGATGCTCGGGGAAACGAGGTAGTCACGAACGGACAAAGACTTTACGATTCCACTGAGGTCCCTACGGCAGGCTGGTCGAACTAACAGGGATGCAAAGCAGAGCGGTGGGTGGGCGGGGGGAGGCGCAGGTTTACTGTTCACTGGGTTTGGAGCTTTGGTTTTGAGAGATGATCGAGTTCTGGAGATGGACCGTGGTGATGACTGCGCAACAATGGCGGTTACGTGAGGCCACGGAGCTGTACACTTGATAATGGTTAAGTCACATGCTACGTATATTTTAACACAATATGAGAATCCAAGGTGTCTCTATGCTTCCATAATTCCTACACCAGATCTGGGCAGGACACAGTCTCTGTGTGTGTGCACACGTACATGCGGATGTGCATGTAAAATAAAATTGTATGAAATCCATGACACTTATAAACGTTAATTAACTAAAAATGACACGGCAATAAATAGAAGGTCAGAGCTAATTCATTCATGTTCAAAACGGCTCCTCCGGGTAAGTGAAATGCCGTCTCGTTTCAATACTGGGACCAAGCGCAGAGTGTCCAGCTGGACCTCCGTGGTCTTCAGTGCACGGTGACCATCCTCCCCAGGCCCTGACAGCGCGTCCTCTGGACACTCGTCCCACCCCCCACTGGCTGCTCAGCCTTCTGCTGGCTCTGCTCCCCGCTACTCAACCTCGAGGTTCAGCCCTTAGCCCCTTGGCTTCTTACTGGACGCAGCTGTACCTGGATGATTTATCCTGACTTCGAATATCCTTGACTTTTTCCTTCTGTTTCAAGTGAGCATGTCACATTGCAAAAACGTGAGGATGACGCTGTCACATGGGTACGCCTGATTTTATTCTTGTTAATTTTTACGAAATGATAGGCAAATTCCATCGTTTACTCTTAGAGGCAAACTGGTGGGACATATCTCATAACTAATGAAAACATACCGATGTCTCCTGGCAGCTCCATGTCTGAGAATAAAGAATCCGAAGGAATGAATCTGAAGGAACAATCCTTAGGCATTTCTCCACGGACACTGTTTCTGTTCGTTTATTTGGTTGTTTTCTGAGCTGGGCTTTTGAGTGGCAATCAATTAATGAATTTCGTCCCTGACTCGAACCTAGATTGTAGCTATTCTGTTCTACCAAGAACAGAGATGAGCCGGGGGTAGGACGGGACTCGAATCATCTTGTGGAAGTGGGGAGACCTCGCCGAAGCAGTGCCTGAGGAGGAGGACACTCCAGTCCTACCAGAGTTGGCTGCACAGAGGAGAGACGGGGCTGATGTCGGCTGCCTGAGTCCAAGGGAGCGGGCAGAGGGCGCGCCAGGGGCCACATGGACGCACGTCACCCTTTAGCCCAGCGCAGGCCTTTGATGGCGAGGGTGCCGAGCCTACCAGCGCCTGCTCGTCCTGAGGACAGATGGGGGGGGGGGTGGTCGAGGGGAGAAGGAGATCTGAACACTTGACCATGAAAAGAAGTTTACCCGGAGGTGGAGAGTTATTGTTCAAAAAAGTCAATTACCGTACGTATCGCGTGCTCAGGCACAAGTAAGGAAAATAGAGGTTGGCAAATGTACTAAATACCCCACAACGCTGCTTTAGTTTCTGATTTCCTGTTTTTTTTTGTTTTTTGTTTTTTCTCATTTTCAAACTGTGACATTGTGATGTTTCTGGCATGTATAAATTTAGCAGGGGAGCTCCGAATGCATGAATGAGCTCCAAATGTATGGTTTCACCTTGGCTGTGGGCTGGAAATTAAGGCCAGAGTTTGCTGCAGTGGTTTGCTGAGTCAGAGGAGTAAGCGCTGAGTGAAGACTTGAGATGGGTCTTCCATGACTAAAAGGCAAGGACCTCACTGTCTGCACTTGGGGACGGCTTTTCCGGTCCGTCAGAGGCTTTCACTATTTCCTTCTTGGCTGGCTTTTTTTCCAGAGGAGTGAAGCTGGTAAACAACCCTCGATTCTGTGGAGAGTTATTTACATTTCGGTTCAGTCCTTCCTGCTGAGGGCTCGGGGTCAGAATTTGCCAAACTCCACCAGCGTTAAGCACTTGCCTCAGTTATGAGCATTTTCCTTTTCTCCTCTCAGAGACTGAGCCCTCCTACCTCTTCCAGTCCTTCTGCCTAAGTGGCCACGTGGACACGGCTTGGAAAACCCCATTCTATTTACGCCCAAAGCATCGCAGTCAGGGGCCAGTCAAACGCATCTCCACACCTGCTCACCGTGTTGCCTCGGGCTCACCAATGACACGGGGCTGGTCCTGCTTGTTTGATCTTGAGGAAAACAGCTCTGTGGCCACCAAGAACTTCAGGAAGGCAGGGGTCAAGCTTATCCCCCCTGGGAGAGCTTTCCGGACTGTCATCAGAGTCCCAGTAAACTGGGCTCACAGAAGGAGGGTGACATTTAGATCGTCTTGTGCCGTACAACGCAGCCTTGTTGGCCTTGCAAGTCTTTTGCTCTGATTTGGATTTGAGGAAAGGTAAGAGCCTGTCTTTGCCTTCGTTGTAAACCGTGTAAAAATTCTACCTCTATTTTTGACAGCATCTCACTGGCCTGTAACTAATGTGAAGTGTGACATTCAGTTCTCAGTTCCAAAAGCCTGCTAGGACCTCAGAAGTGCCACTCGATGAGGGATTTTATATATGATTTGCCTATATAACAGAACCCTATAGATTAACCTTTCGGCTATTTAATTTCTAGGATCCTCGTTCTGCTCCTTTTTCAGCCTTCAGACATCTTAACGAGACAGCAAATATTCTGCAAGTTATTGCTTGTAGCAGCGTAACACTTAGGCTAACTTCTTCAGTTCTACCCACGGTATAGGAGTTCAGAAAAAGAGATCTGAATATCATTAAATGAATATAAGTTAGATGATTTCTAACTAAAAAGTAAACAAAACGATGCCCGGTGGTACTCCCCAAACTGGACAGCTTGTAGCCTGTTCCACTTTTCCCGAAGCTTTAACTTCATAAACAGAGTGTAAGATTCTTATTTTTTTATGAACTGGTATCAATTTTACAATGCTTAAGTCATTCCCAGGGCCGTGCACAACTCTGGGGCTTAAGTTGGTGCTAAATAAACGAAACCGTTTGAGATATCGAATCAAATCACTTCAGAGGGAACACACTAAACATAAAATAGATTACACTTCAAAAGATGGCAACCTCACTAGAAATCATGGAAATGATAACAAGATACCATTTTGCATCCATAAAGTCGGCATGAATGAAGAAATCTACTACTAGTGGAGCGATAAAGTAGAGAAACAGTAAATCTCGTCAGTATAAACTGTTTAACAGCTTCGCGGGGCAGTCGGACGATCTCTAGTTCAGTTGAGAACGTGTGTACCTCACGACGGAGCAGTTCCTCCCAAGAGAGGTTCTTCTACGTGTCTTCGCAGAAAGACATACGTGATAATGATCATTGCCGCGCTGCGTGTAATAGCAAAAATAAAAACCTAACGAACTAGAATAAAAACCGAAATGAAGCACAAAAACTTCAGGAACAATCTAAATATCCACCGAAAGAAAAATGGACAAACTATAGAATCTATTAATAAGAGAAAGGGTAAACCATGCCATATTTACATAATAATAGCAGTGAAAATGAATGAGCTAAACTATATAGACCTACGAGAATAAAACTGTAAGAAAATGTCCTATGAACAAAGTGAGTTGCAGGAAGATGGGAAGTTTAAAAATAAACAATATGTAGTATTTTTATGTACAGATATACATATGTGGAAATTTTTTAAAAAATTGAATGGGAATAAGAAAGACCTAATTCAGAATAGCAGTTTTTTTTCGAGCTAGGAAAAAACAGAAATAGAACCAAGGAATAGCGTATAGGGCTTTAACTGTATCTGCAATGTTTTTATTTCTTAAAAAAAAAAAAAAGATTGGACATGAAATATTTTAGTTCAAAAAAAAATCATGAGAAAGCAACTTTTCTTAAAATGGGAAAGACATTTTGAAGTCCCCATCCACAAACTAAAAATAGACTAGTTTACTATGTCAACAAACGTCCCAACTTAGAAAAAAATAGGAGGGTAACTCTTCAAATAACTAAATGAGAATATGACTTTTAAAACAGTCAGATGGTTAGTCTAAACTCATAGGTGATTTAAAGATTCCTTTTCTTTCTTGTGCAAAATCACCAACCGTCCTAGCGCTTGGCAAGGTCAATGGTCAAACGGTCCACAATGCATGAGAACTAGTCAAGCCTGGACCTGTTTTTTCCCCAAAACTTCTAATAGAAACCAAATCTACGAACATAAATAAAACTTACTTAAAAGACAACCACATACACACACTGTACTGGTACCTTTGGAGAATTTCAATCTTTCCTTTGCTTTAATTTTCATGGATTAAGGAAAACAAAATTTCCACTCGTTCTATGCCTATTTGGAAAAAGCTGCACTTTATCAGCAAGATCAGCAGAATTTATAACAGAAGTTTCCCGTCACCAACGAGTACATTTTTTAGTCATTCGGATAAATTAAGCACCATTAGGCTTCACGTCTGCATGTTTCCATGAGCACGACTTTGCTTCGGTGCCTTTGCTTCTGGGCCCTCTTGGGAAAAGCCAGCGAGCAGGGTCATGCGGTCCCTGCCTTTTAAAGGCAAGGGGCTCCCAGCAGAGGGGCAGGCAAAAGCTTGCCCCGCGGTGCTTGCATCCCAGAAACAGCATCCCTGGGGAATTCATAGACCCACACAGGAGGCCTTTTTGTAACTATTCCTGCCGCACCACGGTTGGCGGAAAGACCAGTGCTGGAAGCTTCTCCCAGAAGACATCCCTTAAGGTATATTATCTCACACTCGCAGAGAAAGAAGAATCCAGCCAACCTTTTGGGGTCTCATTGGTTGGAAATACCGAGGCTACAAACTGTTAAGTGTATAGTTAAATTTAAGCGTGACCTCGGAAAGTACAGAGACAGATCTCTAAGTAGAATTAAATAAACTGAGTTATCTGGGGCCGAGCTGTGCCGAATGCCTTGACAGACACAAACTTTTCAGGTAATGTCAGAATCACAGCAGGTACAGGTAAATGCACTGTACTAGACATTTCTTATAAGAGTTGCTCTGATTAAGGAATCCAAATTTATTTACATGACATCTATGATCCCTTTATATGCTAATAAAAATCACAATGTAAACTAACCACGAACTTAACGTATAAGGCAGAAATGTTAAAATACCTGCTTCATTTATAAACTACTAAAATGTCTATCTGAGAAAGTTTTCCCATGTCTGCAATTAATTAAGCAACATGAAATAGCTTTGCCAGACTCACCAGGGCAATCCCCAATGCTTTTTATTTTTTTCGCCCTTTGAAACAATGCTCATATCTTTTACTGTGAGTTAGCAGACAGACTAGTTCTTACGGGAGAAGAAGAAAAGCAAGTGAAATAAAAGAAGAAAACCCACCTATGGACAATAATATTAACTTATAAATAAATTTTTAACAAAGCAGAATCCTGAATACATCAAAATAGGTGATACAAAGTTTTATCCTACTGAATTAAAATACATAAATTCCTTTCATATGGTATATGCATTTGAGCAGTAGATATTTTTCAAACAACCATTTGGTAAATAGTTTTTAAAAATTAAATACATTGTTTTATAGCATGTCTTTTCTCTAAATATTGATAAAATATAGTATTGCACTTAATAAGAAATTTAGGATAACTGACTTTACAGAACTCATGTATTAATAAACTCACATTCTAATTACTTACTATTAAAATAATTAAATACCTTTTGTAGGCTGGTAGGATTTAGCTGAGTTTTATCTATTATTTTCACAGCAACCTAAAAAAGAGAACCATTAAACTATATGAGAATATATTTTAATGAATAAATATTTATAAAGAAAATATCTTTTGTTTCATTCCTAACTAGATATACTTCAGCTACATTTGGTGTTCACATAATTGGGTAATAAAGTTTTGATAATTTGACAACCTTAGAATATATTCCATTGCTCTAAGTCTTTAACCTACTCAATTCTGAGTCAATGATGAAATTAAGCTTCTGTTATTTCCTCTAAGCTTCCCCTTTTAAAGTAAAAATCATGTATATCTTAATCTTTTATATTCTTGATCTTGATAAGTTGCGACTAGCAGAGGGTGCAGGCTTATATGATGCTCAGGGCAAAAGAAAAATTTCCTAAAAACGTTCTCTGAGATTGTTCATAATGCCCTAACTGGGTCCAGTAAACATTAAGTAACATAGGATGCTAGATGTTTAACTATGTTTAACATTTAACATATAAATTATTACATATATTAATAATTATCATTATTAAATACATAAATTTTTGTTACACACAAAACACATGGGATTTAAGAAACCCAATTCTCTTATTACCTGAGAAAAACATCTGTGTAATGATAACACTTGCTCCGTGTGGTCTCTAAACGAGTGGGCTACTCTCTACACATGTATAACCTACTTTATTCGTCAGCAGTAATTAATAAGAAGTTACCCTAGCCCTGCTCTTGGGGCAAGATGGCAAAGGTCACCCGAACAGTTTACAGGAGCAACGTAACGGGACGGAAGTCTGAGACGGGCCCATTTCCACCACGCTCGATCTTTGAGAGGCTAACATGTGGGGTGACACTTTCCTAAACATTAGAAGGCCAATGTTTTACGCCAAGACACAGCGTTCCTCAGACGGCCACTGTCCTTTATTCCCCACTGTCGGAGGTCGGAACGCTTTCTAACACGACGCTGGAGAGGCCGACCCTCGACGCCCAGGCAAACATGAAAAGGCATCACGAAAACTCACCTCTCTACCAGTGAGAACATGTCTGGCCAGCTTCACTTTGGCAAAATTTCCCTTCCCTATGGTTTTCTGCAGACGGTAATTTCCAATGTGAGGCTGCTCGTCTGTCGCGGACGTGATGGAGTTTCGACAGCGGGGGATGTTCTGTCTGCTGCTGGACTTGGGAGGCGGGACGTGTGGCTCTGTGTATCCATCCACGGAGGTGTGCTGCGGAAAAGGTTTCGAGATTTCACGGTTGGTTAAACTGTATTGGAAAAGGACCGTCGAAAAGGCTACGAATAATTTTCATTAAGAATTCCTCTTCGATGAAAACACATCGCATGACGTGATTTTAAAATCTAAGTCTTCTATTTGTGATTTCGACGGGGCTCGTGCCCCCTTTGCCAGGGAGAAGAATGTAACTATTTAGAATGACATGTTCTGCATAGCTTTGGGTATATGTTTTTGTTTTAAAAAGTATAAATGAACAGGGGTTCCACAGACAATACTCCCGCGAGGGTGTTAAACCTTGAGGATGGATCGGTTGACAAAGCAGTCAGATCGTGTCGTTAAAACGTCGTTAATGCGAAGACAAAACTAGACCGACCACGTGCCACGTTTACCCTTTCGTTTGCTGTGCGTGTAACTCAGCCCACTGACCGACCAGCTGCCCGCTGCACGTATACCTCGAATCGCTTCCCGCCCAACCCCCTCTCTCACCATGCTCACCACGCCCAAGCAAGAGCTATCGGTAGCCTTGCTTTGGCTCCGTGACCTCATATCCACTGCAAAGATGTCACTTTGTCTCACAGACTCACACTAGCCGACGATGGCAGTGAACAGCAGATCCTGTTCACCTGCAGGTCCGCACCTGAGATCCCAGGTAAAGCCGCCTAACGAACTGTCTCACCAGCTCTGATAGGTCCTGCTCTCCTCTGGTTTTGTCTACATTCCTACGTACAGACAATCAATCCCTAGCTGTCTTTGTGAAAACATAGAATCACACGTATTAAACATAACATCCTTCTCCAACTGGCTTCTTACAAATACTGAAGATGAGGAGAACAAATAGCCAAAGAAGGAAATCTTTTCTTTGCAAAGTAATTCAGACCTCTGTCATCCTACCTACACTACCAAAACTTGTCTGAAATGTTTGATCAGAAATTTCTTAAAGATAACATTAACGACGACTGTGTCATGCAAAGCACGATTCAAAGTCAGCCATTTTTTTTTTTATGTTACTGCTTTCTAAAGTTTTTAAAAGCTTGGTTCAGGATTCAATTGGGTATATGACCAGAAGGCACAGTTAACTCTATACAAGAAAATTATGACAATCTATCACCTCAATTTGACAATCACGGAGTGATAAGCTAGAAAAACAGAAACGAGATGAGACTATCCCATCAAACACTCCTTCAGCACCACAGCAATGCTTTTGAAGAAGAAAAATATACAGGAGAAAGATTTATTTGTATCATCTTTCCACTGCTGGCATAAACATAAACCCAGAAAATGCAAGTAAATCAACACGACCTTTTGGAAGCACTGCTTGGGTCCCACACAGTTGGCGAGAGAGAGAAAACACGCCTGATAACCGACTGATTCAGAGAGAATCATCTGGTGATTCTTAACTCGTCCTTTCACATTCGGCTTAGACATGACTGCCCAGGGAAACCCATACATCGTATCGGAGGTTTTATTTCCACCTCAACTAAGCTGCGTTCAATGCCCGTTTTTGGTTTTTCTACAGTTACACTTTAGCAATTCATCACCCCCAATTTTTCAATTAATTTTTATTAAGGTGATATATGCACAGGGTCAGAAGTGTCCGGTGACTCTACTAGGCTGCTAACGAGAAATATCCCCAGAGCCACACTCCCCGACGTCACCCTCCCAGACGTCAAGCCCGCCCCCCATGGCCTTTCCCTTTTTTCAAAACGACGCGCTTTCACTGATAATTCTTGGCTCATGGGTCTTAGACATTCTCTCAGTTTCCTACTATGGTCCATTAAAATTAAGATCTTTAAGCCTTCCCTCCCCTCTTCCCATCCTCCTAACGCAGCGTAACCGAATTTTCAGTTAAAAAACCTTGTGTTTACATGATTACGACTTGTAAATACTCATTCGGTGGAAGCCAAGTCGTAGAGCACGATGCTCCTACTCGATTTTGTCAGCCTCACTGCGGTCTAAATAACGCACGATGAAATCTACCACATTTCCGTACACGATCTGAATTGTGACAAATGTATGTTCCTGAAACATGACCATGTAAACATGTAAAACACTTCCCCGTGCCCCTGTGCGGTCCACACCCGCCTTTCGCTGATGCGCTTTCTGACATGGTAGTAGATAAGATTCCCCGTCCAGAGGATAAACGGTATGCGACGGTTTCCAACACCGTACCTATGCTTAGACACTGGATGGCAGAGGGAGGGGGACAGATGGAGAAATTATGAAGGAGAATTACTCTGGGGATCAGGAAAGAAAATACTTTAGATAAACCTATCATGCGACATATGGACATATTTGCTTCTATTTAAAAAAAAAACACGCAACACTAGGATAAACTGAAAACTAATAAAAACGGTTATCTATAGGGTAGGGAGACAAGAGAAATGAGTGACAGGAAGACCGCTCAGAATATACCTGTGATACGGCTTCAATTTAAAGTCACCCTCCCTCTGGACCCCCCTCACGGCCAGTGTCCGCACAGAGCTCGTGTCCTTAGGGCGGACTCTGCTGTACCCAGGGGACTGTGGTTGTCCAACTCTGCTTCTAACTAGAAACGAGACGGTGAGAAGAAGAGATCAAAGGTCTGAAGACACAGTTGGTCCCAAGGACGTGGACAGGGAGAAATCCCCCTGGACTCTCCTGCTGGCCTCCGGGACACAGGTGGTTCCTCCGGCAGAGGCCACGGCGAGACCCCCTGGGCCGGGAGACGTCTGCCTGCACCGAGTCCCATTCGGGTGTCACGGCCCCCAACGCCCCCCTCGCGGGGGGACCAGACGGGGGGCTCGGCAGGCAGCCGAGGCTCACGGAACACGGCAAGCACAGCTCGCTCGCCATCCCTCTGCGCTGCCTTCTGCTCCCCCGCTACGGTGAGGGCGACGTCGACGAGTCGAGAGTACGGACCGGCTTCCCCGAGCGAACGTTAAAACGGAATTCTCTGGCCACCACCATCCCACGATGGCAGCGCCATCAGAATCGGCGGCTAGCTCACCACACACATCCACGGGCGCCTGGTGATGGTCGCTGCCGAGAAAAATGGACCCTCCGCGCTACGGGCCGAAGGCTCAGCGAGAACGGGACGGAAAGGTGTCTGGTGACTGTGACTTAATGAATTTTCCCCTTGTGTTCGACTCATTTTTCACACCTACTACTCCATTTTTTGATTTAAGAGCTGGTGCAAACAATACCTTCCTAAAATAGGAAAGCAGAATGGTACACATTTGGGTTTTTATGTCCTTTTACAGAAAATAGGTAGCTTTGTACTGCCCTAAATTACGAGTGGAATTTTCCTCCCTCAAAAAGAAAAAGCAGAATGAAAAAAAGGAGATAATGTAATCTTCTAAAGAAGAGGATGAAAATAAAGAGGAAATTATTTTGGACCCTCTGCTCTTTGGTATTTGAATAAACTCTCTGAGAGGGAAAAAAAAAGAGTATTATTTCAGGAATACCATGAAACTATTACATTTCCACATCGTACTGTTTAGTTTAATTAAAAAATATTAACTGAGAACTGACGATTGCTGAGGAATAAACATAATTATAAGAAATGACCCTAAATATTAAAGATTGGGGAGAAAAACGAACACAAACAACTTAGGTATGAAACGGTAATTAATGAGACAGGTTTACCAAGGGCGCTGGCTTCCTGTCGCCTGGAGTTGTTTCCCAACATTAAAAGTTACTTTCAGGCCACGAGAGCCGTAATTCAGCAGATTCTTTTTAATCCGCCTTGCACCATACGGGATCTGTCCGGATGACACATTTAGGAAGCAATTTTCATATACATCTGGTCTTCTGCCTTCCTAGCAATGATCACTATGGTTGAATAATTTATCGCCCATCTCCAGGGGGCAGATAAAAAGTGCAGATCTGACACTCAGCAGAGCGCCTCGTACCTGACACCTGGCCCGACGGGCTCTCGTGTGTGGCCTGAACGAGGGAACAGCACGCGGGCCTGGGAACGAGCCTCCTCGGTGCGGCTGGTCTCTAAGGCCCACCGGATTAGCACAGCTGTCAGTTAATCACAGTTTCCCTCCGTGCTCGAAAGAGAAGTCACAGAGCAAACAAAACAAAACAAAACAAAACAAAACAAAACCATAAAAAAACCCACACGCACACTCTAAAGTGTTTGTATTAAATGAAAATCATAGAGAACAGAGAGAAATTAAATCCACGGGCTATTTAAAAGCCATTTAATGCACTGGTTTCCACTCTGTCCTTCGCCAAGCTAATGTTTTCAATAAATAAGCACGTAATCCATTTTAACTTGGCACTTTTCTCTTTTTTCTACTTCTGTCTTCGGATAGAAGTGCTGATTTACAGTAAAATGGCCAAAAGGAAGACAACGTGCATTCGGTCTGTATAAAAAGGATTATCCGTTGTTGGTAATTCAGTCAGTCAGGAAATGTAGGTAGAAAAATCTCAGTCTTCATCGACCTGAAAATACCTTTGTCCTTTACTCTTCAAGGGTCGCTTTGTTAAGAGACTTTGAAGTTAGTTATATTCGCTCACGTCACGTAAAGATTTTATCCCACCGTTTAATATATTTATTATCGCTGATGGAAGCTCTACTGTACACCTGTTGTTACTCTGGAAAACATGTTTTCTCTTGACTGCTGCTCAGATTTTCTTGGTATTTTGAGTCTGCAGTTCCACTCGGTAGGGATTTCTTTTTATTTACTCTGCTAGATATTCAAAGAGATACTGAAGACAGAATCTCTCTGACTCTGAATGACTCTCAGCCATCATCTTTTCAATGACTGCTGCTCACAGATTTCATCTGTTATCTGTTTCTGGAATGTCTTTTCAGTGTATGTTGTACTTTTTCATTCTAGGCTCCATATTTCCTAATTGCCTTTTCATATTCTCCATCTCTATTTCTCTCTGAGTCATGTGAAGTCATTTCCGGAGATTTCTACTACGCCAGCCCACCGAGCCCGACTCCGGCTAGCTGTAAGCTGGGGCTGGCCGTCCTAGTGAGCTCCGACTTCAATGACTAAGTCTTTCATTTGTCGAATTTCCACTTCGCTCTCTTTCTAAGCAGCTTACTCTTCGCACTTGTTCATCGTGATTTTTATTCCTGCCTTAAAAATTACTTTACACAACTTCAGTTCTTGCAGATCATTCGGATTGTTTCATTCTTTTTACTTCTTAGGGTAGTGTTTCTGTTTTTTGCTTTTTTGGGTTTTCTTTTGTATTTATTAATACTGCCCAAAGATGGTGAGTTTCATGTAACCCCTTAAAAAAAAAATCTGTTTGGTGACAGTTCTGAGTTGCAGATTTTTTAAAGTAATGCTACTAAGCACTGTTTCATTTTTTTCTACCAGAGTCTACCAAAGCCATGAACCTATGTTGACATTAATGTCTCAGTTTGGGGTTTCTACTCCACACACAGCCAAGAGTTGTAGTTTCCATTTCTTTAGGCCTTGGGTAGATGGCAAGCCTTCTCATCGATTCCTCAACCGAGACACAGTCCTTCTCAGTTTTCTTTGCCCAGAGAGGCAGCTCCGGGGGCTGTGAGTGTCACGCCGGGGGCTCACTCCCAGCTCCTCCAGCACAGGTGGGACCGGTCCCACAGTCCTGTCCCCACGAGAGCCCCGGAGCCACTGCCCCGTGCGCGCCCCGAGGGCCGCCACGCTGTCGGCTTGTGCCCACCATCCGGGCTTCGGTTTCTCTTCAAAGCTCAGTTATGTAGTTAATAAACTTTTTAAAAATTATATTTAAGCCTATCGGTGCGTTTGCAGCAATGAGGGAGGAACCGCGTCAACTCAGTCCGCTACAGTACTGGTCCCCACCTTCCCTCGGTGAGAATTCACTCAGTGATGCGCCTTTCCGTATTATCTATTCCGTATGACTCCCAACTCTTTATCCCCACTGTGACCCTTCCTTGAATTTCAGATGTAATTTTCTGTCAAGGAACTTATTTACAGAATGTGTGTGTGCGTGTGTGTGTGTGTGTGTGTGTGTAGCCTACGAATCAAGAAAAAAACACAACCAACCCCATTTTAAAATAGGCAAAAGATCTGTACGCATACATCACAAAAGAAAATACACGAATGGCCGATCGGCATGCTAAAAAAAAGCGCGTGGTCATCAGTCAGTGACGGGTCTATGAGCGTTATGATAGCGAAGTCAACGGAAGAACATTATATTCCAGTAGAGACAATGGCAGTATCGAAATTACCTTCGACTTGTTGAAACCTGACTTAGGACTTGCTTTTATGTTTGGGGTCGGTAAGACCAGTGCAGGCTCGAGAGAGAGAGAGAGAGAGAGAGAGAGAGAGAGAGCGAGCGAGCTCCCATCAGCATGTTCTACGCAGTCATCGGATCCGAGTGTATTTATACTCCTCTGAAGAATGAACGTTTTAGAAAACGGGAAGCCCGCGGAACAGCAGTTGAGCTGTGTGTTCTCATCTCTGCAGGCAGCAAACAGACGATATCCCGAGATGAACAACCGTGAATTTCCTCATCGCCGTGGTTTTGATTCTTCTTTTAAACACCTGAACATCTTCTGTTGCAAAGCAGGTAACGTGCACCTAACAGCTTAAAAACGACACCCCCCCCCCCCAGCCAGGTATGCGTTACCCTCATTCTACAGGTAAGGGAAGATGCTAAACGCCACACGCCCTGCGGATGACGAAAGCTGGGGTTGTCGCGCACCCTGAGGCATCACCGCCACCGAGAACGCCGGCGTCACTGGGCCGCTGTCCTCTCTACCCTCGGACTCCTTCTTTGCCACGTCGCCTTCCGACGACCGGCTCGGCTTTCTCACCCTCGACGCGAGGATTCCAGCGAACCAGAAAGTTCGCGTCGCGTTGTAAAGTTAATACGACTTTTGTATTAACGTTTAGTACAATGTTTACAATTTCTTAGTGTAAAAAGGAACATAAACTCATGCCTAAAATACAGGATTAAAAAAAAAAATACATTAAAATCCCGTATAATCCAGGAACCCTGAGGTAAGCACTTAAAACGTTGATATTTACCTCCTTTATCTAAACATAACAACCACCAGAATGAGAGTGACAGCTAACACGCAGAGAGCTCCTACCTACCGGCTACGGGCACTGTTCCCAGGACATTTGTCGTATGTGTTCGAGCATTTAAACTTCACAACCCTGGAAGGTGGGCCTGACTGCCATTCCATTTCACAGATACAGAACCTGAGGCAGAAAGAAATCCCACGGCTTTCCAAGGCCACAGAGCTAGTACTCGGCGGAGCTGGGATTTGAACCCACGCAGACTGACTTCGGAGCTTGTGCCTTAACCGAGCGGTCACGCTGCCTCCGGATCTGAACTGGGGTGTACAGAGGGGCGAGTACCTCTCTTGGGGAGGTAGGCAGGGAGCGGCTGAGCCCGTGTTTTATTTTTAGAGGGACTTCTCCCTAAAATACCCTCCTGCTCCGGACCCCGACAAATCCCCTGGGAGGTCTTTCACTACTGCTTGCCAGAAGACGTTGACTGAGTCCCCAGGGGAACAGAAGAAAACATTTGTCTAAATTATATCTAAAAATAGGGTATTAAGTTCTTTTTAGAAACTTCCTAGTTCTTTCACTCCCACAAGGACGAAGACCATAACGTAAACCCAAGCCAGAAATGACGACGGATGTTTGTTCTTTAAATCACTCTTGTAGTCATAATTCATTCTAAGCCCTTCCATTCAGATGTACTGAGTAAATGAAACAAAATTCGATAATTATTCCCTAGCATAAGCTGATAATCATTTTGACTTAAATGTCAATACGCTCTCTAAATAAATTTTCCGAAGTACAGTAAAATTCTAACTGATGACAAACTTATGCACATGAACATGAGGAAATAAATGGTCAGTTCATAAAAAAAAAGAATCAGAATTTAAAAAGCAAAAGTTGTACCTACAAAGCACGACCTCAGCTTCTTAAAGCACTTCTAAATTTTCCAGAGAATGAGCGAATCTTAATAGTATATATTTACTAAACATCCGCTGAGTAGCTACTCTGCGCACAGCACTGCGCTCAAGTCCTTAAGGCGGGGGAATGTGTTTTACTCACACTTTCTTGCTGTTTCCAATACAATCTAGCAAGCAATTCCGAAAAAACATTTGAAAGCCGGTCGTGCCAGGCACCACTGCTTGACGGCTGTGGAAATGTGCGTTCGGGTTCTCAGGACGTCTGCGGCACTACGTGTGGGGCGGCTTTAAGAAAATTGCAGAACAGTTCACAAGCACCGTTGCAACGAGCCTACGGGGTAGCTATTCAATTCCGGCAGGGGAGCCCAGTCTCCTCCTTGGCACATGCTTCCCTCCCCCGTTTCTGCCTCCCTCCTGCAAAGGAAAGTAGGAAGAAGGTGGACGCGATCAATCGGGCTCCTACCGGTCTCCTTCATTCAAGACTTTCCTCCTCGGCATGTCCTTTGGGCCGCGGTAGTCAAGAATTGACTAGAAAGTCAATTCCCCAGGTTTCAACAAGTGACCGGAGGCATATAATTCATTTCCCTCTAGTTGCTGGTATTTTAAACAGTAAATGGAAAGAATCTAAATCAATGGCAGGACTTAGCGGTGCTACTCAGTCAATAAATAATTTACACAGAGCAAAGTGTGCAAGGCGCTCTACAGATAAGCATCACAATGAGATGAACCAGTCAGTGCCAAGAGGAAGAGGGGTCAAATGACTTGCCCAAGGTCGTCTAGCCAGTGACTCAGCAGCTAAATAATCTCCCCTGGAGGTCGACTGATTAACGTCACAGGCGGGATGCCCAAAAAGGCTACGGAATCCCCACCCTAGCATCTGGCTGAATCCTCCTCCGAGCCCCTTTATGGTACACCCTGTTCCTCTGTCCCAAGCCTGGAGGGGCTCTCATTTCTGGTCCGCTAATTCTTTTATGGTTACCATGGGGGCTTCTCTAACACGACGGTGTGTATGAGATTTCATTAGAAAACATGAATTTTTTTTTCTTAATTGGTGTTAAAGTAATCATTATTCTGACGCTTGCGGAAGCGGTGAGGAAGACTATATTCACGGTTACGGTTACGGCGACGGGGCTGTTACCGCAGGGGAGAGGGACCAGTTCGGAATTCAGCGGTGACAGCTGCAGACCCACGGCTGAGGGCCGGAGGAAGGGGGTCGGTGGGTGGAAAATCACTAAGGCAAGACATCGAGGGGAGGGGCGTTCTGGGCGAAGGCAGGTCAAGGACTCGGATGTCCGAGGGAGGGGACGAGCGACTTGTTGAGATACCCGGGGTGGTCAGAGAGCGAGGGCGAGCAAATGCTCCCTGGAGGGACTGAGCGGAACTCCTCGCTGAGACCGGACTGTGCAGGCCACGCAGGGACGGGACAGACTGGAGGGCCATGGTCGAGGCCGAGCTGAGGAGGCCCAGAGGAGCCTAACGGAAGTTAGGGCACGGTCAGGGTCTTTATCACCAGCTCTGCCCTCTCCCCTGTACCTCAACCTCCTCCCAACATGCCGAAGTTGTCATCTGTGTCATAGAAAAGGCACCTTTGTGGCCTATGAGAAAGCAAGCCACTGAACTTTTAAACCTGATGTGCTTCTAAAACACACAGGCACACACAGAATGCAAATCTAAGCATGCCGACCCTCTACTTAAACCCTCCAACAGCACCCGCCAGCCCCAGGGCCAGGTCCTGCTAAGGCATGCTGGGCCCGGCCTGGCCTTCAGGCTAAACGCGCCCTCCCCCAGGCTCCTGCCCCCTCCTCTCCGCTTCACACTCGGGGCCTTCATGCTCCACGCTCTCGCAGCCCGAGAGTCTCCTCTTCCCACCGACTCGATTGTCGAGGGGCCGGAGCGACTTGGCGAAGGAGGACTTATCTTTCCAGCCTCAGGTCAAAGGCTAGGAACCTTTCTTGGGCGCTCCGTCCTGCCTCCCCGACCCTTCTTTATCCTGTGTCCCGATCGCTGAGCTGACAAGGAACCGAAACTCTGTACTGTGCTGGTGGGCGTCTCTGTCTGTCCCAGTCTTCGGGCCCCGAGTCCCTGCTGAGCAGGGGGCAGGTTTCGTTTTGCCTGGGTTTCCCTTTGCGTCCCTATGGCCTCCAACCGAGACGGAACAAACAGGAAAGGACATAAAAGCAAAACCGCTTTTGAAATCGAGAAAGCGGTACTGTTGATCCCCCCAAAGAAAGGTAGTCGCGTATCTTTAAAGATTTAAAATAAACCTGTGGCTAGATCCTGCACAAGGAGTTCGTTAGAACTTGGGACTGTTTCTCAGCTTCGGATCTGTTTACAACCTGAACGAAACTGACGCGGTGGTCGAAACAGTGTTAAATAATACTTTCTCAGAAAAAAAAAAACAAAACAAAAACAAAACGATCGCCTATAACCAAAGGCACTGTATGCTGAAGTCTTTCATTTTGCCGCCGCCCACCCTTCCCAATACGGTCAACCAGATAAAGCCGGGAAAAGGTAGGCGAGAACGTGAAATTCCCCATCGCCCCCTTCGTCGATCGCAGACCCACAAACACCACCAACACGTAAGTTTATTCTCTCCAAGCCGGACAGTTAATTCCCTGTTACTTTCTAGTGCTCTCGTCATCTATTAAAAAGATCGAGTCATCATTTTTCCCGCCCTACCTTCTATAACAAACATCAACCATATCTTTTTTTTTTCATTTTAATCAAAAGATGAGAGATTCAGTACGATGTAATCATCGCCATCGCATAACTCACTGTTTTGCAAAGCCTAGTCGGTGGGTATCAACATCGGAACTACCTAGGGTTTATGAAAATAGGAATTCCTGGGCCCCATCCTAGAGAAACTGAGTAAGGACATGGAGTGGGCGAGGCAGAGGTTAGGAAGGTGAATCTGAAATGATCTCCCCAGCTGGTGCACAAACTCGCTGTATTTGAGAATAAACTGTCCTGATTTAGTAAATTGTTTAGTACCCCCAAACACCTAGGATATACAGAGGTAACGTGGGACGTAATCCCTGATCCCAAAAAACTTTCAATTGAGTTAGGAAGATAAAGTTTACACACACTGGAATTATAGAACACCGCTAAACTCTGTGCTATAGAATGGTCTTCGAACTTTAGAACAAGTGCCCCTACTTTTAAAATTTTCAAGTATGGACCACCTTAGAAAAGCCAACTTAAAAATTACATATGTATTATACATATCTACTAACAGATTATTTACATTAAAAAAATCATAATACTAAAAAAAGGAAAGTTTTTGGAAACATAAAACTTAAATGACACAAACTTTTCAGTGATTTGTAAAATATTACTAACATTTGCCATGTAAGTATGTTCCTTAACTCTTCAGATCATGGTGTAACAATTTGTGATGCAGACAGTTTAGAAACACGAAACAATAAAATTTAAAATACAACAGATGGGCAAAGGGACGAGTGGAGCATGTGTCCGGCACCCTGGCTTTTCAGGGAGCTGCCTGAGGACGGGTTTCCGTCCAGCTTGACTCAGGGCACAGCTGGGAATTAGCGAATGCCAGGCCCCGGGGGCTGCTGAGAACGAAGAGCTGCTCGGTGTGCTGGTGTTTCAGAGGGACCACGATACAGCAGGGGCACCAGAGGGGACCAGAGATTAAGAGCTCCCAAGGACAAGAAACCACGAACCCATCCAGTCAAGAGTCGCCGCACGCAAGGTAAGAAGACACATGCACAGAGCAGACCTGAGAGCCCTGAGTGTCTCCAGCGGGAATGAAATGTGAAGATCTTGCCAGGTATCAAGCCGGTCTAGAAAGACTGGGAGAGGTAGTCGACTTTTAAAATGCATGGCTACCAACATGAAGTCACAAGGAACGCAAAGAAACAGGGCATAAAATAAATCTCCATAAGCCAACCCTTATGAAACGAAGGTGTATTATCTGACAAAGAATTAAAAACATTTGACATAAAGCTGCTCAATGAGTTCATGAAAATAAGAATTTCCACAAAGAGGTAGGTAATATTTAAAAAAAGAAACAAATAGAAATTTTGGAAGTAAAGAATTCAAGAACTAAAATAAAAAATGCAATAGAGGGGTTACTGCCGACTTCACGAAGCAGAAGAAACAATCAGCAAAACTGACGACAGGTTGTTTGAAATGATCTAGTCAGAGAAGCAAAAAGAAATATAATGAAAAACAGTGAAGAAAGCCTGAAGAACTTACGGGATACCATCAAATGGACTAAAATGCACATTATGGGAGTCCCAGAAGGAGAAGAGAGAAAGGACAGAAAGCTTAAAGAAGAAAAAAAAAAATGGCTGAAAGTTCTGAAGTATGGGCAAGGAAAGGGACAACCTGATTCAAGAAATCCAAAAGGACTTCAACAGGATGGACCCAAAGGTGTCCACTTGTCAAAAGTTAAAGACGGACATTTGAAAGCAGCAAGAAAAAAGCAACTTGTCACATACAAATGAAACCCCATAAGCCTACCAGCAGAAAACTTGGAAACCAGGAAAGAATGCGATACTGTATTCAAACTGCTGAAAGAAAGAAACAAAGAAACAAACAAACAAAAACAACAACAAAAACTGCTAACCAACTCTCTATATCAAGCAAAACTGTCCTTCGAAAATGAAGGGGAGATAAGAACTTTCACAGATGAACAGAAGCTGAGGGAGTTCATTACCACTAGAACTGCCTCACGCGAAACGCTAACGGGCGTCATTCAAGTTGAAACAAGAAGGTGCTGAACAGCAACAGGAAAGCGCACGGAAATATAAAGTTTGTTGGCGAAGGGAAATATATCGGCAAACACGGAATACTGTGATACTGTAATGACAATGCATAAATCATTTTAATTCTGGTTAAAAGACATAAGCATTTTAAACACTAATAAAATACGTTCATGATTACACGATATAAAAAGACATAATTTCTGGCATTAATAATTTAAAGTGTGGGGGAGGGAAAAGTAAAAGTGTAGAATTTTTGTCTGAGATTAAAGCTGTCATCCGTCTAAAATAGACTGTAATAAGGTATTTTGGGTTAGCTGCATGGTAACCACGAAGAAAATACCTACAGAAGATACACAAAAGAAAACGAGAAAGGAATCAAAGCATGTCGCCACACACACAAAAATCAACAAAATACAAAGAGAGCAAGAGCGGTTAAGAGAAACAAAGAACTACAAAACCCACAGAAAACAATGAACAAAATATCAATGTTGAAATCGTCCCCTATCGACAACTACTTTATATATAAATGGATTAAACTTCCTAATCAAAATACGTAGAGTGGCTGAATGGATAAAAAAAAGAAATCTCTCCAGCTATATGCTAAGGACACACACACATTGAAAGTGAAAGGATGGAAAAAGATATTCACGCCGGTAGTAACCGGCGGCCATACTTACAGCAGACAAAACAGACTTGAAGTCAAAAACTGTCACGTGAGACAAGAAGGACAAAAAGGGACATTATATAATGATTCAAAGGATCAATTCACCAGGAAGATTTAACAATTATAAATATGTATAGAGACAACATCAGAGCACTTAAGTATAGGAAGCAGGCATTTTTAAATCTGAAGGAAGAAACAGATAGCAACGCAGTAACGGGACATTTCATCACGCCATTTTCAATAACAGACAGAACGTCCAGACAGAAGATCAAGGAAAAAACAGAGGACGTGAGCAATATGACAAACTAAATGGACCTAAGAGAAATATACAGAACGTTTCACTCGACAGCAGCAGAGTCCACATTCCGTCAAACACGCATAACATTCTCCAGGACAGATCTCACTGAGTCACGAAACAAGTCTTAGCCAATTTAAAAATACTGAAATCATACCAAGTATCTTCCCCAAACTGACGACATAAAACTAGAGATCAGTAACAGAAAGAGAATTAGAAAATTCGCAAACATGTGGAAATTAAACAGCATACTCTTCAACAACCAATGGTCAAGGAATCAAAAGGGAAATCAGAAACTTCTTGAGACAAATGAAAACGTAATATATAAAAACTTAAGCGATGTAGCAAAAGCACCACTAAGAGTGAACTACATTGAAAGAGAGAGAGAGAGATCTCAATGACCTAACTATACGCCTCGAGGAACTAGACAAGGAAGAAAATCCTCAGCTCAAAGCTAGCAGAAGGAAGCAAATTGTAATGAAGATTAATACAAGAATAAGTGAGATGGAGAATTGAAAAACAATAGAAAAGTCAACAACGCTAAGAACTGTTTTTATCCAAAGATCGACACATAACAAATCTTTAGACAGACATTAAAAAAGAGAGAGAAGACTTAAAAAAAACATGAAATCAGAAATTAAAGAGGAGACATTGCAACTAATGCCACAGAAATAAAAAGGCTCATAAGAGAATACTAAGAATAACTATATGCCAACAGATTGGAAAACCTAAGAGAAATTCCTACAAACATACAATCTATTAAGATTCGACCATGAACAAATAGAAAATCTGAAAAGATATATAACTCGTAAGAAGATTGAATCGGTAATTAAAAACCTTCCAACCAAGAAAAGCTCAGTACCAGAAGCTTTACTGGTGAATTCCACAAACGTTTAAAGAACTTATACCAATCCTTCTCAAACTCTTCCGAAAAATGAAGAGTACACTTCCTAACTTGTTATATGACGACAGCGTTACTCTCATACCAGAGCGAGAAAAAGACATAACAAGAAAAGAAACTACAGGCCAATTTCCTGATGACTACAGATGTAAAAATCTAAACAAAATATTAGCAAACCAAAATTTAACAGCATATTAAAGAACCATAAACCATGACCAAATGGATTTCATCCCTGGGATACAAAAAAGGTTCAACAAACAATAATCACGGTGACACACCACACGTTAACAGAACAAAGGATGAAAAGGACAGGGTCGTCTCTACGGATGCAGAAAAGGCGTGTGACCAAAGGGTTCAACATTCTTTCAAGATAAAAATGCTCAACTCTCTAGAAATGGACGACTTACGTGAACATAAGAAAGGCCGTATATGAAAAGCCCACAGCTAACATGCCCAGCGGTGAAAACTCGAAAGCTTTTCCTCTGAGATCACAAACGAGGCAAGGACTCACACTCTTGACGCTTATCGTCAACTCAGTAATAAAAATCATAGCCAGAGCAATTAGGCAAGAAAAAGAAGATATCCAAATTGAAAAAAGTATTTCTTCACAGATGACATGTTATATATATATAGGAAACACTACAGATCACACACACACACACACACACACACACTCAGAACTATAAACGAATGCAGTTAAGTCGCGGGATACAAAATCAACAAACAACAATAACTTGTTTCTCTATACCATAACAATAATATAAAAAAGAAATTAAAAAACAATCTCATTTTCAATAGCATCAAAAACAAATATTTAGGAATAAGCTTAACCAAGGAGGAGAAAGACTTATACACTCAAAACTACAAAACATTAATGGATTGGAAGGTTTAATATTGATAAAACGGCTGTACTAGTTAAAGAGATCTACAGGTTTACTACAATCCCTATGAAAACCCCAATAGCACTTTTTACAGAAACAACAACCAAAAAAAGAACAGTCCTAACACACATATAGATAATTCAGGACTCACAAGGACCCCGAATTGTCTAAATTTTCTTGAGAAAGAACCAAAAAGCTGGAGGCCTCACAATTTCTGGCTTCAAAAAATATTTTAAGCTATAGTAATTCTAACAGTATGGTAATGACTTAAAGATAGACATGCAGACCAACCAAACAGAACTGACAGCCCAGAAATAAACCTACACGTGCACATATGGTCAAACGATCTTTAACAAGAGTGCCAGGAATATACAAGGAGGAAAGAAGAGTTTTCTCAACAAACGGTGTGGAAAAACTGGATATCCAGAAATTGGATTCTTTCTCTTTCATTACATACAAAAATCAACTCAAAATAAATTAAAAACTTAAATGTACTACCTGAAAATATAACACTAAAAAAAAAAAAAAAACTGGGGGAAAAACTTTATTATGTTGTTCTTGGAAATGATTTCATGGAGATGATACCAAAAGCATGGGCGAATAAGGCAAAAGTGGGTGGAACCACATCAAACTAAAAAGTCTCTGCACAGCGAAGGAAAAAATCGACAGAGTGAAAAGGCAAGCTGTGTAAAGGGAGAAAATACTTGCAAATCATATATCTGAAAGGGGGTTAACATCTAAACTACATAAGGAATTTCTACAATTCAATAGCAGGAAAAAAAAATAACCTGATTTTTAAAAAATGGACAAAGGACTTGAATAGATGTTTCTCTATATAAATGGCTAAAGACATATGAAAAGATGCTTAGTGTCACTAATTATTAGGGAAATGCAAATCAAAGCCACAATGAGATATCACTTCACGCCCATTAGGATGGCCATTATTTAAAAAACAACAACAACAACAACAACAACACCAAAAATCTAGACAATAACAAATGTTGGTGAGGATGTGGAGAAATCAGAACCCTTGTGCACTCTTAATGGGAAAGTGAAATGGTACAGCCACTTTGGAAAACAGTAGGGAGTTCGAACGATTAAAAATAGATGCGGCAATCCCACTTCTAAGTATTTATTCAAAAGAACAGAAACCAAGGTCTCAAAGAGATATTTGCATCCCCATGTTCACTGCCACAGTATTCCCAATCACCAAGATAAGAAAGAAAAGAACACAAATGTCCACCGACAGATGAGTGGGTGAAGGAAATGTGCTAGACACATCCAGTGGAATATTTTTCCACCACAGAAAGGAAAGAGAGTCTGTTATAGGCTACAACGTGGATGAATCTTGAGGGCATTAAGCTAGGGGAGCGAAGCCGGTCATAGAATGATTAATATTGCACGATTTCTCTTTTAAGAGGTTGCTAAGGTCATCAAACTTAGAGAAGCAGGAAGTAGCACTGTGGCGGACAGGGGCCAGGAGGAAGGAGAACTGGGTATGAAGCTTCAGTCCTGCACGATGAAAAGGTTCCAGAGATTTCCTGGGCAACGCTGTGCCTGTCGCCCACGACGCCGCGCCGCGCTGTGCACTCAGCGATCCCTTAAGAGCTCAGATCTCACGTCGCGTGGTTTTTTCCCCTAGCGCGACAAAAAACATATTCGACAGAGGGTGTACGTAACAGTGATTTAAATGCAGCCGAAGAGATGCAGCTAACTGAAACACAGACCTAAACATATTATGCACAGTAACTGGACCGTAGATCTAACTATAGATCGTAGCGCAGAGAAACGATGAAACAGGAGAAGAAATGAATGAGAGTTTAAGACTAAAGATGTCGGACGGAATGAGAAATTTTAGCACGTCTTAATCGGAGCACCAGAAACACGGGAGAGAAGAGAGGTAAGGCAAATTTCAAAGAGGTGATGGTCGCGCATTGCCAAAATTAATAAAAGATATAAATCCACAGAGTTTAGATCTAAACAAATCATACGGCTCGTAGAACAGAGAGGCATGAACTCATGGGTAAAAAATGAATGAGATCTAACATAATCGGACTCCCAAAACAAAATCCTAGAGAGACACTAATATCTGTTGATGACAAATGGAAAATTCAAAAGGGGGACATGACAGCATGATCCCTTGTATATTACTCCTAGTCATCGCACCTGGCACCGGCAAGTACAGAATAAAAGCAGCAAAGTAACCCGGCAATTAGAATGCAGCACGGGACATGAGAGGTACGCACAGGGTCAGAGCAAACCCAAGGACAGTGGTGACTAACAATGATTCCCAGAGGACAAATGACCAGTGACCACCTTAGTCACGTCCAGTACTTGTTGCAGTCACCACTGTGAGTTTCAGATCTATGAAAAGAATCACCATTGAGCGTTCTGCTACTCAAAGTTTACAAATAACTTTAACCAAAGTCTACATTAAAACATCCCCAAAAGGAATCAGATCCCTTTTCTTCGTATTTATCAAAATCTCACCACCAAAAAGCTAGTCTGGACATTTCCAACCCGTAAAAAATAGCATTATTAGAGTTTTCCAACATGTGAAAAACATTTTTTCCTCGCTTCGTCTGAAAGCACATGAGAGTAATGGTGATATACTATTCCATGCTGGAACTATCGAAATATGATCTAACAGAAGAAAAGAAAAGCAATACTTCAACTAACCATTCTTTTACTGGACTTACTCTACAAACTATCAAACCCATTTGCAGACATTAATTCTAGTATCTGCAACATGGTTTTTCTACTTTACTATGAAGTGTTTATTGCCTTCAGAGTGAGTCATTGGTTGTTCAATTGTATTTAGCCATTTGAAGCCTGTTAATGCACACACAACTCCTCCATGGAAGAAAATATTTCTGAAAAAATACACACAGAATGGTCTCAAAAAAAATTATTTCTTTCTCACTCTACTATAAAGTGGAATATAGAAGATTAATGTTGCAACATTCCTCTTTTGAATTTTTAAATTTATCCTCAATATATATTAGTGACGTGGGAAAGGGTAGATCATTACAAACTCCCAAGGACACATAGTCCCGAATACGTTCTTGTATGACTAAACACATTTTTATATAAACTGCAAGTGATTTCAATACAACACCAAGATGGTTTTTTAAATTATCATATTTATTTTAATTTCTAGTGGTAAAAAAAAAATGTCTTTAGTTGTGTCCTTAATATTCCAAAAGACTGAGATGCCTTTCGTAGTCATATAAATGTAAATTTTCAAAACCATTTTTCAAAATACATCGCAGGTGGCAAAACGTACATTTCGACTGCCACAATGGTATTAATCTAGTAGCTAACAAGTCAGTTTAGTACTTTACTTCATTGATGAGAGGTAAGAATGGATGATATTTACTACCCACCAGAGAATAAAGAGAAACAACAATCTGTGATTTAAATAGCCATCGGTGATGGTCTCTGTGATAAACTCCTACGGAGCCTTTAAATCAATTTAGCCCTATTTACTGTTTGGGATTATATTTATTTACCTTTTCTCTAAGCTCCCTGAGGGGACAGGCTTGTCTTCAATAGTACTCTGTATCCCAGTTCAAAACCAAAGCTAAGTGTATACTTTTACTGATAAATGAACAGCTGTAGTAATATTTTCCATGGCAATTAGGAGAAAATCAGGATGTGGGCAAAGTAAGCTAGTTGTGGGTAGAGTTATATACAACGCAATGACAACAAGGGACAAGAACATAAAAGTGACTTTGAAATAACATGTCCAGAAAGAGAGCAAATGCATTTAATGCAGCATAATAATTTTCAGAAGTACAACAAAATGTATCACACAATTATTGCTTAGCTTTAAAACCCCACATTTTGTACTACTCCTTGATGTAATTTCTATAATGCTATCTCATGTCTGAATAAAGTACCTTGTCATACAAGCATGAAAAGAGCTAAACACGCTATCCAAAACCCTCGAGAAAATAAAAGCAATGTATCTTCCCACCCTTCTGAGGTTAACACACCCAGTGTTTGCTAATAAAAATAAGTCTTACTTTTCACTGAAACTGAAATGACACTGAATGACGAGCCTTTTTAGAGTTTTTATGCGAAAAATTCTGCACCATCAACTTTAACCAACATTTTCATTTTTCTCCTTGACCTTCCTCACTCTCTCAATCAGAATTATGCATCGACTGTATATTTTTTTAAACAACGATGCAAATTGTTATCATTTATGGTCTCAGCAGACTTACACTGTATCTTTACCATTTTAAAAGGTACCCTGGAACAGCTTCCTGGGTCTTCTAACAGCCTCTTCCTAGAATTTCTTCTCCCTTCACGTGATTACATCAAGCCTCTGCGCTGCCCCATGCTCCAGGACCAAAGCAGCCGTTCACACCTTCCTCCCTGGCTCGCTCGCTTCAGAGGTGACTTTGCGTCTCTTCTCTCTCCTACCTTTTGTCTATAAACGCCAAAGGACTTCATTGTGTTTTGCTCACCCTGCGAAGGCATCGTACAGCAAGAGCTGGAGCGTCCACGAGTTAACTCGAGAAACAGAGATGTGGACAGCAGAGCAAAACTTGCTGTCCCTCTAGCTCCTTAAAGAACTCAGAAAATCAGCCCAGGCCCTGTTTACAGGTCACGAGAGTTGTCGTTGTTGTCGTCGTCGTTGTTGTTGTTAAATCTCTCCCACAAAAGAACTGACAGAGACACAGGCACAATTATACTTCTGGAGGTGGAAATACAACTGATCTTGTTCCTTGGGTTTTTAAGAATTTAAACAGCAGGGACATCTGTTTGTAGATAAAAACTCCTGAGGGCAAGTCGATCAAAAGCACAGACAACCCTTCCTTTAAAAAAAAAAATGCACCTTACGACACTGCCCGGAGGAGGAGGAGGAGAGATTTAAAGTAAAACCTGCCCTGATTTATCGCCACCGACTTGAGCAAGAGAAGAAAAGCCTTTGGTTTGCTGTGACCTCAGAGCCACGGAGGCTGTGGGTGAAATTCTCATCACTACCGAAGAGTGAGTGTCACGGCACTGCGAACTCGCGTGCACGCATGCACACGCGCGCACACACACACGCCCGTCTCCACCACCCTCCGCGGGCCCTCCGTGTCCGACCTGCCCCCCTCGTTGCCCACGACCCCCCATGTGGCCACAACGCTGCAAACAGCGAAGTCACGGGGCCCCGGAGAGGGGGGGTCGGCCGGCTCGCCCGCGGGGCCGGAGCCTCGGCGCGGCGCCGAAAGCCCGGGGAGCAGCAGGGCGGCCGGGCTGCGGGGACCCCCATCTCCGCGGGACCCCCCATCCCCGCGGGCGCCTCCTCCGCACGGCGCTGGGGCGCGCAGGGAGGCGCCGCGGGGTCGGGGGGCCGCGGGGTCGGGGGGCCGCGGGATCGGGGCGCCGCGGGGTCGGGGGGCCGCGGCCCCGGCTACTCACGTCCTCCGCGTCGCGCTCGTTCACCGTGGGCAGCGGCGTCCGCGCCGACATCTTGCGCGGGCGGCGGCGCCGGGTCCGGGCGGCGGGGCCGGGCGCGGGCTCCGGGCGCGAGGCGGGGCGCAGGCGCGGGGGGGACGAGGCCGCGGCGCGCGGGGAGGGCGCCGCCGGGGGCGCGGGCGGCGTCCGGCCCCGCTGGGCGCCCGGGGCCACGGCCGGAGGCGGACTCGCGCCTCCGAGCGCGGCCGGGGCCGCGGGCCTGACGGCGCCCCGCGCCCCGCCCCGCACTGCGCCCCCCGCGCCCCGCCCCGCGCCCCCCTCGCCCCGCCCGGCGCCCCGCCCGCACTTGCGCCCCCCCGCACCCCCCTCGCCCCGCCCCGCATCTGCGCCCCCCGCGCCCCGCCCCGCCCTGCGCCCCGCCCCCTCCCTGCGCCCCCCCTCGCCCCGCCCCGCCTGGCTCCCCCGCCCGCACTGCTCCCCCCCCGCACCCTCCTCGCCCCGCGCCGCACTGCGCCCCCCCGCGCCCCGCCCCGCCCGGCGCCCCGCCCCGCACTGCGCCCCCCCTCGCCCCGCCCCGCCTGGCGCTCCCCCCGCGCCCCTCCCCGCACTGCACCCCCCGCGCCCCGCCCCGCGCCCCCCTCGCCCCGCCTCGCACCGTGCCCACCCAACGCGACCCTCTCGCCCCGCCCCGCTCTGCGCCCCCCGCGCCCCGCCCCGCACAGCGCACCCCTATGCCCCGCCCGCACCACGCCCCCCTCGCTCCGCCCCCGACAGCCCCCCGCGCCCCGCCCCGCACAGCAACACCCCCACACGCCCCGCCCCGACAGCCCCCCGCGCCCCGCCCCGCACAGCGCCCCACCTCGCCCCGCCCCGGACAGCCCCTCCCGCGCGCCCGCCCGCGTCTGCGCCGCACAGCGCCCTCCCTCCCCCACCTCCCGCGCCCCGCACAGCGCAGCGGCGCCCCCTTCCCGCGGCGCCTCCCCCTGCGCCCCGCACAGCGGCGCCCCCTCCCGGCCCTCCGGGCGCGCTCAGGCCCCCGGCGCAGCCGGAGCGGCGCGGGCGCGGCGCCCACAGGCACTGGGCGTTGGGCGCCGGGTGGGCGGGCGCCAGCGGCGGGGCCGCCCCATCATCCGCTCATCGGGGATGCGGGGCCCCCCTCCTCCCGCGCGGAGCTCGGTCTCCCGGGAGCCGGCGCTGCGCCCTGTGCTCCGTGCTCGGGTTTCGCCAGGTGGAGGTGGCTGGGCGCCGATGCCGCGCAGCGGCCCTTGTTTTGTCCGTTTGGTCGGGGGACAATCGGGTGCGTTCTGACACCGGATCCTGCACCGCGGACCTTCCCCCCCCCTCCCCCCTGGGACCTGCTCCCTGGGGATCTGCCCTGTAAACTCCGCTCCTCGCCGAGGTTTCTCAATTCCCGCCCTCCCCGGGGCCCTGTCTCAGGCCCCTTCTGAAGGGAGCCGCTGAGGTCAGGGTCACCCTCACAGTCGATGGAAAGGCACAGAGCCCCTAGAAGCGCCGGCAGGGGCTCAGGCCGGGCGGCTCGGCCAGGCGGCCCCGACTGCGCAGCCTCCTTGGGAACGCGGCGGGTGGAAGAAGTCACCTCGTGCCCACCGCAGCACCCCAAGAGTGGATGGGACCCGGGAGTCACAGCATTTACCCTGGCCGATCGTCACTTCCTGGGACACAAGGAAGTGCCACTTAGGCCAGCTTGTTGAGGGAGGCCAGCAGTCTCTGATTTGGGCCCTGTCCTACCTCCTGCAGGTGGCTGCGGCACCCTCCCCCCACCTGCCACTTCTCACGTCCCGCAGACGTCCCTACATCAGGGGCTCATCGGCTCCTTGTAAAGCAATGCTGTCCCTTTGTCTTATTTGACAGCTCACATGTTGCACACTAGCCTCTAGGACAAAATCCTCACTATCTCACTATTCTTGTTTCCAAGATTTCTTTTTCGCTTCCTTTCATGGATGCGCAGGCGCACAAAAGCAGTAGACAGAAGGCGATAGACCCTATATTGGAGCCTCTTCCTTAAGCCTCCAATGGGAATCTCAAGATGACGGGCAATTCCTCTTGTCTCCTGAATTTCACCCATTTGAAAAAAGAACCCCTGTACCAGATGGTTTTCATCCCGACTCATTAAAGGTGGTTTCTGAAAAGTTAACATTTGACCCTTACAATATGTTCCAAAAGACCTCAAAAGAGCAAATGCAGAGATCCTCTGGAAAAAAAGGTTCTCACTCAGGGTATCTTCATTTCTAGACATCATCTATGTATTTGCATCTTCAGCACTTTATCTCGTAAACGCTTCCCAGTTTCACAAAGCAAATAAAAATCACAAGATCCCTTGGGTGTTGACAAACAGAATTCAGGCTTCGGAACTGCCAGGCTGCATCCTGAATTATGGTGTGTAGCCAGGAGTGCCAGGCGTTTAGAGTCTCTCCGTGGATATCCTGAAACACCAAGATGGACTGAAGTCATCAGGGCAGACGCTTGTACTTTTCTGATCAGCAAGAGCCACCGCTACCTACAGGCGGGGCGGGGGACGAGTACCTGTGAACAGGTGTTCGACCCCTGGGAGCATGAATCATTCGCTTCTCATCGCCCGCTCGCATGTTATCCGTTGTCTTTACCCTCGTGTTGACCCAGATGCACATATTTATTCCTTCTTACAAAGTCCACTCAATCGACGTATTCAAGTTCATGGACACGCCACGGTAATAACAGTGCACAGAAGAAGGTAACTGTGATGTGTGGTGCTGTCCGCGCTGGCACCGGTACAAAACCCACAGGTTTGCCCCGCGAGGTTTTGGATACCTGCAAGGTGCACTGGCCGATTAGACAAGGAGCTCGAAGGAGGGCCCAGGATTGGGGTGCAGTGGCTTCCAAGACTTAAAAGTGTAGCGTAGAAGTCAAGGGCAAATCCCTTAGCTACGTTTCCTATGCTGTATAAACATATTGAAACCTAATCAAAAATTTTATAGCAATAGTTAGGGATTTTTTTTTAATTTTGCTTCATTTATTGGGGTGACATTGGTTCGCAAAATTATATAGATTTCAAGCGTACAATTCTATACTACATCATCTGTATATTGCATCGTGTGTTCGCCACCCAAAGTCGAATTTCCTTCCATCACGACATATTTGACGCCCAGGACGTTTTTCTACCTCCTCCCAATTCCCCTTGAGATATTTACTTTTAAAATCAACCCATAAAGAAAGGTTTGTAACAGTGGAGCTATACTCAATGGGAGTCTTTTGGGAGTGGGCAACTCGAATCCACAATTCTGGTTGACAAAATAGACTAGAACCAACTCTATCCAAAATATATGGTATGCGAATAATTCGCGTCTATTTCAGGCTTGTTATATAATGCAAATTCACTTTGCAAAGGTTGGGGAAAGTCACTGTGTTATTCAGAAGGCGCGTGTTCTCCTGCGTGAGCCCCCCGCACCCCGCCACCACCCCTTTAAAATGGCAGGGCACGATTCTGTGGTACAATCAAAACCGTTTAGCCATAGGCCTTAGCAGAATGCTCACGAGCAAAATTTTCTCTTGTCACTATACGTCACTCGTTTGTAAACAAAAAATTTCTCAAATGTGACATTCGGTAGAGTTTATAATAAACTCATGAAACTGTACACTTCAGATATCATGTGCTTAAAGGGTATCAATTATCTGATAGACGTGGCTGATCGGTAACTATTTATCGAGGGCATACTTTGTTTCCATAGGACACCAGGCGATCTATAGATCTATAGATCTACAACCTTTCCTTTAATCCACACGAGGAGACTACAGGATGGGCAGTTCTGTAAGGTAACCAAAAAGCTGTTCCAGCTAAAGAGAAATGTGGTTAATGGCCATCAGGAAAAGAACAATCAGTTCTTTTCATAAAATAAACTGGGTTCTGATTGCTCATCTGTGGTTAACAAGGGAGGTTTTTTTGCATGTCAACAGTCACCACTTAAAAAGTAGAATCACTGAAATGGAAAAGGGACTCAAGAAAGAAGACATATTTTATTTTGAAAACCGGTGAGAGGCTGCTTGCTGCCTTTCATGTTGTAGGTAGGGTCGGTCGTTCAAGGACCCGAAAGTCCTGTGATGACGTGCTACACTCGTCCTCGCAGACGTCAGTGAGGGCCCGTGTCCCGCGCTGGGCTGCTCCACACCTCGCAAACGCGGCCTCTGCCCACGTGACACATCCTGTCCCTCGGCTGCCCACAGGCACGCTCGCCTCGGCAATGGCACCCCGTTTGGAATTCCCCTACCCCACCGCGCTGCAGACCGCTCTGCACCTGTTCCTCCTTCCTGGAATGTCCTCCTCTCTCTTCTGCCTGATGGACTCGGAGTGGGTCTTTGAAAACCTTCTCTCTCTCGGAGGGCTTCTCCGACACCCCTGCTCCTCCGCACACCCGCAGAGTTCATTAACCACTCTCTCCGCACGACCTCTGCACCTGACATTCTTCTGCTGTTACTCTCCTTGCCTGGCTGGTCGCCAGCCCCGCTGGGAGCCGGCTCCAGGAAGGGACTGTGTCTTAGTTAATTCTTTTTGCTCAGTGCCTGGCGGTTAGGAGATACCCAGTTTCTTAAATGGTCTGGTCTTTATTGATTTGTCTCTTGTAAATTTTCCTGCACCCCCACATTCCTTTGAATTTCTAAGAAGCATCATATAGAAATTGTGTGTGTGTATGTATATGCAAATCATCAAAGTTTGCAAAAGGGGCTCCGGGAACAGATAAGTGTTCACCCAGGATACAAAATATCTTCCTGATAAATGCTGTTGACGGGGTAGCAAAGTGACTGTTCTTCTATAGATTAGCAGCTAAACAGTGCTGCTTTCTGTACTACTCTGTTATTTTACCGTGATCATTCATTTTTATCCACACAGAGGAGTGGCTTGTCACTGGGGCTGGGGTGGCTCTGCCCAAGTGAAAGACTTTCAGCAGACCGAGTGTCACAGCATCACCTGGCAGTGCCAGTCGGGAGGGACACGTGGAAGTGGCTGCTGGTGGTAGCCGGTGGTCACACGGAGAAAACGCGGATGAAAATCAGCGTCCACAGCGTCCTTCCGCGGTAACGGGACCCTGGTTACGCAGGCTCAGACAGGTGCGGACGCACCCACGTCGTCGTACCTTACAAACTGTGGTTTCGTAATGTCACATAGGAAGCAAAAACAGTCCTCCGAGAGTCTGATGGCAGCCGCCCCCCCCCCCCCCCCCCAGTACGAGCTCAGGTATCTTCCCTTGGTGTTTGCACTACGGGATTGAACAGCATGTAATTCAACTCCCCTTTAAACCTTTTGTAATCTGATTATCTGAGTTCTCGGACGGCATTCTGGGTGAACTGTTCCCTTATATTTTCATACTTATTTTAAACGTTAGTATAAAAATATCAGTTTTTAGGTTTCTTTCTAGAAACTCAATGCATTCCAATTGTTTTTTTCTATGTTAAATGTTACATTACTCACATTCTGATGATTTTTCTCCCTTCCCTACATAATAGTTACTTTTCATTCATTCGTGCATTTAAAAACATTCCGTCCTGCTAATACCAGGCACTATTCTAAGCTACTCAGAAAAAGCAGTAGACAAAACAGACAAACCCCCCACCCACACGACGTTTACATTTTGATAGGCACTTTCTCTGCGTAGACATTTCAAAACCAGAGGCTCCCATAATACAAATAAACTTTTATGTTAAGAATTGTTATTTTCTCTTTTAACGAACAGAGGCACCCAGGTTTGTTTGTTTGTTTCTTTCTTTCTTTTATTTTTTTTTTTAAGTAATGAATTGCGGTAGCTAGATCTTTTCTCCAATCTAAAGGTAAGTATTGCTTTCTCTCCTAATATTTTGGCCTTTCTCCAATAAGCTTTTGTATAAACGGCTTCGACTGGTTCCCCAAGTAGCTTGGGTGCCTTAAAACCACACTAAAGGTGCCTTCCTGGCCTGGCGACTTGCGTTCGATCTACATTTTGTCATATTATCTCGGCTTCTTCCCCTGACACCGGCGTACATCTACAGTTCATCATTATGAACTGCTTTATCGCCGGTCACTGGCCCTTTTTTCCCTGTTCCCACGAGCCCCACATAAACTGTCAATATTTTAGTATTTCTGCAAGAATCATCATCATCAGAACCTGTGTCGATAGCCATTTTAGCAGTACTTTTTTTTTTCCTCAGATAAAGAAACCGTTTGAGATTCCCTGACCCTCCTATAAAAACCAACCCCCCTCTTGCTCGTGTCGGTGGTACGTCCCGCGTTTCTCCTGCGCCGCTCACAGTGATGACGAGCAGCGAGCATTCTTTCCAGCACTGTCTGCCCTGCCTCGTGCAGTGTCTGGAATATGGGAGTCATTCAATGAACATTGATTGGAGAAAGGAGTCAGAGATCTAATAACTCCTCTGGACTCAAACCTAGGTTTTCAGATCCCGCATCTCTTCGGACGACCTGAGTGTAGTGTCACTCATACGGGGAGGACCCTGTCTCAATGTCCCTTACCCTCTCCACAGTCACCCCTTGGGTGCTTGCCACCCATTGCTTCATAGCTCGATTGACAAGGGTCCAGATTAATTTTTTCCACTATTCGCCTTATCTTCTTTTCCTACTTGTAAAATAAGTATCCAAATTCCTGAAGTTATAAATGCCTCTCTTTAAAAGCGTTAAAGTCATGGAATATGCATCTCAGAAGACTACCATGGCTAGCATCCAGGTTTACTTATATGTGAAAAAATGTACTTCCTCTGTAATATTTTTAACCATTCTTTTGCCATCTACTTGATTCATATCGAACCTTAATTCTAACTTGACACTGAGCCGCACATCAACTGCACACTATTGAACACCTACTATGTGCTTTGTACAATCCTAAGAGAAGCTGTGTACAAGTTTTGACTCTAGCACGTTACCACTAATTTTTATATAAGTTTAGCAAGACTTACATATAACAAAAGTAGAGTTGAACTTTCACTCCAAAAAGAAACCTTCCCTTTGCAATCGCCTCTGGAACCTATGGACCGAGCTTTTCTGTATTCTCGGTGGTGGTAAGTCTTTGTCTTTTGAGGGTTTATTTTTAGTGCAGAGTCATTCAGAGTCAACTCTGATGAGTAGCACGAAAAATTGGTTCATCTCACATTTGATCAAATATTAGAAGTGTAATAATTTCAACAACATTTTCTTATATTCGTCAAATGAGGATCATGCTTTAAAGAAACATTTATAACACTGTACGGTGACGGCCATTTTGGAACAAGCCTAAAACCTTGAAAACTGACTATTTTAAGAGATGTGCTCATTGTTTCGTAATCACTTTGACACGTGCTCACATGGCTCATGCAGTTAAGGAACATGCAATCTTTACAGAGTTACACGAGCAGTTAAAGAACAAGTGTCCAAATATTGCTAAGTGTCCAAAGAGTGCTAGAGGCAAATAAAGGTGAAGGAAGGGCTTTATATAGGAGCATTAGTCCTCCTTATCACCATCTTCGTTAAGGGCCAATGTTTACAGATGGCCGGCAGGTACGTGAGAAGATGCTCAACATCACTAATCATCAGGGAAATGCAAATAAAACCCACAATGCAATATTACCTCACACCTATTAGAAGAGCTGTCATCAAAAATCAAGAAATGACAAGTGTTGGCGAGGATGGATTATGCACTGTTGGCGGGAATGTAAATTGGTGCAGCCGCTATGGAAAAGAGGATGGAAGTTCTTCAAAAAGTCAAAAGTAGAGCTGTCATATGACCTGGCAACTCCGCTTCTGGGAATATAATCAAAGAATATGAAAATACTAATTTGAAAAGATATCTGCACCTCCATGGTCACTGCAGCATCGTTTATAATAGGCCAAGACATGGAAACAAACTAAACGTCCACCAAAGGATGACTAGATAAAGAAAACGTGATCTATATATGCATACACACACAGACACGACACGCACTCACACACACAATGGATTTATTATTCAGCCTTTAAAAAGAATGAAGGTTTGCCATTTGTGACAACATGGATGGACTTTGAGGGCATTATGTTAAGTGAAGTAAGTCAGACAGAGAAACACAAATACCGTATGGCCTATCTCATTTCCATGTGGAATCTAAAAACAAACAAACAAACAAAAACAACAACAACAAAACAGAACAAAATGAAACAAAAAAACAAGCTCTCAGATACAGAGGACAGATGGGTAGGTAGACTGGGCGGATGAGTCAAGTGGGTAGAAGAGTTCAAAAGGTACACACTTCTAGGTGTAGAATAAATAAGTCATGGGATATAATATATAGCATAAAGACTGTAGTTAACTATAGTGCTGTGTTGCCCCTTTAAAAGTTGCTAAGAGAGTAGACCTTAAAAGTTATCATCATAAGGAAAATATTTTACAACTATGTGTGGTGAGGAATGTTAACTAGACTCGTGATCATTTGGCAATATATACAAATATCGAATCATCACATTGTATACCTGAAACTAGTACAAAGTTATATGCCAATTATACCTCAATAAAAATAAATTGAATTAGATCGAATTAAATTAAATTAAAAAGCCAATGTTTATTTTCTAAAGTCTTTGTTTGTATTATCTTTTGTAATCGACACCAAAAGTTCGGTAAGCAGACAAATATTCTCAGTTCATTCCCTAAAGAAGAAACCAAGCCTCAAACTGTGAGATGATTGCTAGTAGCAAACATTTCATGACAAACTGATCTGGATATTCCAGGCCGGCACCCAGGCCTCTTTTCATTCATCTCTGGGTCTCTCGCCTGGACACCTGGTCACCTGCGTAAGGCCCGCCAACCTCCATGTCCATACCTCTCCTGTCTCTCCCATTTCATTCTTTCTAAAAACCATCTTCAGCCTTCTGAATATGAGCACAAAAGTGTGACGGAGACATGGAGGTGACTGTTTAGGACAGAAAAGTATGTAAATAACTACTGCGAACTTATCTGCTGGAAATGTGAAGTCAAATCAGGTCTGACCCTGGAGGCAGGGTCCAGGCCAAACCGTGTGATGTGGCTGGGTTGATGTTTTTATATGGATGAAACGAGATTAGAATTAAGACCAAGAGCGAACTAGAATTAGGGAAGAAATCGCGGCGAGGTGTCACGTACAGCCTGGAGAGTGTGCGTTTGTGTGCGAGGGGGCGGGGAGGGAGGGGAGCCCACCTCTGTGCAGAAATGGGGAGAAACACAGCCCAGAGGCTGGTGGGAAGAGAGCCTGTGGACTAGTTCTGTTGTTAAAGGATTTAGGTCTTTTCTTCGGTGGGAGGTCAAACTGCTTAAGGTAGAAATGACTGAGGGTCCCCGATCGGTGCACACTTAGGAAGAGACGGGCCACCATGCAGCAGAGGCATGGGACCTGAAATCCCTCCTGGATTTGCAGAGCAGTGTGTGGAAGTTTGAGCAGATGCCTGAGCTGGCGCCTGATAGACAGGGCAGGCCGACCCTCAGAGAACTGGGTGCCCTCTCGGGCTCTGCCGATTAGACGAAAAATAAACAAACTGCCCCAAATGGGAATAACAGTATCTTTCCTGTAGGCAGGACTGGCTTCGTGGGCACGAAAACTGTGAAGTCACCCTGTGCACTACACTCATAGGTAACGTGCTTGGATTTATGCTCTGCTTTGGCTGTTTTGAATAATTTTTAAACAAGGGGCCCTGACGATTTATGTAGCCAGTGCATAAAATTCATAATGTAGCTCTGAACACCATAGTTACCTCTCAGTAATGTTATTTAACTGTCATTGCTTCTTATTCTAATTCTTATTGTTACTATTACCATTATTAGCTATGCTCCACAAATACTGAGGAAGGAGGCGACTGATGTGCACGCTTCACTAACCTCATCACCACCTGTCCGAGGAGATTAAGTAGCTAGGAAAGACGAGGTGTGTCAGTGTGAATGACCTCCTGTCACCCACCTGGGGGAGCAAATGTGGGCCATTTCTAGAAAGTAACCACAACAGCTCCGGCAACACAAAGAACCAATGAGTGAGAGCTCAGGCACTGAGCCTTGCGCTAGAATCACAAAGAAACAGAAGCCTCGTGTTTTAAGACGCCTACTGAGCACCCTCCCGTTCACGCCTGTCATTTCGCTTCATCCCCACAGCAGCCTTGCGGGAGTTGCCCCAAGTCACACGCAGTTATGAGATATGTCAGACTCCATCATATACCCCGATGCCAGCAGAGGGAATTGTCCCTACAGTTAAGGAGCTCACGGTGGAGTCAAACCAAGACCCATAACTCAGCATTTCTCACCACTGCACGATCAGGATCTGAGCACACCGCAAAGCCGAAAGCACGGTAAAGAAATTAACTGCACAGGAATAAGGTATAAAACGCACCTCTTAGGAGGAGCTTTAAGCTGCATTTTAAAAGTCGAAAAGGACCAATAAAAGCCGAAAGGACTGAATCAGCCGTTCTCTGAAGACAGTGAAATGGGCAAAAGTATGGAGGCAAGAAGGAGCCGGCTGTGGACAGGAGAAGAAAAGTAGATTCCTTGGACTGCAAGCAAGTTTTTAACAGTCCACAGGAATCATTCACACGCCAATATATGTAAGGGCTCAACTGTGTGCGCTTGTAGGTAAAAGCCATCTTTCATCTTTCCTCGAATAGAACCACGAGCTTCTCCTGACATCTCTAAAATCATGCTGGGAACTATCGTTTGCTTGTCTCAGCCCCTTCGCAGTTTTCTCCCAAGGGGACCATCCGGTTCTCCTTGACTCTGGGCTGCTCTGAATTCGAGCAGGCACTCGCTCCCTTGGGTTATAGACCCCAGAAAAAGAAACATCACAAAACTTTCGATTTCCCTGACTGCGGAATATGATTCTAATGTAGAGTCGAAATGTGTTATTGCACGTTTGCTGACATTCTTTCCCAAAATAAGACCACAACTATTTGTCCTGCAAGAACATCTCACAGTTTGACATGTGGAAACTCATTCGGGTAAGATGCTCGACTGCATCACCGAAGAAACATGTTTGCTTTGCTTTGCTTTCCTGCCCGTTATTTTTCCAGACCGCTTATTTGTGAGAGGAAGAGCTTCTAACAATAAACAACGCATGAACATAATCCTGACTGACTCCCCCCAGAATCTCCTCTGGGGAGGAAGTGGGGTCTGGGTGTTAAGCCATACCAGATGGATGGAATGATGGGACCTCTGGGTCTGATTCCTGGCTTCCACGCGCCTCGGTGATGTTTCCTTCCTGTGACTCAGTTTCTCTACCTATTAAGTGGGGGTAGCCATTGTCACTTCGCAGTCAATGCATATACAAAGACGTGCAAAGTCGTAGCGAAGTCCAAATACGAACAAATAATATAAATAAATAAACGGATATGTAAATACAGGCTCGAAAGTACTCTCTCTCTTTCACTTATGGTAAAAATACAAAAATCTCTGTGACGTCATAAGAAAAGTCCCCAGAATAGACCACTGACCACTGACCTTGGTCCTTTTAGACGGCGACCAAATACCACTGAACACTGTACATCTTTACACGTGGCCCAGTTCCGAGGGAGGGGCTCAGAGCCCCAGGCTTTGAATTGCTCCCCCAGGCTTTGGAGCAGTGCTTCTCGAATTCTCTCTGCTGAAAAGCCAGGTTCCCCCACTCCCACCCCCACCCCAAATTTCAAATCTGTCGAAAACTGTCACTTTTGTAAAATGCAATGAGAATGAATTGACAGAACGTTTACAAGTTTTTAAAGGCGGACATACAAAATAAAGGCAGACGCATTTATTATGCGTTTCGGCAGACATAAAATGGCTCTATGCTGCTAGGCCCCTCTTGATTTGTACTTTGCTCAGCGCGGATGACAAGCAACCAGGTGGCGTTCAGCACTGGTGAGGGCAAACACCTCGCCTGGAGCAGGACTGCCCTAAAGCACCCGCCCAAACGCCCCGCCACCCCTTCCTGTGACCCCCCCCCAGACGCTTAACGCTGCTGACACCACAGGGGGGCCCTGCGCGTGGGCGTTTGCAGTTAGAGCCGGAGGGAGGGTTTGGAGGCAGCATCTTCCCAGCTTTCGTTCTCCACTTTCCGGTCAGAGCTGCATCTGAGCAGCTCCTTAACCGGTGGGAAAAGACAGAGCCTTCCTGTCACGACGGCTGAATATGTTGGGCTCGCCCAAAGGACTCCAGATTGCACACCGCTCCTGGGCCATCTTGGGGATCGCTGAATCCTGCCGTGGCTTAGTCAGCGCCGAATACATCCCCAGGGGATGCTCCGTCTTCCTTGTCCTGATTCTGGATCCAGGGCCAGTGGAGCCCAAGGGAATCAGGGGCTAGGGACATCTTTTCTCCTTCCCACCCCTTGTTTTCAGTGACTTCTGTCACCTCCCTTAGAACAATGCTCCCAATCAGCCTCACTATCTTCTGGCTACATTCTTCTCTAATGACAGCATTCCTGTGATATCTAGAAAAGATAACTAGAAAATAAAGAACAGAGGATGGGGATCAGGCTTTATGACTTTAAGACTAAAAGGAAATATATTCCTGGAACTTGAAGCCACCCTCCCCCCAGCCCCCAAGCAGCATGATGTAATGACGGGAGGTTGCCCACTCTTTACTTTCTTCTGCATAGAGCTATGATCGAATTAAGAAAGATTTCTCTGGAGTTTGGGAAAGACAGAGATCCAAACACTTCCTGAAAAGATAAGAGGAAGTCTGCGTGTGTGTGAATTTTTCTGTGAAATTCGTTTTAATCAGATTTGCCAGGGTTGCATTAAAAAAAGTTTAAAACCTCGAATTTAAGCAAATCTGAATGGAATAGGAGCTCTCTGTGTACCTCATTTCTCTCCAGTGTGGGATTCAAACCTTATGTAACATTCCCTCTTCGTGAAGACACTGCATTTTCCGAATTACAAGTTGCGATCTGCACCATGAACCGCTGTACGCATTAAAAGGTGAATTAGAATAAAATGATCACCAATGTGTCACTTGTAGGTAGGGTAAGTGTGATTTCATGACGCTTTGGTCACGGTGTGTACGGGGCCTCGATGTAAAATGTATTTCTTACATGAATGGGGGCCAAACAGGGTTGAAAGACCCTGGTGTAGAGATTTAGTTCTCAGACTCGAGTGTAGACAAGAATCAGCTAGACAGTGGATTAAATGCGTATTCCCGGACCCTGTTCACAGAACCTGCTTATTAGGAATCTGTGTGTCGCAAGCTCCTGGGGCCAACCGATGGAGGCAGGTAGGCTGTGAGCCACGGCCATACACACTCCCCTGGACACACGGGCTGAGGACAAAGGCTGAGGGTCGCGCGGACCGGAGTGGAAAGACCAGCCCAGCTGGGCTGAGGATCACGGCAAATCGCTCCGTGGGCGTGAGCCCCAGATCCCTCATACGTGACGTGGCATCGAACGTCCTATCACGTCGAACGGTGGCAAGGACTCCAGAAAACAGCGTGTGCACATAATGCGCAGGGCTCAGTGCTAAGTGGAACTGCAGGGCCCCTCGTTCACAAATGACTCGGGATTTCAAGGTGGCAACCCCCGAGCGCAAAGCCAAGGGCGAGGTCTTTCTGCACCCAGGGCCTCGTACAGCGGCTGCTCAGATGCACGTCTATGACGCCAGCCCCGGGAGTGTAGAGCATCGAACACAGTGCTTAACATACAGAGGGCGCTCACGAAGGGACGGCTTCATCCAGCCGGAGCACACAGAGGTACACACACAGGCGTTTCACGGAAAAGCGTTTTAGGCCGCAGCACTCCGTGAGAAACAGACTGAGGCGCCTGCTAACGGTGATGATGCGGATAGGAGCTGATCTGACTTTCTTAATTAGGCTCCGGATTGCTTTGTGCCACAGTCCGGTTGTTTGAGAGAAGAACCATTGTGTGAGTACAACTGTGGGATTGTTTCGGACTCGTCGTAGATGTGCCGCCGCCATCGGGCCCATTCGGGGCTGTCGCAGTTGGACAAGGGACACCGTCTTTCAGCAGCATCGGCTGGAAGCAGCTCCCCGTCTCCCCTCCCCCATTGAAACCTCCCAGGGACTTCGTGGCCTTCTCAGGCAGTGCAAGTTAAATAAAGCACTTTCGAGAGCTAAGAATAATTCCCAGAACTTCTCGCGAAGCAGACAGCGAGTACTGTCAACATCGGTTTATGGACGGAAAAAAAATAACCTGCAGGAAAAACTCGCTCACAGCCCCCCGGTGACTTCTCGACCTGCCTCGCTGTTCTCTTTATGCCCCCGACGGTCCGGATTACACTGCCACCAAGGCCACGAATAAGTAAAAGTATAGGGCTTTTACTTATGTCATCGGCTGACAAGGCAGCACTCAATATGAAAGCATTTCAGTTTCAGTAACTTGAATCATTCTTGCGTGACTTATTTAGATGTCTTAATACCTGGGATAGTGATCAGCCAACGGGCTTAAGAATTACATATCGACCCATCTACCATGCTGGGTCAGGCAGGTTCCGAACCGCTATTTCAAGGCGTAATTCTTGACCGCAAGCATCTTAAAGTCGAGTTGAGGAAACTCTGAAATTAGACGCCAGTGAGAGAGTACGAATGATCGATAACGGGCTGTTAATTTCAGAGATGGTGATAAAGGTATAAGATTAACGCGAGCACAATGGCTGACAGGCAGCTTCGTGGAGGCGGGTCTGAGCTCCGAAAGGATCAGAAGGGTTTGGAAAGTTAGAAGGGAGCCCGGAGAAAAAGCCGAGGGAATGGTAAAGAGGGAGGCGGACGATCAAAGCAGCAGCATCATAGGGATTCTGGCGGGAGAAGTGGGGAATAACCTCTGTAGACGTGGACAGAATGACTCCCAACCCTGATGGGTCAAGGGCAGGGGCGGAGAGTCGGGGAAGACATCTAAATAAAACAGCGTCTGATGTAGGAAGATAGGGTCGCTTCCCTTCCAGGGGCCGGCAGTGTTAATCGAATTTCAGTTGGGCTGAAATAAATATTAACCCATCCTCATATCCGTGTTGGACGTGGAGAGATAAAAAGGTATGAGGAACGTCAGCAAGTTTTTCCGTGGCCACTGGGGAGTGACGAGTGCTAAGCCCATGTGTCACATTGCTGCCACACAGCTGGGAGGTGTCAATGGCATATGCCTCCTGGGTCATCGCGTCCTTGGAAAGGACGTGGACTTGGAGGGACACAAAGAGCAGAACCCCCTCCCCCACACGTGCACCCACCCTGCAGTTTCCTCATAGATATAACGCCCCCGGATTTACAAAGAGGCGTTCATTTCTCATATCGTAAATTGTAATAAAATGTGCAAGTAGCCTTATTTTTCCCTGATGGAGTTTTTATGCTTTCCCTGAGGCTTTATGATGACTTCAGTGGGAGTAAATATGAATCAAGTGTAAGCAGAGGAACCGTAGGTGGTCCAACTGCCTATTTATGATGGAGCAAGGGGTGGGGCTTATGTAGGTAGGATAGACAGACAGACAGGTAGATAGATAGATGATAGATAGGTAGGTAGATAGATAGATAGGTAGATAGATAGATAGATAGATAGATAGAGTATAATTTGTTGAGCATTTACGCTATACCAGGTACAATGTGAAAACCACTTCCAAGGTCATTGCATGAGGAAGCTGTGCCATTACAACTTTAGAGGCGTTGGGACTGAGACTAGAGGCTCAGCACTCTGCTCAAGGTCAGCATCTAGAAAGTCAGTGTCAGGATTCGATGCCCGATGGTCCGGTTCCAGAGCCCACGTTCTTAACCCTTCACGATTAATGTTCTCTTGGATACAAACGAGAAGCTCAAGTCTACCAGACTCTTTCTATATTTTTACTTTATTACCAGTAAAACACCTGAGAATACCTGAAAAGTTCTTTCACAAGAATGTTGCCTGGGAAATTTGGGCTCTGGAGGGGATGATGAACAGAGGGTCTCCCCCACCTCCTCCAACCGTAAGACTTACCCAAAAATCTTACTGCATGAGGACAAATTTCATGAGTATTTAACTTCAAAACTAACAGAAAGATCGATCTTATCCCTCTGGAATTATTTTTAAAGTACTAAGTAGTTAGAATTGTATTCAAAATATTTGAAGAAACGGCACAGTGAAATTGATGTGTTAAGACTTCTTTAACCATCTCCTTTCCCGTGGACCCCAAACACCTATAATTATGCACATATTCACTCAGCTAATTTTTCTTTCTCCTTCAAAATCTCTGTTCAGGGGTATCTTCTCCAGGAATCCTTCTGCGACCTCTTCCACCCAGTGAGACCTCATCTACGTCCATTCGACGCCTGTTTTTGTCATAGGATTCGTGACTTCGTGACACTGTCCTGCGGTCACTGATTAGTCTCATTAGTCTCATTCTCATTAGTCTTCCCCTGAACTGCGCATGTCATCTTTACACGGTAGTTTCTAGTCTAGTGCATGGCGCTAAGACAGACAGTACGTGCAAAGAATGAACGAATAAAAGAAGTTCGCACAATACAGAGCCTGAGCAAAGGCCCTCGATCTTGCTGCAGAGAAGCGCTATCGGCTAAAGCGAGGTCACGACACCCCCGGAGTGTGAACAGGACAGCCTGGGCACGAGCCCAGTGCAGCCGGAGAAATCCCCGACTTGCAAACCTTTACGGTTTTCGGGGTGGAAGACCTGAGAGGGCCGCTGTTCACACTTGTCACTTCAAATACAAAAAAATATCTGTCACCAGATTCCCAGGGCCGGCTGCCGTCGCTGCGGACGGCGTCGCTCTGTGAGTCAAGGGCAGAAAGGTTCGAGACGGGAACACAGCTTTGCTTTTCTTGCCACATATGTTTTTTTTTTTTTTTTAGAGAGAGAGATTTTAGTCCAAGGTCATATGAGTGACATTGCTGGATGCAGAACTCAGGTTTCCTGTGCCCCGTCCCCTGGAGAGTTAGCTTCCTACCGGGTGAGTCTAACTCGTTCTTTAAAGTGCGCTCCAGCCTTACCCCCTCCCTCTGAGATGCATTCGGTGACCTGCCACCAGGAAAGCCGCTCTAAGGAGCACTTGTCACCCTGGTCAGCCAGGCCGGGACAGGTGCCACCGCCCAGTGTCCAGCGCGGCACTGCACAAACAGACCTGGCATTGCTTCTCCTCATTTCCTCCTGGTACCGAGGGAGCAGCCAGTCTCCTCTGAGGTCCCCCCTCGTTCTAACGGCCTGTGCTTTGGGGGACGATCGTGTTTGCATGTCCCACGGCGGCAGGCAGCAGCGGGAAAGATTTTAGCGTCGCGTTACCGTGTTACTGAAGACCGAGGATGAAGATAGCTTCACTAAACTCCAAGGCCCCTTCCAGCACCAAACATCCAAAATGGCATTTAGTTAGACGCCACCTTCCTATCCCTATCTTCCTCTGGCACGATGCCCTGCTCCCCTGCACAACCTACGTTAGAGCCAGGGCGGCCCCGCGCTGAGCGGCCGCCCGGAAGCCGACGTCACGGACACTCGCTGGGACTTCCCAACAGTCGGGAGGGCTGGACCGCCCTCGGTTCTGAGACGACTCCAGCCGCTGTCCTGGGATGAAGGATCATGGGAGAAGATGCTGAAGCCACTGTTATAGATTTTACCGGCGGTGGCTTTCGACAGACCGGAATCGAAATGATAATAGGTGGAGGCGTCTCAGAGGTCACTCGCGAATAGGAGAGAGCTCCCTGGCTTCCTATAACAGTCCCCGCCTGAGCGGGTAATAATCTTGAGGATTGAAAGATGCATTCATGTGGGGGGGGGGGGGAAGTCTGGGAACACCTCGAAACGGCAGTTCACAGCCTTTCAGAAATGAGGGCTGTAATGAGAGGGAAGCGTTTCTCTTTAAGAGACTCTCTGGTACCAATTAAGGTAGCCAAATAATTGCACTCCTGTTTTATCAGGAAAGGAACCTCTTAAATTAACAAATAAGCCGAAGTCATTATCGGGTATTTTCAGTAATGAACATATGTTTCTTCTTGAAGTAGAGAGGATAAAGAAGTGAGCTTTTCCTTCCTGGCTGCAAATGACCTTCAAGGCACTGTTAAATAATAAATGTCCATTAACTAGTCTCGAAATGATTGCATTTAACCCAATTTTATGATCGTACGGAACCACATTTTACATCACAGTGCTGCGAGATAAAAGGGCTTTATACTGCAGGCATTAGCCAATAACGGAGGCAGTCTCGGGCGAAGGATTAACTTTCGGGGCATCAAAAGACCCCAGGTGTCCCCAAAACATGGCCTCGCGAGCCTGTGGCATCAGTCTCTTCTTCCCTCATCAAGAGACGAATCAGAAACCAGATCATAAAGGTGAGAAAGCTGTTCAAAATGTCGCTCTCGAAAAGCATGTCTGTGACGTGACAGAATGCAGGCGCTT